>NC_072482.1:41681096-42314505 GCF_027574615.1 Eptesicus fuscus
CTTTCAAGTCATTGTGCCACTCCAGATAGCTCCTGCTGCTGTATTAAAGTTGATTTCTATAAGGTTGTGGTGATAAACCCTGATGATTATACTTTTTTTTTAATGCTGTCATAGAGCAAGTGCTATGTTAATGCATACATGGAACTCTGAAATACAGATGATCTACTTTATATGACTTAAGAAGTTTGGATATTTGGGCTATTTCACTTTGCAACATATCCCTATAAATATTAAGTATTCAATGTGGGAGTTGTGCCCTCTTAAGGATAATGTATTCTAGCATCATTTTACTAAATGTCATTAAAATAGTGAAATGGGGACTTACTTTGGCTCTGCAGAAAGTGCTTACATGTCTGATGTTTAAAATAAATAATATCAAAGGAATATCATCAGAGGTTCTAAGGGCCTGAATGACAGTAGGCAGATGAAAGGTACACTTTTAAATCCCATCCCTGTGTCATAATGAGTATTAAAGACCTTCGAGTTCTGGCCATCTGACTTGTATGTACCAGTAGGAAGTTTGTTAATGAGTTTACATTCATGGTTTTATAATACTGTTACCTTTACCTCTTTTTCTACAGCATGTAGCTTTTACACTATGGGACCAGCTGGGAGATAGCACCCCTCAGCACCACCAAAAGAGTGTGGAGCTGTTCTACCAGTTACATAACTTGGTTCCTTCTTCCAGCATCTGTGAGGATGTGATAAGCCAGCAGTTAACTCACAAAGACAAGGTGACTTCTCTTATCCTGTGTCCACTCCCCATTCCTATTATACCAAATGTAAAGTTGGGAAACCTTAGGAAAATGATTGCAGCTAGTATCTGAATAAGAGAAAATAGAGGTTTGTTTAGAGTGATTTTAATGTCTTTAAAA
The DNA here is from genome assembly GCF_027574615.1 of Eptesicus fuscus. Classification (NCBI taxonomy): domain Eukaryota; kingdom Metazoa; phylum Chordata; class Mammalia; order Chiroptera; family Vespertilionidae; genus Eptesicus; species Eptesicus fuscus. The sequence continues at coordinate 41,681,972 of NC_072482.1, forward strand.
TAAAGGTTCTATTCTTTTTAGAGGAAAGTTCTTTACAAAAACATCAGTAATATGAAAAATCAAGTAACTCAAAATCAAATATTGGGTTTATTTCTTGGTTCAGGACATCAGTTATAGGTAGTGATGATTAAGGTTTCTGCTGGTCCAAGTTCTAGACTCATTTCAAGAGGCCTCAGTGGCCTCAGTTGTGGTACTGATGGATACATTAATACATGGGAAATGAAATAATAGGTGTCAGTTACATTTATCAGCTATATAATGCTAATATGTGAGATTGTATTATTTTCATTACATTACATATCCAAAATAAGGATTTTGTATTCTAATGTATAGGAAGTGACACATAGGTCAGTTAGAGTAAAGATGTCTGAGTTACGAGTGAGCCTGAGAGGAAGTTGGAACACATTCTAATTGATCTCTTCCAGGTAACTTAATGAATATGTGGTCTTCCTGCACCTGCTCTGTAATATAAACTCAAGATTTTATTAAATAGCTTTTAGAAGTGGATTGCCCTAATTGAATAAAGCCTCAATTCTAGTGAGTTTGAATGGGTCATACTCAAAAAGGCATTGTGTTGCTCTAGTTGGTTTGGCCTGTGGACTGAAGGGTCCCGGGTTCAATTCTGGTCAAGGGCACATGCCTTCCCTATCCCCAGTAGGGGACGTGCAGGAGGCAGCTGATCAGTGATTCTCTCCCATCATTGATGTTTCTATCTCTCCCTCTCCTTTCCCTCTGAAATGAATAAAAATATATTTTAAAAAAATAACAACAAGAAACATGATTAAAACAAAAAGGCATTATGTTGAGTAAATGAAACATTTGGCAGGGTAGGGAAGTGGCAAATGGAGAAGTAAATGAAAAAGAATGGAAAGTTTATTCCCAGGAAAAATGTTAAAATTCTATTTTAGCTGCAACATTCTTACAAAACTGTTCAGAAATAAAATCCTATATAATAAAGAGGCAATATGCAAATTGACCCTCATGCCCTCGCATCACAAGATGGCCGCCCCCACATCGTCACAAGATGGCTGCCCTAACGTTGTCACAACATGGCCACCCCCACGTCACCACAAGGTGGCCACCCCATGTTGTCACAAGATGGCTGCCCCCACATTGTCACAAGATGGCTGGCAGGGTAGTGCAGTTGAGGGCGACCACGCCTGCAGGAGAGGGCAGTTGGGGGCAATTGGGCCGGAAGGGGAGCCAGTTAGGTGTCAATCATGTTGGCAGGAGAGCAGTTAGGCGTCAATCAGGCCGGCAGGGGAGCAGTTAAGGGGTGATCAGGCTGGCAGGCAGAAGTGGTTAGGGGCGATCAGGCAAGTAGGCAGGCAGGCGAGTTGTTAGGAGCCAACAGTCTCGGATTGTGAGAGGGACGTCTGACTGCTGGTTTAGCCTGATCCCATCCGGCAGTCAGACATTCCCCCGAGGGGTCCCAGATTGGAGAGGGTGCAGGCTGGGCTGAGGGACCCCTTCCCCCCCCCCCCCCAGTGCACGAATTTCGTGCACTGGGACTCTAGTTTTAAATAAAGCTTTATGTTTTAATTAAATTTTGTTTTACATTACATTACATATATTTAGGACAAATTACATACTTGTTTACTTGTGTAACATTTCATTTGTAAAGAAATACTAAGTCCTGAATAAGGATACTACACAGCCATGTAAAAAGTTAAAGTACCTGTTATTATTTACTTTTTTTTTTTATATGTTTGTATTGGTTGATGTACAAACACAGGGTTTATAGGAAAAGCATTTATTATGCCAACAGAAAAAACAAGTAATTCTCAAGCAACTTAAATAGTTGCTCTTCCTGGTTTTGGGGGGGCTTTTACTTGAAGGATTCTACAAGAGCTAGAGAAAGACTATAAACATTTTAATAATATCACAATTTCTACTTGATTTACATTAATACATGTTCATTATCTAATACCAAATGCTGGTCTTTCTAAATAATTTATTTTCACATTGTTCTATCCATTATTATCTTAACACTTAAATCTTATTCAAATAATCCCAAAAATAGTGTCATATTTTTCTTGTAGAAATAATGTTTTAGGTGTTTAAATTTTTAATCAAATCAGCTTTGTAAGTGATAAATTCATTTGTGTTTAATATATAATTTCTGGGAGCAAAAGTAAATCATATAGTACAGTAAAATCAATTTTGACTACTAAGTATTTATATCAAAATGAGGGGGGAAAGTGCTTCCTATACTGAGAATATCATGAGGCATGCACATTATCAACACTTTTCTTTACAATAACCTAGTAAACTGATTACCTCTCTGAATTGAATATTTATCAGGCAGCATAAGGTGATGCTTTATGTTTAATATTTTGTATTTATTTAGGTATTTTCTATGTTTCTATTTCCATGAAAAAATAAAGTTTATTGCAGTGTTTTGGAGTATCATGAACATTGAACATAACACTCTTAAATAGCTCCTTTGATTTTTACTAAAATAGCTTAATATCTTCAAAGGAAAGTAAAATAATGTAATCTCTTATATTCCTCCTCAGAAAATAAAGATGGAGGCGCATGCAAAGTTTGCAGTTCTTTGGCATCTAACAAGGGACCTCCATATAAATAAGTCTTCAACTTTTGCACGTTCTTTTGACAGGTTGGTTGCATTTTATGTTCAGATTTTTATCTTCAGATATCTTAATGTCTCTTTCGTTGATTCCTTTGTTAGTTTGGCAGGGGTAGGCAATAGCAATGTACACATTTTATAAATAGAACTTATAAATCATTGTTAAAAATCTAAGCTACATTAAAATTCATGGCATTTTCATGTATCTACCAGATTTCACTTATCTGCCAGATTTGCCCTTTTTTGCTCTGGAGCACCCAGTGTCCCTCATTTATTTGATGACTGTTTATCAAGTCCCAATAATGTGGTAGGTGCCATTCCAGGTATCAGGATTACAGCAGTGGATACAGCCTTCTTGAATCTGTAATCACATTCAGTAACATAACATATAAACAGTACATTGTATAAGTGTTTCTCTAGCAGTTATTCTCAATCTTTTGCCTGAACTGGTATTTATTAAATCTAAAGCTAAAATACTGACATCCCTTTCATGGATTCAAAGAACCTATAGGTGCCTGAGAGTGGTTCTGAAATTTGGCTAGCCTATTTAGATGACTCATTTCCGAAATATGAGATTTGCATTGACTTCCAAGTAGATGCCACTTACAAGTAGATTTGTATATTGGCATAAGATAGCAATCTTACCAGCAGGTTTCTTAGAGGTGGCCACACATCTATGTTTAAAGCCCAGCTCAGATCACATGTCTGCTCTACTGAATGTTATGTCAACTGGTGCTTTTCAAGCAGCATCACCATCTTTAAATGATCTGCTATTGAACTTCTATAAGGAAGTAGACCCTAGGCCTAGAAACTTTACAAATACCATCTCTAATTTGACGACCATGTTTCCTCATCGTACAAGTGAGGCAGTGAAGGCCCAGAGAAGTTGTGACTTGCCCAAGAGCACACATAAGATCAGATGAATGGCCCAGATTTGAATCATGGGTATTCTGATCCAACCATCCCTCATGCCTTGAATTAAGTGCATAGTTTTGATTCATAAAGAGAATGGGAACAGAGGAGCATGGACCAGCATAGAGGTAACATTGACTTGAATTGGAAGAGGGTTCAGTATTTGGTGACAGGAATATGTTGCTAAAACAAGACTAATTTTATAAGGTTTTTTTTTTATTCTTTACTACTTATCTTAAGAATAATGTATGCTTGTGAAATTTCAGGAACCCAAGTACCTACAAAAGGGGAAAAGACTGTTTTCTCCTTATTGTACCTACTGACACTGTGAGATTAAGATTATTAAAATGCTGTGGTCAAAGTTATCCTGAAGTATGACTAGTTTAAAATGGTTAATTCAAAATAAGAAACACACTCATAATGTTAATTTTAGAAAAGTTAAGAGTGTCACAGTAAAAGTAGGTATTTTGATCTTTACTTATTTGTGTTTATTGTAGGTCACTGTTCATCATGTTAGATAGCCTTAACAGTATCGATGGTTCTACCAGCTCTGTGGGACAAGCCTGGCTAAACCAAGTTCTACAGAGACATGATATTGCAAGAGTTTTGGAGCCATTGCTATTGCTCCTGCTTCATCCCAAAACTCAGAGGGTTTCAGTGCAGCGTGTTCAAGCAGAACGTTACTGGAATAAGGCTTGTTATACTGGAGAAGAAAGTGACAAGCATTTCATGGAAAATTTTGCATGTAGCAATGGTGAATATCACATGCAAGTAGAACAGCTCTATTTAGAGTTAAGTTTTTAAAATAAAGTGAGAGTTGAACACAACAGTGATTGACAAGAGAATTGAATGTGAGATTTTTTGAATGGGCTTATTTTCTCCCCTCTGCATTCACTAGCAGTGCTCATGTGGGCCATGTCTATATGTGCTTCGTCAGTGACCCTCTTAGAGGAGTTGGATCTCTTATCAGTTGACTCTTCTTTCAGGGAGTCATCAGCACAGCATTGGTCAGAGACATCCTTCAGTTTTGATGGAAATACCTTTAGTTTTATTTTGCAATCCTAGTCCTACAAGGTTCTGCAGATACTTCACTAGGAATGCATAGTAAGCTTATAGTGCATATTTATATTTCATGAGTCATTTTTCTCATCTGTAAAATGGGAATCAACCCATTTCTCAAGTCATATTTATGACATGTTTAGTGTAGTGACTGGCATATTTTAAGTGGTAAATACTATTATTACACTCTACAAACTGTTGGGTGAAGCCTTTTATAACACAGGATTAGATTAATTTATTATATGAAAGGGACAGAAGATTCTCACTCATTTGTGTCTCAACAACCCTATGAGGTCAGCAATAAAAAAGTAATTATATTGAGCAGGGAGCTGATTCTTAGAAGGCTGTGCTATCTCAAAGGCTCACTGCTGGTAAGTGATGCAAGCTGGAACTACACCATCCTGCTATTTCACTTTTAGTGTGTTTCTACAGAGTCTTTGTTCCTTTCTCTAGATTCCTTTCCACTTCTTTCCCTGAATCTTCTAAAAGAATGCCCTACCCTGCTAATTGCCAGAACTTCTATGTATTATCGCTACCTACCATCACAGTTCCAGCTTGTCTGCTGAATTCTCACCTCTCCTCTGAAATCAATCTCAGACCTCACCTGTGGTATCATGATGCTTTCCCTGAAAGTAATAGCATTTGGTTTGTACCATTCATATGCAACTAAGCATTCCATCCATTCTAAAAGAATTCCATCAATGTAGTATGCTCTGCAAAAAGTATAGAAATAGATTAATGTATTGGTGATCCCCCCACTGATTTTAAGCTCCTTAGAGGGAACAATGTTGTCTTTTTCTTCTCTCACCCTCATTGTCTGTTGGTTTAGGGCATTACTCATACTAGATTATTCCTAAACATTTTTTGAATTTTATCAGAATCAAGGAGGTTGTATTTTTATACTCTTTAGCATAACACAGGGAGGAAAAGAACACTAAAATTTTGAACTGCAGTAAAAAAGGATGTCTTATTTGGAGATGAGGGCAAATTTTTATATTTCATCTGTGTTAAATGTGCTCTTCTGTTTTAAGTTTAATTCAATTGAATAATAGGCCTTCTGTTGTTGAATTGTGTTTATTAAATTCTAGTTAACAGTTATCTATATAATTTTCTAACTTAAAAGGTGTGAAATAGTAATAAAATATGATTTTTAATAGTAAAATATAAGTGGGTTTTGAAACTAATGATTAAAATTCTTGAGTTCAGTGTGTATTTCTACATTTTCATTATTTAAAATTTTTCCTTCTTTACTATTTTTTCATATACCAGTAAGCCAAATACAACTCATTGCATCTAAAGGAAATGGTGAAAAGCCGCTTACCGTGGATGAAATAGAGAACTTTAGTCTCACCGTTAATCCATTAAGTGACAGACTTTCCCTTCTAAGTACCAGCAGTGAGACAATTCCAATGATTGTATCTGATTTTGATCTTCCAGACCAACAGATAGAAATACTTCAGAGTTCTGACTCTGGATGTTCACAGTCCTCTGCTGGGGACAACCTGAGTTACGAAGTTGATCCTGAAAATGTAAATGTCCAAGAGGACTCTCAGATGCTGAACAAAGGCTCCCCAGATGATGATGTTCAGCAGGTAGTGTTTGACCTGATATGTAAAGTTGTAAGTGGCCTCGAAGCAGAAACGGCATCAACTACTTCTCAGTTAGAAATTGAAGCTATGCCCCCAAAGCACAGTGATGCGGATCCAGGCGAGGAGCCAATTAAAAGTGAAGATCAGTCTACTCAGCAGAGTCAGAGTACTTCGCTGAGTAATGAAAGATCTCAGTTTCTCTCTGTGTCTGCAGAAGATGGCCGTGAGTGTGTGGCAACTGGAATCTCCAGAAATAGCTCCTCACCTTGTATTTCCGAAACTACACAGACTCCCCGTGACTCTTCTCTTGCTTCCACAGAAACCAAATCTAGACAGAGGAGTCACAGTAGTATTCAGTTCAGCTTCAAAGAAAAATTATCAGAAAAAGTCTCCGAGAAAGAAACAATCGTTAAGGAGTCAGGCAAACAGCCAGGAGCAAAACCTAAAGTAAAACTTGCCAAGAAAAAGGATGATGACAAGAAAAAAACTTCAAATGAAAAACTCAAACAAACCAGTGTGTTTTTTAGTGATGGTCTGGATTTAGAGAACTGGTATAGCTGTGGAGAGGGAGACATTTCTGAAATCGAGAGTGACATGGGTTCTCCAGGATCACGGAAATCTCCCAGTTTCAACGTCCATCCTCTCTACCAGCATGTGCTCCTGTATCTCCAGTTGTATGATTCATCCAGGACTCTTTATGCTTTTTCTGCCATCAAAGCCATATTGAAAACTAACCCTATTGCTTTTGTAAATGCCATTTCAACCACTAGTATAAATAATGTGTATACTCCTCAGTTATCTCTGCTTCAGAATCTATTGGCCAGACACCGGATTTCTGTTATGGGCAAAGACTTTTATAGTCACATTCCAGTGGACTCAAATCATAACTTCAGGAGTTCTATGTACATAGAAATTCTCATTTCCCTCTGTTTATATTACATGCGTAGCCATTACCCAACTCATGTCAAGGTCACTGCACAAGATTTAATAGGCAATCGAAATATGCAGATGATGAGCATAGAAATTTTGACACTTCTCTTTACTGAGCTGGCAAAAGTAATAGAAAACTCAGCAAAGGGTTTTCCTAGTTTTATCTCTGATATGTTATCTAAGTGCAAAGTTCAGAAAGTAATTCTTCACTGTTTGCTGTCATCTATCTTTAGTGCACAGAAATGGCATAGTGAAAAAATGGCAGGTAAGAATGTGATTGCTGTGGAAGAAGGTTTCTCAGAGGACAGCCTTATCAATTTCTCAGAGGATGAGTTTGACAATGGCAGCACACTCCAGTCACAACTTCTTAAAGTTCTTCAGAGACTCATTGTTCTAGAACACTGGGTAATGACTGTCCCTGAAGAGAATGAAACAGGTTTTGATTTTGTTGTATCTGATCTGGAACACATCAGTCCCCATCAGCCCATGACTTCTCTTCAGTATTTGCATGCTCAGCCAATCACATGCCAAGGCATGTTCCTCTGTGCAGTGATACGGGCCTTACATCAACACTGTGCTTGTAAGATGCACCCACAATGGATTGGTTTAATCACATCTACTCTGCCTTACATGGGAAAAGTTCTACAGAGAGTGGTTGTTTCTGTGACACTACAGCTTTGCAGAAATTTAGATAATCTAATTCAGCAGTACAAATATGAAACAGGATTATCTGATAGTAGGTAAGAGTTGATTTTTAACTTGGTTAATTGACATTCATCACATATATAACTGCTTAGTCATACAGAATGTCAGTCAGAATTTGAGTGAGTAAATTAGTGGGTATCACTAGGTAGGTTACAAATAGTAAGTTATTTTCACAAAGAAGAAAATTCAGCTTGAGGAATAATAATTAAACAATGAAGATTGGAAAAGATAAGGAATGTTTAAACAGGCCTTTTAAGGGCTGAAATTAATTCCATTCTTCTTCTCTGAGCTGGCAAAAGTAATAGCCCAGAAAAGGGTTTCCCTAGTTTTATCTGAATGTTATCTAAGGGCAAATTAATTTCACACTAAATTAATTTAAAATTACAAATCTTTTCCTATCTGATTTTATTTCTTGTTTGGAGGAGAAATTCCATATGTATCCCCAGGCCATATTTAAAATTAGTCTGCCAAATGAACCAGATGATTAGTAGACTAATTTCTGGTTTGTCTCCTGTATAACCTCAGCAACTACATGTAAAATATAAGAAAACTGCCAGTATTATTTATTATTGATATGCCTGTCCTACACAGTTGCTAGAGATTTACTGGCATTGATTACTTTGTATAGAATATCTTAGCCAAAAACAACTTTAGTACATATAATGTGACTATTTTATAAATTAGGACATAAAAGCTACTAGTTTATTATTTTAGTCATTTATTTATGTAATCTTTATGTGCCTAGAACATTTAATATTAATAAAATATGGACTTTTGTTTCTCAGAACTTACGTTCAAATGAATGCATTTTATTTCAGGCCTCTGTGGATGGCATCAATTATTCCACCAGATATGATTCTTATTCTTTTAGAAGGGATCACAGCCATTATCCATTACTGTTTGTTGGATCCTACTACACAGTATCTCCAAGTAAGACTGCACAAATATTTTACTTTTTAAAAAAGATTATGAGATACAGGTCCCCATTTAAAAACCTCAGTAAGTGATAATATGTTTTTTCCCCCAACTTTAATAGCTTTGGGTCAATGTAGACCACAGACACTTGTATGAAGCCCGCAAAGGAATCCTCTCAATCCTTCATATGATCATGTCCTCTGTGACATTGCTTTGGAGCATACTGCATCAGGCTGATTCTTCGGAAAAGATGACTGTTGCTGCATCTGCTTCTGTTACCACCATTAATCTTGGAGCCACAAAGGTTAGAAATTCACACTTCACCTGGGGCTCAAGAGTCTGTTTTAGCACTTTCTCAGAGATTATATTCAGAATTTGTGAATAATTTGAGTAGTATGTATGGCACTCTAATGCACTGAATAATTAATTACCAAATAATTTTATGACATCACAAAATTCACCTATTTAAAGTAAATGCAATATAGTGATTTTTAGAAACATATTTGAAGAGTAGTGAAACAATCACCACACTACTTTTCAAATGTATCTGTTACCACAAAGATCCCGCATATCCATTTGCAGTCACTCCGTGTTCCTACCCCTAACCTCCATACACTATTAATCTGTATTCTCTATATGTAGAGTTGCTTCTGAGCATTTTGAATAAACAGAACCACGCATTATTTCATCTTTTATATTTAGCTTCTTTCATAGGACAATGTTTTTGATGTTTATTCATACATGTTAAACTTTGTTCCTTTTCAAAGGGCTTTAAAATTTTTATAGTATTTTACCTAGTAATGAATTGTAAAGAAATAAAAAATTATGAAAAGATATATTTATAAGGCAAACTGAGAGATTCTAAACAATAAATAAGGAAATAGTTAAGTAAATTATTCTTTAGTGTTACATTATGTAGCTACTAATAATTATAGTTTGGAGAATCTTAGTGGGTAGAAAAATGCTTAAAAGTTTAGTGAAACAGGGATGTTACTTAGTTGAACAAATGCTGTATTTCCAGTCATGTAAAGAAAATAAATTTCTCTCAGAAAAAGGAGTAAATTTCATATTTTAATAGTGATGATCTCAGAATGATGGAATTAATGTTTGTTTTAAAAATACTGTTACATATTTTCCAAATTTTCTACTTTATACTTAGAAGAAAATTATATGAATTTTTAAAAGTGTGTTATGCTATGTCAGTTGTAAAATTGACATTCCTCTATTATCTAGACCTGATTTCCTGGACTTGTGAGTCATGGGAACATGTTTGTAATTGGGAAAAGGGGAAGGGTTAGAATCATGAGGAAAATTTTGTCTAAGTACTGATATTTGGATTAAACTGTGGTTTTTATTTTATTCAATTTTAATAAAATGTAAAACTCCTTCTCCTCTTAATAATGAATCTACATTAAACATAATTGAATTTCATGTATAATTGCCCCTTGAGCCACATGGGTTGGGGCACTGATCCCAGTGCATTGGAAAATCCATGAGTAACTTTTGTCTGCCCCCAAAATTTTTCCCCTCAATGTCCACGGAGGATTGATTCCAGGACACCTCCCCTGGTGTCAAAATCTGTAGGTGACCAAGTGTCCTATATAAAATAGCCTAGAACAGTGCATACAGTCAGTCTTTCACATTCATGGACTCCCAAATGCAGATGGAAAATAGTGCAAGTATTTATTGGAAAAAAATTAACATATTAGTGGATCTTTGCAATTCAAACCCTTGTTGTTCAAGGGTCAACTATATTGTGTTTTTCTGTTCTATCATCACACTAATTACACTCTTGAATTTAGCTGATTGGTTGTTATTTTATAGGACATCTTCCCCCCAGTTTTAGAATTAAAATGACCATGGTTGCATATATTAACATGATTAAAGTTTACTCTACTGTTGTTTAGGTAGTAAAACATATAAGAACTGTACATTATTTCAAGAAAAACAAAAAGTGCAGGTTAGTTGTTAATGCTTTCATACTTTTTAATTCACTTGTCACTTTCTTGTTTTAGAACTTGAGACAGCAAATTCTTGAATTATTGGGCCCCATTTCAATGAATCATGGTGTTCACTTTATGGCTGCCATTGCATTTGTATGGAATGAAAGAAGGCAGAATAAAAATATCAACAGGACCAAGGTATGTATTTAATCATTTTATACTTTTTATTTTTTTGTTTGGTAAAGCATTTGACGAGTACAGTAAGTCCTCACTTAACATTGACAGTGGGTTCTTGGAACATATAATGAAACCAATTTTACCATAGGCTAATTGATATAAACAACAGTTAAGTTCCTACAGCATCTCATCTATGTTATAATGAAAAGATATTGAACAAAACAATATCATTTGATGACCAGCTAATTTTCAACTCTCCATTAATTAAAAAGGGCCAGTATCGGGTGGGTAAGTAGAAAAGCAACATTTTGTGCACCTGTTTAGGTAATGACTTGTTGCCTAAATTTCTTAATTATAAAAGGTATTTTTTATGTGAAAAGAAAAATTAGTATGATATTAAAACTGTAGCCATATTTAAACAGCCATGATGATATAGTACTGTGTATCTTTTAAATGCTAGCTATTCAGGGTACAAAGCAAGGATATGAAGAAAAGTTTTTACGTTCACTAGTTTTTCATTGTGACATAATAGGTTAAATAGTTTGTTTCTAAATGTAATTCATAAATTGTTTTTTACTGGGTTATATATGTGAAAATTTTGTTACTTTGTGACTTTTGAAGCTCAAGAAAGTGTCCTATATTAGAAATAAATAGTGACACGTTAGAATATTAAGGCTATTTACATTCAGACAAGATATATGATTTGTCTAGCTAGATGTTTCTGATATGTTATTTTTGTGTTGAATTCACATTACATATATGCTGACATTTCTAAAGTACTAAAAATAAACATTTCACTTATATGACATTATTTTAACATTTGAGAATTAAGTAGTAGATATTACATTGGACAGAATTAGAATTCTGGAATATGTAAAAGCAGTCAATTATTTGACAAAGGAAGCAAGAACATACAATGGGGTAATGATAATCTATTCATTAAACGTTGTTTGGAACATTAGGCAGATACTTGCAAAAAAAGTGAAACTAGATCACCTCCTTACACCATATACAAGTATAAACTCAAAATGGATTAAAAACTTAAATGTAAGACTGGAAACCATAAAAATCATAGAAAACATAAGCAGTAGGAATCTTGGACATTTCTTTTAACAAATCTCCTTGGGCAAGGTAAACAAAAGAACAAATAAACAAATGCAACTACATTATCTTAAAAGTTCTTGCACAGCAAAGGAAACCATCAAAAAAGAAAGAAAAGACAACCCATTGAATGGAGAACATATTCACCAATGATACATATGATAAAGGGTTAATAATAAAAATTTATAAAGAACTCAAAAAATACAAACAATCCAAATTAAAAATGCTCAAAGGACCCTGGCAGGTGGCTTAGTTGATTGGAGCGTAGTCCCATACCACAGAGGTTGGGTTTCAGTTCCTGGTCAGAGCAGATACCAAGGTTGGGGGTTCAGTGTTGGGAGTTTGATCCCTGGTTGGGGCAGATACATGGGGCAACCAATCAATGTTTCTCTCTCACATCAGTGTTTCTCTCTCTCTCTCCCTCCCTCCCCCCCTCTCTCTATCTTCCTCTTTCTCTCAAGTAAAAATATATCCTCAGATGAGGATTTAAAAATAAAATTGGAGAATAGACACTTCTCCAAAGAGGACATACAGATGGCCAATAGACATATGAAAAGATGCTCAATGTCATTAATCATCAGAGAAATGCCATTTAAAACCACAAGGAGATATCACCTCACACCCCTCAGAATGGCTGTCATCAATAAATTAAAATACAAGTGTTGGTGAGGATGTGGAGAAAAGGGAACTCTTGTGCACTGTTGGTGGTAATGCAGATTGGTGCAGCCACTGTAGAAAACTAAAAAAATTAAAACTGCCTTATGACCCAGTGATTCCACTTCTGGTATATATCCAAAGAAACCCAAAACATCAATTTGAAAGAATATATGCACCCCTATGTTCACTGCACCATTATTTACAATAGCCAAGCTATAGAAGCAACCCAAGTGCCCATCAATAGACTAGTGGATAAAAAAGCAGTGGTATATATATATATATATATATATAATATATTATATATATATATATATATATATATATATATATATATATATATATATATATATATAATGGAATATTACTCGGCCATAAAAAAGAATGAAGTTTTACCATTTGCAACAGCATGGGTGGACCTAGAAGGTATTATGTTAAGTTATATAAGTCAGTCAGAGAAAGACAAATACCATATGATTTCACTTATATGTGGAATCTAAGGAAAACTATAAACAAAACAGAAACAGACTCATAAATACAGAAAACAGACTGATAGTTGCCAGAGGGGTGGGTGATTGGGGGACTGGGTGAAAGATGGGAGGGGGGTTGGGGGGTGAAAAAAGTGAAGGAATTAAGAAGTACAAATTGGTAGCTACAGAATAGTCACAGGGATATAAAGTACTGCATAGGGAATATAATCAATAATATTGTAATAACTGTGTGGTATCAGATGGGAAATGGATTTATTGGGGTAATAAGTTATGTAAGTTATATAATGTCCAATCACTGTTTTATACACCTAAAACTATGAATATAAAGATAAGGATTAACAGTCATATGGAAAAAAGCTTATATGATAGACAAAGACCAAAACAACTATATATATAAAAAAAGAAGAAACAATGCAGATAACAGAAGATGTGAACAATAATAATAATATCTTTCAATAAGTGAAACCATATTGCATCCCTAAGATAAAGAGACTAGTAGAAAGATCATTGCAAAAATTCAAATTTTTCTTGGATATTGAATTTTATAGCAGAAGCAAAACAAACTTTTAAGAGTTGCAAGCAAAAGGGGTAAATATCAGAAATAGCATGCAAACTTGGAAAGATGGACATGGGAAAAAGGAGATAAGAAAATTAGGGAAGTGAGCCCTGGCTGGTGTGGCTCAGTTGGTTGGAGTGTTGTCCTGTACACTAAAAGGTGGAGGGTTTGATTTCTGGTCAGGACACATACCCAGGTGGCAGGTCTGATCCCCAGTTGGGGCACATGTGGGAGGCACCTGATTGATGATTCTCTCTCACATCAATGTTTCTCTCTCTCTCTCTCTCTCTCTCTCTCTCTCTCTCTCTCTCTCTCTCTCTCTCTCTCTCTCTTCTCTCCCTCCCTCTCCTCCCTCCCTCCCTCTCCCTCTCTCCCCCTCTCTCTTACTCTCTTCCCCTCTCACTCACCCCCTTCCGCTCTCTAAAAAAATCAATAAAATACACAGAAGAAAATTAGGGAACTGATACTGGAGATTCAATATCTTTTTGCAGAAAGATAGAACAGAAAAAAAATGAGAGAATAATATCAAAGAAATAGTACAGGAACATTCCTCTGACAGTCTGTGAAAAAGAGATCACAAAGATCAGCATGTGATTTTAGGACACTGGATTTAAAGAGGAGATCTGAAAATATCCTCAAGAGAAAATACTGGAATAATGATAAGACTTGTCAATAGCAACACTAGAAATTGTGATGGAAAATTAGTTTCAAACTATAATTACATACCCAGCCAAAATGTCACTTAAGGTGTTTTGAACCATGCAATGTCTAAAAAAAAAAAAAAAAAAATTGCCATAAATTTACGCTTTCTCAACTACAGGAAAATGCATCTCCACCAGAGGAGGAATAAACCAAGAAGGAAGAAGTTTTAGGATCCAATCAATAGGGGTTCCAACACAGAAGAAAAGGAAAGGGAATTTCCAGGCTGATGGTCACAGGAGAGATATCAAGATGATACTGTGTAGCAAGCCTAGAGGGCACGAACTCAGGGTAGAACAGAAACACATTGAGCAGATTTCTCACGGAAAAAAAAAAAAAAAAAAGGAGACACTAAATGGAGGAGGAAAGAGTAGAAAATTAACTACCTGGTATGGTTGAATATGTAATTAGAGGAGATTTACAGTTACTGGAGCATTGGGGAAGAATTTGTGATAGAAATAGAGAAAACCAAATTTTAAAAAAGCAGTGTCTTAATTCTAGGAAAAAGAAAAAGTTTAATTAAAAGAGAAATACAATGATAGTGCAATATACAGCACAACCATAAGTAGGCATGTGAACACTGGATGTTTATTTAAGTAAAATTAATGATATAACTATGTTGGGAGAACAGGAAGAAAAGAGTAAGCGACCTCAATCATTGTCTCCTAAAGTTAGAAGTCAGTAGGTAATATCTAAAATTGGGGCAAGGGGCGGGGGAGTGAAATAGGAAAATATAATAGCATTGTGTATTATTCAGAAATAATAGAAAAGAGCTAAGATTTGAACATGGTTGCTTTGGGTCATGAGAAAGGATAGGGGACTGCAATTTTTTTTTTAAATTCAGGCTTATTGTCCTATATGATTTTTTAAAAATAATGTACATGTGTTACTGATAAAAAAATATAAATTTTACCAGATATATAATCAATGGACTTGAAAAATCCTTTGAAAGTCCTCTTAAAAGACTTATGTATTTATGTATAAATACAATGATGTGTTATCCAGGTTATTCCTGCAGCCAGTGAAGAACAGCTTTTACTGGTAGAACTGGTTCGCTCAATCAGTGTCATGAGAACAGAAACTGTTATACAGACTGTGAAAGAAGTTTTAAAGCAGCCCCCAGCCATAGCAAAAGACAAGGTAAGAAGAGGTTTTCTCAGCTTTTGTTTACAGTTCTATTTGAAAAATGATGCTGGTAGGTAAGGTTTTTGTTGTACAGTAATGTCCTTTTTGCAGAGATGAGTGCATGTAGCCCTTGTACTGCTGTAATAAAAACAGTTATCAGTAACTTCACTGACTTACTATTGTGATCATTCTGTAGCTAGTGAAAAACAGTTTACTGCTCATATCTCTATATGTACGTCTAAGGCAGTCAACAGCTGTGTGATCTAATTCTTAGGGGCGGGGAAGGGAAGGCTGGTGGGGTTCTGGTCCTTTAAAGGAAGAACACAGAGCCAGAGTCCAAGGTCTGCTTACCTCAGTCGTTGACTTTCTCAAAGCTTCTTCATTGCTTTCTCTTTTAAATGAATCTGTCTTTTTTTTTTCTATTTTTCAATTAATGTTTACATTCAATATTATTTTGTATTAGTTTCATGTATACAGCATAGTGGTTAGACATTCATATACTTGACAAAGTGTTCCCCCTGATCTTTCCTGTACTCATCTGACACCATACATAGTTATTACAATCTTATTGACTGTATTTCCTATGCTGTACTTCACAGCCCCATTACTATTTTGTTAACTACCAATCTGTACTTCTCAGTCCCTTCACCTTTTCCTCCCAGTCCCCAATCCTCCTCCTCTCTGGCAACCAGCAGTCTGTTCTCTGTATCTATGAGTCTGTTTCTATTTTGTTTGTTTATAGTTTTCTTTAGATTCCACATATAAATGAAATCATATGCTATTTGTCTTTCTCTGACTGACTTATTTCACTTAGCATAGTACACGTTGGCATAATATTCATGCTGTTGCAAATGGTTAAGACTTCGTTCTTTTTTATGGCCAAGTAATATTCCATTGTATATATGTACCACTGCTTTTTTATCCACTTCTCTATTGATGGGCACTTGGGTTGTTTCCATACCTTGGCTATGGTAATTAACAGTGCAGTGAACATAGGGGTGCATATATTCTTTCGAATTAGTGGTTTGGGTTTCTTTGGATATATACCAGAAGTGGAATCACTGGGTCATAAGGCAGTTCCATTTTTAATTTTTTGAGGGTCCTCCACACTGTTTCTACAATGGCTGCATCAATCTGCATTATCACCAACAGTGCACAAGGGTTCCCTTTTCTCTACATTGTCGCTAACACTTGTCATTTGTGGATTTATTGGTGATAGCCATTCTGACAGGCAGGAGGTGATATCTCTTGTGATTTTAAATAGCATTTCTCTGATGATTAATGACATTGAGCATCTTTTCATATGTCTATTGTCCATCTGTATATCCTCTTTGGAGAAGTGTCTATTCAGGTTTTTTGCCCATTTTTAAATTGAATTATTTGCATTTCTTTGGTGTATGAATTCTTTATAAATTTTGGATATTAACCCTTTATCATATGTATCATTGGTGAATATGTTCTCCATTCAGTGGATTGTCTTTTCTTCCCTCACTCCCTCCCACCCTCCCTCCTTCCCTCCCTCCCTTCCTCCCTTCCTTTCGATGCTTTCCTTTGCTGTGCAGGCTTTTGTGTTCCCTTGCCCAAGGAGACTTGCTAAAAGAAATGTCCAAGATTTTACTACCTATCTTTTCTATGGTTTCCAGTCTTACATTTAAGTTTTTAATCTATTTTGAGATTATACTTGTATATATGGTGAAAGGAGGTAGTCTAGTTTCATTTTTTCCATGTATCTGTTCAATTTTCCCAACACCATGTAATGAGTATATTGTCTTTTCCCCAGTGTATATTCTTGCCTACTTTGTGAAATGTTATACTAATTGAGCATACAGGCATGGGTTTATTTCTCAGCTCTCTATTTTGTTCCATTAATATGTGTCTGTTGTTGTGGTGGTTTTTTTAAATATATGGGATAGGGAGTTAGAAACATCGATGAGAGAGAAACATCGATGAGCTGCCTCCTGCACACTTCCCACTGGGGATGTGCCCGCAACCAAGGTACATGCCCTTGACCGGAATCGAACCCGGGACCCCCCAGTCCACAGGCCAACGCTCTATCCACCGAGCCAAACTGGTCAGGGCTATATGTCTGTTTTTATGCCAATACCATGCTGCTTTGATTACTATGGCCTTGTAGTATAGTTTGATATTAGATAGCATGCTTCCTTCAACTTTATTCTTCTTTCTCAAGATTGCTGTGGCTATTCAGGTCTGTTGTGGTTCCATATAAATTTATGGAATATTTGTTCTAGTTCTGTGAAGTATGCCATTCGTATTTTTATAGGAATTATGTTGAATCTATACATCGCTTGGATAGTATGGACATTTTTACAATATTCTTGCTATCCATGACCAAAGTATATGCTTCCATTTATTTTTATCTTTTTCATTTTCTTTCTTCAGTGTCTTATAATTTTCCAAGTACAGGTCTTTTACATCCTTGGTTAAATTTATCCCTATGTATTTTTTAGGCAGTTATAAATGGGATTGTTTTCTTACTTTCTCTTTCTGATAGTTCATTATTGGTATATAAAAATGCAACTGATTTCTGGATATTTATTTTGTATCCTACTACTTTACTGAATTTATCAGTTCGAATAGTTTTTTTGGTGGAATCTTTAATATTCTCTACATAAAGTATCATGTCATCTGCAAATAATGACAGTTTTTCTTCTTCCTTTCAAATTGGATCACCTTTTATTTCTCTTGTCTGATTGTTGTGGCTAGGACTTTCAGTACTATGTTGAATAAGAGCGATGAAAGTGGGCATCCCTGTCTTGTTGCTCAAAATGAATCTCTTAATTCTGTAAACTTACCATGTTTTGCTATACCTTTAGTTCTAGTCAGTGTCATTTCTTGATCATGTACAAGACTGTACCTTCGAAGAGCTACAGAAAATGAATAACACAATCTCTGCATTCATAGTGCACTGTCTTTAATTAGGCAGACATGAAATTCAACAAGTAGTAAAATTATGGCCTCTCTACTTTTTCTGCTTTTAATTCTAGCAATTTTAAGAGGTCATATTTTCTTAGAAATTGTTTATTAACTGCAAACATTAGACTTCAGGACATTCAAAAGAGACCTAATCACATCCATGAAAGAATTATTACACAGATCTGAAAATCTTGACATTTTTTCCTTTATTTGCCAATAGGGAAAGTGTGCTTGGATATGTAAATAGCCAATGTTCTTATATTTTTAGTACTTTTCTTACTATTCTGAAATCACCTCTGGGGCATTTGTGAAAGGATTTTAAATTTGCCTGTGAACGCTCAGTTCAGCATAATATTTTCAGCATCTACTTGTACCAAATATTGGGCTAAGTGTGCAGGATATGAAAACAAGAGCAAATTTCACACACACACACACACACACACACACACACACACACTCGACCTGCTGCCCCTCTGTTCTTACTCTATTAAGTTCTGAGTAGATTAGATACTTCATTTTCTTTGTGATAAAAGGGGAAAACTTCAAGGGAATATTTTCTACTAAAGGAACAAAGTGGATGTCAGTGGCCAACAGTTTCATTTTCTTACCTAGTATTAATTTCTAAATACAGGTGTTCTTTTTATTACATGTTTCACTCAGCACTATTTTTAGATAAAGTCTACATTTTAGATATTAGGCATTATTCCCAAATTTGGCTAACTATATTAATTTAACAGAAATGTGTGATAAAATAGATTAAAAGCACATTTTATAAAAAAAATCTCAACTTAATTCTGATAGCACCAACTAAGCATAAACTAATTAAAATAAAACTAGATTTGGTATTTACAGAGTAAATCGATCATTTAAAAGTAATAGCTGGAGTGGTAGGGTAGGAATTGAGAATCTTTCTATTCTTTCCATCCATTTTCAACTTTTTAAATAGCTTGAGTTTTTCCCCGTACTAAATGAAAGAGAGCTGCATGGTTTTGTTTTGTTTTTATGACAAATTTGTGTTTGATTTTGTTTTGTTTTTTAATTAAAAATTGGCAGTAAAATAGAGTAGTTGCAACAATGAAAAAGCAAAGGCAGCATTTTTCTTCACTGTAAAATTGATTTCTTTTGTTTATAGAAACATCTTTCTTTGGAAGTCTGCATGCTTCAGTTTTTCTATGCTTATATTCAAAGGTAAGATAACTGATGTGGATCTCTCCTTACTGTATTAGCAATGTATAAAAGTTAGGAAACATAGGAGAAAAGCACCTGAATTCTTTCAAGAAATTGCTATTTCTTTCCCCTAAAACTAAAAGAACAAATGCTAGAAACAGAAACATTGTTTCTGGATATATTAATACGAGTCATTGGATATCTTCATGACCCAAACATATAAAACCTTAAGACCTAAGTGTATTTAAGATACACTGGGTATTAAAACACTGAATTGTAAGAAAATTATTTAAATATAAATAAAAAGCTGAGTCCTATTGAAACCATGCCTACTGCCACTAAATTTATTATTATTTTATATAGATGAATATGTGGTAGCCTAATATGATTTTTTAAATGTTAGTAATGATAATATGAAAATATATTTTTGTTATGGCATTCCAATTTTCCATTTAGTTAACCCCTGAATAGAAAGTTGGTTGACTTCAATTTTGATAAAATTCTTACTAGAGAATTTGAATCCTTATCCTCTGTTACAGGGTAATTTGGTTTTATCACCAAGCATGGCATCGTTTTGTGGTCTATGACGGACATTATTATAAAGTTAGGTTGTATGGTGTATTAAAACTGGTTGTGACTGCCTAAAATCCAAACATAGACACATAGAGGTGTTAGGGTTAAGATCAGACAGACACAAGATAATTTCTCTATAGGTGAGAGACTGTTGTTTAGGGTAGGTTAACAGGTCTCCCAAAGATGAGACAGACTCATGGATGAAGAAAAAAGAACTAGTAAAGGAGAGAAGTGGAGAGAACAGGTTAGGGAGTAGGTGACTATGATGTTAGTTGTATTTTAGTTTTGAGAGTCCATGTGTTAAAAACAGGGTCTCTACAGCAAAATTTATAGACTAATAAATCATACTGGGTATTAAATGTATTTGATATTCTTTTTATATAACAGAAGAAAAGAGAAAGCTTTTAGGGATTTTGTTTTTTCATAGTCTATAAAAATTTAGGGAATGTTTCAGAGAAACTAGAAGGAGAATTTGTTAAAGACTGTTGGTAAAATTATAAAGAAAATTAAAGTTTACTGTGGATTTCTATATATGTATATATAAAAAATATATTTATCTTGCAGAATTCCAGTGCCCAATTTAGTGGATAGCTGGGCATCACTTTTGATCCTACTGAAAGACTCTATACAACTGAGTCTTCCAGCCCCAGGGCAGTTCCTTATACTTGGGTAAGCAATTTCACTTAAAAATATTATTTTGAATAAATGAAGAATGTTCATTGTCTTAATTGCTATATATCAGATGTTTTGGGTGACCATGTGATTTCTACCATCTCAAAGAATTCTCAAGGTATAAAACTAGATGTATAGCATGAGGCCTGTAAATAAAGGAGTGGGCAGGGATGGAGAAATCATGTTTATACATATACAAAATGTAAATGTGCTAGTGTAAAACTTACAACACTAGTTATTTCATGAGGAGAGACTGTGGATTAAAAGGGGAGGAGGTGACATGAACCAGAAGGTCACAATTCGATTCCCGGTCGGGGCACATGTCTGGGTTTTGGACTCAATCCCCAGTACGAGTGTGCAGGAGGTAAACAATCAGTGATTCTCATCATTGATGTTTCTATCTCTCTTTCCATCTCCCTTCCTCTCTCTGAAATCAATAAAAATACATTTAAAAAATAAAAAGGGGGAAGGAGTGAGTAGGATAGCTGAAGTGGACTGCATAGAGGAGGGTCATTTGAGTTCAAGGCCCTGAGCATAAACAGATTTGGAAAAGTCATTTTCCTGATTTATCTTACTAGTTTGTATGATTATTTGATAAATTCCAGTTACCCTTGCTTAACTTCAAGCACCATGATTTCATGGACATTGTTTTTTTGCTTACTATTATTCTTGGTTCACAATAAATACTTGCTCTGTGAATGGAGATGGTAGGAACAGAAAACCTTCTTTCTAGGAGGTTGTAGAAGACAGAAAGCGGAAGGTATATTGGGCAAGATATCTTGTCTGTTTGGTTATAGAGTAGGGCACAGGCAGTGGAATGGGGGATGGATGAAAAGGGAGATGGGAGCTAGATAGAGAAGCACTTTGCATTTTAGCTTAAGAAATTTGGTCTTGGGCAGGGGTGGACTGATTGTAGGTGTTGAAGAGAGACATGACTGACAAGTTAGTAGGAGGATGGATCAAAGGGGAAAGAGGATGGACTAGGAATTAGGTTTCAAGTGGGAGTTAGGGAGTATGAACTATTGATGCGAGTGAAAGAACAGGACAAAGAAGAAGGAAAAGAGGTCAGCAAAGGAGATAGAAAGGCAAATAATGGAAAGTGAGAAGAAAACCAGATATATTCAGTGTTTTAAAGCAAAGAAGTTAAGAGGGCATAAGTAATACCAGAAAGATTAAGGAAGATGAGGATAAATAAGAGGCTATAATTATTGATGATTTGGAGAGGGTTGGTGATTTAGGGGAAAGGAGTTTGGCAAGATAGTAAGCACAGATGTGAACAGCAAAGGGTTAGAATGAGAAAGTAAGTGTGGGTTATTCTTTGAAGGTGTTTAATTATGAAAAGAAAGAAATTATGAGGTAGCAAGAGGAAATGTGTTTCAAAGGTCATATTAATGGTAAGGAAGACCTGAGGACCTTGACTTGTTACTAGCAAAGATTCTGAAGTTGTACAAATCCCAGCTCCTTTACTTCTTAGCTGTGTGCCCTTGGGCAGGTCATTTAACCTCTCCATCTGTAAAAGGGGATGATAATGTGCCTGTTATAGAGTTGTTATGATTAAATGAGTTAAATATTTGTTAAAATCTTAAATAGTGCCTGGCCTATTTTAGTAAGATGGTCTTCAGTAAGTGTAATGTAAGTGGAGCGTGACAGCAGATTCTAGAGAGAACCTTCTTGATAGCACCAGATTCCAGAGACAGCGGGGAAAGAATGGAAAGCATTGAATGGCACCAAGTCTAAAAGTGAGAAAGAAGGATGCATTTTCTCTAAGACATTGACACTCAAAGGTTGACCCTTCAACTAGCAGCATTGGAATCAGCTGGGATCTTGTTAGAAATGTGGAATCATAGGCTCTACCCCAGACCATCCCCAATCAGAATCTTCATTTTAACAAGAGTAGAGGCTCGGTGCACGAAATTCGTGCACGGAGGGGGGTTGTCCCTCAGCCCAGCCTGTACCCTCTCCAATCTGGGACCCCTCAAGGGATGTCCGACTGCCCGTTTAGGCCCGATCCCAGGGATCGGGCCTAAACGGGCAGTCGGACATCCCTCTCACAATCCAGGACTGCTGGCTCCCAACTGCTTGCCTGCCTGCCTTCCTGATTGCCCCTAACCGCTTCTGCCTGCCTCTCACAATCCAGGACTGCTGGCTCCCAACTGCTTGCCTGCCTGTCTTCCTGATTGCCCCTAACCGCTTCTGCCTGCCAGCCTTATCACCCCCTAACCACTCCCATGCCAGCCTGTTTGCCCCCAACTTCCCTCTTCTGCCGGCCTGGTCACCCCTAACTGCCCTCTCCTGCAGGGTTGATCACCTCCAACTGCCCTCCCTTGCAGGCTTGGTCCCTCTCAACTGCCCTCCCTTGCAGGCCAGGTGCCTCCCAACTGCCCTCTCCTGCTGGCCATCTTGTGGTGGCCATCCTGTGTCCACATGGGGGCAGGATCTTTGACCACATGGGGGCAGCTATAGTGTGTGTTGCAGTGATGATCAATCTACATTGTACTCTTTTATTAGATAGGATAGAGGCCTGGTATAGGGGTGGGGGCCAGCTGGTTTACCCTGAAGGGTGTCCCTGATCAGGGTGGGGTACCCTGGGGGCGTGGGGCGGCCTGAGCAAGGGGCCTGTGGTGGTTTGCAGGTCAACCACGCCCCCTGGCAACGCAAGCAGAGGCCCTGGTATCTGGAATTTATTTTCCTTCTACAATTGAAACTTTGTAGCCTGGAGCAGAGCCAAGCCTGGGGCTCCCTCCAAGGCCCGAAGCCATTTGTGTTGGGGTTATAATTGAAACTTTGTTGCCTTAAGTGGGTGGGCCTGGCCAGGGTGTGTGGAAAGCTTTGCTTCCCCTGTTGCCGGCGACAACCCTGGCCTGCTCTCTCAAGCTCCATTCTGCCGCCATTTGTTTGAATTTGTTTACCTTCTATAATTGAAACTTTGTAGCTTGAGTGGAGGCTTAGGCCTGGAAATGGCAGGCGGAAAGCTTGGCTTCCTCTGTTACCTAGGAAACCTTGCTCTCTGTGGCTGTAGCCATCTTGGTTTGGGTTAATTTGCATACTCGCTCTGATTGGATGGTGGGCGTGGCTTGTGGGTGTGTCAGAGGTATGGTCAATTTGCATATTTGTCTATTATTAGATTAGATTCCCACGTGATTTAGTACACACTAAAGTTTGAAAAGGACTGCTTAAGACATAAGGGGGAACAGAAAGGGAATAGAGTAAACTTTTTCCCAACATTTTTACATTACCTCAGTCCAATGGTGTCATTACTAGTCAATGACAGCCAATATGTTACCATACTGAATGGATACATTCAACCAATAGCAAAGAACTTCAATCTATTAGTCAGCCTCTGTAGCCGTGATACTGATTTAATGTATGTAATTGTGTGATTCTATATACATAGACTTACCTTCTACCCTTATTGTCCTTAAGGGAACTAGCAATTCTGGTTTGGCAGCCAATGGTGTCGAAAATTTTAAAGTGGAGAAGAAGGAAGTTGAGGGTTCTTCAGTAAGATGACCTCATGTTTCCTAGTAATTGTGGGATTGCAGTCTTCCAACAGGAAGCAGAAAGAAGGTGTAGCGACAGAGCTGAGAGCTTGAAGAGAGTGGATTAGCCTGTAGTAGCTGAGTATCGTTGACTGCCCAGCCACAGTGAGCTAGAGATCCTGCTTGAGAATTTCAGGGATCAGGATGATCCCTGGATCCTCATGCTATTTTCTAAATAAAAAAACTGAAGGGTTTTGGAGATTGAAGGTGTAATAAAAAGAGCAGTGGACTTGATGTCTGCAATTCCTGGAACAGAAGTTAAGATTACTCATGTGTAAGATTTTATTTTTTTTAAATATATTTTTACCGATTTCAGAGAGGAAGGGAGAAGGGAGAGAGATAGAAACATCAGTGATGAGAGAGAATCATTGATAGGCTGCCTCCTGCCCACTCCCTACTGGAGATCCAGCCTGCAACCTGGGCATGTGCCCTTGATCTGAATCGAACCTGGGACCCTTCAGTCCACAGGCCAATGCTCTATCCACTGAGCCAAACCAGCAAGGGCCCCATGTGTATGATTTTAGTAATGAGAGAGGTAACTTCTAGAAATCAAACATTCTAATGAAGATTTCTGTTCTTATATTTTAAGCTCTATTTCCAACCCTAATTTCTGTTACTTGGGTACATCAATAAACCTCTCCAAGGCTATTTTCCTATCAAGCAGTAATATCTACTCTACCCGCCTCTGAACTATTTTAAGGCCCAAAGAGGGAATATATGTACAGTTGTTTGAATCATCACCAAATAACCCTGCTGGCTAATTTCATTAAAATTTAAGGCCATCTATTATGAGTTATAGCTTCTCCCTTACAAAATTTACTGTTTCCTCAACTACCTTTTCTTTCTCATTTCTCAGATAATGAAGGATCCTATCTGCTTCTCAGTATGTGTGTACATTGAGCATTTACACAAAAAATTGGACATGTTTGGTTATACTAGAAATTTACTTCCCTTTTTAAACTTTTGGTTGTTCATATATTTTTTCCCAACCATTCCATTGATCCTCTAAAAAGTTCTAATTATAAAATAGAAATCAACATGAAGATTACTCTTCAATATAACTTTACATGAGTTTGAAAATAATTATGCATATAATTTATCTTAATAAAACCAAGTCAAAATAAATATTGAGTGGAATAGCTTAGCAAACAATGGAAATGGAAACATTTAAATTTAATCTATTATTTAATTTAATCTATTATATATATAATATTACATATTATATATACACATGCAGGGTAAGAATCATTTCTATGTCACAATTTAAAATTGGTGGGGTTTGGGTGTGTGTGTTTTTTTTTTTTTACTTTTTGGTTGATGCACAAAACATACAGAAAAACTTACAAATAATTAAGTACACAACTCCACAAATTATTATAAAGTAAATACACAAGTGTATAATAACGAGTCTAAATTAAGAAATAAAACACCATATGTCCTCTAAGGTCCCCTCCCAATTACTATCCTTTCCCTTCTCCCCAAAGATAACCACTATTCTGACTTCTAACACCACAGATAAATTTTTCTTGGTTTTTGAACGATAAGTATAACTTGTATTTTGTGTCTGCTTCCTTCACACATTGGTAAGATTCATCCATGTAATTTCATGTAGTTATTTATTCATGTCCATTGCTGTTTAGTATTTCATTGTATGAATATGCCACAGTTTCTCTCTGTTCCTGGACATTTTTGTTCTTTCCAGTTTTTGTTTTTTTGCAAATAATGCTGTTAAGCAAACATCCTTGTACATATCTTTTCATGGCATATGATACAATATATATATTCATTAAACATACAATATATATATAAAATCATGAAAAGAAAGAAATTATGAGGTAGCAAGAGGAAATGTGATTCAAAGGATACATAGGATACAATATATATATTCATTAAACATACAAAATAGAAATTGAGGCCACAGTCACTTGCTCACTGTGAGAAATTAGATTGCCTCATTTTCTTTAATATTTCCGGTTTGTTTTGGCTCCTTTAGGGTTCTGAATGAGTTTATTATGAAAAACCCTAGTTTGGAAAATAAAAAAGACCAAAGAGACCTTCAGGTAAGGCATTCTGAATGGGAAGGTCAAATAACGTTGTCTATGAAGTTTCATTTGCCTGTATATAAGTACATATATTTATAGTGGTTTTTCCTTGTTTCTTTAGGATGTGACTCATAAAATAGTGGATGCAATTGGTGCAATTGCTGGTTCTTCTTTGGAACAGACAACATGGCTACGCCGGAATCTTGAAGTTAAGCCTTCTCCCAAAATAACGGTGGACGGAACCACTCTGGAATCTGATGTTGAAGGTATTGATATCAAACATTTAGGCTTATATGTGTAGGTGTATATTCACTAAGAAAGCATTGCAGCTATTACTAGAAATACCATAAAATCATCCCTTTCCCCTCGTATTTAGCAGGCAGCTTTCTTAGTGGGAAAGATCTAACTTTACCTGCATCTTCTCTTACTTAGATATGTTATCACCTGCACTGGAAACCTCAAACATAACTCCTTCTGTATATAGTGTTCATGCACTGACATTACTTTCTGAGGTAAATATTAAGTTTTTTAAAATGAACTTTCAAGTAAAAAGTTTCACAAATATTAGCAAGTAATTCTTAGGGTTTTTAATTTGAAAAATCATTTTGTACTTATAGAAATCACTGTATAGAATAAAGTTTGAATTTGTATCAGGTTATTTAGTTTTTTAAATATTAGTGATAATAACCTTAGATTTTGCTCACCTTCCCAAATACTATTTTTTAAAAGTGTACTTTTTATAAAAAGATAAGTCCTTTTGTATCATAGTATGGTAGGGAGGGGTAGAGATGATATAATGATGCTTGCCACTATAAAGTATTTTACAGTATACCAAACATTTTTATATGCATCCTCTGACATGCTCTTTTTTATATCCTGTTATATAGTCTTGCAGGTTATTTTTGTTGCCCCTTTTAGATGTGGACACTGAGCCTCACAAAGATTAGAACAATATGATTAAAATCAAATAGCTATTAATTGACAGAGTTGGGACTTGAGTATCTGAGTTCATTTGGTTGTTTTTACCCCAAGCCCCCTTTAACCAGGTCAGGAAAAGAGAATACTGAGTTTCAAGTCTTAAATTTACTATTTACTCACATTAAAAGGACCTTGACCTCTCTTTTTCTATACTTCCCTATCTCAGTTAGAGATAGTAAAATTTGCCCATATTTATATATACTATAGTAATAATGAACAAAAAAAGCAAACAGTATGAAACTATTCATATAAAAATGGCTTAGGAAGATCTTATTTTAGATTTTTCTAATTTTAAGGTATTGTAGATTTTTTCTTAAAGATGAAAATCACCTCTGAATGCTCTTAGATTATACTCCACTTTTTTATTTTTTTAGGTTTTGGCTCATCTTTTGGATATGGTTTTCTATAGTGATGAAAAAGAACGAGTTATTCCTTTACTTGTAAATATTATGCATTATGTTGTGCCCTACCTCCGAAATCACAGGTACTATTATTATTTAAGTAGATTTCTTAGTTAATTCATAGCTCATTCAAAGCAAATTAATTCCTTTGTTGCCATTATTTGAATTACCACAAGATGACATTATTTTTACCTTGAATTATAATGATTAAAAATTTTTTCTTATGGTGCTTTCTGTTTCCTATCATTGTTTTAGGTAACTGTGAACATTAATGAATAACTTACTATGATGATTAAAATGATAACATATAGGTTAAGGTAGTTTTCCTTCCTCCTAGTGCACATAATGCTCCTAGTTACCGAGCCTGTGTCCAGCTGCTCAGCAGTCTTAGTGGGTATCAGTACACCCGGAGAGCCTGGAAAAAAGAAGCCTTTGACCTCTTTATGGATCCCAGTTTCTTTCAGATGGACGCCTCTTGTGTTAATCAGTAAGTCATTGTCTAGCTTTTATTCAACATGATAATGTATCTCATAAAGTCTGTTAAAATTAATTACTATCCTGCAAAGGAGACCACTTTTTAATAATGATAACAACAAAATCTTAATTACATATCTTAATCCTTGCCTTTTTCAGTTGGAGAGCAATTCTGGACAATCTGATGACACATGATAAGACAACATTTAGAGATTTGATGAGTGAGTATTATGGGATGACAACCTAAGCAATGTCTTTCCTGTATATAATCTATTCTTATTTACTTTGCTCTTTTTAGACACTACTGGTTATACTTAGCTCTTTGTCAAGTTATATTTAGTACCCTATCGGAATATAATATTAAAACTCAAAGGGGACAACATAGTGATAACTAATAAGTAAAACTATTTGACCATGTGTCTGTAAATTGTTTCCTTAGACCACAGCGTAGAACCTAGCACATAGTAAGCACTTAATAAGTAATTGTTGAAGTGAAAGAGTGATATTTCTTCTGAAGAAAAAGGATCTTTAAAAATGTTTTTAAGTTTGGAAGTTACTAAGCTAATGACCTTAAATAGCAGCGAAGTTGGGTGAGTCTGTATAATTCTGCGTAAGCTCTTAAACACAAACTACAGTCCCACTTCCAGAAAATAAAGGAGCAGCATTTTCTCGCTTCTCTCTTCTTCACTGCATTGTTTTAAGGTTCAGATTTATCCATTCAACAAATATTTATTAAAAGACAAAAATGGGGCAGGCATTATGCTAACCTTAGTCACATAAATAAGATTATTTTCGGGAATAAGTAAGAAGTTGTGAAGGAAATAGAGCAATGCAATAGATTTTAAATAACAGCTAAAGAGCTCATATTTGAGGTAAAACTAAAGAAGCCATGAGATGTCCTAGGGGCAGAGTATTTCAGGCACAGAAACAAAAATTATAAAAGCCTCGGGTGGGAATGAGCTTGGTGAGTTCAAGGAAAAGCAAGCAAGACAGTGTGATTGCAGAAGAGTGAGCAGGGGATGAGTGACAAGACATAAGCAAGGAGAGCAAGGTAGGCCAGGCCAGAAATTAGGGAGATGGCATAAAATATTAAAGGGTTTATAAAATGGCATTGTTAGTAATCTTACCGTCAGAAACTTCTAGTTCTAAATTTTCTGTCTCTCCACATCACAGCTCCTACACAAATCTGGCTTGTGTATGTTGGATCTGTTTGCCAATCCCTCTGCCCCAGAGAGAAGCCCAAGTTCTCTACCCTAGGTTCCTTCCACTCTTGATCTAGCCATTTTTAAAAACAAATAATGATCTGGCTGACTATATCACAACCTCTCTCACATGCTTTCTGTTTTCAGCTCGTGTGGCTGTGGCTCAAAGTAGTTCGCTTAATCTCTTTGCAAACCGGGATGTGGAGCTAGAGCAGAGAGCTATGCTTCTCAAAAGATTAGCATTTGCTATTTTTAGCAGTGAAATTGACCAGTACCAGAAATATCTTCCAGATATACAAGGTAAATAGTGGAAACTATTTTATTTACCTTCCAAACTGGAGGGCTTTTTGCTTCTTAGAAAATACACTTTCCCTAAGTTGTAATATGGGGTGAAATATACCAAGTATAGGTAGATGAAAAATGTTGTAGAATTAGAAATTCATTCTATTGAAACAATAAAAAATATCACTAGTATGTAAAAGCAATCAAACACTGAGTTTGTAGAATGTTTGTAAAGTAGTTCCTTTTGTTATTTGACTCACATTTCCTAGGGATTCATATTTGAGGATGAGGTGTAAGACTGTTTTGCTGTGGGCAGTATTATTAGCATTTTTAAATTGTGGATAAGGGGTCATATACCTTTAAGCAGAGGACCAAAATACAGGCAAAGCCAGGAAATTTTGGCTGGAAGTAGCATTTCAAGGTCTGTAGTCTAGGGTCAGGGTATGGAGTGAATAAGTTTTTGATAAACCTTCATGAAGGATGTCAGTGCACTTAATGCACCGGGGGATGAACTTGCCCCAGGGCAAAATTGTTTGCTGCTCTGTCAGTGTGCTTGTGCAGCCACCAGCCACAGCAGCCGGCCTGGGGACTGGGCTGGCATGATAGTTGCCATCTCCTCAGTGAAATTATCTCGCTCTCTCAGAAGATAAGTAACTCCTTCCTGACCCCTTGTATCTGAAGTCACATATACAGCATCCACACTGTTTGTGCTGTTGTTTTAAAGTCGACTAGATCAGGGCTACTCAAAGTGGACCCGTACAGACATTTACAGTAAGCATTTTTTAACATTTTAACAATTTGACAGAATCTGTTGATTCTAATAAGAAAATGGCATTTGTATTTTTATATCTTTTTATTTTTCTAATAATTCATTTTTATTATAGCTTACAAAAGTATCAACCTGCAGCATATTAGAAATTTTGTAAAGAGTTGGTCCTTCACCACAGAGAGTTTGAGCAAAACTAGACTAGATTATACAGAAAAGTTTTATATTAAAATGATTCTAGTTATTTAGGTATTGACCATTTGCTGCATTTCTTTCAGAGAGATTAGTGGAGAGTCTCCGTTTGCCCCAAGTGCCAACTCTTCACTCTCAAGTGTTCCTCTTCTTCAGAGTGTTGCTTTTAAGAATGTCTCCACAACATCTTACCTCGCTCTGGCCTACCATGATTACAGAACTTGTGAGTTCATTTTTGTTTAGTCAATTTATAATAAATTATAGAGCACCACGGGTAGTGTCAACATGCTTACTATATAATAACTAATTTTGAAAGAGACTTGAACTCTAGTTTAGCCTTTTTCTGACAATTTTAACATTTGGAAATAGTAAAACAAGTCAGATTACCTCTCCATACGGCTTAAACTTCCTAATATAAAGCATTAATATTAGCTACTTGTAAATCATTACTTTGTCTGATCTGGTTTAATTCAATCTCTTCTACACTAAATGTTTAACTTTGTCCCAGCTGCCAGGCCTGGTTCCCACCTGTGGCAGCACCTCTAGAGCGGTGAGAGGTGGTGTAGCTGTATTTAAATGGACTGACATAAGGCACGTACTCACTCTAAAATGCAGCACTTGCTCTAGTTAAGCTGGCTTCAGAGAGACTTTTTTTTCGTAACGATTTTGAAAACTCCCAAACAGTGAACCTTCCCCCTACACTAATCCATTCCTCTCCCCAAACCATACCCTGTCACCCTCATCTGAGTGATTTGGGGAGTTGGGGAAAGGAAAATGAATAAAGAAAGGGATAGGAATGCACAACTCTTGACAACCCAGCATTTACAATTTCCCCACAAAGAAATTGGTTTTAATATTTTTCCTTTTTTAGTAACTGTAACTCTGTTCCATAATCATCCAAACCAAAAGCATACCTTCATCTCAACTCTGCCAAATGATTAGCAAGGCTCTGTGGTAAAGATCCTGAAGTTGTTTCCTAAAATTTGTGGGTTTTATTGTCGAAAGTATTACAGATGTCCCCCTTTCTCCCCCAATTGACCCCCTCAAGCCCACCCCCGCCCCCTCCTCATGCCTTCACCACACTATTATCTGTGTCTATGGGTTATGCATATATGCATACAAGTTCTTTGATTAATCTCTTCCTGCCCC
Organism: Eptesicus fuscus; assembly: GCF_027574615.1. Taxonomy (NCBI): domain Eukaryota; kingdom Metazoa; phylum Chordata; class Mammalia; order Chiroptera; family Vespertilionidae; genus Eptesicus; species Eptesicus fuscus. The sequence continues at coordinate 41,713,789 of NC_072482.1, forward strand.
CCGCCCTAAAATTTGTTTTTAGATTAATGAAAATGTAGCCTAAAGATAACTTGAAAGAAGGATTAAATATCCAGTTTGAAAAAACATTTAACATTTATTCCATGGTCTTCAGGTACAGGTATTTTTACTGATGGAGCAGGAACTCACTGCTGATGAAGATATTTCACGGTAATATGTAATTCACTTCAATATATTCTTGACAATGTTTAGTATCCTAAAATCATCCAGAATGTTACTTTAAACTAGGAGAATACAGATACTGTTTTATCTAAGTACTTAATATACAAGGTGGGGCAAAAGTAGGTTTACAGTTGCTCATATGGAAAATTGTCTACACTAATAAAAGAGAAAGATGCAAATTGACTGTACTTTTGCGACGAACACCAGCCAATCAGGAGTGCATATGCAAATTAACCCATCATCTTTGGTGGGTTAATTTGCATACACAGGTGCTGAGCGGCCAGGGGCGGGACACTTGCACCACGCAGGCATTCCGCACTGCCCCAGCTGCTCTGGGCCTCTGGGCAGCGGGGGAAGGTGGAAAGGTGGCTCCAGTCAGAGCGAAGGCAGTGCCAGCAGTCAGGGGAAGGCAGGCCCATTCTTGCATGAATTTTCGTGCATTGGGCTTCTATTATAATAATAAATAATAATACAAGAATATTGCACTCACAACTGTAAACCTACTTTTGCCACACCCTGTGTTTAGTCTGTTACTATCTACTTGATCATATTTGGATATATTTTCACTTGTTCCTAAAGTACTTTGAACTGGATTAAACTATCAGTATTCATGGCCTTTGGCTTCTAGACACACATTTTGTTTAAAGCTATATAATAGTGTTTCAGCTACATGAGCCATTTTGGTTTTGGTAGGTCAGATCTTGGCCATAACACATGCAGCAAAATGTATTACGGGAGGTAACCTGTCACTAAATTATTCATATGTCCAGATCTTCCAGATGATCTCACTTCAATGTATTATAATTTTACTAGAGACCTGGTGCACAAAATTCATGCATGGGGGGGAGGGTCCTTCAGCCCAGCTTGCACCCTGTCCAATCTGGTACCCCTCAGGGGATGTCTGACTCTCTCTCACAATTAGGGACCACTGGCTCCTAACCGCTTGCCTGCCTGATCGCCCTTAACCCCTCTGCCTGATCACCCCTAACCACCTCTGCCTGCCTGCCTGCCTGATCGCCCCTAACTGCTCCCCTACTGGCCTGATCACCCCTAACTGCTAACCCTGCTGGCCTGATCTCCCCTAACCACCTCTTCCTTGCCCTGCACCTGGGACCCGGGCTTCCCTCCCTCTGGCCAGCTGCAGGCACCCAGGACCCAAGCTGGCTTTGCCCGGGTCGGCCGCAGCCGCAGGCACTGGTGCCTGGGACCGCAGGGCGGGCGGCTTGTCCCTCTCCCAGGCCGCAGCCTGGCTGGCCCCCATTCCTCTCTTGCGAGCTCATTTGTGCCTGACTGGTCCCCATTCCTCTCTCCCCAGTGTTGAGTGTCTGAGCTGTTACAGCGTGAAGGCGTAAGGGCATGTAGACCATTTGCATATTAGCTCTTTATTATATAGGATTCTTCTTAGTAGAGGCAGTTCATTGTATGACTAAATATAATTTATTTTTATTTATATAGGGATTTTTGTACAAATAAGTTTATAAATTTAAAATTTCCTTTAAGACCATTATGTCTTTTTTTAAAGTTTATATATATATATATATATATATATAACACACACATATACATACGTGTATATATATATATACACACACATATACATACGTATATATATGTATGTGTGTATGTGTGTGTGTGTGTGTGTGTGTGTATATATATATAATATATTGATTTTTTTACAGAGAGGAAGGGAGAGGGATAGAGAGCCAGAAACATCGATCAGCTGCCTCCTGCACACCTCCTCCTAGGGATGTGCCCACAACCAAGGTACATGCCCTTGACCAGAATCAAACCTGGGACCTTTCAGTCCGCAGGCCGACGCTCTGTCCACTGAGCCAAACCGGTCAGGGCTAAGACCATTATGTCTTGAGTATATTTTATTCTTTTGCAGTGCTCGACTTATAAAAGAGTTCCCCGTACTAATAACTGTGTCTGTTTTTATAGAAAGTCCTCCCCAATCCCTTGCAGAACAACACTGAGTTGTAGAGAGGTCTCTTGGTTTTAAAACTTTTGGGTGTAACATAGTAATTCTGTACTATTTTTATGTTAATAAAATTTAAAGAACAAAAGGTAATGTTTTGTTTGAGACCAGCTAAATTATAGTCATAACTTTGCTTAGTTAAGTACAGGTACTTATATTTTCAAATGATTATGAAAAATACTAGTTGGCACTTCGAGGTTTTCCAGGAATTACCTGTTAGTAAACAGGTCCAGCTACTGACAGCACTGTCTCCTGCTCACAGGACCTCAGGTCCCTCTGTGGCTGGTCTGGAGACAACCTACACAGGCGGCAATGGCTTTTCTACTTCGTATAACAGCCAGCGGTGGTTAAACCTCTATCTCTCTGCTTGCAAATTTTTGGATTTGGCCCTGGCATTGCCCTCTGAAAACCTTCCTCAGTTTCAGATGTAAGTAAAAGCAAGGATGTTTTAAATGGATATTCTGAAAATGCATTTGCTTTGGTTACTGATATCTAAGACTAATTTAAAAGTTTTTTGTATAAGTTGAAATATTATTTTTATTGAAGTATAATTCTTTTGAGGGATGGGGGAACAGACTTATTGGAAGTAAATTATTTCTACAGATATATTAAAATTAACAGACCATTCAGTCAACAAATTGAATGCCCCCTGGATGTGAAACAGTGGGGAACATGACTCATCAGTTTCAAGTCCAGTGAAAGAGACATAAACACATGATGATTTGATAGCAAATGTGATCCAAGATGCTGTGAGGCCACACCACAGTGACTGCTCCTGCCTTTGAGGGTCAGGCAGGCCATGGGGGCAGTTTTGTACTGAGGTGGTGAAGAGTGAGGGTTGAGGGGAGGTGCATGTGTGAAGACTTAGAAAGGAGTGGACTTGGTGTGTTGGAAATATTGAAAGATTAGTATTGCTGGAGCAGAACGTTGAAAGAAGAGGCCGGAATGGGACTGAATTATGAATTATATGAATTATACAGCCTTGTAAGCTATTATTAGAGAATTTGTACTTTACCCTAAGGACAGTGGGAAGCCTCTGAAGCATATTAAGGAATGAAGTGCTGTTATCAGGTCAGGCTTGCATTTTAGAAATTTTACTGTGGCTGTAGTTTGAAGAAAGGATGGAGATGGGCAAGACTGGAATGGAGGCTGTTTTATTCCAGATGAGAGTGAACAGCACTAGAGATGGCAGAGGGGAATAGGGAGAAAACTGATGTAAGTTCTCACAATGCCTTATTCGTAAGCATTCAATATTTAATTATGGTTTCTCACATTTAAATTTTTAATAGGCAAACTATATAAGATAGTTTCATCAAAATAGAGCTAAGATAATTTGAGAATTTATCCACATGATCAAATATGTTTTTATATATTGTTCTTCTGGAATAGAATATTAAAATAAAGATATCAGGATCTTTCTATATTTGAACATTCTTAAATCTCCAAAAACTATTTCACAAGTTTACTTTTTATTAAATGTATTGGTAAGAACTATAAACTACTTATAAATTCTTTTTTTTTTTTTTTTTTGCATTTGAAAACCATATACATCTATTTCTTGATGAATTTCAGCGGTTGGATATCTGTTAAACTGATGTTACTCCCAAAGAAATTCAGAAAAGGACAATAAGTACTGTAGGAAAGTGGCCAACATTAATTAGGATGCTTATCTTCATAAAGATGATAGAAACTATACTCTTTAGGGCTTGAGGAAGAACATTAAGTAGTATGCTTATGGTATTGACTTTTTAGCTTCCATGATGAGAACCAAGAGTCGATCCTCTTGTCAAGATACAATTACTAGAAAGGGATGAAATATCTCTAGTAGTAACTACAGTTTTTAAAAAAGTACTAGGTCTTTTTAAAAAAATCTATATAAAAGCAGTAAGAGTAACATGGGGATTTAATCTTAAAAGAGTAATAACTTTCTAAGCATGACATGTATTTCAGACATTCAAAATATTTGATAATTTACATACAAAATTAAGTCTGTATGGCTAAAAGATACCATGTTTAAAAGGCAGCAATGAGTTGGGAAGAGATATTTGCAGTGTATATGATAAAAGTCCAACTCGCTTTATTGTAAAAGTCTGTAACCCAATAGAAAAATGGGTCAATGAGAGATTAGTAGTTTATAGAAAAGGAGTGGTTTCTCAACATAGGAAAAGGTACTCAGACATACTCATAAGAGAAATTCCAATTAAAGTTATAAATAAACATCAGAATGGTATTTTTATCATTAACAATAGAAACATTCTTATTCTTGTTGGAAGTATACACTGAAATACTGTCCAGTTGCTCTCCAAAGAGATTATATTTACAAAAATTCAAAATACACATTCTCAGTAAACCAGTAATTCTACTACACCCAAGAATTTAGCGGACCACTGCACTCTCAGGTGTGCACAAAATCTACATCATATAAGGTGTTCATTATGATACTTTTTGTAAAAGCAAGAAACTGGACAAATCTTAGAGACTGGTTAAATCAGTACCTTCCACTGGGTACTGTTAAAAAGGATGGAGTTTTATATGATAACATTTCCAAGATAAATAATTCAATCAAAATAAGAAGCAATCCTGTTTTGTTTTAGAGGAGGGCTGTAAGAATATGTGCTCTCTTCTACATAAACTCCAGATAGATACACAAGACTAGCAATATTGATGGGTCCTACAGTGGGAGGCAGACTCTCTTTGGTATGCCCTTTTCTATTGTTTGACTCTTTTCCACATTCAGGTATTAATTTTACTTATTAAAGACTAAAATAAAAAATACAAAGGGAGGTATGAAAAAAGTCCTACTTAAATTATTTGCCCTTTGCCCCCTTACTCTGTAGTTAGGGAACATTTGGCCAAGTGTATGGTGGAAATTTTGCCTATTAATGAGGATGGAAACATTTGTTAAGGACTTCCTTTGTGCTCATGAAAAAAAAATAGTGATGAGCACTTTACAAGTTTACACATTCATTTACTTGTTACAATTCCATGAGATAGTTAACAGTATCTGTATTTACTGATAAAGGCTCAGGTTAAGAAATATGCCCAAGGTGATGGCTACAAGGGCATAGCTGCATTTGAATCTGTGGAAGTGGTGGGGATTTGATCTTTCTACTCTATTTGACGTGTCTTGGATGGCACAGTCTGTTCCTAATGTTGATGGGTATCATTCTTCTACACATTAGGTACCGATGGGCCTTTATTCCAGAAGCCTCAGATGATTCCGGTTTGGAAGTCAGAAGGCAAGGCATACATCAACGAGAGTTTAAACCTTATGTAGTACGACTAGCAAAACTTCTTCGAAAAAGGGCAAAGGTATTACACTTCTTTTAAATTTTAGTGTAAGATAGAATTTATAAAACATATATATTGTGTTATGAACTTTACCATATATTTTTCATTACACATCAGATTAATTAATTAGAAATATTGACCCAAGAAAATAGTAAAGTTGACCCTTGAACAATATAAGGGTAAGAGGTACCAACACTCCCCCTGCCCAGTTGAAAATCCATGTATACCTTTTGACTCCCCAAACCTGAACTACTAATAGCCTACTGTTGACCTTACCAATAATGTAAACAGTCGATTAACACATATTTTGTATGTTACATGAATTATGTACTGTATTCTTACAATAAAATAAACTAGCTAAAAGAAAATGTTAAGAAAAATCATAAGGAAAATAAATTTACAGCATTTATTGAAAAAAAAAAAACCTGTATAGAAGTATACACATATAGTTCAAACCTGTAGTTGTTCAAGGGTCAGTTGTAATGAATTTAGCATGCTCATCAGTGAGCCTTTGTTACAGATCTTTTATTTTGCCTTCAAAAATTTAAAAAGTAAATTGTACAATTTGGGGATTTTGAGTTCTAGTCTTCATAATGTGCTTTGAGTGCTCAGAAATTTTCCAGTCTTCTGGGGTCCCTACTCAGGCAGTAGCTCCTAAACCACTTTCTACAAACTACAGAAAATGGAATGGAGGCAAATGATTAAAAAGGAGGTTGTACTTGAAGGATTTAAAATCAAGTTATTTCTTTAGGGACCAAGGAAAAGGACAGAGCCAAAGATGAAAGCTGAGTCCAGAGTTTAGGGTAGGACTTAATTACTTCCACTTTGATATCAACAGGTTTGAAAAAAATATTCATGATAGCAAATCCAGAAGCAAGGTGGCTATATGACCCCTAGGCACATGTACTCTGTCATCCTTGCATGTCATTATTGAGCATTTTCTTAAGATTCCTCCCTTATCTAAGGGATACATATGACAGTCTTATCCCACAGAGTAAGAAAACAGTTTTGATTGGAAAGCATTCCCAAAACACTTTAAACAAGGCCTTCATGGCCAAGCATACTTTTCATGGAACAGAGGCTATGAGTTCTCCTCTTTCCTTCCACAGGACAAGGAGGAGGACTTTAAGACAGTGATTTTGGAGGGATTGGAGATGACCAAGCATCAGGTGAGGGTGGCTTTTTGATGCTTGTAATATGGCAGCAAAAGTTGCCACATCTGTACCAAATAGAGACACAAACCCAGGTCTGAATTTCATCCATTACAACAGAGTTAAAAAGGAAGGAAGTCTTTCTTCAAGTATAGATTGGCGAAGTGAAAGGGGAAACCGTTTGTATGGAAACGTGTTTAACTTTTTAATTTTACTTATTGAGGAAGGTGATTCTGATTAAGAAAAGCAAAACACTAAAACAAGTCCTTCTTGGTCAAGCGCTTAGTTAAGTCCCTCTCTTAAAGGTACATCTGGACAGGAACATAAACAAAAGGTTAACCTTAGTTCTCTTACATTGGAAAATATTTATGTACAGGGATCAAATATATTATTCATTTTACTTTAGGATAATGTTTAATACGTTCTAATTACTATGGAATTGTAGTTTGATTTAGGGAACTAAAGGTCGTATGGTCAGCCAACTAATGGTAGTCAATGCTGTGAAAATCAGTCCTGGGACTGTCATTAAAGCAAGTGTTGTTATAGTTAAGAGAAAGGGAGATGGTTTTTTAAATGTGTATTTTTATTGATTTCAGAGAGGGAGAGAGAGAGAATCATTGATAGGCTGCCTCCTGCACACCCCACACTGGGGATCGAGCCCACAACCCAGGCATGTGCTCAACCACTGACCCACACCATCTAGGCAGGAAGATGGTTTTTTATAGCCTATAATTGAGACTGGAGGCTAAATCACTGCTAACATATATTAACTAAGAGATAGCTGGGATTTTCTGGCCATGAAGAATTGGATGATCTTTTTTGTTTACATAGTCTTCTGTTTTAACTTAAATCTTTTTTCCTTTCTCAGGACTTTATTTTTAAATTAGAAAACAAAATTAGCAAACAAATCTGTGAGCACACACAAGAAAATGAGCTGGATTTTGCATCTCCTTTCTCCACTAGGAAACTAGTGACATTAAAATATTAGGTAGATACAAGTTTCTTGGCAATATCTGATCTTGTAACTAATATGACAGATTGTAATTCTGTTTCCTAAGTTCTACTTGATTTTTCCCCTCCATTTTAGTGTTTTTCATATCTTTGAATCTGCCTAAGTTCAAACATCTTTAGTTCTTATAACTTTTTTCAGACTTATTGATATCTAACAGCTGTGTTTGTATATTTAATGGCTTTTCAAATTAGCTTCTTAGTACACAGATGATCTTGAGTTTATTTAGTTGACAGAATTTTTACATACATACATTCTCATTTGACTTTACTGCTGCAAGATAGAGTCCCCCATTTTACAAAGGGAACTTTCTGTATCTTGCCCAAGGATACACAGTAAGTAAATGGCAGAGCTAGGACACTAACCTGGATATTTTTACTCCAGTTCCAGCTCTCCTCCCCACATTGTTTAGCACAACACAGTCTCCCGAGGGTTCCTTTCCTTTCTCTGTGCTGATGACAATTACTTTGGGTCCTGCTACCATCTTGAGGCAAGTTTAAGCCACTTGGCTAATAGGGAATTGAGTTACTAATGTTAAAATGTACTAGTATAAGAATCTTTGTTTCTTCCTGGCCTTCTGTAGCCATTCTGTGACCTAGTCCTTGGTTACATTAGTGGGAGTCCAGAAATCTGGGAGCTTTTTGAGTATATGCAAAGCACAAAATAAACTTTTAATATTTCACTCTCCCTATCCAAAACCAATTCTATTAAGCTTCTTTATGCATTCTAGTTGAAAAATGTAACCAGTGTTTGACTGCTCTATATTCACTTAATAACTGGTATCAAAAGGCCTCAGTTAGAAGCAATCATCTTAAGTCTACAATGAAGATGTAATATCATCAATTGTATTTAACTGTTTATTGATGTTTATTCCTTTTTAAGTGTTCTCATGTACTACATCTGTTAATAACAATTCCCTTTTTGTTTTCTGCAGAAAAATCCAGAGGAAGACAACTCAGGGAGAACACTAGGTTGGGAGCCGGGGCGCTTGCTGCTCACCATCTGTACCGTGCGCAGTATTGAGCAGCTCCTGCCATTCTTCAATGTACTCAGTCAAGTCTTCAACAGCAAAGTCACTAGCCGATGTGTGGGACACTCAGGGAGCCCTGTCTTCTACTCAAACACTTTCCCTAATACGGACATGAAACTGGAAAACCACAAACCATTTTCCAGCAAAGCCAGGCAAAAAATAGAAGAGATGGTAGAAAAAGATTTTCTGGAAGGAGTGATAAAAACTTGAGCACCACAAGTGGTTCCATTTAGTTTAAATGTAAATGTAATCATTTAAAACAAACATTACTCTGAGTTCTATAGTTTCTCTTTTTTTTTTTTTTTTTTGTATGTAACAAAACACATTTCAGGTTGTATTTAATTTAAGTATTTGTAAATAAGAGCAAATGTCTGAATGTGGCCTGGATCACGTTTAAATATTGTTGGCTCATATTGATTATGGTGCCTAAGAGAGATCTATATATGCATATATAGTTCATTGTTTTACTGTCCTGAGTTGTCTTAAACCTGCAAAATACACACTGCACATTTTTTTCTATTGGTGTCGAGATTGGTTTAATTTAGATTGGTTGGGGAGTTTTTCTTTGTTATTAACCTCGTTTTTGTGATGCATTACAATTAGCTTTCTCCCACACACCTTCACTAAGCAGAGTAAGGAATAACTGAAGCCTGGGACATGATCCCTTTACATGTAGCACGTCCACCTCAGTACAGAGATGTACAGCCTCCATATTCCACCTCTGAGCTCCTGATGATGGTAACTGAAGAGGTAAGTCACTTAAAAATCACTCTGAAGACTTTGCTGGAGAACAACTGACTGCAAACAACATCCTAGTTAGTTAGGTAATGGCAACAGAAAAGACATTCCAACATGTTGCTAATAAATAAGATTTAATTTTCCAGCAGCCCTCATGATTTCTTCCCAACACACATTATAAAGTTAGTTGAATCATATATGTAAGCCCCAATATTTTACATTAGTGAGACTGAAACTAGAGGTAAGTTTCATTAAAAAAAAACCCACGAATTTAACAAGTGTAAGGCTTAGCTGTTTCTAAAGAATTATTCTGGTAGTGTTTAAGAAAAACAATCCATTAAGGTGCAGTAAACATTGATTATAGATGTGTTTGAACTTGTCACAATAATGGCATTACCGTTCTATAAAAACCTTTTAAAAGTCCAGTCTCTCAAGAATGTAAAAATTGTCTTCAGAAACCTGGTTGGGGACTTTCTCCAACCCCTCCAGCCAGCTGAAATACCACCAAGCTCACTTCATGTGCAAGGCTGTCGGCACTTTCCTGAAAATTACATTAAAAGGGATTAGATGGGAAAGACTACTTGCAGCTAACCCTGAGGGAAGGGGAGGGAGCTTCCTGATTGGTTTCACTAACAAATTCAAATGAAAACTTTTTTTCATCTTTCAGTAGCAAATTCTAACCACCTTAAACACACGGAAAACAAGTCAAAGTCTCCCAAATAAGGTAAGTTCTTAATCAAATCAGATTATAGTTATTCCAAAACTGAATAAAATTTAATAAAACATAGTCCTTAAAGGCAAAACACAGCCATAATTATCCTAAGAGTAAGTAACTCTTAAGGCCCCAGATAGCCTCTCTTCACCCTGCCAGGGGTATTTATTCTTTATATTAGAGGCCCAGTGCATGAATTCGTGCATCAGTAGGATCCCTCGGCTGAAACCGGTTCTCTGACATCCCCAGAGGGGTCCCGGATTGAGAGGGCGCAGGACAGGCCAAGGGACCCCACTAGTGCACGATCAGGGCTGGGGGAAGGCTCCAGGGCAGCCGGACCCCAGCAGCAAGCTAACCTACTGGTCGGAACGTCTGCCCCCTGGTGATCAGTGAATGTCATAGTGACTGGTCAACCGGCCTTAGCATATCATTAGCTTATTACGCTTTGATTGGTTGAACGGATGATCAGACACTTAGCATATTAGGCTTTCATTATATAGGATTCTGGGATGGCCTAAGGCTTCTGCAGAAAAGCTGCCAGCTAATGTAGTATACATTAATGGAAAATGTCTCCTTCTGAGCCCCTATTCAATAGACTCTATTTTGCCTTCACTATGCAAATATTTTTATCAAGGGTTTAAAGTGACAGAAAAGGATGTGTGAGAGGGCAAATTATTAATATCCAGATCACAAAGACTTGACCCTATCACAAAAACAGCAAAAGCACAGAACAAGGCTGTCTGTATTAAAGGAAATACTTCAAAAAAACAAATTGAGAGTCAAACATGAATTTCAGAAATGGACCGCAATCGTAATTGTTTTCATGAAACAACAGGGATTATGTTTTTATAGGAAAAAAAAACAGATAATAGTTCAACATGTGTCAAGCTAAGTACCTATTAGTTATTCATGCCACAATTATAAATATGACTTTTATATGAACTTAAAGGCTCCATAAACAAATCTCAGACATTAAATGCTTAATTATCACAGTGACACTGCAACACTATTAAAGTAATTTTCACTTCCTACTACCACCCCACACTACCTGTTATTATTGGGTTCTCACTGCACATTTTTTCAATAAAACTATCAGCTTACTTGTGAGTCTGCTTCTGCGTATACTCGGACTATATCTTCTGTACCAGAGGGCCGGACAAAAGCTCGGGAAAGCTTGTACTTCTTCACCAGGTCATCGATTGCCTCCTGTAGTCCTGGGGGTGTGACTGCTTTCCTTTCAGCATCCGTGGTGCTAATAACTTGCCTGTCTGCAACCTATGCACAAGCATGAAATGCTTGTTATTATAATTTCATTCCTATTTCAATTTAACAATAACAGAGCTACATTTCAGCTTCTTGTACACAAAGTACAGCACAGAAAGTAAAGTATCAAATTAAGCATACAATGAAATTGCATTAAAATTTTATAATTATTTCTGCCAAAAGCAGGGTTGTTGATTTCAACTTTTTTTCTGTTTCTTCAGTCTACAAAGAATTACCTTTAACAAAAAGAAATAACATTTCCACATACTGTCTTATAGCTAATTACCACTAAAATAACGGCCAATAAATACCATATGACTTAAGTCACTGATCAAATTATCTTAGGTTGCCACTTACGCTTTTTAATTACCTATTATGTAAGAGGATCATGATGAGAATCTCCTTGTGCCCCAAACTAATCTGAACAATCCGCAGCTATTTCTGTGAACTCTGGTAGTGAATGTGTAAACTGGTATAAATCTACATGGAAATCAATTAGCCATTTATCTTAAATGCCTTTTAAAAATTCTCTCCCTTTGAGCCCACAGAGTCTACTCAGCATCTAGCCTGAGGAACTATTTTTACTCGAAATGATAGGCTATCCAGGATGTGCTTCAAAATAATATGGGGATGTGGAGAATGTAGAGGGCACCACTTAAAATCTACCAAAGCTGGGTATACAGAGGTTCATTATTTTGTTCTCTCTATATGTATGTTTTAAGTTTTCCATAATTTTTCAGTGATATACAATTATAATAGATTTTGGGAACCAAATACTTCTCAAACAATAGAATGGTTAAGAATTATTCTGTAATCTTTAAAGATATGAAAAAACACAGGTGATATAGGCATTATTTTCCATGTAATATTTATGTTTAGAATGAAATACAAAACACTTGGGGAACATTTTTATATAGTGAGATTTGAAATAATAGGTTTTAATTTTTTAAAAAGAATTTTAAAATCTTGCTCACACCTTAACTTTGAGCTGTCGGTTTGGAAGATCCGTATAGAGAGCATCCCACTGTTGTATAGTCAGCCCTTTCAGAGCCAAGATTGCCTCGATCACCAGCATGTCAGAAATAGCATCACCAGCTGCCTGCAAGATAGAAGACGATGGAAGGAACCATTCAACTACAAGGAAAGATTAGATGTGAATGTGTCTTAGAAAACGAAGTTTCTGGTGCTTCCTGCTCCTCCCCCTATGCAGCAACATTAACTGGTGTGTATAAATTAAATACTGAGGGAAACACAAACTAGCTCTTGAAAAACTTGCCTTTCATCTTCCTCCTTAGCTATAAAATGAAATTACATAACTCTTAAGATTCCAGCATTAACTCAAATTTTTCTTTATAACTAGATCCCTTTTGAGATATACCGTATGGAAGGCATCATGCAAGGACGTGAAGAAATAGGAGCTCTGGTGTAAGACACATTTGAAGTTGAAGCCATGTTCTGCCACTTATTAGCTCTAAGCCTTTGTTTCTTCATATATAAAATGACAATTATAATAACCCTTCTCCCTGTGTTACAGCAAGGATTATACAATGCAGTATGTAAAGTGCCCAAAATGTGCAAGATGCTCAAATGTTACTTCCACTGCTTTGCTTGTTCTTCCACTGCCATTAGCTACACTCCAATCCCACCCAGTCTGACCCACGAGACAACTGGTTGTTCTTCCTGAATTTTGAGAAAATAGGTTTTAAAAAACATAATTAGTCATATATATATATATATATATATATATATATATATATATATATATAAATACACACACACACACACACACACACACACTCAGAGGCTGAATCTAATGAAATTTTTCATCAAAAAATGTAGGGCAAGGGAAGCACTACAATGTTCTGTCATGGGCATTTCAGTGTAAATCTCCACTGCATGCGCCATGGTTGTGAGGAAGCTTGCAGGACTTCACCACTTTAAATTTTTATACAGCCCACTATTCTGTCCACCTTCTTTATGAAAAATGTGAAAGTAACCAAGACCCCACCAGCCCATCAGTTCTAACCTGGTTAAACAAATCAATAATGTTTTCAAGCATCTTAGCAGCTTTCCTTTTCTTATCTTCTAATTCTTCTGCTAGCTGTTTTATCTTCATTTCAGCAGTTTTACTAAACAACACCTGCAATGAGAGCATACACAATCACAAAACTACCGCAGGCCCAGTCATAAGTACTATCATGCTAAACTGCTTTTGAAATTCTCAATGAATCTGGAGAAACTGAGGGGAAAAATAAAGGCAGCTTTACAATGTATGGAATTAATGTAAGATCAAAGCAAAACCCAAAAGATATTACTAAGGAGAAAAAAGGTCCTTTATGGATTATAAAACTGGTTGTCAACATTTAAAGAGCTGATTACAAATAAAATACCACCTTAGCAAAGGTGATCACCCAAATGGGTTCATTATGTTTGTCCCTCAGCCAGCTAAATCTGCTCTGTGCAACCAGGTTTCTTAGGTGGATCTGTACCCATTTTACCTGAAGTACATAATTCATTGCAACTAGTATCTTTTTTCCTAAAATTAACACTGTAAGCTAGGCAGAAGTAGAAAGTGCACTCCACTCATCTATATCACATTGTGGCAAATAGTGCCATAACTATTTATTACAACATACATCACGTTCCTCAAGATTTCTGTCATTTTGAAATGCCTTTCCCATGATTTTAGTGCCTTCATCAGATGCCCACTACTGAGGAGCAGCAGCGTACCAGGCTCAGCCACTTGCTAAAATACTTATTTGTTGGTAAACTGAGGTGCAGATATGGTCACTTGTTTGACCAGTTGTAACAGAGACATTATAGCCCCAAAGCCTAAAATATTTACTATCTACCCTTCATGTTCATTCACCAACCTCTGCATTAGATCACTGAAGTTATCTTTTAGTTGTATTTTCTAAGAACTTATTTTCCTTCTACTTTCATTCATTGCCTCTAGAAACCAATTTTGAAATTCATGAGGAAAATTATTTGACTTAGATAACTTTTTGTATTGGGCACCTCAAATCTATTTATGAAATGAGGTAAAGTGTAAAAACATCTAAAGAAAAATTATATACTTTATGACTATACTAAAAACCATTTTTACACATTAAAATTGTGAGTTTTATGGCAGGTGAATTATATCTCAAAAAACTTTTAAAAACATTCTGTCTGCTAAGAGAACTATAAAAAAAGTATATGCTTATTGCTAATTACATTTCCAGTTGTTTATAACTTAATCCTCAAGCTATCCAACACTTTTCAATTTACCACACCTACTATACTTTTTACCACCTATGGCCAGTTGAATAGAATATTTTTAAATGATGTATAGACAACCAGCTTATTAAAAAATTAAGATGTGCATTCTTATAAGTAACTATATTATAAGAACAAATCAGCATTATTTCTTCACTCTCAAAGGAAGATCAACCAAATAATCAAATTCTATTACCATCCCAGTAATTTCAACAAAGAATTTTACCTATTACTAACCAGATATAGAATCCCCATCATTAAAAATAGTGCCAGCTAAAGTTGTAATTATTTAAGAGAACTTACTGTGCCATGCCCGTTTGCTTCAAAATAAATTCCAATATCAAACTCCTGAGCCTTGTGGTGCAAATGTTTTACACCAGTTTTAGTACAATAGACTGGTACCTATAACATATTAAAAAATAATAACAGCAATTATTCAATCAGCAAATTCATTGTGTACCTACTATTCAGGGATACAATAGGGAACAAAACCTGGAGCTTAATCTAGAGAGGAAGACAAAGCAGTTAAAACCAAAGTGGTAAGAGAAGGCACTTAGAAGCACAAAAACAAGGGGAAAGCAAGGCGAGAGAGATGAGGATGGAGGACATGATCTGGTACAGAAAGCTCAGTTTAGCTACAGGATGAAGAGTGGCTTAGAGTAGAAGTTTACAAGCTTTTATTATAAAAGGCCAATTATTCTAGGCTTTGCAACCACATTGTCTCTGTTACAATTGCTCAACTCTCATTATCTGTGAAAACAGCCACAGACAACACAAAAACAAATTAGCATGGCTGTATTCCAATAAACCTTTATAAATGGGGCAGGCTGGATTTGGCCCACAGACCACTGTTTGTTAACCCTCAGCTTAAGAGGGGGCCGTTAGGAGTTTTCTACGATTAATCCCAGTAAGAAATTATGGTGGTTGGACTGGCAACAGTGGTTAAAGTCTTGACAGTGCAAAAATACAAAAAGATTAAGATCAAATAAGATGGGCATTTGATTGGATTTAGGAAGCCTCAAGAATCATTAGAGCTAAAAGTATTTAATTTATTAGAAAATGGTTGAAAAGTAACAGTTTCTGATGTATTCAGTTTCTTAAACAGGGTGTCTTATCTATAAGGGATTTTTAAGATAGAAAATAGGAATTAAAATACTAAAACAACCACCTGAATACTGAAAATCCCTGTGAAAAGTAGGCAATTGGGCCCCTGATGGAAGTCCCTTGAGTAACTCTACTGTAAACCACTTTTGCCCCACCCTGAAATCAATCAGATCTCAAACTCCAGCCTCCAGATGAGTTGTATTTTGCCTGCTCACTATTCTTAAATTTATATCAGTTGCCAAGATATAAAAAGTCAGAAATTCACATGAAAATTTCTGTTTCAGCTCCTCACAGCTGGCTTGGGCACACTCTTCCTAGTCCTCACCTGCCCACTGTACTCATTTACTTCAGCTATCCAGATACTACAGGAACCTGGCTTCACCATTCCTACTTTAAAACGAATGGCAAGGCAAAAATAGCAAAATGCAGGAACTTAAAAAGGGATACACAAAAGTTAGAAAAGATTGCAGTAGCTGGTGAGAAAAAGAGACAAGGCAAACAGACCCAATTTTGGCCATGAACCTCTTAAGACTTAGAGCAGTGTCATACAGATGGTGGTCATCTGGTGGACATTGGGGAAATAATTAGAAACAGAATCTATCAACCCAGAAAACTTCTCCACAGAAGAAGAGTAAGAAGACAGTTTTATTACTGAATAAGCATTAGCCAGATTAGTGATACACATCACAGTCAATCTGCTAAAAGGCTACAAAGAAAGTCCCTCTTTTTGCATCAGGAACAATTTAATTTTTTCTTGTAATTTGTAGTTAGCCTCACATGGACAAAGACTCAGCTTCATGCACAACAACCTATTCATTTTTATGAGGTTATTATTTTCCACACAGAAATATCTTACAAAGGAATTAAGGAACTGCCAGAAAATGGAAATGGTTCAGTACCTTCATAACTTCTTCAAGATATCGTGTTGAGCTTCCATTTGCATATGCAGTTTGTACAACGCCAATATTCAGACTTTCTCCAATCTAGACAACAACAATGAAATGACCATGCATCTAAAGCAAAAACACTACAAAAGCAAACATACGTTCTAAAGGATACAAAGTGATCAACAAATTCAGCCGTGCTTTATTTTATGCAATACATAAATGACTCAATCAAAATTTACATATAGGCCAGAAAAAAAGCTAAAATACTTCTGGGCACTATTTAAAACAATTCTACAAGGAATCTTTTATAAAGAAACCTGTGGTTTCTTGATTTTTTAAATAAAAGTATTTATTGAATTGTTGAAGTATATCTTTTCCAGATCATAATAATTACTTCCCATTCATCCTATAAGGCTAGCCAGAGATTTCCAAAAGATCAAAACAAATCTCTGAAGATGATATTTCCTGTTTAAGCCTGAGGCTTTGGGGATTTATGGTGGAACTTCCATTATTAAAGTGTCAGTTATGAAGAATTCAAAACTTCATAAAGCTTCAAATCATAAAACTTTGCCAATATAAGGAAGCAAAGAGTAACTTCGGATTCCAAAACCAGTTCTCCAAAGTTGAAATGTCTAGAATAACCATATCTTTTTGTATTTTCCAGTCACACATGTAAGGAACTTTCCATAAATTGTGCCTTTTAGACATTCAACTGACTGCTATAGATGCTATAGAACTATTTCACCAGTAAGTCTAGTTTTAAAGGGCAGCCAATCACTCCCTGCCATACCTCCAACAGGAGCTCTTTAAGGAAACTACTAATGAGTGTTGCTATCTTGTCTCCATCAATGAGATGAAAGTGGCCATCTGCATCATAGTAGTAGTAAACAATTCTGTCTGCATCTCCATCAAAGGAACAGCATCTTTCATTGGGTTTCATTTCTATTCCTAGTACACAGAATAATTAAAAATGCATTTCAGTCTAAAATACCGGAATACAACTCAATATTAAAAGTTTTAGGTTTTTTTCTTATTCTAGTTATAAGAGGAAATTTTTTCACTACAGTATGATCACAGCTGGTCTTATGTGTTACATGTAAACATGTCCACTATGATTATTCAAGAAATAGTTAAAATTATCCTTGCAAATAAAAACCAGTGTCTTAATCTTCAAACAGTATGCAGGCTTATTGGTAGTTTTTACAGGGTAAATTCACAGCTTACTGAAAAAGAAGCATTCAAAATCTATCTATGCTGAACTTGACATTATGCTAAAAAAAATATTCCACTTTATAAGCCAGCTGGTTTGGCAACACAGGTTCCCATATAGTTGCTTAAAAGCTACAGGTATTTCTGAATGCAATTTATCTAGTCCTATTATGTCCTTTACATATAAAAAATAATCAGCAACAGATGAGGTATGTGCTTTGATTTAATTCAGATAAGGAATGATTTATTTTTCACACCATCAGTAACAAAAGGCTGATGTTTCTATCTCTCCCTCTCCATTCCTCTCTTAAATCAATAAAAATATATTTTAAAAAACAAAACAATTATAGCCCATGAGAGAGAAATGGTTTCTGTAATTTGCAACTGTTACAAATTTATTAGATATAAGGACATTAACATATTGCCAATGCAACATGAAGCAACTAGGCAGTGAATATGAATTTAAGATTGACTACAGGGTACAACACAAGCTCCATGAAAGTCAGGGCCTATGGTTTGTTCATACTATAGCCCCAGTGCCTACAGCAAGAGAAAAAGAGCTCATGATTTAGTGAATGGATAGATCAGGGCTTGAGAACTGAACTGCAGGTAAAGTAATAGTCAAAACTAGCAATCAATGAAAGAGCTTAAATTGGTTAAACTGAAAATTTAAATGCTTACTACAGTAAGGCATAAAGTGATGTTAATGTGAGAAGCCACTAGATAAGGTCTGTAGAATTCTGAAGAATGCAGTCCTGTCTTAGGGAGGAGCCATTCCACTGCAGCCAGTCCACGTGACAGGAGGTAAAGAGAAGACAGATTCCAATATTTAAGTGAAATCAAAGCATTTTAAAAATGGCCCTGGCCAGGTAGCTCAGTTGGTTCAAGCATCATCCCAATACATCAAGGTTGAGTATTCAATCCCCAGTCAAGACACAAGAATCAATGAGTGAATGCATAAATAAGTGGAACAACAAGTCGATATCGCTCTAAAATCAATAAACAAAAATTAATAAAAATAAATGTTGGCAACTAATGCAATTAAACACACAGACACACAGATCAAACAAAACAAATCTGCAAACCAGGCTAACAATTTTGAATCTAATGCAGCTAAATATAAAAATCTCTTACTACAACTACAATCTGAAGAACATTTCTCCCTCCTAACATGCCCACTGTGGAAAACACTGATTTTGGAAACATGTAATTCAGCAGGAGCATTCTCTTTCCATAGTGTGTCTAATTCAATAAGATGAAAAACAATGCTACTGAACTATTGCTATTCTTTAGATCAGTGATTCTCAAAGTGTGGTCCCCAGACCAGCATCAAAAAGCCCTGGGCTCTTGATAGAAATGCAAATTCCTGTGCTGTACAAACCCTATGCAGACCTACAGATTCAGAAACTCGGTGGGAGAGCCCAGGAATCAGTGTGTGAACAAGCCCTCCAGATTACCAATTTCTGATTTTGCTTTCCCACTGCACCCGCTGCAGGAGTCCTGTGACTCACAGGCAGAGCAGTCCATGTTTGGAATGGCACTGATGAGTAGGAAGGTGCCCAGATGTCTACAAGTGACACAAAGACTAAATGCATGACTTCTCATTTGGCCACTTCTGTTTATAAATGAGATTGGTTTCAAAACTCCAAAAACAAATTTACATACCTTGTGGAGGTTTCTGATGACTTTTCACAAAGTCAGCCCCACATAAATGATTGAGTTTCCCTGTAGTCCCAACGTTAAACAACTGAATTGACAGCCCCTCGGAGAAGTAGTTTTTCATTTCTCTCAGCTTCAGGGCCCCTATGCCATTTGCACAGTCAACCTTAAGTGATAGACATTCGTCACCACTGCAGAAAGCCTTAAACGAAAGACACGGAGGAAAATCTCAAGTTCTAAAGATAAGAGTGAAACATAAGGCATGCATACGTATATGTAAACATCTTCCATTATTTCAATTAGCTCATCTATTTTAAACCAAGACACAAAAGGGCACACATATTCAGATGAAAATCATAAAACATCAAAGTAAAATTTTAAAATACCCCTTTTTGAACACTTTGACACAGGAACAGTTTCAATGATTGAATGACTTATGGAAATAGTTTGTTAAAAAATTTAGTTTCACAGCAGCTGAAAAGTCTTTTTTAAAAGGTTTATTAGTCATTGCTAGAAAAAAAAGGACTGCTCTCAGGGTTAGAGTCTAAAACCCCAGCAGCATAGCTCGATAGAACAGACAGACATGACCACTGTCATCCCAGAGTTTTGCAAGTGTTTATATACATCACATACGGGGAAGAAAGATGGAAGCGGTTTTGCAGAGATTTACATTAGCTATAAACAAAGGGATGGGAGAAGTGAAGCGGGCCAGTTCTGGATAGGCACAGAGTCCAAATCAGAAGTGTTTGCTCCCTTGGATAGGTTATGGGCAAGTAGGAAGTTCATGTTAAATAAGCAGAGGCTCCTGAGGTTCAAAAATGCCCGGCTATTCTCTCTCTAGAATAATTGCAGAAATAGCACCTGGAAATTAATCTGAAGTTCCCATAGACACCTGTTAATGTGAACAGTCTCTTGTTAGCTGGTCCACAGCTGTTAATAGGCTAACTGCTGTGTTTCTTTCACTCTCTGGGCAATGTAATTTAATTTAGAACATCTCAGAATTTTTTTTTGTCAAGCTTTATTAGATTTAGCCTCAATAAAGCAGGTCCCTTAAAAGTAATATAGTCTATATCACATGACAGTCTTTCAAAGGTGGGAATGAGCAGTAAAACATCTGTCATTCTCTTCACAGCATTTAACACCACTCGGCATTTTTGTTTGTTTTTTCTAATTGTCAGTCTCCTCTCCTACCCACCCTCATCCCAGAATATAAATTCTATGAGAGCAAGGGCTTTGTTTTTGCTGTGCCTGACAATAACATACACTCAATATATATTGATCAAATGAATTACACTCCTCAAATCTCATCCAGGTTTAACATGCCAATTCCCTTAACAAGAAAATCTCAACAGTAAGATGCCTCAAGTGTGATATCAATAGCACCTACTTAAGAATAAACTCATCTGAATGAATACTTATAACCACAAGAAAACCACCATGTTTGTTCCCTCAGTGATCTAAGGATGTGTTACATGCCTTGCCAAGTAAATGCCAACACACAGTTAGGATACGAGGACCAGACCTTGTGTAGTCCTGTAAAGAAAATGATATGCCGAATTTTTGGAAAAAGGAGAAGTGACAAACTATGTAATTAACATTCAAGTTTTCACCTGTTTGGTAAGTTCCACAAAGGCCTTGGAGAGCTTCTGGTAGTAACCTTCTGTGGTTGCCTTTCCATACTGGCCCTGGGTATTCCGGCAGTACACCATGTAGTGCAGCTGCGGCGTTGTCAGCAAGCCGTAATCTGTCACAGAATGAAGGAAAGCAATGTACCACATTTCTTTCTTTTAAATATATTTTATTGATTTTTTAAAAAAGTTTAAATGGATTCATACGGAAGGAACTGAAGGTGACAAAATACAGTTCAGAAAACACAAAATGCTAAATTTTAAAAAGCACAAATATCCACTGAAATCATTACAAGTGCATGTCACATTGTAATTTATAGTAAGAAATATGTATTTGGTCTTTGTCCCTATTCCTGACAGAGCTTCTAAACTCCTGTAATTTCTTAAGCAAAGAGAGCAATATGATGTCTTTTATTACCTTGAAAAAGTGTTATTTGGGCCCTGGTCGGTGTGTCCAGTGGTTAGAGCTCTGGCCCAGGCACAGAAGAGTCAGTCACAGGTTAGATTCCAAGGGCATGCACCTTGGTTGCAGGTTCAATCCCAGGCCCGATTGGGGATATCAACCAATTGATATGCCTCTCTCATATTGATGCTTCTTTCCCCCGCCCCTCTCTCTCCACTCCCTCCCTTCCACACTCTCTAAAAAAGCAATTGAAAGAATATCCTTGCTTGAGGATTTTTTTTTTAAAAAGGTGACATTTGGAAAGCCCCTATGTACCTAAGCATGGAGGCTGATTTCACGTGATTAAAGGGTTGGTACCTTCAGCCCTTTGCCCCACCCCCAACTTCAGAGAGGGAGGCTGGAGAAGCTACAGATTGGGCTCAGTCACCAATGGCCAATGATTTAGTCATTCATACCAATGTAATGAAGCCTCCATAAAAACTCAAAAGACCAAAAGGCCAACGTTCCGGTTGGTGAACATGTGGAGACTGGCATGCTCAGAGAGCATGGAAGCTCTGAATCCCTCCCCACACACCTCGCCCTACGCATCTCTTCAACCTAGCTGTCCCTGAGTTAAATCTGTTATAATGAGCTAGTAACCTAGTCAGTAAAATGCTTCTCTGAGTTCTGTGAGCTGCTTTAGCAAATTAACCCAACCCAAGGAGGGGGTTGTGTGAACCTCTCGAATGGTCAGAAGCCAAGATGACTGGGATGTGAAGTAGGTGGCAGGATGGCAGTCTTATGGGACTGAGGTAGGATCAAGCACTACCCCCAGGTAGATAGTGTCCAAATTCAGTTAACTGTTTGGTGGTTACAAAAAAATACACTTTGAACACCAACTCAATTCTAAAAGAAATATGAACTACTGATAACGAAATCACTCAGTATAGACAATAAAAAAACAACAGAGCAGTACAAAAAAAAGTTGTAATTGAGTTATAATTCCAATAACATTGAAAACTACGTAATTCAGACGAACACTCCTACAAACAACCAGAAATGCTAGATTAAAAATTTATTTTTAAAAGTAAATGCAGTACCAACAAGGTATAGAGGAAGTAGGCCAAAATCTATTTAAATAGAAGAACTCCACAATTAGAGTCAAGGAAACGAGTTTTATTCTCTGGGCATTCCTCAAAACTTGACATTGAGCTATGGTTTTCAGTGCAAAAAAAGTCCATGTTGGTCTAAAAGGGGGAACCCAGATGAAGGCCAGGCCCTCAAAAAGCTGAGGCCCCAGAGGACTATTCTTCAGTGCAAAGTGAGTCAAAGTGAATCAAAAGTGAGTCATGGAGGGGAAGAGATCAACCAAGGAACTTGTATGCACAGAGGCATAACCAATGGTCACAGACAATGCAGGGGGTGGGGGTTGAGGGCATGAAGGCTAGGGCTGGGAGAGGACAACGGGGTTTGGAAAAGGGAACATATGTAATACTTCCAACAATAAATAATTAAAAAAACAAAAGTGAGTCAAGCCCCAGCTGGGTGGCTCAGTTGGCTGGAGTGTCGCCCTGTACGCCAGAAAGGTGGCAGGCTTGATTCCCAGTTGGGGCACCTACCTAGGTTGTGGGCTAGCACTCTGGTCAGGGCGGCTACGGGAGGCAGCCAATCAATGTTTCTCTCTGTCTCAAATCAATAAACTTCGCGGGTGAGGAGTAAAAAAAAAAAGTCAAAAGTCTCCTCCCAGAAAAGCTGTCTTAGAACTCAGCACAGCAGAGGGAAAACCCACGGCTAAAGAACATAACCACAATCACAGGCCTCCCATGGATTTCCAACCCAAACTCCCATACCCACACGGGTCTAAGAGAACCTTGTCATCAAAGAACCATGTCATCAACCGGCCAGGTAGTACTCCCAGCAGAAGCAAACATTAAACTCTGCCTTCACCATAAACCTCAAAAATGTCCCACAAATAATTTGTTTTTCAAGAAAACAAATAGCTTATAGTAAAACATCTAAACACACAAAAAGAGGCAACATGAGCAAGGAACAGGAGAAATAGATAGCAGAGATAGGCCAGTATCCAATAAATATTCATTCACGAAATCTGTCAACCGTCTTCAAAGTCACACACTAGAGTTTGCACTGAAGGCGAAAAGTCATTTTAAGTTCTTGGCTGTGGTATAAGGATTAGATGAGAGGAGATGGAGGAACCCCCCAAAATAGGTAAAAGCTTAAGTCTAAGGAAGGGAACTGTATAAGGAGGAGAAAAACTATTTCAAAAGGCATACTAAAGGATGAAACAAATTTTATGACCAATATCAAAATTACCAAATAAACATTCACTAAATGACTATATACAGTTAAAAAGCATAACCCCTCTATTCCACTGATCAACCCAGAAACATAGAAGCCATTCTTCACATCACAAAATCCTTTGGATTAAATGTTAATTTCAAGTTCTTCCATTTCTCTTGCTATCATTACTCTTGTACAAACTTCTGCACAGTTTCCTCGCTGTCTCTTTTTCTTTCTTACGACCTTCCTATCTCTCGCTACACAATAGCCAGAGTGACGGCCTTAAAATCCTTCAGTGGAGACCCACTGCATCTGCACTAAAACCCAACTCTTTAGCATGACCTATAAGGCCTGGAATGACTTGGCCCTGCTCACCTCCCTAATCTTATCCTCCACGAGCTTCCCCCAATGCTCCCTGTGCTGTAGCTCCATTAACCTTTTGTTTCCTGAAATACACTCAAGCTGAAGAGAGAAATGAAGGAAAGGTTAAAAAAAAAACAACTCATTTTTTAAACTAAAACAGTAAAAAAGTGATGCTTCTAGAGATAGAATCAAAGTGTTGAAAATAACCATTTTAGGAAGAACACAGTTTTGGGCAGAGTGAGTGTAAAGCAGGGCAGCCACCTAATGGGGGCAGCATTGCACACTGCAGGCTGAGCCATTGAGGGGGTCATGAAATCCTCTTAGACACATCAGCATGTCTGTATTTTCTAAAGCAATAGATAAATGCATATCGTGTAGTACGGGTAAGTAGTATGCATGGAAACTTTTATCTCAGCTATATATACAAGCACACATACACACGTCATGATACCAAATGGGTTTCTTACTTTGGGTTGAAATAAAGACTACTGAAGGGTTGTACATAACAGGCATTCAGAAATGTTTGATGAATAAATAAATGAGTAAATAAAAGAATACACGTAGCTGGAGCTATGTCTCTCAGACATCAGGCAGAGTGAGAGAGAGAAACGAAGAATGGCCACATTAAGAGAGAGGGTAGAGGAGCCCACAGAGAAGACCAAAAGGAACAGTGGCCAAGGAAGCGGAAGCTTATAGAAAGAGGGAGGCCAAATTATGGACAGCTGCCAAGACATAGACTGAAATAATAATTCCAAAACATAAATTCAAAGTTATTTTTAGGTTGCAGATCCCTTTGAGTATCTCACAAAAACTATGAGTCCTCTCCCTAGAAACTAAGTGTGTGTGCAGGCAACACTCTGCATACTGTATTAACAGGGACACAGGGTGTGGGCAGCTTAACCAACCCCCATTACCCCCCGCAGGTCCCGGGCCCAGGTTAAAAATCCCCACTTTTATAACACCCACTGGATTTGACAATTAGAATTCAGGTAAGTGTCAGGAGGCATTTCACTGGAGGGGCAAGGATGGAGACTGGCCTGCAGTAGGTGAAGTAACGACTAGAGGAGCAAAGAGAGAAGTGATCTAGGTGTACTACTGGAAGAAGCCAGGTTATCTGTGAAGGCAGGGTAGACACAGGACCTGGAAAGGAGGCGGAAAGGTAAAGAGAAGAAATTTTTAAATGAGAACAACCTAATACTAGGAAAGTTCACCTCCAAGCACAATGGGTTCATTGTATTCACATGGGGCACAACCTATGTAAGAAGAGGATTCTAGCCTCCATTTTGTTGCATTTAATACTTCCCCATTTGTTAAAAATAAGGGGGAAAAACCCCAAACCACCTGTCAAAACTTAAAGTCATGATTACAAGTAGACCAAAGATATTTTCCATCCCTACATGACAGGCAACAGCTGATTCCACATGTGATCAGCCATTAGGGAATGAATACCTGATACTGACAAAAACTCCCCAGGATGGACTTCTTCAAGTAACTTCAAGGAGTTTTATATCAAGAAGTTCAGCCTTACTAAAGACAGTTGTTTAAGATCAGTGTTTCCTACATGTAATGTATACATAAAATAAAATATGCATGCCCAGAAAACTTTTTTTTTCATTTTAAAGACTAGTATTTTATATCCTAAAGTTCATTTTTTAAAAACTTTGTTTATCTGTACTTTCAAACCTTTCTAAAATAAATATGTATTACTTTTATCATTTTTTAAAAAGTTTTTTAAAGATTAAATTAATTTACAACTTAAGATAACTACATACCATGGAATTGACCTCCTGAAACAGTGATGCCATCTATTACAGACTGTGAAAGTCTCTCACTGCTGGGCCTAGGAGAGAAAAGGGGAAAAATATTACCTCCCATCCAGAAACCAACAGGTGGCTAGTTCTGAAAGCTAATGCTGAAATTTGTGCTACAAATATCAGAATAATAAGTTCATTGTATTTGAACTGAAACCTGTCAAGTATGAAAACTCTGAAAAAAATAATTTGGGTAGAGTATGAGTAGTCTTTTACAATGTTATTTCTTGGAAAGATACTGGCTTTTAAATGAATTTAGAAAACAGATATAAAGGATGCACTAATTACACCCATACCCAAATACCTTGTCAAGTTTGACAATAACTACACATACTGCCTAAGAACAGTAACTAATACTGCAGCACTGGGCATTAAACTATCAAGGATATAGAACTCACTTTTCATTTTAAAACATCAGAACAAATTATCTACCTATCTGAAAATAAAGATCATTATATGACTGCCTTGTAGAAAAAGATGTTCTGTATCATTTCAACTAGTTAATAGGCAAGAGGCAAATACATGTGGGATGGCTTTATTGTGAGATCATTTGCTTCAGAACATAAGTCACTTGGCTATTTCTATTACCTATAAATACCAGTGATCATGGAATCAGTGGTAGCTGGAATTCCCTCTGATAACACATTTAAGGGTAAAACACCAGCGCAAGGCAATAGGAAATGGAGTAAAAATTTCCTTTAGAAAGCATCTCTGGCTTAAACCAGATCTTATGTATATGTGAATGCTTGTTTCAAAGCACACTTTTAGTCTAACATTTTACAAAAATATTTTTGTAAAGGAAGGTAAAAGCTGCCAAATATGAAAAATTTGTAGAAATAAACTTAACATTTTACAGTGAACTCCAGCATGGGAAAATAATATAAATATATGGGCCAACAACACGGGATTATAAAATAAATCTCTAAAAATAATGAATTAAAATCATGTGTTCTTACTCCATAGGGGAAAAAGTAAATCTAGAAGTACAGGGGGGAGACATTTGTTAATTCTCTCGTGCCAAGAAATATATTATTCTGGGTACATTATTTCATGTAATCCTCACAAAAACCCTATATTAGGCCTGATCATCAACATTTTATCGATGAGCAAAGGGAAGCTCCAAAAGGTTCAAGTGGATAGTAAGTGTTGGAGCTGGTGTTCTGACTCCAAAACCCAAGCTGCAGTGCTGACCTAGTTCCTGCGTCTCCTACAAACGCCGGGCAGGGGAGAAGCCTCTCGGGGCAGTTCTGTCTTTCTTCCCATTTATCATGGGTACCAAGACTGATACAATCACTTCTACTGAGTTCCCAAAGCTGCTTTCACCACTAACTCGATGGTCACCTGGTATCTCTACCAATCACGACGAAGGCATCTTGCTGCAGATCCACTGCAGCTTTCTCGCTGATGTCCAGCAGCACTCTCTGCACATCTTGCTCCTCAGCATTTGCCAAACAGGTAGCATGTTCCTCCCAGGAAGGTGCCAGCATTTCACCCAAAGGATCAACCAATTTGACGCCATTGTCTTCCTTAAAAGAAAAACGATTGATAAGCCATCTGTGCACATTCAAAAGGGTGAGTTGAGGGAGTAAACTCAAGCTGTTTTTTCCCAACAAAAGACAGTGATGGCTGAGAGCTTCACCAGTGACCCTTACTGAATGCCAGACCCCACCTAGACTAGGTGTTTTATACTCATAAGCTCAGTAAATCTTCATGACCCCACACACCAACCTCATGATCCCATTATTATTCTAATCTGACAAAACAAAGATTCAGATCAAGTTATTTGCTTATGTTCATACAGCCAAGAAGCATCAGTGCTGATATGAAAACATCAAGTCCATCTGCTTCTTTCACCCAATAGACTACACTAGCTTTAAATGGCCGCCATCTGTGCTTTAACCACCCGCTAACTAAGGCACAGCTGGAGCAGAGTGAGGCCTAGAGTCCTTCTCACTATGACTTTAGATTCTAAGCACATTCTGGCCACTGAGTCAACCAGTGGGTGGCACAGAAGTTGAAACTGACTCCTAATTCTGTCCTGCTCAAATTTCTGGGGGAAAAAAGTACAGTTTGAGCAGTGTTAGCCAATGGGTGGTCCGCAGACACTGGTGGTCCATAAGGTCAAAAAGGTTGGCAACTGCTGGTTTAGAGTGAATGTCAACTGAAGGAAACAGCTCAGAATTGTTTTAAGAAATGCAATAAATATGAGGTCCTGCCTACAAATCATTAATAAATTATGGCAATTTAGACATGCATTTATAGTAATGCACATTTAGAAGGTGGACAAGCAAAGTCCTCGTGTTTTGGGGAAGAAGTCACAATCCTACATAGCTTTAACTTACTTTTGATTTAGCTACAAAGGCAAAAATCTCATGCCCTAGTAACCAAACAGAAGCATATTATTCAAATCATGTACATGGTGGGGCAAAAGTAGGTTTACAGTTGTTCGTATGGAAAATAATACAATAATAATAACACAAGAATATATTGTGTTTCGCATACTCACAACTGTTTTTGCCCCATCCTGTATTAGTGAGCCACAGAATAAAAGTGTAGTTGTATCAAAAGGAATCTATGTATATAAAAGGCTAAGTGACTGGCCGGTAGCTATGATACACACTGACCACCAGGGGGGCAGATGCTCAACGCAGAAGCTGTGGAGCGATAGCAACTTTTCAGAGTGCCAACTCGCACAACGGAACCCCTCAGGGGATGTTGGATTGCTGGTTTTGGCCCAATTCCCACAGGCAAGGCCGAGGGACTCCACCTGCCGGAGGGATCCCGCTCACTCCGCAGACACCCTTCAAGCTCTGGCGCCACCCCAGGTGCCACCTTCTAATTAATTTCCTTTCAATGTGCACGAATTCCTGCACCAGGCATCTAGTACTTTGATAAAAACTTGTCATAAACACC
Organism: Eptesicus fuscus; assembly: GCF_027574615.1. NCBI lineage: Eukaryota > Metazoa > Chordata > Mammalia > Chiroptera > Vespertilionidae > Eptesicus > Eptesicus fuscus. The sequence continues at coordinate 41,742,653 of NC_072482.1, forward strand.
AACACCATGAGCCTCATCAACATTTTGTCCAGAGCTCACTTTTGGATCCTGGAGCCTCCTGTTTGGCTGTTTCTTCAGAACAGAAAACTATTCCCTAGCTATTAAAAAAACCTGTCTGAAATTTTTCAAAATGTACTAAGTCTTTGCAAACGTTTGCCCTTTCCCCACCTTGCTTCTAATCTCTCTAATTTCTGAACTGAGAGAGGTAAGATTTTTTATTACTGATACTGTGGCAACTAATTTGGAAGGACATTCTGTTATTTCTCTAATGTGGACACTCCCCCCAAAATAACAGACTCATTTCATTCTCTCCACACCCTCTAATGAATCATGAGCCATATGACTACTCATTAAGAAAAAGCTATTTCACATCCAAAGGCACAAAAAGACGTAATGGCCCATTCCTAGAATTAGAATTTGAACACTAGGTCAAACTGCTCAGACACATTAAGGTTTGGTCTTGTAAATAAAGGTTTGCTTTATCGAGAACTAAATGCATTACCTCAGGATTGTGTGATGCTGTTACCATGACTCCTATTGTAGATTTTGTCTGTTTTGACCGAAGAACAGCTAATAATCCCATGCGAAACATGACATGATCAAGATGTTCTGCTTTTATTCGAAATCCAGCAGTCCCATATTGAAGAATGAGTCCACTGGGCTTGGCATGTAATGCTGAGTGTTTTGTAATAGCATCTAAATCCATGTCTACAAGATTAAGGAATATTTTTCAGGCATATTAAGAAATCTTTCAAGGACCATTTGCTTCAAAAACTGCCACCCCACCGAAACCGGTTTGGCTCAGTGGACAGAGCATCGGCCTGCTGACTGAAAGGTCCCAGGTTTGATTCCGGTCAACGGCATGTGCCTTGGTTACGGGCATATCCCCAGTGGAGGGTGTGCAGGAGGCGGCTGATCGATGTTTCTCTCATCGATGTTTCTGGCTATCTCTCTCCCTTCCTCTCTGTAAAAAATCAATAAAATATATAAACAAAACAAAACAAAAAAACTGCCACCCCAAACTGATAGGCATGCCTCATTTTGAAACCCCCCCAAGATCCATTTTTTAAGAGAGAAAAGAATGACAGAATAAGCCTGGGAGTTAGTAGTATCTAAAAAATCTTGCCCCAATTATATTTTCTACTCCAGGGCAGAGGTCAGATTATTTCCAACTCATCTCCCATTTTGGCTCTAGGGATATCCCTGGACTTGGGTCGAATTTAAAATGGTCCACTCTCAACTAAAATGAAGATTCCACAGCAAGATTCCTAGACTCCTACAAGATCAAAAATCACCTCATTTTACAAGTGGAACAGCTTAAGCCTGGGCCTCAGTTAAATAAGCTAAATTTACGATGGGAAACTGATGACCCTAAAGCCCAAGGTCATGCTCTCAAATGGACTGGACCTACATATCCAAAATATCTGGGAAATCTGTGTAGTTCCTCTGTAATTCCACCGAGCCTACAGAGACTATTCCCAGGTGAAAAACAAAGGGTAACAGTCTCCTTCCTCTCCAATACCTTACAGGGGATTGTTCCAGTCTCATAAGGGAGAATCAGGACACACTTCTAAATTAAACTCTGGCCCAGCCAGGTGGCTCCCCTTGGTTGGAGCACCCTCCCACACACCAAAAAGGTTTAGGGTTTGGTTCTGGTCAGGGCACATATCTAGGTTGCCGGTTCCATCCCGCTGGGTGCATATGGGAGGCAACTGATGTTACTCTCTCTCTCTCTCTCAAATTAATGAACATATCCCCTCGGAGAAGGAAGGAAGGAAGGAAGGAAGGAAGGAAGGAAGGAAGGAAGGAAGGAAGGAAGGAAGGAAGGAAGGAAGGAAGGAAGGAAGGAAGGAAGGAAGGAAGGGAGGGAGGGAGGGAGGGAGGGAGGGAGGGAGGGAGGGAGGGAGGGGGGAGGAAAGCAAGCTCTGAAAGTAACATCTTCCATTTACCTTTAATTTAAAAAAAAAATCAAACACCGCCCCTTAGCTCTACAACTTTACTTAGTCCACTTAGCCACTTCCTTCTCTGGAATGCTCCAATTCCAAGTGGAACTTGGGGCTTCCAACCTCAGCCGCAGGTACTCCTCAGCCCCTGGGTCGGCCCCATTTCCAATCCGCCCTGCGAAGAGCAGCAGTCCCACGGCTGCCAGCCCCACCACAGGCTCACCCGGCAGCTAAAGCGGTTCGGTTCCAGGCCATAAACAAGCAATGCCAACGAAGCCAGTCAATCTCTTTGCTGGTGGAGGGCCCTGCCTTCAAGTTGTAAAATACCTCTGTGGAGCGCAATAAAGCTAAGCGCTGTGAAATAAGGTATGCCTGTACCTTGTTTTCTTTATTGTCCTTAATTGCTTCAATGAACAAAAGTTAAAGGAAATGGTAAAAAAAAAAAAATGTTTTGTTCGGTTGGAAAAAAAAAAAAAAAAGCTGGCGTTCGCCAAGCTGACTTAGTTCGGTCCAAAGTGATCAAATCTCTTTCCCAAGCATGAACACATTTTGTTAAAAATTGACCAGTGGGTAAATGTATCACGGTTATTCATAGGGCGTAAACCAGCCCTACAAATCCAAAAAGTCTTCTTCTTATTAAGATAAAATGCGTCCACCCCTTAATGCGTTTTACGTGCTCAAACTACTTTGAATGGGTACGTGAAAGCTTCATGAAAAGTACTTCCAAGTCCACAGCGTCCACTCTGAAAAAGTTGTGTCCCCTCCCCTCCATTCCCTCTTCAGCACCGAGGCTGCTCCCTTCTCCTCCCGGCCCGAGGCCCCGAGACCCCGAGGCCCCCGCCCAGGCCGGGGGACGCACCGCCCCAGCGCGAGACCCCCGGGCCGGCCCGCCCCGCTCCCAGGCACAGCGGGGGGTGGGTGTGTCCCGCGCGCAGCAGGCTGGTCAGTCCGTTAACCCACCCACCAGCCCGCGGGTCGGCCGAAGCCCCGTGGACCGCGACGTGCCCTCTCGCCGCCCAGCCTCGGGGCCCCCTCACCTCGGCCAAGAAGACTCGCCCGCACCCGCGCCCGGCGGAGAAGCTGCCTGCCTCGCGGCGCGCCCGGCACCACTCGGACGCTCTCGGAACCCGCAGACGTGGCCCTGCGTGGCTTCCGGCTCGTCGCCACGCCCCTCGGCCAATCACGGCGGGGGAGGGCTCGCTGGCCCCGCCCCGCCGCCCGCCGCTCCCGCGCGCTGCCGGCGCCTGCAGGAACTGCGGCTCCCGGGTCGGAGCGGGCTGGGGGCTGTGTCCACTGAATGACCAGGAAGGGTGAGGCCTCCGCGGCGGCCCGGGGTTTGGGGCCAGGGGTCGCGAGCCGTCCGAGCACTGCGACCACAACATACCCAGCGCCGCCTCCAAGTTTGGGTGGGTGGTTGGGGGGTCGATCCCATGTTTGTGGGTCCCGGATGGGGGATGCCAGCCCCGATTTGAGGCCTCTGACGAGGTGGCCTCGATCACCTGATATCCCGCATCCGCTTCTCCATGCTCGGAGTTCATCTCCCAAACCCTTGGATCCCGGGAAGCCTTCTTGGGCCTCCGCCCCGCCCCATCTCCGCCCAGGTTGACACTAAACCTCATTTTATTTATGTAACTGTAGGATCCCCCTACTCCGTCCCCCCCCCCCCCCCAGCTAAACGTAGACCCCTCGGGGCAGAGGCGAATGGTTCCGAATCGTCCGGAGCTCTCAGGACGCCGGCCGGGGCCGGCTGGCTCTCGGGAGAGGCGGAAAGGACCACCCGGGAGGGACCCTGGGCGCTGAGGCGAAGGGACCACTTCTGACGTTGGTGGTGGCTGGGCCCACGAGACCCCAGAGCCGAGGAACCCAAAGCTCCGGCCCCCCACCCCTCAGCACTGCGGGGCTCCCACACCGCAGAGTCCAGCTCCGCCCACGCCAGAGACCTGGGAGGATTCAAGCTGGGCCCCTTGCCTTTCCCAAAATCCAGGCTTGCCGTGCACCCGCAGGTGTTGGCCAACCACCTGCAACAGAGTAATTCGGAACACTTGTTGAAAGTCCACGTCCCCGGATCTAGATCGGAAGCGGGAGTGGGGGGAAGGGACTGGGAATCTGAATTCTAAAGAAGTATCTTGGGGATGCTGTGCATACTAGATTTTGGATCCAGGAGATAAAGCAGAAAAGTGTACGTGCCCCGGTTTGTACCCCTAGCTCTCAGTGTCCAGTGTTCCTGCAAAACTGCTTCCACGCGAAGGGAACGTCGGGAAATTTCGCTGGGCATTGCTGTCTGACAAACCCAGCGTCCCTGGGCCTTTCCCGTTTTCCTGGCAGGTTGATTTCTAGGCAACATGTCCTCCGCTTCTGTCAAAGAGTGCCTGCAGCTCCAGCTGCTGGAGATGGAAATGCTATTGTCTATGTTTCCCAACCAAGGGGAAGTGAAACTGGAAGATGTAAATGCCCTGACGACCATAAAAAGGTATTTGGAAGGCACAAGGGAGGCGCTGCCACCAAAAATTGAATTTGTGATTACACTCCAGATTGAGGAGCCCAAGGTAAGTGCCTTGAGTTGTTTTAATTACCAGGTGCCTCGTTTTTATTGGAAACACTTGAAACATGAGCTTTCCGTTTGAGGAAACAGGATACGTATTTATTTCCTTTCCTTGTTTGAAAGCAAAATACGTAAAATACAGGTGCCCTGTAAATTGTCTTCAGTAAACATCCTGAATTTTACATGAACATGCACACCTTTTAACAAATATACCTAGTATTGTTTTTTATTAAAAACCATTTCACTACCATTATTCTGCTCAGTCATCCAGTTTTTTTTTACCAATCCAACTATTAGAGTATGGGTTCTCTTGTACATATGTGATTTTCACAAATATAAATGTGGCCTTTAGCAAAACTGGCTTTTAAGGAATGAGTGGCTGTTTCTTTGGTGGTACCCTAACACAGAAAGCAAATAGATAGAAATCTAAACACTAAAAATGAACTTACCTTCTTCTGACCCACTTATCTCCAGCATTACCACAGCACAGGTAGTAAGTACACTAGGCACCTGAGAGCCACCCTTCTGGCTATTTCCTACTCGTCCTTTATCATTCCCGCAAGGAGCTGTCTTGGCTCCCCAGGCTGGATTCAGTCCCCCTGTTAACGCATTTCTGTGGGTCCCTGTACTCTTCCATGGTAATGCTTCTCACCACTGAAATGAAACACTTGGCTATGCATAATTCTTTGTTTAATGTCTGTCTCCTTCACTAGGCTCTAGACTTCACCAAGGTAGAAATTATGTCTTCACTTCTTTATTCTAGCATAGGGTACCTGGCACATGGTTAGGTATTTGATAAATACTGGGATAAATGAATGTATAAATGGAAGGAATAGCATAAAGTACTTAGTACAGTGCCTGGCACACAGATGCCAATAGTAGCAATAACTATTATACTTAATAAAATCATGTAGTTGCTACTGATAAACTAGCTGAGGTGATTTGATGGTACTTAAATCTTTTTGATTTCCATTTTAAGGTGAAAATTGATTTGCAAGTAACCATGCCTCACAGCTATCCCTATGTAGCATTGCAGCTGTTTGGACGGTCATCTGAGCTTGACAGACAACAGCAGCTACTTCTCAACAGAGGTCTCACTTCTTACATAGGGACTTTTGATCCAGGTGAGCTCTGTGTATGTGCAGCAATCCAGTGGTTACAGGACAACAGTGCCTCCTATTTCCTGAACAGAAAGCTTGTTTATGAACCATCTATACAAGCAAAGCCGGTCAAGAACGTATTTCTCCGAATGTGGATCTACAGCCACCACATATATCAGCAGGACCTAAGGAAGAAGATTTTGGATGCTGGGAAAAGGTTAGATGTGACTGGATTTTGTATGACAGGAAAGCCTGGTATAATCTGTGTGGAAGGCTTCAAAGAGCAATGTGAGGAATTCTGGCACACGATCAGGTATCCCAATTGGAAACACATTTCCTGTAAGCATGCTGAAAGTATCGAAACCGAAGGAAATGGGGAGGATCTGAGACTCTTCCATTCTTTTGAAGAATTACTCCTTGAGGCCCATGGTGACTACGGATTAAGGAATGACTATCACATGAATCTGGGCCAGTTCTTAGAATTCCTAAAAAAACACAAAAGTGAGCATGTTTTCCAGATATTATTTGGCATTGAAAGCAAAAATTCAGATTCCTAGGAAGCTATTAATATTAAAACGCCTATGCTTGTAACCTCACCAAGTCAGTATCTCTGTTAATAAAACCAAAATAAACAGGCTGGTGGCTGTTGAGTGTCCCTGTGAGAAACCTGGCTGCAGAGTTTTTACACGGGCCTTTTAACTTGACAGCAGTGCGCTCGTGCTGTTATGTCCATGTTCCTGTAGTAACTAGAAGCTATTTAATTGTAACTTAATAAAAGCAGTCAATTTAATGGGGGAAGCTGATTTGATTAAAGAGGAGTCCAAAGCCCATAGTTAATGTCAATAGTCCAACTGCAGCTTTGAATTCACAAATAAGAATAACATCTCTCCCTTTCATGATGCTAGTATACAGATAGCACACCACACTTTCTTTCATTATTAGGGATGAATTCTAAATCAAGTTTAAAATGAGAACAAAGACAGAGCATGTTTTTCTACATTTCTTACTTTATTTTAAACCCCCGATTTTGAGATTTTTCTTTCAGTAAAACTGGAGCCTATCTGTAATGGCAGAGGAATCAGAAGTCTCAAGAGTAATGAAGAGGACATGTGCTCTTTGGCTGTTTGCATCAGTTGATTAATGATACTAAAGAGAACGATACAATATTCTTACTTCAGTTCTTAGCCACAAAAAAAAAGATATGATTTCTTATCTACAAAGTGTTCCACAGGTGATGCATACTGGCCATCTTTGCCCATGTGTCAGGGCAAGAGCGTTGAGAGGACCAGTGTGGATGCCTGTGGGCCATTACCTTCCTGGGGAAAAATCGAGCTCTACATTTTGTTGGAAAGTCACTGTCATCTCTCCTGAAAATTCCAAGCTTCACAGGCTTCACCAGCCTTTTTCAAAATGAGAGTTTATTTCAATAACTCCTATTAAATTGGCACTTGCCAAACTTTTTCATTACAAAGTATCTGCCCCTCCCAAGAATGTCTGGGAGTCTCTGTGTTAAAGGGTACCCTGAGCTGCCTCTGGTTTCCATGGTCTCTTTGCCTTTCTCAGGGAGCATTTCATTCTCCTGCTGGGTCCCAGGCACCCCACTGAGGCCACAGTCCCCTCAGGATGCCAAAGCTGGATGCTGAGATTTAGAAACTTGGAGGGGAATGCCTCACTCCCCATATTGCCATACGTTGTTAGATGCCAATCACTGCTGCATGTGCTGGGGAGCTTATAGGACTTTTTGTAACAGTTCATTCTGGTTGTACACTCCCTGTCTAAGATGTAGACACATGTCCTTGGGCCAGGGGGCGGACAAACGGGATAGACTGACCAGGCACTGAGCTGAGTCTCCTGACCTCGAAGCCTTGGAACTGGGTCCACTCTGTTCTACCGATGCTCTTAGCTCAGAATGAGTTTCAGGGCACACCTCAGAGGCTCTGTCCTGGGCCTGCCTTGCCAAATCGTCAGTTTGCCCTTCCTAGTCTGGAATGTAGCTGGGATTCAGACTGGAGCCTCACACTTTTCTTATAAACAAAGGGAAGAAAATAAGACTTACATGGACTGAAAACAACTTCATGTAGCATTTCCCATACAATCTCCCCAAACCATCAATACGTATAATTAGCATTCACACGTTTTTAGGCTCCAAAGAGATATACCTCCATTAATTTTCTTCCTTTGAAATGAGACAATATGTGCCAAGCACCTAATATATGTGCAAACCACTCAGCAATTTTTCTGATTAAATTGGCAAAAGTAATGACAGATAAACAAGCTTAAAGAATCAACATATGGAACAAAAACAGAACTCAAAGGAATAAATTCTAGCTTATGAAACCTTTCCTGCTTCTGTAACTATTTCTGATGGTAATTTTTCAGAGCCAACTTTTACATGCCCAATATGAGCATGTGGCAATACTTCATTCCTATTAGAAACACTAATAACATTAATTATGGGAGAAGTATAGGTTTTAGAGAAAAAAATACATATATGAACATTCAAAGCTCAGCTGTCTATGTACAGTAAACTGCTGGTTTTGTTTAGTCAGCTTGATAAAAGCACATAGCATCCCCCCACCCCACACACACACTTTGGGGAACTGCCCCTTCTCTAAATGGTTTGAGAGAAGTGAATGAAACCAAGTTGCTCACTGGAAACTTCCTATAAAGGAAGTTTTGATCTCTTGCTGCTTAAATTCATAGTGCCACCCTCATTTCTGACCTACTGAATGCTTGGTTAACACCTCCTTTGAGCTATCCAATGTCCTTTTTTTTTTTTCCCCTTAAAAGAACCAGTCTCCATTGTTTGTAACAAGAATCCTGATACTGTATACATACCTTATATTTTTTAATGGTTATTTGCAAAGAATGCTCATTATAAATGTTGCAGTGTCTTTTTAAAACCGAATTAAATCAATATTTCTCCAAGTATGTCCTTTGCTTTTTATTCCTTTTTGGTCTACTACTAGCATGTGTTAGGCTAAGTGCTGAAGATACATGTATAATGGACTGAGGAGTGGGCCAGGTGAATTAAAGGACCCTAATACAACATCCCCAAATTAAATTAGAAATATGTTGTCTGTGAACTTGTTTCCAGGTATGAAAGCTTACATGCCACCCATCCCTTCCGAGAAGGCCCTGAGGGAGCCTATCTGAGGTCTTCACAGTTTTCTTTGCTTTTACCTCAAGTAGCTCAGTGGTAAGTTGAAAGAATAGGTATTTTCTGAAGAAGGCAAGCATGGTTTGCTCAAAAATCCTGGTTTAATACAGAATCCTGATTTGTCTCAAAACTGAGCCCATTCTATCTCCCTTCGGAAGGCACTGCAGCCAGGAGCGGAGGGAGAGGCCTTTCTTTTTCTTAAAGAAAGTTAAAGCTAGAAGCATTTGGACCCCCCATGAATGGGTTTGAGGAGTGGACACAAAATTCAAAGAAGCCCAACAAACACTGAGGCTCCTCCGCAGTCGTTGGTGGAACAAAGTACACTATTTGGAGGGGACATTCCAACATACCCAGACACTGGACCTCCACAAACTTGGCTGAGGCTCCTGTGCTTTCTTTGGCTGAATCTACCCATTAGCACAATGTATCTCTCAGGTATCCATGGAACCTGACGACACTTGTGCTCAGGTCCTATGAGCACAGCATCACCGATGTGTTAGACCAGCATGTGCACTGTACAATGGTGAGATGGTCAAGGGCTGGTAACAAGGACTATATTCTGGGACAGGATCAGAGAGTTAATGAAACCTTGACAAAAGACAATATATATATATATAAAATGTTGCTTGTTGATAGCACAAACTGCTTTGGGGCCCTCTGCTTACTGGAATAAAGGAGAAACAAACAAAAAAGCATTAGACAAATCAACAGCTACCTACTGATTTGCTCCAAGAAAGAGAAATTGTTTCACAGCAGCTGTCATCCTTTTTTTAATAGCTTTTATTTTTGTTTTTCATAAATATACATATTTTATTGATTTCAGAGAGGAAGGGAGAAGGAGAGATAGAAACACCAATGATAAGAGAGAATCACTGATTGCCTGCCTCCTGCACCCTTCCCCCAACCGGGGATGGAGCCCTGACTGGGAATCGAACCGTGACCTGGTTCATAAGTCCATGCTCAACTACTGAACAGCACCGGCTGGGCGCAGCTGTCATTCTTAAAGATCCATCTGTCTTCTGCACATGCCAAAGATCATGTTAATTCTAGATGTGGTAAGAATCACACCCTTGATTATTGTAAAGCTTTTGATGGTGAAATTTATCCCTGTAAAGCATATGGTACTTCCTGCCAGAATAAGCCTTTCTTATATATCAGGGATCCACTATAGGGATACTGCCGTATATGATGAAGACATCAATTCTAACTCTACTGGAAAAATAAATAGATGATGGATATATTCCTATAGCATGCACTTTGTCCCATAGACCACAATGGTTTCAGAGACTCCAGAAATCTGTATTTGTTCAGACTGTGGCCAGACAATTTCCAAAAGGCCTAGTGATGTTTTTGGTGTTATCCTGAAAATGGAGCCGCAAGGGAGGAGGCCGGAAGCACTTGCATTACAGAGTTCTTCACCTTCGAGATCTTTCATTCATACCTGTGATCGACAGTTTGGTGAGGGCCTGGGAAATCAGTCTTGGTGGTGGTAGTCAGGCTTTTCTGCTGTTATACATATCAAGTAGATCTATGTGGGTTGTGCACATATCTGGACCTAAGCCATGCTGATATTCAGCTAATGTACACTGGTGTGGCTGTTATCAGTTGTATACTGGCATCCATTTTTCTTGGTCAGCACATGTGTCATCCTAATTGTTAAATTTTTCAACAAAATTTCAAGGCATGGGGTCCTATGATTTACTGGCTACCAGCAAAGATTTCTGTAAACTAAACCATTTTTAGTATAGTAGATCTCCTTCTATTATTGTTTCCAATTCGTCTCCAGTTGTTAATAGCTGCAAAGCGTTGCTATTAAGCTCTATCAACCCCAAGATTCTGACATCTCTATTGAAATAGGGAGCCCATTTTAACCTAGCATTTCCCACAAGCCTCCCCGGCTTACAGAGAAGAGTCATGAAAATGCTTTTCATGCCCTCAACAAATATTAGTAAACCAAACTCAGCAATACATTGGAAGGGTCATACACCATGATTAAATGAGACTTCTTCCTGGGATGCAAGGATTGTTCAATAGCAGCAAATCAACCAATATGACATGCCACATTAACAAAATGAAGGATAAAAATCATATGATTGTCTCAATAGATGCAGAAAAAGCATTTAACAAAATTCAACATCCATTTGTGATTTTTAAAAAACTCAACAAATTATGTATAGAGGGAACATAACTCAACATAATAAAGGGCATATATGATGAGCAGACAGCTAAAACCATAATGTTAAAAAGCTGAAAGCTTTCCTCTAAGGTCAGAAACAAAACAAGGATGCCCACTTTTGCCACTTTTATTCAATATAAGATTTAAAGTTTTAGCCAGAACAATTAAGCAAGAAAAAAAAAAAGGCATCCAAATTGGAAAGGTAGAAATAAAACTGCCTCTATTTGAGATGACATGATATTATATACAGAAAATTCTAAAGACTAACAAAATACTGTTCGAACTAATAAATATATTCAGTAAAGTTGCAAGATACAACATTAATATTCAAAGATGTTTTGCCTTTCTATATACTAATAATAAACTATAAGAAAGAGAAATTAAGAAAAGTATCTCATTTATAATTATATCGACAAGAATAAAATACCTAGGAATAAATTGACCTAAGGAGAGGAAACACCCGTACAATGAAAACTATAAGACAATGATGAAAGAAATTGAAGATACAAATAAATGGAAAGATATTACACGCTCATCGACTGGAAGAATATTGTTAAAATGTCCATAATACCCAAAGCAATCTACAGATTCAATGCAGTCCATATCAAAATTCTAATAGCATTTTTCACAGAAACAGAACAAACAATTCTAAAATTTGTATAGAACCACAAAAGACCCCAAATAGCCAAAGCAATCTTGAGAAAGAATAAAGCTGGAGGCATCACACACCCTGATTTCAAACTATACTACAAAGGTACAGCAATCAAAACAGTATGGCAAAACAACAACCACACAGAGACATATATATGAATGAAACAGAACAGAGATCCAGAAATAAACTCACACATATATAGTCAATTAATTTATGAGAAAGGAGCCAAAAATATACAATGAGGAAAGGGCAGTCTCTTCAGTAAATGGCGTTGGATACATTGGACCACTACACAAAAATTAACTCAAAATGGATTAAAGCGTTAATGAAACACCTGAGACAAAACTCCTGGAAAAAAACACAGGCAGTAAACACCTTGACATTGAACTTGGTGATCATTTCTTGAATTTGACACCAAGAACAAAGGCAACAAATAAGTGGGATTACATTACATCAACTAAAAAGCTCTACACAGCAAAGGCAACCCTCAACAAAATGAAAAAGGCAACCTACTGAATGGATGAAAATATTTGAAATCTTGTATCTGATAAGGGACTAATATCCAAAATATATAAAGAACTCATACAACTCAATAATACCAAAAAAATCTGATTAAAAATCAGATTAAAAATCTGAGGATCCCTAAATGGTGTACTGAGCGGTTAGAGCATCAATCATACACCAAAGGGTCATGGGTTCGATTCCTGGTAAAGGGCATGTACCTGGGTTGCAGATTCGATCCCTGTCCTTGATCAGAATGCATGCGGGAGGTAACTAATCGATGTCTCTCTCTCACATCTCTTTCTCTCTTCTTTTTCCTTCCTCCCTGCTTCCATCACCTCATACCTGTCAGAATATATATTACCAAAATGACAAGAAATAAGTATTGGTGAGGATGTGGAGAAAAGCAAACCCTTGTGTACTGTCAGTGGGAATGTAAATTAGTGCAACTATTATGGAAGTTCTGGGGGAAAAAAATAGGACTACCATATGATCCAGGAATGAAAACACTAATTCATACAAATATATGGGTTCCATGCTCATTGCAGCATTATTTACAATAGGCAAGACATGGCCAACAATAGGTAAATAGATAAAGAAAATGTGATATTATTGAGCCATAAAAAAAGTAAAATGTTGCCATTTATGACAACATGGATAGACCTTGGGGGCTTTATGTTAAGTGAAATAAACTTATATGTGGAATCTAAACAAAAAATAAAACATGGAACCCATCCTATATAATAAAAGCCTAATATGCTAAGTTTCTGGTCATCTGGTGACCGTCGACTGTTCAACCAATCAAAGCGTAATATGCTAATGATATGCTAAGGCCACTCAACCGCTCACTATGATGTGCACTGACCACCCAGGGGCAGACAGTCGGCCGGTCGACCAGTTGCTATGACGTGCACTGACCAGGAGGCAGACTCTCCGACTGGTAGATTAGCTTGCTGCTGTGGTCCGGCTGATTGGGACTGAGAGAGATGGGCTGAACACACCCTGGAGCCCTCCCATGGTCCCTCTCCAGCTGGCCAACCTCCCGCGTCCCTCCCCGACCGGCCGGCCCCAATCGACCTCGATTGGCCTCGATCGGGACTGGGCGAGACGGGGCCAGACACACCCTGGAGCCCTCCTGCGGTTCCTCCCCAGCCCCGATCATGCACCAGTGGGGTCTCTTGGCCTGGCCTGGGCCCTCTTGCAATACGGGACCCCTCGGGGGATGTCAGAGAGCCAGTTTTGTCTTGATCATGCAGGCCACTCCCCTTGGGAGGGCACCAGATGCAGGGCTCACAGCTGGCAAGTGTTGCTGTGGTGGCATGAGCCTCTCCCAATTGGGACTGATTGGGCGCAAGCCCGCGGCAGGCTCTGGGGCCAGGATGAGCGAGAGTAGCAGGTGGGAGCTGCAGGCAGCATTCGACTGCGGGGTTTCAGCCCGATCCCTGCAGGCCACCCCGAGGGACCCCACCAGTGCACGAATTTGTGCATCGGGCCTCTAGTAGCTACATAAAAGAGACTGGTGGTTGACAGAGGTGGGAGTTGGGGGGATGGGGAAATTGGTGAGAGGAGTTGAAACATACCATTTCCAGTTATAAAATAAGTCACGGGACTACAATGTTCAGTATGCTGACTATCTATATATATAATATATAAAAGCATAATATGCAAATCGACTGGACAGTGGAACAACTGGTCAGCTATGACGTGCACTGACCACCAGGGGACAGATGCTCAACACAGGAACTGCCCCAGCCTGCAGGCCCCAATCGCCCGATGGGGAACGGGGAACCGGGGGTGGGTGGCAGCGGATGCGGATGCGGGTGGCGGGGCTGGCTGCTGGCACCCGGGGAAGATTGGCTCTGATTGCAGGCCAGGTCTAGGGACCCTACCCGTGTACAAATTTCATGCGGCGGGCCTCTAGTAGTTAATACTACTCTATTTCAAACTTGAAAGTTGCTAAAAGAGTACATCTCAAAAGTTCTCATGAGAAAAACATTTTGGCCCTGGCCAGTTTGGCTTGATAGAGCATTGGCCTGTGGACTGAAGGATCCTGGGTTTGATTCCGGTCAAGGACACATGCCTGGGTTGCAGGCTCGATCCCCGGGGTGGGTAATCCAGGAGGCAGTTGATCAATAATTGATGTTTCTAACTCTCCTTCTCCCTTCCTCTCTGAAATAAATAAATATATTAAAAAATAAACTAATTATACTGTGCCTTGAGCTGAGAAGTTAAGCCTTTGAGCCTAAATTATCTCTTTATGATTCCATCTCTGTAGAGCAACTAATCTATCCCACAGTCCTGGATTTCTTCATCCTTTACAGTTTTATGGCAGCAGCCATTTATCAGCCAAAACCTTTCCACTCTTAGATAATGCATTCCATCATTTTTTTTAACCTCAAGTTTGTGTTTTTGAGATCTCAAAGATATTTTGCATCAATCATTTTTATTAGCTTTATATTTTACCATTCATACTTAAATATTAACCCATTTAAAGTCTACCTTTTTACATAGTAGTATATAGTTTTAATTTTCTCTATAGTTTTAAGTTTTCCTAACCTTTTTAACTACATAATCCATTTTTTATCTCTGATTGTAGTGCTGCCTTTATAATTCATACATTCAGGGGGTCTCTGAGCTTCTTGTTCTATTACATTGTTCTATATATTCTCATGACTTATGTAAATATAAATATCTGGATATTAGAGGCTTAGTATGAACAAAATAATGTGAAATATCCCATTAATACTTTATATTGATTATATGTCAAAATGATAATGTTCTGAATATGCTGGTTTAAATAAAATATATTATTAATATAAATTCCATTTTTCTTTTTACAAAGCTATTAGTAATTATACATGTAACTCACTTTCATTTTCTGTTGGACAGTGTTGTTCTAGACTGTACTCTAGTGAAAAGAGAACAGACTAAGAAGAAAGACAAACATAGATTTAAAGCCCGGCTCCTTTACTTACTAGTATTAGCTCTGTGGACTTGGCAAAATATCTACTTCATAAGGGAATTGTGGGGACTACATTAAATAAGATAATGTACACAGAATACATGCTACCTAGTAAGTAACCATCCAAAGCTGTTTCACTATCTTCCTCTAAGCTCATTCATTTTGTATACAACATGTATTAAATAAACTAAGTGCATACTGAAATTAACTATCAGAATATTTTTAAATTCATTATATACTGTCACATGACCACCCATTAAGACCCAGCATTATTTTTAAATGAACAATGCTTTAAGAGAAAAAACAATTATTTTACACTTTTCTTCATTCACTTTTTCTGTGCTTTAATAAGTCTTTTGCATAGGTAAGTACATTTAGTTAGAGCTATAAGACAACATCAAAACAGACAAAAAAGAGGCGTTCTGCATCTTATCAAAATAACTATATTGAGGAAATTCTTGACTAAATCTTATCTTCAGAAATACCCCCACCCCTTCTACACTCACTTAAAACAATCTGTAACCTTCCACTTACAATAAAATCATTTTATGGTATAGTTTACCTTGAACATCTTTTTATATTCTTTAAAAGCATTACTTCAAAAACCAGAAAATTCTCCGAAAAATTCTACAAGTAAATAGCAAACGTTATTGTACCTGAGCTTATGAACTTAAAATTGTCTCCACTAGTTCAGTGATTAGTTTCTAAAGTAAAGCTTGAAATGAACATGAATTTCTTGGCTGTAACTACGAATGGTAATTAGAATATTTTAATATCTAATGTAAAGATTTCTGATATTGGGGGTGGTTACAAAATTTTCTCCAAATTCAAAGGAAATTGTGTTTACCGTAACCACAAAAGGAGCTCTTGATTATCTGAGAGAATCAAGGGGACATTAGAGCAGGTCACTCAAGGGGGAACCCAGCTTGTCCGGGAACCAGGCTCTTGCTCCCGACTCTGCAGATCCTTGTCTTAAGAGGTTGGCTCCACAGATAGCCCTTTCTCAAGGAGCTGACCTACTCTCCCCTCCGCTCTTCCCACTGCTCAGGCTGTGCTGAACTGAAGGTACCTACCTCAGGACAGGAGCCACAGTCCTCACAGGCCTGGCAGCGGTAAAGTGGAGCTGAAGGACAGGGCACTTAGCCAGGGGAAAGAAAGGTGCTATGAGAAGGGATGTGTGATGGAGGCCAAGGTGATAAGAAGATGTAACAATGGAGAAAGCATATTAAAACCTAAGGCTGCCCAATGCATTGTAAACAGCAACAATCTTCCTTAGAAATGTTAGAATTCAGTTGCACCAAAAGAACAAGTATGGTCTGGAATTGGAATAAAAATACCTGAGAAGTTATATTTCTCTAGGCAACAAGGTGTTATTTCTGTTTTTAGCAAAAGTTCATTTATGCCTAAATATATTTCTGTCTATATATAAAAAAAGATTTTTAACAAAATGGTCAACCAAAGAATGATGGGTTTTAATTTTAATCATATCAATTTATTACTAATTTTGGTCTTCCCATTAGTTCTCTATATAAAAACAATGAGTTTCTCAGTAGTAGGTACAATAGCTTTTAAAGAGAACTTGGGCAAAACAAGATAGAAATCATAAATAACCAGACAGTAAATGAAGCAAAATTGTCTAGTATGATATGTGCCCTAAAGTATATTAATATTTTCCCATAAATTTTTAGATTGTTAAAGTAATATTATCTTAATCTAGCATATTGTAAATCGTTATAAAAGATTCTAATCTTTAAAAATTATGAAAGACTTCAGATCTCATTAATGGAGTTAGAAATGTTAGTTATTATGTTACTGGTCAGGTTTGGTCTGTATTTTCTGGGCCTCCTCAGGTAGAATCTGGTCATAATCAGTGCTATACATCTGAGAGCAGACAAACGCTTCCTTGTTTGGGGGTTCAGGATAAATTGTGGCTGTCTTTTCTTGGTATGCATCTTTCACAATCTAGAAATAGAAAAAGAGTATTAGTTATATTTAAATGAACAGAGGTGATGGTGAGTACATGACAGAAGTTTTTGTTTGTTCCAAAAAATTAATATATAATTTATATTTTGTCTGTTTTCAAAAACAGCAAGTTGTATTAAAGCACACATACACAAAGAAGATACAAAATGGAAATCCAAATATAAATTATGTAGCAAAAGGCGAATACGATAACAGCAACAAAGGGAAGTGTGGATAGTAGAGATTTATTCAAGAAATCACACCAGGATTTCTCAGGTAACGTGCAAAACGTCTTGAAATGACCTGACTGGTAATTAACTTGAACTGAATGTCGCAATATGCCTACTAAGTTTGAACTTCAACACCTTGCAGTTTTAATAATCTCTATTCTGACCACAGCCTCTTACAAAATCTCTTTTTTTTAACCCCAGTCTCCTGACCCTGCTCACCTAACCAGCAGGACTCCGTGGGCAGTTTCAACGCTCCTTCCCAGCATCACAGAACCCTGTTTCCATGTCTCTGTCACACTCTCCCTTCTAGTCCCCAGCGTGGGGAACCCTCAGTGCCGGCTTTCTCCTTTCACGGCTCTCTCCGGCAATGTCCTACTACTCCTAACCTCCCTGGGTTACATGGTTACACATTATGCTTTTATCCTCCTTTTGAAAAATAAAATAAAAACGCAACTTCCTCTCAGATTTCCCACCGGTATTTCAAACTATCCCCGGTTGAGTCTCCATTTAACTCTCACCACTCTTCTGAGAAAATTCCAATTAATCTCAGAAAACAATCTCAATTTCCCTTTTCATCACCTCAAACTATCTCCTCCTCTTTCTCTTCAAACGTCCTCTCTTCCCATATTTTCTTTGAGAAAAGTGGATTTTCCCTCTTGTCAAAATGAATCACTCCATATGTGCTCTTAAATTCACTCCAGTTGCACTGAGGAGCTATTTATATACTAGAGTTATTTAGATAAGTCTGTTTTCGAAGAATATTAGAATGGTTAGGTATATCTTCTCAATGTAAAACTATGCATTTATGAAAAATTATGGTTATAAAGACTGTGCTATATTATGGAGAAATGTTTATGAAAATATCAGAAAACAAAACACCATACATTATTAAATGATGTTAGAAAAGAAAGCAAACACATGAAAAAAGACTGGAAACACACACACCAAAATGATGAGATGCTTCTGTTAGAAAAGCAGAATTTAGGCATGCCCCTCTTCTATTTTCCAAAGTACCGAAAATGCATTGTTTCATTTCTGACATAGACTATGTGGAATTTCACTCCTCTCTCTGCTCCCAGGACACAGGCTCTTAATGATCCTCTCGTGAAACTTCCCTCCCTCCTCGTCAAAGCCAAACTCTCTGCAAGAGTGGCTTGGATTGTGTTGCCTTTCTCCATTCTCTCCAGACTTCTTAACTTCTTGTACCAATGAATTTGCTTTTTGTAATAGTTTCTGATGACTTCTTAAGTATAAATAAAAATTGTCATCATTCAAACGAGTTTTTCTCGCCAGAACTTGATTTTCTTAATCACAATGTCCACCCCCAACCTGAAAGTGTGTCTTCCTTGAAATCATGACTTCTCTTCCTAACTGCCTTCTTTCTTCTGTCTTTTGGCAGAGAAGAAACGATGTTCTATCCTTGGTTTTCTTTTCTTTCCTTACTTGCTCTCTTGTAATCACAACTACTATGTGGTGCAATAACCATTCAAACTAGTTAAAGACTAGTAGACACACATCAGGAGAAAATATGAGCATACTCTTTTACAAATAAATAACCAAGCAGATTATCTAAATGGTTTTTGAAGGATTACTTGGTTTTTGAAGCATTTACTCTCAATCAACAAGATAAATAATGACATATGAATCCAAAATGGTGTTGGTTTTTAACCAGAAACAATTTTGCCTCTGAGGGACCAGTTGGCAATGGTCTGGAAACATTTTTGATCGTCACAACCAGGCAGAGGCTACTGGCATCTAGTGGGAAAAGGCCAGCAATGCTGCTAAATATCCTTCAATGCCCAGGACAGCCCCACCACAAAGAGTCATCCCGACAAAATGTGCATGAGGTTGAGAAACCCTAGCTTAAACATAAACACATAATTACTATTATGGGCTGAACTATGTCACCCCAAAATATTGAAGCCTTTACCCCCAGTACCTCAGAGTGTGACTGTGTTTGGAGACAGGGCCTTCAAGAGATAATTAAGTTAAAACGAGGTTGTTTGGGTGGGCCCTAACCCATGTTGCCTGGTGTTTTTAGGAGAAGGTAAACTTGAACAGAGACACCAAGGGATATGCATACACAGAAGAAAGACCCCATGAAGACACAGAGAAGGCAGTCACCTACAAGCTGAGGAGAGAGGCCTCCAAAGATATTAGTCCTGCTTATGCCTGAATCTTAGATTTCTAGCCTCCAGAACTATGAGAAAATAAATTTGTTTTTAAATCACCCAGTCTGTGGTATTTTGCTATGGCAGCCCTAGCAAACTAATACAACTATATTGCAAAAAATATCAATTTCTCTCTCAGTTACAAAAGATTTCTCTGACATTAGGTTCTTTTTGGCTGATTCCTTCAATAGCTCATCTACCACCCTAACAGCTTTGAGTGCTTTGCCGTCATTGCATTGCCCTTTGCCCAGTGTTAATAGTTGTGATCTTTAAGATGCCATACACCATGGAGATGCGGATCCACCCACCATGGAGATACGGATAAGGCAGGTAGTTTAGAGTCTAAACGTCACTCTACCACACCTGCAACATGTTGGCAACTTTCATAACTGTGATATGGAAGATACCAATTAAAAGAAGGTAAAGTGTAAAAGACCCAACTGAAAAGAAATCCTAATGAATCACTTAAATTACAGGAGAGAAAAAGATTGATGGGGGAATTAATGATTCAGCTGATTCTTCCATTGCTACAGATCAGAGTCCCTAAGCTCTCCCAAGGCTCTGTGCCTTCTGACATAATAAGGTGACAGAAATTTCATGAAAGTGGATTTTTAATACCTAAAAATGCATATTTAACAATATAAGGAAGGAAAAATAATGAGGTTGAACAAGAACAGTTTTACCTTTACTGCGATTTTCAGAGAAAGATCTCTAATGGTGTTCAAAGGAGGATACAGGCGGCCTTCTGCCAAGTGCTTATCTGACACTTGCTGAGCTATAACCTTAAAAAAAAGAAAAACAAAAATGTTTACACTACACACCATACGACGTGGGGTTATGAGGATAATTAGGTGAATGGTACCTATGGGTCATGTATAGAAGTGGATCACATGAATGTGATCACCTAATTGCACCTCCCCCTTTGTCAGCGGGAACACTGAGCCCAGACAGGCTTGGTGATTGGTGGGATCACACCATTAGCGAAAAAGACAGGAATAGAATTTGGGTTTTCTCTTAATCCAGTTCCTGTTCTACTGAACCATGAAATGCTAGCAGCTCTCCCACTTGCTACACGAGAGGAACAGGGAGAGAGGAGTAGGAAGTTACAGGAGGACGACAGAGTGATGGAGACAGAGCCTGAAAGCTCAGGAGGGAAGGTGTGCAAGGCTGATGATGCATCACTCCCAGCTCACAGAATGTCGCACAGGAGGGAGAGCAGGAGGCTGAGAAACTACTTCAGAGTCGCCTTACAGGTAGGATTTTAATTTCCCACAGATTCTGGAGTATCTGGATCACCTAACTAGCATCAGCATCTGCTGTCCGAAAAACATCCCCATTTCTAAATCAAGCAGTGCACACATGCACACTTAAACATTTGCTAAGAGGGTAGATCTTATGTTAAGTGTTCTGACCACCACAACTTTTCACATGCCAATCATAACTCAATAAAGTGGTTTTAAAAATAGGAGAAAACTTGGCATCATGTGCCTCCTGAGGTGTTGCCCTGAGAAGGAGACAATTACTAGGCATTCAGTGCTCCTCACAAAACCATGTAACTTGAATTAAATCAGAAGGAACCAGTCAGAGGCCTAAATTGAGGAACACTGTAAACAACTGGACTGGACTCTCCAATGTTAATGCCATAAAGGAAACAAAAGGCTAAAATGTTCTTCCAGATTAAAGGATTAGTCTAGGCGCTATGAAGGTCCTTTTAATGGATAATTGGCAAAATTTGAATTTGGATTGTGCATTAACTACTAGTATTATGCCAATGCTAATGTTCCTGAATTGATAATGTACATTGATCACATAAGAAATTTCCCAAAATATTTAGGGGTAAAGGGGCATAATATCTGTAAGTTGTTTTCAAATGGTTCACCAATAACATACTATGTATATCTGCATCTACACAGGTGAATGAGAGGACACAAGCAGGTGCCTCGAGAGAAGTGGCGTGAGGACAGGAGGCAAGGCTCGCCTCCCAGAAGTGGACAGGCTGCTGTACGTCCAATGCCAAGCCAGAGGGCTGCCCCTGCGGGCACACTGGGTGCTCCCATCAGAGGCCCGGGAGACTGTCCAGAGTACCGGGAAAGCCAGCGATCTCTGTGTGAGAAATTAAACTGTCCAGGAAGTTTTCAGCACTGGTGCCAGGCCATGAGATTTCGAGTTGCATAAGATATCTAACTAGCATTTTGACAATAACCCTAACAGTTATTTGCAGTTGCCAATCAAAAAATTCACCTAGATCTCCTACATGTTACTTTGATTAACTACAAATATAATCTAGATGAAAAGGACTTCCTTCTTTATAGGGCCCTCTAGCAGTGAGTGCATGTGGCACTGTATGTGTTCTTCTTGCTAAGATACATGACTAATTCTACTTAATTCAATTCAGTAAGTATTACTCAGTTTCTGCGATATGCTTTAGCATCATACTAGGTGCTACTGGTATTTTAAAAGAAGAATATGGAAAGCTCTCTTTTTAAAAAAATATAACTTACAATTTAATCATAAGGCAACACTTAATTGTTTAAAACACGAAACTCTCAAGGGCATAAAACCACTAGGAATGAAATTTAAATGCTGGTATGTTCGATGAAGACAGCCATGACTAAGACTGAGTGGTCACAAGAGGATGAGGGGGACGTAAGCAATAACCTGAAGGGTAGGCTTCAATGGGTGGGAATAATTTTCAGAGTTTTCCAGGCAGGAGAATAGATAGTAGATCATAGAGAGAAATTACATGTAAGTGTGTATGCATGGAAACTCTGGGACGAGGGAGACTGAAAAGAATGTCAGGCTTCTAAGCTTTGGTGCCTGCTTAGAAAGGCCATGTCACTAATACAAATGCAAATATTGAAGGCAAGGGAAGATGAGCCATATGGTTTTACACATCTTGTGTTTAAGCAATCAGCAGGGTATTTCTGTGGAAATGCCCATTAGATAAGAAGACATGGTGAAGATGATAATAGAGATACACAGATTTGGCCAATTTTTGAATGATGATAATGGAAACAAGAGAATGGATGAGATCTCTCAAAGCAAAAGGGAAGAAAAAAAGGACAAAAAATGAATGCCAGAAAAGTGCTCATAACAAAACAAAACAAAACAAGACATAAAAGGGAGACACTGAAATCAATGAGGTAGTATAAAAACCAGAATATTGTTTTGAAGCCTGAGAGAAAAGTGGAAAGGCCAAAAGATGTAGCCAGAGAGATCCCAAGTTCTGATAAGAACAACACTAATGACATCAACATATTTTATTTATTTTTCTTCATAGTTTTTTGGTATTACTTTTCCTGGATAGTAAATGGAAAGTTTTTTTCACGCAACTTGTCACTAGAGGGTGCTGGAGTTATTTAGGAAAGAAAACTCTGGCTACTATGAGTAAAAGACCTTTTTTCTTCTTATGATGTATCTGCTATAAAATATAATCATTACGTTTTCCTTAATGTAACAGCTTGGAAAAGCTCTTTTAGTAATTAGACATGTAGTTATGTTCAACAAGACTTTTTGAGTTAAAAAACGCTGAGACATAGCTGCTGTGCTTTTATTGCAGGGACAAAAAAGTAAGAAGCAGAATGTTATCGCTTCCAGACGTCTGTTCTCACAGAATGACGCCGAGCCTGAACACTGGGATTACACTCCTTTAGATCACATCAGTTTCATAAGAGTCTTGGTTAACATTTTCACTGAATATTAATTGTTATTTCATTCATTTCAGTTATAATGTTGTACGGTGGTTTAATTCTAAGAGAAGAAATTCACTCTAATTTTCATTCATGAATTGTATCATTTTTGAACATGGTATCAACTAGATGAACATTCTGATTATCAAAAGCTCATGGGGCCGAAACCGGTTTGGCTCAGTGGATAGAGCGTCGGCCTGCGGACTCAAGGGTCCCGGGTTCGATTCCGGTCAAGGGCATGTACCTTGGTTGCGGGCACATCCCCAGTAGGGGGTGTGCGGGAGGCAGCTGATCGATGTTTCTCTCTCATCGATGTTTCTAGCTCTCTATCCCTCTCTCTTCCTCTCTGTAAAAAATCAATAAAATATATTAAAAAAAAAAAAAAAAAAAAGCTCATGATTTTACATCTGTATGTCCAATCACTGTATCACCCCCCTGAGGCCTGGGGGCAGGGGAGCTGATGGGAACCGGAAGTTCATGTTACCTTTTGTGCTATATCTAGTAAGTAATGAAGTGCTTTGTCTCTAAGAGTTTTGTATCTTTTGCCAGAATTTATGAAACTGTGGCGGGCTAATTTGTTAGCTTGACAATAGGGTAAAATTCCAGAGCTTTCTCAGTTCTTAACAGTAATGGCTTAGCAGAGCTTCCCTAGTGGGTCTTCTCTGTGATATTCTCAGAATCTGCCCTGAAGGCCCACACTAAAATCCACCTCTATCCTTTTAGTGACATTATAAACAGCTAATTCCCTGTTTTAATTTCCTTTCTGCTAAAAATACTAGAGTGGTTATGCCCGGGTCGGGTAGTCAGTTGGTTCGATACCTGATCAGGGCACATACCTAGGTTTCAGGTTTGATTCCTAGTTTGGGTGCATACAGAAGGCAACTAATGTCTATCTGTCTGTCTGTCTGTCTGGCTGGCTCTCTCTCTCTCTCTCTCTCTCTCTCTCTCTCTCTCTCTCTGTCTCTCTCTATCTCTCCCTCCCTCTCTGTCTCCCCACTCCTTCCTCTCTCTCTAAAATCAATATCAGCATATCCTTGGGTGAAGATCAAAAAAATACTAGAGTGGTTTCTGTTTTCTACACTGAACCCTGAATGATAAACACTTCTTCACTATACCAAATCAGGCTTTCACTTTAAATCTTCAAAATGCCATTAATATTTCTTTAAGTAGAGAAATATTTATCACTTAACCTTATGAATTGGAGATATTTTAAAATTTTTAAAAATTGATTTCAGGGAGGAAGGGAGAGGAAGAGAGAGATAGAAACATCAATGATGAGAGATTGATCAGCTGCCTCCTGCATGCCCCCTCTGGGGATTGAGCCCATAACCAGGGCATGTGCCATGACCAGGAATTGAACCATGGACCTCATGGTTCATAGGTTGACGCTCAACCTCTGAGCCACACCGGCCTGGCTGGAAACAAAATTTTTAATTGTCTCACTACTGGCACAAAATTTGAAAGTACAAAGATAAAAAAGGGTTTCCTTTAAGAAATCAGAACACCATTTTGTGGGTTTTTTGCTGGCTACTAAAGAACAATTTTTTACAAATGACTCAATATGAACCTGCAACCTGCTCCTTATTCTCTCTTCACTGGGAAAGATTTTCCCTCCTTCAGCTATACCTTCTAGGGAGTGAGTGAGATTGTACTAGATAAAGACAACATTAGACAACTACATGGAGGTGCTTTGGTATTTTATAGCCTGGGAGAACTTAAGAATATTTTACAGTACCTCAGCAGTAGTGAGAAAAACCTTGTCTGTGATATGCCTCAATCCACACGCCACAACACCAAGGGCAACTCCAGGAAACACATAGGAGTTGTTGCCTTGGCCAGGATACAGGGTCCGACCATCTGGAAGAGTGACTGGATCAAAAGGACTGCCACTGGCAAAAATCGCACGCCCCTACAACACAGACACACAACTGTAAAAAGAAGCTGGCTACCTTAAAACAAATGTATCACAGCAGAACTACCCCACTGAGCATTTAGAAGGAAGTTTAATTTTTCATCCCTAGTAAGTCTGGGCAAGTTGTTACGATGTTGGCAATAAGTTCTTGAGGGGGTGATTATTACCGCTCTTTATCTTACTCTCCACTCCTAGAAGTGCACAGAACACCCGAAAGCTGGTACCACTCTGCAGTGGTCCAACCTACAGACCTGTCAACCATCTCTAATAGGCTTCCAATTATAGACTTCTGAAGATAAAAATGATACATTAATATTGGAGTATTGGAAAGAATGACATTCTAGGTTAGAGTTTAGGGATCAACACGTTTCAACAATCACTAGGACAAATTTTATATATTTCTACATTGTGAAGAATTACATGAAAAATCATATAAGAAATAAACCTGTTAGAACAAGTGGGATTAGCAAATAAGATTAAATTATCAATAATTGTCAAAGACTGTCTTTACTTTTACCTAGATTCATATTTTGTCACAGTGTTTTTGAGGAACTTCATGTATTACATGCATTAAGATGGCATTAACATGGGGCTTGTTGGATGCCACATTCCATACTGCTGACCAAAAGGGAAGCATCTGTCTGATCTATGAGGGGAGGGTGGAGATGTCTTTAAAAGCATCCAGGCTTCTAAGACAGGAATAGGAAACCCTGGACAAATAAAGCATCACAATCTGAGAAACGCACTGGAAAAATCTAAAGTCCCAAATCCCCAAAGCACAGTGTAAATGATGATAAGCTGGGTTAGAACTTTTATCCCTCTTACATCTAGAGCAGCGACTTTCGACCTTGTCATCTCATGGCACACAGAAACTAATTACTAAAGTTCTGCAGCACACCAAAACATATCTGATTTTTTTTTTTTGCCAATCTGACAAAAAATAGGTTTGATTTTTATTAATTTACCAAAAAATAATAATAGTAATTTTTTACTCCAAAGTGACTTTGTGTCCATGGATTATGCGTATATGCATATAAGTTCTTTGGTTAAAAAACCAAATGCTCATACTTGTATATAAAGATTTCTGGTACCTAGAATTAACCAATTAGCCTTATTATGCAACATGACCAATAAGATGCAACTATATTATATGACCTATTTGTTTATGATTCAAGACAAGGCATTCACACTGGATGGCTATTGTGTTGGCTGTTGTCATTTTTTATTTGACAATCTAAGACAAAAGAGGTCAGTGCCCCTGACTAACTAGTCAGGTAGTGCATGTTTCAAAAAAATTTTCATTGAATTTACTGGGGTAACATTGGTTGATAAAATTATATAGGTTTCAGGTGTACAATTCTATAATACATCATTTGTATATTGTATTGTGTGTTCACCATCCCAAGTCAAGTCTCCTTCCATCACCATTTATCCCAACTAGATCCTCTTCTACCTCCCCCCACTTCCTTTCCCTCTGTAATCACCATACTGTCATCTGTGTCCATGAGGTGTTTTTTTTTTTTTTTGGGGGGGGGGGTTGTTTTTCTTAATCCTTTCATCTTTTCCACCCAGTTCCGAAACTCCCCTCCCCTCTGACAGCTGTCAGTTTGTTCTCTAGGTATTTCATGTTTTAAAAATTCTTGTGGCACACCAGTTGAAAATCGCTGATCTAGAGTCTAAACCCATTATGATATTAATAATATTAACTTATTCATTTTAACCAATGTCAGAGAATATCTTATGTATAAAGGTAAAATTGTATAATGATTCAACCTATTCAGGATATAAAAAGATGAAAACAGATGAGAAAGAAAATAAAAATTCTCATGTAGGTGTCTATAAGACACTATTATGTGTTAAACAAGATTAGGTTATATTTTTAGACAAATCTGATACCCTCATCTTTGTTTAGCAGATAAAATATTTTATTACAAGTAACTTTCTAATGTAACTAAATTAATATTTGATATATATTAAATAAACATTTATATGTACTATTTGGTATGTACATACACCTTTGAAAATTTATAGGAAGAGACCTTCAATATTGCATTTATGCTTGTTTAACCTCCTTCCCTCCTTCACTCCCTCTCCTCCTGCCCATCGTTCTATAATCATCATATTTTATGGAGGAATGGCATTAAGTAAATGATAGCTAGATAAGTATTCTCATATACATGAAATGTTAATATGGAGAAGGAAATCTCTCCATACCACTTTTGGTATCGTTTTTCTAGGTTCAATAATCTTTTTTGCATTTTGTATTTCTAAATTTTCTTAACAACTTCACCTGTGCCTGCAGCTGCGGAGACTCACATCCAGCCCAGGCAGACCTTTCTTTGTTCTGTAATCCTTTGGCTGAACCATTGCTTACATTTTCAGCCTCAAGTGACTTTCAATTTTATGTATAAGGACACGGAACATTAAGCAAGATCCTACAAAAGAGTTTAGGCCATTTGCATCAAATGTATTCAAACTTAAAAACACAAGTATATAAATTTAGGTAATTTTGTTTGACTATCACAGCTGAGTCTATAAACTCTTGAGACCTATGAGATATCCAAAACAAAATGATTACTTAAATACTTAGTGTACCTACGATGTGCAATGCTAAAATTTTGTTATTGCTCAGAGAGTGTTTTTTTTTTTCCTCCTTTAAGGATTTAAGAACTACTGATGAAGCAAATCCCCCAATCTAGAGCTGAGATAAAAAATTTAAATTATTGAGGACATTGATGCCATCCCAAATAAGAGAGATAAACAATGCAGTAGCTCCTTGCCAACATTTCATCAATTCTAGTCATAAGCATTTAAGGACATAACATTAAAGAAGTGGGACCATCAAAGTCTGATTTGTGCAGTGCCATAACTTTGTGTCATGTTTACCTTTTCTAGTTCATTTTGGATTTATTTCCAAAATAAAAGTGTTAGATACCTATGACTCAATCCTTATTTTGTTTTAAAGACCTTTTCAAACATTTGAAGGGAAGAAGGCTCTTGTCAACCTATCAGTTAAATATACAGGATGTCACACAAAACATGTATACATAATGTCTGTAGACTCTATTACATGTTGAAAATAATATGGATTTTAATAAACACTGCCTTTATAATTATTCAAAGTGTGTACACATTTTTGGGGGACACCCTATACAGGGTGGGACAAAAGTAGGTTTACAGTTGTCCATATGGAAAATAATACAATAATATACACACACACACACTCATACATATATAATACAATGATATATATATATATGCCTAAGTGACGGTTACAACTTGTCAATTGAATGACCGGTTGACCAGGAGACCAGTCGCTATGCTGCGCATTGACCACCGGGGGCAGACACTCAACACAGGAGCTGCTCCCTGGTGGTCAGTGTATTCCCACAGCCAACCTCCCATGGTCCATTTACCCAGCCAGCTGGCAGGCCCCATCGGCCCTGATCAGGAATGGGCAAGATGGCCCTGATAGGCCCCGATTGGCAGCCAGGACGAGGGACCCCACCATGCACAAATTCATGCACCAGGCCTCTAGTTAATAAACAATAATACAAAAAATAAATAGATAATACAAGAATAAACTCTGTTTCGCATACTCACAACTGTACACCTAATTTTGCCCCACGCTGTATATTAATACAAAGATAGCATAAATAAGTCACTTTGGGGAAACAGTAAAGGACTGAAGCTTTGAGAACTCCGGCCCCAGCCTGGCTGGATGTCAGAGTGCTGCCCAGATACTCCACCCACGGCGTCAAAACCCAAACCCAGGGTTAGCAAAGCAAAAATAAGACTGTGGTTTTCATACTGTGTGCTTCAGTGTTTTGGAATAGCTAGTTAAAAGTTATTTTAATAAGCATCTAGAATCAAGCTTTTTCCTTTTTAACTTTTATGTTTTAACCTTGGATAATTCCAAATCACTTGAGGAAAATTATCAACAAAACATTACCAAATTTATTTTGTTTTATTGAAGAAGAGGATTTTTACAACAACATTCTAGAATATGGTTCTTATCCCTTCTGACCTGTTCACTTTTTTTTTTCAATCTTGTTTGCATAATTTTTAAAAGTTAAGTTGTAAGCTCCATTGATATCTTGTGCTTCCCTATAATGAATCAAAATTTGATAATTAAAATTTGCTTTGGCTTTACCTGGGTTGCTTTATAACACTGCTCTGCAGTACATTCTGCTTTGCTGGTTGGATTACTCAGAGCAAAAATAATAGGCCGTTCATTGAAGGCAGCCATGTCTTTGAGGATTTGTTCGGAGAATGCCCCACTAATTGCGGCAGCTCCTAAAATAGAAATGAGAAACCAGTGAATAGGACTATCATTGGTTAATGAATCCAAGAAGCCCATGCCCAAATAACAATGAAAAGTCAGGTAATTTTTAACAGATGCTAAACAACATTTGTATCAAAGTGACAAAAGAGATAAGTTTATTAATGTCAATAGCCTTTAGGGTTATATGTCTACAAGTATCTAAAAATCACAACTATAACATTTGACTCATAATACACTGAGCTGGTGACTAATCACTAGGAATTCTGATTACAGGTATTTATAACAGGACATTAAAATGTGTCCAAAATGGCCCTGACCGGATAGGGTAGTTCAATTGGTTAGAGCATTGTCCCAATATGCCAAGGTTATGGGTTTGATCCCCAATCAGGGCACATACAAGAATCAAACAATTAACACATAAATAAGTGGAACAAGACATCTCTCTTTCTCTCTCTCAAATCAATAAGTAAAATATTTAAAAAATTTGTATAATATGTATTATCTCTCTATAAGAAATATATGAGTATATTTCAGTCTCTAGGGCTATAAAGTAATTGTGTTTTATAAACCAATGCTAACATTTAAGACAATCATTCAATTCAATTAAAAATTGAAGTATGGTGTGTTGAAAGTTTAACAGAGAATGAAGCAATTTGCATAATGGAAATAAAAAAGGCAATTCTTGATAGAAGATATTTTATAAAAGACAACAATAAAGGCTTCCTACAGTTGCAGTCATGGAGTGTTTGTTTTTATTATGGTTATCAACATTATTCTCAATATTGTCATCTGCTTCATAAGAGCTTCTAGGAATGGAGTATGATACAAAGTAAGGGCTGACATTGTATACACACAAAATACGAGATTAAGTTTCATGCCTTTCTTTGCGTTCTTTTCAACCACATTAAACTTGGCCATAATAAACATTTCACAGTGCACATGCCATGTTAAACTACTGTGTTAAGTGCTATGAGCAATACAAAGATATGTGAAATATGGTCCCTGTCTTCAAGGAGGGTCCAGTTCAGTGTTTCTCAGCTCTGGCTATATGAACAGTTTGGGTTGGATAATTCCTTGTTGTGGGGGGCTTTCCTGTGCATTCCTAGTCTCTACTCACTAGATGTCAGTAACGCTGACCCCATCCCTCCTCTACTCCCAGTTGTTTCAACCAAAAATATCTCCAGGCATTGTCAAATGTTTCTAATTGGGGGCGAACTCAGTCCCATTGAGAGCCACTGTCTATTGGGAGCAATCAAGCTTGGAAAAGTGCTGAATGTGCCAGCTACTAACAGGCGGACAGAGTTGGCAGAGGGGACCGCCCACTTCAACTGGGGTCAGTGAGGTTAAGAAACAGCATGAATTTACAAGTCTAGGTGTCCTGTAAATAATACATTCACCGAAGCAAAGGGTTCCCTTGCTTCGGTGAATGTATAATTTTGTTTGTCAATTCCAAAGGTTAGAATTTCAAAAAGCTAAACTATGCCTCATAAATCAGTTAAGAAAACGAATCAGGTGAAAATGGGGTCAGGTGGGGTTTATGTGAGGGAGGGAAACATTTACCTATGAGAGCAGTTGGTTTTATTTCTTGAACAATGTCTTCTAGGTTTTTCATTTCTTTATGTTCATGAGCAAATTCCTCTTTCTCTTTTGTTAAGGCAGCACGCCCCTAAGTAAAGAAAAGAGGAAGAAATGATAAATCTGCCAAACATATGGGAAACAAAGAAATTTCATAATATTACCCATATTGCCAGTATTTATGCTTAACATTTTTATGTTACAGCTATTTTTAAACTCTCTTCTCCAATGATCAGAGTATCGTTTCACTCATTCTTTTAAGAAATATTTATGTCTCAGACAATGTTCTGGCAATGGAGATATAACAGTGAACCAAATAAAGTCTTTCCCTTATTTATCTAGTATTTAATATTAAAAATCCTAATCCGAAAGACATCTGTGAGAAACTGACATTAACAAATGGTAATGCAAAATGTCATTTAAATAAAGATACTATTACTAAACATTATTTGTTTTAATATAGCAGTGTCTCAGAATGTAGATCTGGCTTTATCTGCAGCACTATCAATTTATATACCATTGATTAAGAATGGAACTGATGCCATATTATACCATAGTTTCATTTTCTGAATAAGTTTTAGCTTTATATGTGTTTATTTGCAATGTTTTGATTATGAATATGCCATGTCTTGTCTAGAAAGCATCTAATTATAATAGTCCAGTTGCAAATATGTAAGATGTTGATTATATAATAAACTCCTGCGTAACTTTATTTACTTTTTTTTTCTTTATTGATTAAGGTATTACA
This sequence comes from Eptesicus fuscus, assembly GCF_027574615.1. NCBI lineage: Eukaryota > Metazoa > Chordata > Mammalia > Chiroptera > Vespertilionidae > Eptesicus > Eptesicus fuscus. The sequence goes on from NC_072482.1 coordinate 41,774,261, forward strand.
TATGTGTCCTTATCCCGCCATTGCCCCCACTCCCCCACTCATGTCCTCACACCCCCCCCCCGGGTGTCAACCCCTGCCTAACTTTATATGGTACTTTATGACTTATAAGTTGTTTTCACATATTTCATTTGATGCTCTTAACAATTTTAAAAAGTAGAACAAGTATAATTAGAGTTATTCTGCAAAGGAAATAGAGGCTTTAGATGTTAAACAACTTCCCTAAGGTAATGGAATTCAGCCTTTCTGATAATACACACAAGTACAGCTTTGGAGAAAAAGCTTTACAAGCAGTATATAATAGATCATTTGCAAATTGTTAATCCTAAAGATAGTACACTTTTCTTGCTTAAAAAGGTTATCATTTTGTTTTTTTTTAAGTAATATATGTGAATTATAGTTTGAAACTTGTTTCATCTGTAAAATAAGGACAGTAAGAATTTCCACCTCACCAGATTGTTTGTGGATTACATTAAATGATATGGACTGTGCCTGATTTTTAACAGGAGTTGAATGTTAGTTATAATTAAAATTATTTTGAATAGGAAATAACTATAGTATTTATAATTTTGTACATTTTCTTGTAGTCTACTGTAAAGTTAGTTCTATTTCCCTAACACCGTTTTCTATTATGAGCATGACATAAAAGCAAACAGCTTCCTAAGGACAGAATTCACCATTAATCATTTCTGGGTTCTAAAAGGTTATTATCTCAGCTTTTCTTTCTTACACAACAAAATATACTACATCTGAGACATTGTGAAAAATAATCTTATTTTATTATAATCTTATTCAAAAAGATACATAAGACATGGAAGCAACCTAAGAGTCCATTGATGGACTAATAGACAAAAGAAATATGGTATCTACAATGGAATATTACTCAGTTATGAAAAAAGGGAAATTTGCCATTTGTGACAACATGTATGGACCTTGAGAGTATTACGCTAATTGAAATAAGTCAGACAGAAAAATACAAATACTGTATGATCTCACTTATAAGTGGAATCTAAACAAAACAAAACAAAACAAAACTCCCCCACTGCCCTAGCTGGTTTGGCTCAGTAGATAGATTGTCAGTTTGCAGACTGAAGGGTCTCAAGTTTGATTCCAGTCAAGGGCACATCTCCAGTAAGGGGCATGCAGGAGGCAGCTGATGGATGATTCTCTCTCATCATTGATGTTTCTATTCTCTCTCCCCCTCTCCCTTCCTCTCTGAAATCAATAAAAACATATTTTACAAAAAAAAATAATAAAACCCACTAATTCATAGATACAGAGAACAGATTGGTGGTTGCCAAAGGTGGGGGTAGGAGATGGGCAAAATGGGTAAAGGGTGTAAAAAATTACAAACTTTCAATTATGAAATAATTAAGTCCTGGGAATATAATGTATAAATAGCGTTGTCACTATAGTTAATAATACCGTATTATACATTTGAAAGTTGCTAAAAAGAATAGATATTAACAAAAGTTCTCACCACAAGAAAAAAAATTTTAACTCTGTGGTGATGGATGTTAACCACATTATTGTGGTGATCTTTTCACAATATAAACAAATACTGAAGCATTATGTTGTACACCTGAAACTAATATAATGTCATATGTCAATTATATCTCAATTTTTAAAAATATTTTTTAATTCATTCAGAGTCAAATTTGAAGCTTCTTGTTTCATATTAATTCTAGGAGAGAACATTCTAGTTTCTAGTAATACTAAGTTGAATTTTGTTAGTCCATATTCTTTTCATCATGCTTATTACAAAAAATACGGTCAAAAGAATCATACAATTTCAGTTCCCACTTTCATCAGGAAGCATCACCTGATAAATAAAACCCATCTATTATAACAGCCTTTTTAGAATTAGTCATAAGTCTAACAACAAACAGTTATGTAAAGCTGGTCTGATTTTGTGAGTAAACACTATATATTCTCAAACAGTTCTTTTGTATTATTAATAATATTTTTAAAATAAAACAATAATGAAATCTTACAATTATCACTAAATTACAGTATTGGAGGTAACCCCATACTCACCTGGTGTCCCCATTCCTCACCTCTCTTAGTGTCACAACTGGGAAATCTATATCATTTACATATCTCAATCACAAATTAATTAAGTATCATCCTAAGATATGGCTACACTTAATGATAATTTATTAGTCACAAATAAGAAAATAGAAGTATTTGGGTTGCTACAGAATTGCCCCCAGATATTTTGATAATTCAGACTCTGATTTAGGCCCCAATTCCTCTTCATCCCTTTTCTGTGTCTGTGTTCTTTGTAATGTACTTCATAGTTCCTTTCACGAAAGGCAGAGTACACTTTCCTGCCCCTTTGTCTTTGGATGTAAACATGTGGCTTGCTTTGATCAATAAAATATGAGCTGAAATGAAAGAGAGCCAGTTCCAAGGTTAGTTAGGCCTTAAGAGGAACTGTTGGCACTACTTGTTCTCTTGTGCCTTTGCCATCCTTTTAGAAGTGCATTACCTGCTTGCTTGCTGGTCCAAGGGGGAGGACAGCCTTGTGAAGCAGACCCGGACCCAACTTGCAGCTTAGAGTCACCCAGCCAACATCCTCAGAGCTACCCCTTCTGACTGACAGGTGTGTGAGAAATAAGGAATTATCACTGTATTCACTGAGATGCTGTGACTTTTAATAACACAATATCTAAAAGATACAGGGGGTGACTTTTATTTTGATTATATGTTCCACCATTTGTTTTACTCAATGTTGTTCTTATCTATTGCTTTGGGAAGAAGAGGTCCCTTTCTCTGAAATAATTTGATAAAAAGGATGCTTTTGCAATCTATTTGCTACCTCAATGTCCTTATTACTCTTTAGATACTTGGCCAAAAAAAAAAAATCCTGAATTATTAGAAAGAAAAGAGAAAGTCTGGTCATGGATAGGAATATCGATTTGGAACCACTTGACAGTGACAGTATTTAAATTATTTCTGAATTATTTCTGGAAGTAGTATATGCTAAAATTCATGACTATTTTCATTCTCATAACAATGAAATTTCTATGACAGGTACTAAATAAAGTTGTGGCTTGGGAAGACATATTTCCTGGGAATAATAACTTGCAATTTCCAGCATTCTAAACTAAATATGACATATCCTCCCCCCCCAAATTCATATAGTCAATTGCATGTGAAAGGCAGGAAACTAGACTAACATCTATCTGAGGTTCTACATGGCAAATACTACAGGACTGCAAATTGCTTCTAGCATGACTTCCTGTGCAGTTGAGGCTAAAGGGCTAAACTATACCCCCCCAGACTCTCTTGCAGCTATGGTTTCTGTTTTAAACATAGCGGTCACCAAGCTGATGTACCTTCACAGGACCTTGAAGGAGAAATGAGCATCATGAAGTGGTGGCCACATGGCTCTTCTGGAAGCTTGTGGTGGTGATGTTTGTTTCTTTTCAGGCATATGTGGCAGTCTTTAGTGTCTAGTCCATCACAAACAGGTGGGTGCTAAGTAATGGTTGTATGCAGCTACTATATTGGACACTTTCCTGTTTATGGTTGAGACATTGAATCTTGAATGAGAAGCAAGAGCAGCTCCCTTGCTAATGTGCAGATTTGTATGAGAAGAACTACTCAGAGTTAAGCCTGGTTCTTACTTCTTCAAAGGTTTAGAGATGTTTTCACGGACAAGAGAACTTGTGTAATGTGTGCTAGGTTCTCTAACAGAGATAATTATTCACCTACTCCAAACCAGCTTTAGTCATCCAATGCAATGTTATACCGTATAATTTTGAGGGCTACTAAGAAAAATCATATCTCTCAGAGAAGACTGGATGAATCGCAGGTCTTTTTGGATTATAGTCTAAATATGTCATATTACTTTTATGGCCAAACAGTGAAACCTTTTTTCATGCTGTGGCAGAGAATTCTAATTGTCCATCAATTCACTCTCTACTTTTTAAAAAAGAAATGTTTATTTTATTGTGATAAAAACAGTTAATATGAGATTTACCCTCTTAATAAATGTTTAAGTGTACAACTTCTCTTTTTCTTTGGTTTTCATTCTCTCCTTTTTAATAAGATTTCCCAGTTTTAGCCAACCATATGGCTACTCAGGTGGAAACTATATTTCTTAGCTCCTTGCAGCCTGGAGTGGGATGAGACTGAGACAACCTAATGGCCAAAGGGACAGAGTGGAAGTTATGTGAGCAACTTCTGTGATGATGTATCTTTAAAAAGTTAGGAGGCACAGTCCCCCATTCCATTCCCCACACTCTGAAACATAATGAAAAATATTTAATGTGGGTTAAACCCCTAAGTTTCCCTGGAATGAGAAGCAAATCATAAAGAAGATAGACAAACAGTGTCTGAAAAGAAAAGATGTATGCTGTTATCATGAGCATCTTACTTTATCAATAATAGTAATAGCACTGACAGTTCCTGCCCACTGAAGCCAGCACTTGGCCAGAAAATGCATCTGGTGAGAAACATAAATTACTCACAGCCTCACCCCCAGCGTCTTGATTCTTGGTGGTGACTTAGGAATGCTGAGAGAATACTGAAAGGAGGCCAAGAATCATGAAATAGTAATACTTGCGTAACTGATGGGCTTTACTTGTCAAAAAGAAGAATCAAAAGGCAAAATAAAGGTCTCCTAAGTATTTTCTATACCATTTTCAAACTTGATGTGATTATCTGGTTTAGATTTAAAAACTTTTGGAATGTGACCTTCTTTGCATCTAGTAATATTAAGGCAATTGCCTTTACCTTTGGATTTCTATTTTATGGACCAATGGCTCATTTTTCTCCTGTTTTCAAAATCTAATTTGAAATCCATATTCTTTATGCCAATCACTTAAGTTGGATATAAGATACAGAAGATTTATTTTCCCTTCATTCTCCCTTTCCAGGATACTTTTCAGCTCAGCGTTTTGCTATCTTTTGGTAAAGTGCTTGTGGGCACTTATCTCAGAAATCCCAAATTCTAGAGTTTCTTTCTTTCTTTTTTTTTTTAAGTCTCCAATTACAACAAATGTATTATGGATAGCTGGGAATTTCTTTTGAATGATACTGCTTTTTAAGCGCCCCTCTCCCCTCATTTTATTTATTTATTTTTTTTGGTGCTGATTCTTAGTACTGGATAGAAGATACAATATAACAAATGATTTCCTTTATTAAAAGCACATACCTTGTGGTAAGGGTGGGAAGGATAGGTGGCAAAGAGTGTCAAGATTTTGGCTTAGCATTCCATAATCCAGGGTATGTATAAAAAAATCAATTATAGATTGCCTACACGCATGCACGCACGCACGCAAAGAACTCTTCCACGAGTGCCTACCTTGAATCCACGCCTGCTTACGCAATAGGCCCCATTTTACTGGCCTATTTTTGCTGCCATGTCATTAGTGTACTGAGTTGAGTCTGACCCTTCTTTGGATCTGCAGACGGGACTCCCCAGAGCATTGTCGGTAACACTTCACTACAAGACTTTCAGTGAAGGTATGTGCGCTTGTTAAAGACCTCAGAGCTGTGTTTCATCATCTCAGGACAGACTTTAAAAAGATAAATGATGTGGCAAAAGTATGTTCCATGCTAGAGCATAACAAAGGCTGCAGAATGGTCATAATTTAAGATAAAAGTAGTTTAAACCATCAATATTTAATACTGTTAAAAATCAATATCCATAATTTCCTAACTGTCTAAAAGACTCACGTTCATAATCTTTTGTCTCTGCTTTTTAGTACATATGCATACATGGATCATACCCTATGAACTAGAAAAGACAGAATAAAAATCAAGTCAGATACTTTTCACCAAGCTTCAAAGTCTCTTAGGAGTTAGAATTTTTTTAAAACCATAGTGTATGAATGTATTAACCATCATTCAAGGTGGTAGTAGGATCACTGGCTGAAACTCTGATGATATCATAGAAGAAAGGAAACCTTTTTCTATACAGCGTGGACCTACAGATTAAGCTCTCAGTAAGGAAATAACTGTACTGTCAAAACTACCCTTACAACATATAAGATGCCTTAATTCACTATTTCTTTTCATAGGAACCAAACATTTAACTATAAAGCAAAAAAACTGAAATTATATTAACTCAAAACAATTACTTAAAAGAAAACAAAAGAAAACTAAAATAAAAAAAATTCTATAGTCCTAGTTTGAGTTTTCTGTCTCAGCACTGACTCGGTTCATTAGTGAAAGCAGGCATGTATTTACTGACAGAATACATGCAGTCTGGACTGGATTATGATGTGGCTCCTGTCCTCTCTGAAAGTGCCCTCTCTTAATTTGCATATCATTGTGAAATGCAAATATCAGTCATGCTGGCATGTTCCTTTTTCATTCCTTCTTCACTGTATTTATTTGCTCTCTACTTTTTATTTTGGAAGGATTTCTTTTAAACCAACTCTCAGCTTCTTTATATTAAAGTCTATTAATATTAGCTGGCTAAATAGATATGTCAATATTTCTTGCTTTGAAATACTAACCTAATGTATTTAAATATTATCAGTGACCATAAAATCAATTTCAATCAACTTTATTGATATTAATGAATTATTTAAGATATTGATATTTATAGCATAAACTCACTCCACTGTACATGTGGATAGGAGGTAAATGATAGACAATGCTATGTGATGTGATGTTGAAAATGAAAAGAGAAAACATGTCAGGATAATATATATCTAATCTGGTGATGTTATAACTCCACAAATGAGCTAAACTTACAGTTTACTAGTTTTGGTTTTATATCTTTAAAGAGTTAAGGAGTTTGACTAATAAAAATTTTTATTTATAACTTTGATATTTTTATAAATACAAACAATTACACTGCAAGTTAATAAAATTAGTAAAATGATTATTATTGGTTCTCAGGAGAGGTTGTAAAAATATTAAGGATAAAGGATAACAAACACAAAAAAATATTGTAAGTTTGAAAAAAATTATACTGATTTACTAGTTATTCTAAGATTTATTAGTTCCACACAAAAAACTAACATAATTTTGATTTTTGAAAACACAAAAGAAAAAGCAGTTAACTGAAGCTTCTTTTATTTCTTTTATATGAAATACTGCACAAGCTATTAAATATATAACAACCTTTTAAATGTAACTTTATTTACCTTGGCAAGCGGAATATATGCAGTTCTTTATTTTGGCAAGTAAAGGCATGAAGTAAGAGTGACTGATTATGTCTAGCAACAACTTCACAGTTATTCCAAATATTATAATCCATGGAATTTGAACTCTCACAGTAAGTCTATGTTAAAGTTATTTGAGATGCTAAAATCTATATATTTTATGAAGATTTCACATATAAAAAAGTCAGTAGAAATCACAAAACCACAATCACAGACTTTCACTTTTGTATGGATTCTTGAATGTATTACATCCTTAAGCACAGCATAACTTGTATAGCTTTTTCCATGGCTCCAACTATTTACATGTGGATGATCCCCAAATCTCCATCTCCAGGAGCCCAGACCCTTAACCTGAGCCTTATTCTTTTATCTCCGACTGCCAAGGGGACATCTCTGTCTAACGTCTTCACAGGCACCTTAAACTTGCTATGTCCAAAACTGATCTCATTATCTTTCCCTTAAACTGGTCCATTCTTTATTCCTTTTCTACATTATGGCTGCATCACTTATCAAGGAGTCCTGCTAGATTCCTTCCTCTATTTAATCAGTTCCTATATATGCTAATAATCCTATTTCTTTTTTAAAAAAATTGATTTTAGAGAGAGGAAGGGAATCAATCAGTGATCTACTGCATGAGACAATGCTCATCCAAATGAGCCACACTGGTCAGGACCCTGTTTCTTAAATTCTACTGAATCAAACCTTTTCACTCACCCCCAGAGTCACTGCTTTATTTCAGAACCAACTAATTTTTATCAGTATCATCGCAACAGCTTTGTAATGCGTTTCCTTCCCTTGTTTTGACCTCATTTCAATCCACCTCCCACAATGCCATCAAAGTGACCAGAGGCAAACCTCCTCTGCGTAAGTTTCTTCAGTTGCTGGAAAATGCTACCCTTCTGCCTGGAAGGCCATTAATTAATTTATTTATTTATTAACAAAATATTTATTATCAATTATAGACACTATGTAGGGCTTTGAAGATATAAAGAAATGAAAGACATGATCCCTATTTTCAATCAAGATCTAAAAGTGAACTTGCCCTTCTACTTCTTTTGCCTCAGTTTTGATATAAGAAGTTTAAGATGTCCATGGAAACTCCAGGTAAACTCCCAATTCTTCCTTTCAAAGTTAGCTAAGAGACACCTTGTCTCGGAATCTTCCTCAGTATTCCTGTTAAAGCTGGAAGTGATCTCTATGTGCACCTCTGACATCAAGGACGTGTTTCTATAACATTTTCAGGTAGAACTGTAACTCCTGACTTGTTTGAGTTTTCCCTAGTAGGCTGTGAGCCTCCTGAGATGCAGGGCCTTACTGTGTTCCCCAAGGCTAATATAATGCCTGGTCCATAGGCGGTTTCATTCAGTAAATCTTATTCTTTCATGACTACAATAGTTTTCATGTGACCACAGTGTACAATTTTTATAGTTATACTAATTCTTCAAAGAACAACAATTTTTAAGCCAAGAAATTGAAAATTTTGTTGTAAATTTTTATTTTAAACAATTAATTTGCAATTTTAGAAAATTAATGAAATGATTATTTGGTTCTCAGAAGATGCTGTCAAAGTGATTTCTATCTTGTTTCATTGTTTTAGAGATTCTCATTTGCTATAAAAAGTTATGCATATACTTTTTCTTCTGAGGTAAAATATGTCTGTCTATACTGATGTTTAAAAACAAACTTTTTTCTAGTTTTATCCCTCCCCCCTTTTATTGAACTTATTGTGGTGATACTGGTTAACAAAATTATACAGGTTTCAGGTGCATAACTGTACATCTGTACACTCTATTGTGTGTTCACCACCCAAGTCAAGTCTCCATCCCTCACCACCTACACCCCTTTACCTCCTCCACGCCAATCCTGAAATCACCATACTATTGTCTGTGTCCTTGAGTTTTTTCCTCTTTTTTGCTCAATCCCTCCACCCCATCCACCCAGCCCCCTGCCCAGACAGCTGTCAACCTGCTCTCTAACTTTTCTAACTTTAAAGGAATACAATTACTTGGTAGAATTTAGAATATACAGAAAAACAATAAAAATAATGTTAGTTTTAAAGTAATATTTATTTGATGCATTTCCTTTTATGACTCTTATATGTAACTCAATTTTTAAACAAAATAGTTATACATTAGATGGTGTTTTCCTTTTTTCACCTAATGTTATATTATAAATCCTTTAATGTTATTTATAGTTCTTTGAGAACCATTTTAAGCTTATATGTTATACTTATGTGACTATTCCAAAATTTATTGTACAATTATCCTTTATTTAGGTAAGTATAACAGATCACTATTATAATTAATGTATGATAAAATATATCACTATCATAAATAATGTTGTGATAACATCTTCATAGAAAATATTGTACACATCTCTATCTCTATGGGATAGATTCTTAGAATGGAAATTATTGGCCCGGCTCGTGTTACTCAGTGGTTAAGCATCCACCCATGAACAGGAGGTCATAGTTAGGGCACATGCCTGGGTTACAGGCTCAATCCCCAGTAGGGGGCATTGAAGGAGGCAGCCGATCAACAATTCTCATCATTGATGTTACTATCCCTCTCTCCCTCTCCCTTCCTCTAAAAACATATTTAGAAAAAGAATGGAAATTATTGGATCAGAAGCACGAACTTTTAAAAGCTCATGATACATATAAAACAGTTTTCCAGAAAGTTTGTATACATTCACATTTGCTTATATATTAAATTACCAAATATACTGCTTATGTTTATTTTAAAAATTCATCTTTGTGTGGAAAGGGGATTTACATTAGTTTAAGAAAGTATGATTGATGTGCCCAGATGGTAGAAGTAATAATGATGCCTTACAACTTTGCAGCAACATGGTTATTTACCTCATCTTATTTACTTTTACCATGATCCTATGAAGTGGGACTATTATCTCTATTAAAGCTAGGGAAACTGAACCTCAAGTAAGTCAATGTTGAAACAGGCCATTTATTAAAGCCCTCCTCAGGAATTCCCATTCAAACACTAAGAATTTGGTTGAGAGAAAGTAGCAGGTAAAAGCGTAGCTATTTATTTATTTTTTTCCCTCCTTTTGTTCTTTTAAGCATGCAATTAGACAGAGAGCCTTTAACAAAAGGAGTTATACCTAGGAGTTTCATCTGTGTCAGTATCAGATTGCCTCACCTGGAAACTTACCTCGTTCAAGTGAACTGACCTGTGGAGCCTACTCACATCCCCTCCCTGACAGATTCTCTAGCTGAGTCGTATTTTTCTCCTTTATTCAGAAGAGTATCAGTATTGCTGTACGACATGGTCATTCATATATAAGGGCTACTCTTTTAACACAGTTTTGGGGGTGGCATAGATGAAAATAGTAGTAGTCTTTGGGATGAGCATCCAGAATGGCAGATCGATTTTTCTTCTGGTTAAAATGACAAATTCTTACCTTAACTATCAATCCTTTAGAGTCAACCATCCATATCTTTTTTATGGCTTTCTCCTTTGGTAAACCTTCTTTCTCCATGGCCATTACAATCAGGTGTGCAATCCCTAAGGCAGCCTGAGAAAAGGTCATAAAAACAAAAATTTTTCCACATTATATCTTATCAGGTTACATTTCATTGCATTTTGTTCTTGTTAATAAGGAAGTACAAAATGGCCCTGTCTGTTGGCCTAAAGAGCTATTCATTTTTTCATTTGTAGTGGGAGCAAAATATTTTTGTCACATTTGGGTTAAAATGAATGGCAATTATTTATTCTTATCACAACAGAACCACTATTATGTAGCTTCCTATTTAGCCACAAATAAACCAGTAATATCCTTGACTGTCAGTATCTTTAATCATGTTAATACAATTAAGATTTGTGCCAATAAGAAAATATTGAATTTAAAATAATGAACTGGTCAGCCTTGCTTATTGGACTGTGTATTGTTTATTGTTGGGTTCAAGCTCCTCTAACTGAATTTGAAGAAGGAAGCCAGGTCATTTGGATGGGAACTTAACCAATTAGGCAATAAAATGAAACAGAAAATCTGTGTTCCCAAGCATTTATTTACCCTCTTAATTTGGACAAAAAAAGCACTGTGAATTTTCTTGCAAGATTAAAGGAATGAACTTCTTTGGTATTTGATAAACTTTGTCATAATCTGTGAAATTTCCAAAATCTTGAGTGACAGTTTTGAGTCATCCAACCATGAATACCTTCTGTCCTATTCAGTGTCAAAAGCTGGCCTGTGCCACTCAATAAAATCCTTTGAAAATTCAAAAGAACTTTACTAAAATGAAGTACAGCATGATACAATCCACAGAAATAAAAAACTCAAATGTTAATGAACTCTTACTTGCTTTGATTTTTATTTCAATGTGAAAACAAATTTGTGATTTACATTCTGAATATTTCACATCTATATCTTGGCATCTAAGTTCTAGATTTGTATATTTTGTTTTAAGAACAAGTAAAATCAAAACCAACATAATTTCTACGAGTGTAATGTATTTAGTCATAATCTTATTAAATTTGTAAATGTAAAGCTTCTTAAAATATATATGGTACAGCCACTAGGCATTTCTCTATTTATTACATTCTATAATTCTGAACAGATTTTGGCAGTTTTCTCACAAGAAACTCAACTCAAGTAACATTTTAATTTCTATTTTGGGGGTGAATTATTATTGCTAGAGTCTAATTTTCTTTCAAATGATAAATTTATAGAAAAAGATAACAGAAAACAGCATAATTCTGTCTTGCTGCTATCTCCTTCCAAAAGTATAAAATATTTTGGTTCTTTTTTGTAAGAACAGTTGTAATGAACAATGAGTCTCTCAAATACTTTTTTCTTAAAAACTTGGGTATAGTTATATGTGTAAACATTGAGTTGTGAGTGAAATTAAGAAAACTTTTGTGACACTGGAGGATATAAAAGTTAGCATCAGGTAGCATACCCTAACTATTTCTTAAAGGCTTTTATACTAGTATGTAAGCATACATTGGAAACTTCTGTTATTACATGGCACCTTAAATATGCATAATAAAAACCTATGATAAACTTATCAATGTAAAACTGTGAAAAATATCTCTATACTGCTAAAGCCTCCTATGAAAAATTAATAGGCCTCAAAATGAATGTAAAATTGTGAATCTTTTAATAAAACCTATATTTACAATATACTAGAAATTTGAAAGAATACCTCAAATTTCAAGTTAATGAATAATTAAAATGAATTCTATATTCATTAGTTTAGGAGAACGTAAGTATTATATAAGGCAGGTACCTCTCCAGCTCCTTGGAATAGTATTGTTTGATCAGACAGTTTGTTCTTGGTTATTCGAAGAGCTGCAAGGATACCTGCGACTGCAACAGATGCTGTTCCTAAAAGAAGTAATAAATGTCCTTGAGTAATCCTCAAACAGATCCTGCCAATGTCTAAGCCTCCAAGCTTTATTCACATCTTGCAATTATTATACAACAGTTTAAATGGTACAAAGAGGGAACCTGTGGTTGTCGGATTCCATCCTTGCATATTTATACAACAATGTATAAATTGAAAGGTGAAAGTCTCAGGCAACTGATATCAATATTTTAATATATTCTTGAAACTCTGAAAAGAAGATTCTGTGACTTAATTTGGTGATGCAAAAAATAAGAGCAAGGGATTTTGATTCTTATGTGTATTCCACCTCAACCTGTATACTAGCTCAATTACTTTAGAAAAATTATTTTGTACATCTGTTTCCTTATCTGTAAAACAGTTTTACTATCTGAGATAAAAGAGTACTAAGTGCTATTAGATTCTTCTACCTAATTGCTCTTGGGGCTCTAAAATCTATTACTGATCCCCTCTACCCAGAGTGGGCATATAGTAAGTGCTTATTGATAATGGTGTTGGTGGTAATGATGTTTATGATACATTTGGAATTTAATGTTTTAATTTTCTATTTGAAAAATTAACAGTTAATATCAATTTTAGCCCTAGCTGGTTTGGCTAGAGTACTGGCCTGTGGACTGAAGGGTCCCAAGTTCGATTCTAGTCAAGGGCACATGCCCAGGTTGCGGGCTCTATCCCCAGTAGAGAGTGTGCAGGAGGCAGCTGATCAATGATTCTCTCTCAACACTGATGTTTCTATCTCTCTCTCCCTCTCCCTTCCTCTATGAAATCAATAAAAATATTTTAATCAATTTTAAAATCAGATGTTGCAGCATTCTCTAATTGGCTTCCTACCTATAGTCACTGGTGAATCCCAAAGGTGCTAGACAAAATTAATGTAAAATTTATTTAGAATTAAAACTGAGTTTTCCATATGGTCATAGGAACTTCACCAGTTCTAATTTTATTACTTTGCCATATAAGCTTTCACAGATCACAGAGCAGTTCTTTTGCTTTGAGCATAATTACATAGCTCAACCTCTTTATGGCCCATGTCTGAAATAAATCTGTGCAGCTTCTTGCAGTATGTTCCAGCTGGGTCTACATTTTACTCCTCTAAAGTAATGATTCTAGATAATGATTTTAGATAAAGCCTAGTTAAACTGTAAAAACAATCACTGGTTAAAAACAAACAATAACAGATTAGAACAGGTCTGATGAATGACAATTATGAAGTGTTCCGTATGCCAAGTACCAAAACACATTAAACATGTAATCATCATTATATCTGTTCTTTTAAATCTTTTGGTTGTTTCTTTCCTATAGAATTTTGTGGTCATAAATAAGATCACAATAAATAATAATTATAATTACTGAAGACCCTCTCTTGTATGTTTTTTTATTTTGGAACATAATGTGGATCACAAAAATAAAATGCTTGCAATTTGGAATCACCAGTGGAATAAATTATGATCTGTGGTAAGTCATACTCTATGCAAAGGCCACTTTTCCAAAGATTATTTAAAATGAAAGGCTGTTTAAATACACAGCTGATCTATGTATGAAAAATACCATGACAGCATTAGAATGGTATTTGTCTCATATATCTACATATATTCACTACAACTGTTAAATACATGAAAAAATAATTTTAGTTAGAGAAGTGTATCTAGTCACTAGATAAGTACTTATTCACAAATAATAACTCAATCTATATCTATTTCAGGCTCTTTTGAAGTAAAGTAGCCAGAAATTTGGATTTGAGGGACTCTACGTTCCCTTCCAACTCTGATATTTTGTAGTTTTAAGGGTTTCTACAGATTCTACCAGCACCACAAGATTTAACTAGTTGAAGAGTCATCATTACAGTGTCATCAGCAATCTCTGTATTTATATTATTGTTTTGATTTTAAGTAGAACTTCACATTTAAGAATAGACATTAAAATAATCTAAAAGTTCCTATCCATAAAGTGGTGAAATATTTGTATATGGTTATGCTAGTTCAGTCTGTATTTTTAATTCAAAATGCTTTAAGTTAATACATATCCCAATTAAGACAAAAATAAGTTTCTGTCTACACTGGGTATCATCAGAGCCTTATACTTAAATACATACTCTGTAATATTTGCTGAGGACATAATCAAACACTTCTCTTCACAGAATTAAATAAAGTCAGAGCCCAGCTGGTGTGGTTCAGCAGTTGAGCATCGACCCAGGAACAAGAGGTCAGAGGTTCAATTCCCAGTTAGGGCACACGCCCAGGTTGTGGGCTTGATCCCCATTAGGGGGCATGCAAGAGGCAGCCAATCGATGATGATGTTCCTCTCTCATCAATGTTTCTATCTCTCTATCCCTCTCTCTCTAAAAATCAATAAAAAATATATATTTTAAAAGAATAAAGTCAGAAAGATAGTTTTAGCACTACCAAAAAGATACTTGAATATGATTCGTATACATGGGTTGGTTGGACCTCCTGGTACAATCTTGATTTAAATTTCATTGCAGTCAGAGTAAATGTGGTGAGTTGATATTTCAGAATTATTTGAATTCTTACAATAAATTATTCTAAAATAACTTTGGTTTTGAAATTGACAACTAAACTTTTAGTCAATCAGAGAGAGGCTACTGTTTATCTTTATAATATCTCTGTATTGTAAAGAATACTTAATATTTAACATTGTTAGTAAGCTACTAAAGAGATTCAATCTTTTTAAAATTTTATAAACTTCTATTTGTATTTGTATATAATACAAATTTAGCATTAAAATAAGTCACAGTTAGTTATGCTGTGCTTTTGCTATGGTTACTAAATGTCAGTCCTATCTTTTATCAAAGAATGACCTCTACTAACACAATAATTTAATCTGATTGCAATATATATATATATGTAAATTATAATCAGATTATAATATAGCCACTAAAAGAGACTGACATATAATCTAACAGTTGTAATCCTCATGTGCCACTACATAAATAGATCAGGCAAAGTACAAGGCCTAGAACAGGGGGAGGAGGAGTGAATTTGTTTAGGCACAGGCCACGGCATTTAGAGAACATACCCCCTGAGCATAGCATTGAAGGGTTAATGTGAGAGGTCCAGCACCTCAGGTGGCAGGATGAACTATACAGGAAAGCACGAGCAAAGACATGGAAGGAGGGATAAGTGTGAAAAATGAGAGACTGAGCATATAACATTGTTTTCCTTCTCCCCAACAAACTCTACTAAAACAACAGAAAGAAGATTTTTTTTTAATCAAAGAGACCAGGAGAAGAGGATAGCAATAACATTTTAGAAGCTGGAAGGCAGATGGGCAAATGGCAACTGATGTAGGAGACTTTGAAAAGCTGAATTCCTGGCCAGCCACCACAGATGGTCAGTAGGGGAGGGCATTTGTGGGTGATCAGGCCAGCAGGGGAGGGCATTTGTGGGTGATCAGGCCAGCAGGGAAGGCCAGTTGGGGGTGAACAGGCCAGCAGGTGAGGGCAGTTGGGGGTGACTGGGCTGGCAGGGGAGGGCGGTTGGGGGCAATTGTGCCGGCAGGGGAGCAGTTAGGCGTCAATCAGGCCAGCAGGGGAGTGGTTAGGGGGTGATCAGGCTGTCAGGCTGAAGTGGTTAGGGGCAATCAGGCAGGCAGGCAGGTGAGCAGTTAGGAGCCAGCAACCTGGATTGTGAGAGGGATGTCCGAGGGGCCTGATTGCCACCAATTGTCCTCCCCTGCCAGTCTCGTCGCCCCCAACTGCCCTCCCCTGCAGGCCTGGTCGCCCCCAACTGCCCTCCCCTGCAGGCCTGGTCGCCCCCAACTGCCCTCCCCTGCAGGCCCAGTTGCCCCTAACTGCCCTCCCCTGCTGCCCTGATCGCCCACAACTACCCTCCCCTGCTGGCCATCTTGTGGAAGCCATCTTTGACCACATCGGGGTGGCCATCTTGTGTGAGGGCACGAAGGTCAATTTGCATATTACCTCTTTATTTATAGGATTATTATATAGGATAAGTAATATACAACATGGTGACTATAGTTAACAATACTGTATTATATATTTGAAAGTTGCTAAGAGAATAAATGTTCTCATCACAAGAAACAAAATTTGTAACTATGTGAAATGATGGATGTTAATTAACTAAGCCTATTGTGGTAATAATTTTGCAGTATGTACATATATCAAATCATTATGTTGTACAACTAAAGCCAATACAATATTCCATGTCAATTGTACCTCAATTTTAAAAGTAAATAAATATTTAAAATAAATAAATATCTGTACATTTGTTTTGCATTTTTACTTGCTCAGGATAAGTTGCTAAAAATAGAATTATCAGATCAAAGATCTGCACGTTTTCAAGGTTTTTGACACATGTTGCCTCTGCAGGAGTTCTACCAATTTATATTTCCAACTTCAATGAATGAGAATGCTCATTTTCTTTAAAACATCACTAACAGTTGGAATGATAAAAATCTTTGCCAGCTTGATAGAGAAAAGCAGTTTCTCATTTGCTGTTTAATACACTTTTTAAAACTTAGTGGTGTAGTTAAACTTTAAAATGTGTTTTCCAGCCAACATATTCATTCTTTTGTGAAATGTTTGACCGTTTCTGACTTTTATCTTTTCAATTATCAACACATTTAATATGAGATTAGGCAACATTTACCTTATTTTTAAAATCCTAACAATCAAACTAGGAGCCAAAGAGGCTACTATGAGAAGAAAAATCTCTTTTTGTAACTGATTTTAAAATGACCAGAGAATGAGACCAACTCTTTGGGTGAACTTGCTCAAGTCTGATGGTCTCCAGGTTATATAATTAAATGTTTAACAGATTTAACTCGCACATTTTTTTTTCAGTTAAAAATAATTTATAATTAGAATGCATTAAGAACTAAATAAATTTTGAATCAAAATCTCTATTATTTATGATTATTTTAGATCACTAATACAGTAGAATTTTAAATATTTTAAAAAATCAAATATATTCATAAAATAATATCTTTAAATAACACATCAGTTTTAAAAAATTCCCCAAGGGTTCAATGTAAAAACATTTATTTACATGGTAAGGCTGTAATAGTTACATAATTCTTTTTGTTGGCACTGGAAGGCAATTCCTATGCCCACAGTGGGGAAAGTATTACATTTGTGGGCAAAATGGTAAAAACATAAGGTTAAAAAGGTAAAATAGAAGCATATGTGGGAAATGTGTCACTAAGGACACTATTTGGTATGGAAAAATGGTTTAGTCATTTCTAGTCAGAAACCTAATAAGTGGCCACAAGTTTTCTTTTGTCAGAGATTAGATCTATTTTTCTCAAATCATTCATTTTGAGGCTAAGGCAGTTATATTCTAAAACTCCTATGTGAAAATAGGTAGACAAAATGGATGTAGATTACATTTGAGGGCAGATTACTGGGGATGAAAAACCAGTACTGAATGCCTCCATGACTTGACAACCCTTTCATGCTGATACCTCAGCTTGACAAAAAGTGTCTCTCAGGCAACAAAGGAGAGAATGCTTTTGTTGCTGGCAGAAATTAGCATAATGTTGAAACATAAAGAGG
The DNA here is from genome assembly GCF_027574615.1 of Eptesicus fuscus. Taxonomy (NCBI): domain Eukaryota; kingdom Metazoa; phylum Chordata; class Mammalia; order Chiroptera; family Vespertilionidae; genus Eptesicus; species Eptesicus fuscus. The sequence goes on from NC_072482.1 coordinate 41,792,280, forward strand.
CCATCAAGAGTGCTAATGTCGCTAAGGGTGTGAAAGTGCTCACAAAACAGCAATCACAGCCCACAAGGCTAAGAGGCTGAACTCAGTGATTGAGTGTTGACCTAGATTCCTGGTCTGGGCATGTGCCCGGGTTACCAGGGCTCCAGCAGAGGGGTGTGCAGGAGGTAGCTGATCAATGATTCTCTCTCATCATTGATGTTTTTATCCGTCTCTCCCTCTCCCTTCCTCTCTGAAATCAACAAAAAATTTTTTTAAAAATTTATCAAACCACCCCCCACTAGCCTAATCAAATCACTTTCAGAATTCTTTCTAGGGCTGTCTATCAGTGTTTAAAAAGAAAAGAAACAAACAAACGAACACAGGTAATATAGACAAAAGCAGGTAATCCAGGAACTATACTCTATCAAAAACAAAATAGTAAAAATCAATGCACTATACAGAAAGGCGGCTTTTATTGGGATTTAATTTAGAAATTGTGGCTGATTGAGATAATAGCTAAAGAGAAAAGTATATGCAGTCTTATTTTTAAACAATGAACAATATATTTTCATTTTGCTTTCTTGTTAGCTATAATCATGGGATTTTATCAGATTTTGGGGAGCTCATTCTCTAGCTCATGGATTATATGATATATTCCAGTGTCACAGAATACTTTTCTCAAATACAGTATAAGAAAGTAAATAAGAATAATGTATCAAGTCATCAAGCATAATTTCTGGCATTCAGTAGATATTCTTTTTAAAAATTTTAGCATATAATTGGCATACAAAATTATATTAGTTTCAGGTGTACAACATAGTGATTCCACATTATATGCCTTAAAATGTGGTCACCACAATAAGTCTAGTAATCATCTGTCACCATAGAAAGTTATGATATTACTGACTATAATACCATGTCTTATTTCTTTTATAACTGGGAGCTTGTGTCTCTTATACTCTTTAACTCTTTTCACCCATTCCCCCAACCTCCTCCACTCTGGCAACCATTAGCAGAAACTATTCTTGTCCACATGCAGTGAAAATTTTATTACCTTGAATATCATCATTGAATGTGCAATACTGGTTTCGATATTTGTTCAGGAGACGAAATGCATTTACATTGGCAAAATCTTCAAATTGAATAAGGCAATCCATGCCATACCTATGGGACAAAACATTCATGTTAGAAGAGGTTAATGAAATAACATCTATATATATAAAAGCCTAAGCAACGGGCCTACCATTCGACCAGCCAACCGGTAGCTATTACGCGCACTGACCATCAGGGGCAGACGCTCAACATAGGAGCCACTGAGCTGCAATGACTTGGCAGCTGCGGTTCTCGGGTGACTCACCCAAAACCAGAGAGGAGGGAGCCTGATTCCAGGGTGCGTCACCGAGAACCGCCCTCTCGCAATCTGGGACCCCTTGGGAGATGTCGGAGAGCTGGTTTTGGCTCGCTACCTGCAGGCCAGGCCAAGGGACCTCACTGGTGCACGAATCTGTGCACCGGGCCTCTAGTTTAAAAGTAACCTAAAGAAAAGGAAAAACCTTATTTTTTTAAAGGTCCTACCTTGCTACTTAGTATCATCCAATGCCTGTTCAGCAAATATTTAGTGCATGCTTACGACAGAAAAAGCATTACATTAGTACTGTGAAATAATACAAAGATAATAAAAATGTGGTCCCTACCATGAGGGAATTTAAAATTTAGTGGAAACTAAAATATTTTTAAATAAATAAGAAGAGCATGAAAAGTAATGTAAAAGTGGTATATAAAGGAATTATAGATGATAAGAGAACAGGTATCACTTCTGGCTGGAGTCACAGACTGCATAACAAATGAACTGAGTTTTAATGAATAGTTATGATTTGAAAAGTTGAGATGTAGGGTTTTTATAAGCTGAGTAAATAGCAGAAACAAAAAAATCAAGGTGAAAGCTGGGAAACATTTTTCCAAAGATGTCAAGCCTTATTTGGCTATAATGTGGTGATGCACATAGGGTGTAGGGAAAGATAAGGTCAGAATTTTATGTTGGAAACCTTAACATTCTAGCCTAGGATTCTGGTTTTTACTCTCTATTCATGGCCAAACACTGAAAGGTTTTGAGCTTTGCAGTATACAGGATGGATTTTTATTTCTGAAATTAACTGACTTGTCTGAACCTTTATTTGTATGATCCTTTATTCGTATGATCCTACATAATTTCAACTTTGTTTTCTTCATTTTTGTATTAAAGTTCTTTTTGAGTATTTATTCATGAGAAGTGAACATCTGGAGGAATTCAGAAAGGAAATATAAACTGTCTAATTTTATTGTGCTATAACCCTTACTTGAAGATAGGATGCATAATGATACAGTAGATCCGTGTCTCAAAGTCACTTATCAATTCACTTTGCAGTGCTCTCTAAAGTAGCCACCAGTTAACTGTTAAACAAACATTATGTAACTATATTACAACCATTCGTTAGGTCTTCAAAAGAAATGGCAATTGAAAACATGTTCAACATCACTAATTATTAGGGAAAGGCAAACCAAAGCCACAATGAGATTTCATTCACACCCGTAGGAATGGCTAACATAAAAAAAAAAGACAAAAAACAGCGAATTCTGGAGAAAACGTGGAGAAAAGAGAAGCCTTGTGCTGGTGGAATTGTGAATTTATGTAGCCACTAAGAAAAATGGTATGATGATTCTTCAAAAATATAAGAACAGAACAACCATATGTTTCAGTTATTCCACTTCTGAATATTTATCTGAAGAATATAAAAACTCTAATTAAAAAAGATAGATAACTTCTATATCATTGCAGCATTATTTACAGTAGCCAAGATATGGAAATTAGACAACCTAAGTACTCATCAATGGATGAATGAATAAAGATGATGTGATATATATAGTGGGATATAACAGAATACAACAGAATAAAATCTTGCTATTTGTGACAACATGGATGCACCTTAAGGATATAATGCTAAGTCAGAAGGAGAAAGACAAATACCATATGATTTCACTCATATGTGGAGTCTTAAAAAAATAAACAAAAAAACAAACTCATAGATAAAGAGGACAAGTGGTTACCAGAGGGGAAGGGAGTTGGGATGTGGGTGAAAGGAGTGAAGAATGGCAAATACACTGTGATGGATGGTCACTAGACTTTAGGAGGTGATCACTTTGTAATCCATACAGATGTCAAATTGCAATGTTGTACACCTGAAACTTATACAATTAAAAAAATAATACTTTCATGGTAAAAATTTTTTATCCATATAAAAATAATTAGAACATTTCCATATGAGCAAAGATCAGCTAATAAATTATGAATTAAGAGGAAGAAGCAAATGGTCTAAAAATTCTATTGCCAAGATCTCAAATTCTAAAATATTCTTCTCTCTGTCCCTAATCCTGTCTTCCATCTATTCCACTCTTTCTCCAGCTCATAATATCTTCATTCTGGTCCTTCCTTTCCTCCTAATTCATCCCAGCTTGTTTCACCTCTGTATGCCAAAGACAGATTTTCCCTCATTTTTCCTCACTCCGAATAACCCCTCACTCCACTTAGATAGCACGCAATTCCATGCTATAGAATCTTAGCCAGGACCTTAACCTGCAATATTTGTTTTCATTGCCTAAAGCAGCTTTTTCAAACCTTTTTTTATTCTCCTACTCCCACAAGCACTCAATCTCTTACCAGTCACTCCCTCATTAAGATTAATGCTATCCAGAGAGAACAATCTTAGCTTTCCTATCTTTCCTCTCCATTTAAAAATATTTATACTTTTACTTCTTTTTCCCCATCTACTTCTGAAGTACGGTTACTTCCTGTTTCTAATCTTTCTATGGACCTATTGCTTCAACTTTACTTCTCTGTACTAACCGCTTCCATTTTTCCTTCTCTACTGGTCCCTTCCTGCCTTCAAGGATTCTCAGGACTCCCTGTTTTTAAAACCTCATTCCTTAGCCATGACAAAACCAAAACTATGGTTATTTATTGTTCTCCCTCCACCCTATCGCCAAACCTCTCACTTCTTGTCTATATTATGCCTATACTTCAAAGACCGTCTCAAACCACCACATTGTGCTATCACGATGCAGATGAGGTCACTTTCTTCGGATCCAACAAATACTTCGTAATTATTTCCTTCCATTGTGGTTATTAATATATTATTATATTTGTCCTTGGTGAACTATCTTTTTAAATCACATTAAATTCATAAGTAAAAATTGGTATCTGATTTTTTGTATATTTTTTATTATTACTGGTGAAACAGCATTTTTTTTCTGTGTCTATTTGTAATTCTTTCTGGAAGACTGTATGTTATTTGGTTAATTTTTCTATTCTTATGGTCCTCTTCTTTATTATTTCATAAGAGCTCTTTACAAATTTAGATGATTAACTTTCAGTTATATATGTTACAGAAGATTTCCCTACTGTAGTATATTGTGCCATTAATTTACAGTGCTCCTGTTTATTTTTACAAAAAATTAAAACAAATTTTTCCAACACCATTTATCCCCTCTATGCCTCTTCCACCTCCACCCATCTCCTTCCCCGACAAACCATCACTACACTTTTGTCCACGTCCATGCATTCCCGTTCTCCTTTTCTTCTTTTTTGCTCAATTCCTCCACCATGAAATTTTAAATTTTTATGTGATCAGGTCTTTCCATTTTTTTATTTATAATTTACACCTTTGATGGTATGCTTATTACAGCCTTCTCTACATGCATTTTAACTATTAATCAAAATTTTGTTCTAATGATATCATGAATTTAGACAATAATTAAGCTCTATATCTGGTATTATTTTTTACTATTTGGATGTAGATTTTTCAGAAAGATAGATAAAAATTTCTGTTTTCTATATAATTCACACAACTACACCAGCACCATTTATTTAATAGTCCATCCTTTCTCTCATCACCTGTAACCAGATACTATATTCTGATGTATAGTCAGGTTAGTTTCTGTGCTAATAACAACAAATACTTTTTCACTTTTGTGTGTGTGAGAGCGCGTATGTGTAGTGACTTGTCCTTCACAACCACCTATGAGGCAGGTAGTACTATTATTCTCACCTTGTAGATGAACAACAGGCAGGAGCATGTTGACCCCGCTGGGTAATGATAGTCTAACAGTGATGATTAGTCTACTAATCTTCCTACCCAGAAAAAATGTCTCCCTGTTGTAATTACTAAAGTTTTAAAATAACTTTATAATTTAATAATGTTATTTATCTTTCATTCTATTTTTATATATATTTTTAAATATTTTATATCAGTTTGAGGCATACCATATAGCATAGTGGTTAGGCAATCATATACTTTACAAAGTAGTTCCCCCAATATTTCAAGTACCCACTTGGCACCATACATAGTTATTACAATATTATTATCTCATTCTCTTTAAGTATTTGCTTGGCTATGGCAGTTGTTTAAAAGCCTAGGTTCTAGAGTCAGAGCTCCTGGGGTGAAATCCTGCCCTCCTTACTTATTCTGTATCCTTAACTGGTCTGTGTCTCTATTCCTTCATTAGGAGAAATGAGAATAATAATGGCATATTGTAATACATTTGTTATCAGGGTTAAATGAAGTGATACATATAAGTGCTCATCATGCAAAGATGGCAGATGAGTACTCTATAATCACTAGACATATTTTATTATTTAATAGCAACAATAGAAGCCATAGACAGTGAAATATTTTCAAAGGCCTAAAAGAAAGTAACTGTCATCCTAGAATAGTATATGTAGCAAAGTTATTCTTCAAGAGTAAGTTTGAAATAAGACATCTTTAGATAAATAAATGCTAAAGGACTTTTACTAAAGGACCTTCTAAAGGGTGAATTTCAGGAAGAAAGAAAATAACCCTAGCAAGAAGGCTTATGATATAATAAAACAGAAAAATATAAGTAAAAACAATTAATTTTTATCCACATAAAATAGCAACAAAGGATAAGGCTGCTTCTGGCATGACAGAGTGAGGAGGTTGGCAAATCTGGTCCCCAAAGAGGAAAAGAAATAGCAGAACAAATCCTTCAAACCAACCATTTCAGTGCTATGGAAATCAAGTAAGGGCATAAGAAACAAAAATTGTAAAGTACAATGGGAGAATGAGGTCAATTTTTTAAAGGAACAAACAAATCGTATGCTTCTTTTATATGTGATGCTATTCTAGTAAACTCTTTAGCTACTAGCTTTATTAAAAATTACTAAAATGTTATTAAGAATGGCCTTTCTCTTGGACAGATACATGCAAAAAAAATGAAACTAGATCACCAACTTACACCATACACAAAAATAAACTCAAAATGGATACAGGACTTAAACATAAGACGGGAAACCATAAAAATACTAGAGGAATCCACAGGCAACAAAATCTCAGACATATGCCAAAAGAACTTCTTCACTGACACTACCCCTAGGGCAATGGAAGCTAAAGAGAAAATTAACAAATGGGACTACATCAAAATAAAAAGCTTTTTTACAGCAAAAGAAACCATCAACAAAACAACAAGAAAGCCTACTGCATGGGAGAACATATTTGCAAATGCTATCACTGATGAAGGTTTAATCTCCAACATCTACAGGCAGCTTATGCAACTTAATAAAAGGAAGATAAATGATCCAATAAAAAAATGGGCAACGGACCTAAACAGAATATTTTCAAAAGAAGACAGAAGGAAGGCCAAGAGACACATGAAAACATGCTCAAAGTTACTTATTATCCGAGAGATGCAAATCAAAACAACAATGAGGTACCATCTCACACCTGTCAGAATGGCTATCATCAACAAATCAACAAACGACAAGTGTTGGCGAGGATGCGGAGAAAAAGGAACCCTCGTGCACTGCTGGTGGGAATGCAGACTGGTGCAGCCACTGTGGAGAACAGTATGGAGTTTCCTCAAAAAACTGAAAATGGAACTCCCATTTGACCCAGTAATCCCACTCCTGGGAATATATCCGAAGAAACTAGAAACACCAATCAGAAAGGATATATGCACCCCTATGTTCATAGCAGCACAATTTACAATAGCTAAGATTTGGAAACAGCCTAGGTGCCCGTCAGCAGATGACTGGATCAGAAAACTGTGGTACATCTACACAATAGAATACTATGCTGCCATAAAAAAGAAGGAATTCTCATCATTTGCAGCAACCTGGATGGAATTGGAGAACATTATGCTAAGTGAAATAAGCCAGTCAATGAAATAAAAATACCACATGATCTCACTCATTTATGGATAATAAAGAACATTATAAACTGATGAACAAAAAGATAGATACAGAGACAGTAAAGCATCAAACAGACTTTCAAATTACAGCGGGAAGGTTAGGGAGAGGTGGGGGAGATAAGAAATCAAACGAAGGACTTGTATGCATGCATATAAGCATAACCAATGGATGCAAAACTCTGGGGGGTGAGGGCATGTATGGGTGTGGGGGTGGGGGGGGGCAATGGTAAGATATGTACACATATAATACCTCAATAAAAAAAATGTAAAATAAAAAAGAATGGCCTTTCTCTGGTTATAAATTATTATGTGGTGGCTGTTTTTTTTTACAATCTTAGCAGAGAAACAAACTTTGTGGTAGCAACTGATTACCCAAAACACAAATATCAGTCAATAAACATCCAGTGTCTGTAATGGCTCCTTCCTCTGTCTCTGGTTTCCACGCAGGCCTTTAGAAAGTAAAGGTTGCATGCTTTCAGATAGTGCCCTCATATGGTTGGCCCCAATGTGTCATGTACTAGTGGTCTAGCAGCATTAGCTGATCTATCATTATGTCCCAAAGCAGCAGAACCTTGTGGTTTCAGCATGTGAGGAGGAATCAGAGCCTTCTCAGTTCTATTCCTGGATCTACCACTTACTTGATCCTGTGGTTTTGGGCTTGTCACAGTTTCTCTGTGGTTATGATGAAGTCCCCTCAATGTCATTTGCCTTTGGTGTTTAGGACACAATGTGGTCAGGCTATAAATTTATACTGTTTTCTAAGTGAAATCAAAGCATAGGAATAGGTAGTAAAATGGTGCACAAGATACCTTATCATTTACAAAAGTTTGTTTTAAAATTATTCCTTAGAGAATATTGCATATCAGTTTTAAATTCACAACTTTTCTCTACCTGATAGTTAACTCTGATTTGACTCCTAAAGATTTAGAGACAGGCATTCTGAATTCATTTTGTGACACAAGCATCTTGCATCATATAAAAAAAAAGGCAGCCATGTAAAGGGTATTTTGTTCCATATTGAACCAGCCTTGTCACTATGAAATTATGAGCAGTGGAACACAAGGAAGTAAGCCAATTCTATTCTACATAACTACAAAAAGAACCTACTATTTTATGATCAAAATATCACATAAACCACTGGGTGTAAATGGTTTTAAAAAGTAACAGAAATACCACCCATAAAATTAACATGTAAGAACTGGAGAGATTTTTCTCTGTGGCACTGTTAAATCTGACAAAAATCTTACTATGGTGACTAATGAGTATATCTAGCACTTACAAGGTGCTGGACACTGTACTTGACACTTTATAGGGATTGTCTCATTTAATTCCCCCAGTAACCCAATTAGGCTATGTATTGTTATCCATTTTACAGATGAAGATATCGGAGCTCAGAGAGATTAAGGGCCATGGTTGAGTTTATACTGCTAATAAGTGGGAGGGTCTGGATTGACCCACAGGACCAATCTACCAATCTACATGTTCAAGCTACTATATATCAGGCTCCAGAGAACACCAACATCATGGTCAAGTCAATAAAGTAAACAGTATATTTAAAAATTAAAGCATTGCATTGATAAAATAAGGGAGTTATGATTTTATCATAAAACTAGTAAGATAGCATCTGTATGCATTCAATATACTAGATATTTTTATTATAAAAAGTATATAGGCAGACAATGGTGAAAACATTAGTCTTTTTCTTTGGTTATAAGCTATCAAGAATTCACTCTAACCAAGTCAACCAAAAACATTTTGATTTTCTCCAAAAGATACAGTAAAATGTTTTGTTTTGTTTAGGATTTATGACTTACAGGTCTCTATGCAGCATTTAAGATATAGAGCACTTTAGTTCTGACAGGTACCTTAGGGATAGTTTATTCCAAATTACTCATGTTTAATAATGTAACTAAGGTCTGAGGAAGGTCAAATAATTGAGCAGCAAATAGGAAACATGGATCTTGCCCTTAAAATGCTTACAGTCTCATTGGGAAGCAAATGATAAACTAAAAGTACCTACTAGGAATCAGGAATGTTCTAGGTGCTATAGATACATTTCTGCTCTCACAAAGCTTATGACAAATATAGTAAATAGGGATTATAATACAGTTGGATAAGTACTTTAATAGAGCAAATTCAGGATGCCAAAATTCAGAGAAGAAGCACTTATCCAGAATTAAGGAGATTAAGATAAACTTTCTAGAGAAAGCTGAAGCCTGAAAGGTGAGTAGGAGTTTGTCAAACTAAGAGGAAGATGAAGAATTTGTCTTGAGGGAACATCCTTAAAGGCTCAGAGTTAAATAAATCAATGCATATTCCAGGAACTGAAATAAACATGACTAAATCACAATGTTTGATGGGAAAGAAACAAGAATTAAGGCTAGAGAGGTAAACAGAGCCAGATATGCAGGACCTCTAATCTGTGTTCAGGGATTTGCACTGGATCCTAAGAGTATAACATTAAACAGGAGTGTGATGTGATAAGTTTGCATTTTAGACCAATTCTGTGTGGTCAGGGTGAAGAATGGATTAGTGAGGCAGGACTATGTGCAGGAAGTTTCCTTAGGAGGCTGCTGCAAAACTCCAGGTCTGCATCTGGAAAGAGAATGGTGATAAGGAGAAGAAAATGGATTCAAGAAATATTAGGAGACAGAATTGACAATATTAGATGAAGAGAAGCAGATGATGAGGAAGAAGAAATCAAGAATGAATTCCAAGTTTCTAGCTTGGCAACTTGGTACAGGATGGGGTCTATTTAAAAAACATGAAACCTCAGGAGAAGAAGCAGGCTTGGTAAGGAAGATCAGGAGCTCAGCTTTCCATATGACGCTTTTGAGCAACTTTAGAGATCTGCAAAGGAAGTTGTCATGAGACGTTAAGATGTCTGACTTTAGTATTTCAGAGTTTGAGCAGCTGCAAGCGAAGATAAGGCCCATGATACAGCGATGAGTGGACAGCTAAAGTGGTGTGGTACAAAACTCCATTAGAAATGAATGTCTTAAGAACAAGAAAGGCCAACATATAAGAAAGGTCATCCACATGGAAATTAAAAAGTGGGTTAAGAGCATGACTTTGAAAACAGGAGAGTGGTTAAAACAGGGGAGAGTAGTTATGAAATTGGGAGAAGATAGAGACATGGTAACACCAACAGACATAAACATCAAGCTGTGTTGAGGGGACGGGGGTACTTACATAAGAATGGAGTACTAATAGTCTGAAAGGAACAAAGGGAGAAGATACTGATCTCTTCTCCCAACCCTAAAACACTGTGTGGGCCAATACAAACTATTTGAAAGCACTGGGTGAAAAGCGGAGGTCTTAAATGTGAGCCATGCTTCAGTAAAGCAAGAAGATAAAGGGCATATACAGAAATAGTTTTCCAAAGGCATAGTGGAAAGGTTCAGAGGGAGAGGAGTATTGGGAGTTTGAAACATAGTATGAAAGCATGAAGTATGTGAAAGAGTATATGGAAATAAACAAATGACATGTTATGTTTACATTTTAACAGGAAGACCAATAATAGCAATAATGTGAAGCAAGGTTTTCTAAGAATTATGCCCAGAGGCCACCTGATGGCCTGCAAAGATGGAGTGTGAGGAGATGGCATATGGGAGGGGGAAGATTGCATCCCGGTCTCTACGAGTGGAGAGCAGCATGGGTATAGGCTAAAATCCTCAGGGCAGCTTTGGCTGTAAAGGTCTGATCCGTGCTTCAACATGCCATTGGATTTTGATCTGCACCATTTCTCATGCCCAGAATGCCTTTTATACAGAGGAGGCAGAAATTTAGGAAATGCTTTTATAAACTCCATCTGCAAACTTACCATAGAGAATTAAAGGTCTCCTCAATTGCATGTTCCAGTAAATATCTTATCCCCAACCTCAATCATGTGTGTCATTTACTTCTGCAGATTGAATCACTAAATCTGTCTATGTCTCCTTCTCAATTTAGTCTAGATCAAACTGTTTATTTCTAAAAGCCAACAACTTCCACAAAAGACAAGGGATCAAGTTTTGAGCAGCAGAGAGAATTGTATGTTATTTTGCTGCAGATTATCAGAGTCTTAAAGCTCGAAAGGTCCTTGGAGACCATTTAGCAACAAGTAATGCCCACGAAGGTTAAATGACACCAAGATCACAGGAGCAGACACACGCATGAGCATTGTCACCTAGAGAAAAGCCAGAAAGGCCAAGTGCAATGGCCACTTGTACCAGGAGACCTTTTTTAATGTAGGAAAATATCTTCTATGTTATTTCAGACTATAAAAAATACAGAATATTTTCAGAGGAATTTGTCAGAATTCATATATTCAAGTGAATATGAATGTTATCTTTCAGAGTGCTCACTTTCAGACTATGCCTTTATTCAATGATGCTACAACTGCTCAACCACTTTTTTTTTTTTTTTTTTTTTTACAGATCTTAAGCTCTCAATTTTTTTACCCTGGCATAATGTAATTTAAAGTTACTGAAAATGAAGATTTTCACTTTAAATAGATACTAATTGGTTATTTCATTAATTTCCACTGAAGAAAGTTGGACAAATATAATTTGACTTCCTGAAAAATAGAGTATTAAATTAGTTCCAAAAATTTAGAAGAATAAGTAAAATTAAAGAAACATTTTTCAGTTTCAGTTAACTAAAAGAACACCAGATACAGAAGATTTCAATTCTAGTCTAAATCAAGTACCTGTTAGTACTAAGACTTTGAGCTAATTCTAAGAATGCTGATTTTAATGCAAATAATTATATATATTTTACCAAATTCACAAAATTTTTCAGAGACTAGAGAGACAACATAGATAAAACTAGAAGGAAAGAGCATGGACAAATAGGTTCTATAACATCTTGTTGATAAGGCTACAAATTTGAGGGACAGTTGGGCAGATATATAAAAATTTAACTGTGCATGCCCTCTAATCCAGAAATTCTATGAAAAACTAGTAACAAACTTAAATGGCTACCAATTGAATGCTGGTAAAATATACCCTGGCCCTATTATGGAACAATCCTATCTAATAATAGAGTAATAAATTACCATCACTCCGCTACGCCCACGATTGGGTGGCGGGAGGCTGGGGGGCAGGACTCGGGGTGGCCTATCCGGCCACTGAGAGGCACGGATCCGCTGCCACTGACGGGAGGGGGGGGGGGGGGCTACCCTGCTGCTGAGAGGCGCAGGGGGCGGGACTCCCTCTGTGCCTCTCAACGGCCAGATCCGCGGCCGCTGAGGGGGCCTGCCGCGGACACCCAGCCGCGCCTCTCAATGGCAGGGTAGCCAGGTGTCCGCCGCAGCCCCCCCCAGCGGCCGTTGAGAGGCGCAGGGGGCGGGAGTCCCGCCCCCCGCGCCTCCCAACAGCAGGGCAGCCCCCCCCAGCGGCCAGGGACCATCAAAAGCATGCGAGCTGGGAGCCTGTCCGCTCCGGCACCAGGCCCCTCAGAAGCCTCCGCCGAGCCGGAGGCTTCTGAAAGGCCCGGTGCACCAGCGGACAGGCACCCAGCTCCACCAAGAAAAGCCAAAGCGTGTAGGGGACCCTACACGTGCATGATTCAATCATGCACTGGGCCTCTAGTAAAAAAATAAAACTCCTATATTGTGCTATCTCTTACAAGATACATTGTTATTAGCAATTTTAAATAAATCTTGGTCCAGTCTTCCTTGCAGTAGAGCAACTCAAATGGAGAGGAATATACCAGATTCAAGAAAACTAAGAATCAGGCCAAAGTTACTTCGTTAAGTAAATATATATATTTTTTTTCCAATTTTTTTTATTAAGGTATTATATGTGTACATATTTTACCATTGCCACCCCCCACCCCACTCCCATATATGCCCTCACCCCCCAGAGTTTTGCATCCATTGGTTATGCTTATATGCATGCATACAAGTCCTTTGATTGATCTCTTATCTCCCCCACCTCTCCCTAACTTCCCCCCTGTAATTTGACAGTTTGTTTGATGCTTTACTGTCTCTGTATCTATCTTTTTGTTCAAGTTTATAATGTTCTTTATTACCCATAAATGAGTGAGATCATGTGATATTTTTCTTTCATTGACTGACTTATTTCACTTAACATAATGTTCTCCAATTCCATCCAGGTTGCTGCAAATGATGAGAATTCCTTCTTTTTTATGGCAGCATAGTATTCCATTGTGTAGATGTACCACAGTTTTCTGATCCAGTCATCTGCTGACGGGCACCTAGGCTGTTTCCAAATCTTAGCTATGGTGAATTGTGCTGCTATGAACATAGGGGTGCATATATCCTTTCTGATTGGTGTTTCTAGTTTCTTCGGATATATTCCCAGGAGTGGGATTACTGGGTCAAATGGGAGTTCCATTTTCAGTTTTTTGAGGAAGCTCCATACTGTTCTCCACAGTGGCTGCACCAGTCTGCATTCCCACCAGCAGTGCACGAGGGTTCCTTTTTCTCCGCATCCTCGCCAACACTTGTCGTTTGTTGATTTGTTGATGATAGCCATTCTGACAGGTGTGAGATGGTACCGCATTGTTGTTTTGATTTGCATCTCTCGGATAATTAGTGACGTTGAGCATGTTTTCATGTGTCTCTTGGCCTTCCTTCTGTCTTCTTTTGAAAAGCTTCTATTTAGGTCTGTTGCCCATTTCTTTATTGGATCATTTGTCTTCCTTTTATTAAGTTGTATAAGCTGCATGTAGATGTTGGAGATCAAACCTTTATCAGTGATGCCATTTGCAAATATGTTCTCCCATGCAGTAGGCCTTCTTGTTGTTTTGTTAATGGTTTCTTTTGCTGTGAAAAAGCTTTTTATTTTGATGTAGTCCCATTTGTTAATTTTCTCTTTAGCTTCCATTGCCCTAGGGGCAGTGTCAGTGAAGAATTTCTTTTGGCATATGTCTGAGATTTTGCTACCTGTGGATTGCTCTAGTATTTTTATGGTTTCCTGTCTTATGTTTAAGTCCTGTATCCATTTTGAGTTTATTTTTGTGTATGGCGTAAGTTGGTGATCAAGCTTCATTTTTTTGCATGTATCTGTCCAATTTTCCCAACACCATTTATTGAAGAGACTGTCTTGACTCCATTGTATGTTCATGCCTCCTTTGTCAAATATTAATTGAGCATAGTGGTTTGGGTCAATATCTGGATTCTCTATTCTGTTCCACTGATCTATATGTCTGTTCTTGTGCCAGTACCAGGCTGTTTTGAGAACAGTGGCTTTGTAATACAGCTTGAAATCTGGTATTGAGATCCCTCCTACTTTATTCTTCTTTCGCAGGATTGCTGTGGCTATTCGGGGTCTTTTTTTATTCCAGATGAATTTTTGGAGAGTTCTTTCAAGGTCGGTGAAATATGCCATTGGTATTTTAATGGGGAGTGCATTGAATCTATAGATTGCTTTGGGTAGTATGGACATTTTAATGATGTTGATTCTACCAATCCATGAACATGGTATGTTCTTCCATCTGTTTACGTCTTCCTCTATCTCTTTTTTCAGTGTCCTGTAGTTTTCCGTGTATAGGTCTTTTACCTCCTTAGTTAAGTTTATTCCTAGGTATCTTAATTTTTTTGGTGCGATGGTAAATGGAATTGCCTTTTTAGTCTCTCTGTCTGTAAGTTCACTATTGGTGTATAGAAAGGCCATAGATTTCTTGGCGTTAATTTTGTATCCTGCTACATTGCCAAATTCATTTATTAAGTCTATTAGTTTTTTGACGGAGTCTTTCGGATTTTTTATGTACAATATCATGTCGTCTGCAAATAAAGACAGCTTTACTTGTTCTTTTCCAATTTGGATGCCTTTTATTTCTTCTTCTTGTCTAATTGCAATGGCTAATACTTCCAGTACTATGTCAAACAGGAGTGGTGAGAGTGGGCATCCCTGTCTTGTTCCTGTTCTTAGGTGAAATGTTTTTAGTTTTTGTCCATTGAGTATGATGTTTGCTGTGGGTTTATCATATATAGCTTTTATTATGTTGAGGTATGAGCCTTCTATTCCCACCTTGTTGAGAGTTTTTATCAAGAAAGGGTGTTGGATTTTGTCAAATGCTTTTTCTGCATCAATTGATATGACTATGTGATTTTTATCTCTTAATTTGTTTATGTGATGTATCACGTTTATTGATTTGCGGATATTATACCATCCTTGCATTCCTGGGATAAATCCTACTTGGTCATGGTGTATGATCTTTCTGATGTACTGCTGGAGCCGATTTGCTAGAATTTTGTTGAGGATTTTGGCATCTATGTTCATGAGGGATATTGGTCTGTAATTCTCTTTCATTGAGTTGTCTTTATCTGGTTTTGGTATTAGGGTGATGCTGGCTTCATAGAAGGAGCTTGGAAGTGTTCCTTCCTCTTGAATTTTTTGGAATAGTCTGAGGAGGATAGGTTTTAGTTCTTCCTTGAATGTTTGGTAAAACTCTCCTGTGAAGCCATCAGGCCCCGGGCTTTTGTTTGCCGGAAGCTTCTTGATGACTGCTTCAATTTCGTCCATAGTTATTGGCCTATTGAGCTCTTTAGATTCTTCTTGATTGATTTTTGGAAGGTTATATTTTTCTAGGAATATGTCCATTTCCTCCAGGTTGTCCAGTTTGTTGGAATAGAGTTGTTCGTAGTATTTTGTAACAATCCTTTGTATCTCAGCGGGGTCTGTTGTTATTTCACCTCTTTCATTTCTGATTTTGTTTATTTGGGTCCTCTCTCTTTGCTTCTTGGTGAGCCTGGCTAGAGGTCCATCAATCTTGTTTATCCGTTCAAAGAACCAGCTCTTGGTTTTGTTGATCTTTTGTATTGTTTCTTTGGTCTCTATGTCATTTATCTCCGCTCTGATCTTTGTTATTACCTTCCTTCTGGTTACACTGGGCTTTTCTTGCTGCTCTTTTTCTAGCTCTTTGAGTTGTAGGGTTAAGTAATTTATTACCATTGATTCTTGTTTTTTGCAATAGGCTTGTAGAGCTATGAACTTCCCTCTCAAGACTGCTTTCACTGTGTCCCATAGATTTTGGATTGTTGTGTTTTCATTGTCATTTGTTGCCATGATGTTTTTTATTTCTTCCTTGATCTCTCTGGTGACCCAGTCATGGTTTAATAGCATGCTGTTTAGTCTCCAAGTGTTTGATTTCTTTGGATTGTATTTATTGTAGTTGATTTCCAGTTTTATGCCACTGTGATCTGAGAAGACGCTTGATATAATTTCTATCTTCTTGAATTTGAAGAGACTTTGCCTGTGACCCAGCATATGGTCTATCTTTGAAAATGACCCATGTGCACTTGAGAAGAATGTATATTCTGTGGCTTTGGGGTGAAATGTTCTAAAGATGTCAATTAATTCCATCTGGTCTAGTGATTCATTTAGGATTGCTGTTTCTTTGCTGATTTTTTGTTTAGAGGATTTGTCCAGTGGTGATAGTGGGGTATTAAAGTCTCCTACTATGATTGTATTGCTATTAATCTCTCCCTTGAAATATTCCAGGAGTTTTTAAATGTATTTGGGTGCTCCTATATTGGGAGCGTATATGTTTACCAGAATTATTTCTTCTTGTTGGATTTCTCCCTTTAGTATTATGAAGTGGCCTTCTTTATCTCTTGTTATGGCATTTACTTTGAGGTCTATTTTGTCAGATATAAGTATTGCTACCCCAGCTTTTTTTTCATTTCCATTTGCCTGAAAGATATTTTTCCATCCCTTCACTTTCAATCTGTGTGAGTCTCTTGTTCTGAGGTGGGTCTCTTGTAGACAGCATATATATGGGTCGTGTTTTTTTATCCATTCAGCTACTCGATATCTTTTGATTGGAGCATTTAGTCCATTTACATTTAAAGATATTACTGAAAGGTATTTGTTTGTGGTCATATCTATTTTTGTGTCTATATTCCTTCTTACCTGTTTATTTCTTCTTTTTACAGTATTCCCTTTAGCAATTCTTGCGTTGCTGGTTTGGTGGTGATAAACTCCTTAAGCCTTTTTTTATCTGCAAAGCTCCTGATTTCACCTTCAATTTTGATTGATAGTCTTGCTGGATATAGTATTCTTGGATTCAGTCCTTTGCTTTGCAACACTTTGTATACCTCCGTCCATTCACTTCTAGCTTGTTGTGTTTCTGTTGAGTAATCATTTGACAATCTGATGGGTGTTCCTTTGTAGGTAACTCTCTGTCTCTCTCTTGCCGCCTTTAAGATTCTCTCTTTATCATTTATATTTGCCATTGAAATTATGACATGTCTTGGTGTGGGTCTTTTGGGGTTGATCCTGCTTGGGACTCTCTGTACTTGCGTAACTTTTATCTTTCCCATATCCGGGAAGTTTTCTGTCATTATTTCTTCAAATAGATTTTCTAATCCCTGCTGCTCTTCTTGTCCTTCTGGCAGCCCTATTATACGCATGTTACTTCGTTTCATGTTGTCCCGAAGCTCCCTTAGGCTTTCCTCCTGCTTTTTAATTTTTTTCTCCAATTGCTGTTGAGATTGAGCTTGTTTCTGTACCTGATCCTCTAACTCACTAATTCGGTCCTCTGCTTCTTGTAGTCTACTGTTGAAAGTTTCCATGGTGTTTTTGATTGTAGCTATATCACTTTTCATTTCTTCCTGATTCTTGCATAAGTTGTTTATTTTCTCATCCATCCGATGTATAAATTCCACGACCATTACTCTAAACTCCTTTTCGGTCATGTTGCAAGCTTCAGTTTCACTGATTTCCTTTCTTGGCGACTCCACATTTTCTTTCCTCTGTGAGTTATTTCGTTTCCCCATTCTGGCTATCACCAGAAAGCTCAAGCTTCCGTTTGCGTGGACCTGGGCCGTGTGCTATGGGGACTTCACTCCACCCGAGTTTCACTGAAGTGCTCTGACACTAGGACGTGTGGCTGCCTTTGGTTGGTGGGAACCAGACTTGCCCAGGGTCAGTGTCCCCAGTGTTCCGTGTGGTCTCGTGTGCACACTTAGATTCAGGGGCCCTGTCTGCACCACACTGTTGGTGTGTGCCGAAAATGAGATCCTTAGCATGTGCCAGGAGTCAGAGTTTCCCTGTGTCTGCACCAAGACTAGAGTGTCAGAGTCTCTGTTGCCTTGTGCGGTTTCTCGTTGAGACTCAGGGTCCCTATGTGTGCATGCACCAACAATTGGGGTCGCTGGGTCTTAGTGTGAATGCGCTGTGAGTCAGGGATCCCAGGCAGCTGTGTCCGGCGTGCCAAATTCCCTGAAGTGGAGCTGCGACCTGTGTGTGCTCTCTCTACTGAGCCAAACCGGCTAGGGCGCACACTCTTGATTTCCTGAAGGTGAGCTGGCTCTGTGCACTCTACCGGAGTCCCGGAAGGGGGGCGGAGTCTGTCCTGCGTGCCAAATTCCCCAAAGGGAAAGCCCCTCTGTGCAAGCACTAAGATTCCCTGAAGGGAGAGCTGTGACCCGCAAGCCAAATTCCCCCAAATTCTCCGAAGGGGAGCCCTCTGTGCGCACTGACAGATTTCCCCAACAGGGAGCTGATTCTCTCCTGTGCACGCGCGCTCGCGCGCGCCAAATTCCCTGAGGGGGAGCGAGTCCCTGCGCAAAGCGCTCAACCACTTTTTAAAATCATTTATGCTAAGTGACATAAGTCAGTCAGAAAAAGCTAAGAACCATATGTTTCATTCATATGTGGGATATAAAATTGAAACTCATAGACACAGATAACAGTATGGTGGTTAGCAGAGGGAAGTGGGTGGGAGTAGTAAATGGTAAAGAGGGTGGAACACATGGTGACAGAAGATGATTTGACATTGGGTAACGGGCACAAAATGCAATACACAGAACATGTATCACAGAAATGTACACTAAACACCAATATAATCTTATTAACCAATGTCACCCCAATAAATTTAAATTTTTAAAAAAAAAAAGCTCTGGCCGGGTTATTCAGTTGGTTAAGAGCATTGTCCTGATATGCCAAGGTTACAGGTTTGATCCCCAGTCAGGGCACATACAAGAATCAACCAATAAATGCAGAAGTAACTGGAACAACAAATCAATGTTTCTCTCTTTCTTTTTCTCTTTTTTTCTCTTCCTCTTTCTTTCCCTCCTTCTCTCTGCTCCCTTTCTCTTTCTCTATAAATCAATCAATAAAAAGAAATAAATACAATTTATTTTTATATAAAAAAAAAAATCATTTCATTGCTTCATAGTTCTATCTTGTTGGTGATTTTCTTCCCTCTTTCTTAACTAGTGATACTAGATTTGAACAAAAATTTTGTGAACATGATCCAAATATTGATTTGGATTAATGTTCTTTTCTATTTTCAAGAATCAATATCAGCCTCAAAGGATTTATCTTAAAATGCCATCATAGTGATATTTCAAAGAATTGCTGTAGATTATAAAGATAGTTTTCAAAGAGGAATTCCAAAAGTACTGTGAACATTAGCAGTAATTATAGTAGAGTTCCAGGGTATATTTGGAAACTCATTTGGATTCTAACTTTGTTTTAAAAAATCACACAATTTTTTTAGAGAAACCTCAGAATCAAAGTAAAAATGAAAAAGGTCTTTGAATGCATAATTACTTTAAAAATTTAAAAGATTACATCCATTTGTATGCCATTCAATAAACAGAAATCTATGCATATTATTGGAGAAAAATCTGAGAAAGGTACATTTAGAAATAGCTGAGGGCACAAATCCAATGTAAATTATAAATATGGTCTCTCTGCCACAACATGTGGGCCAATGTCAAAGTTTGAACACTAACCATCTTCTGTAACTAGTAGTCACCTAGTAATACTGTGTCCTAAAGTTTTGTCTATTTATAATTCCATAAAAATAGTACTGCCAGGTACTAATGCAATTGCCAAAATATCATATTCCCTGTTTTATTAATAAGCTCTCTTCTTCCCACACACTGGGGTCCTCATGAACTAAGCAATCATATGTTCCAGTGGTATGGAAGCTCTTTTAAGCCCAAACTGTTTCTATTGGCACCTGTACATACATTTACTAGCATGTCAATGCCTCCCCCCACCCCTTAAATCAGCTCAATAATTAGTTGAAATGATTTAATCCAACATACTAAAATTATAATTCCATTACAGAGTTCCTTGTTAATCCTAAATAATTCTTAGGGACAAAATATGATGCAGTTCTAAGAATGGCTTTAACTTCTTTTTATATTAAACCATCCTATCTAATAAAAGAGAAACATGCAAATTGCCTGTACCTTCGCTACGCCCACAAGCCACACCCACCAGCCAATCAGGAACAAGTATGCAAATTAACCTAACAAAGATGGCGTTTAATTTGCATACACAGGTGCCGAGTGGCCTGGGTCTCGGGAACATCCTCGGGACCCAGGCCGCTCCTAGCCTGTAGGCCCACACTTAGGCCCTGAGCAGCAGGGGTCCCAGAACACCCCCTGGCCACTCCGGGACTATGGGTGCAGCCGCTTTTGCATGCTCCGACACCAAGCGGCGGTTCGGGTCCATGCCCCCAGCCCAGCGCCCACAACAGGGGGGCTGGCTGCTGGCCTCTAGAGCGTGTGGAGACCCGGCGGCTGCTGCTGTGCGCGGCCTGGGGGTCCCCGCATGCCCCCCAGCCCAGTGCCCATGATTGGGGGGGGCGGTTAGGAGGGGCTGGCTGCCAGTTTCTGGGGTGTGCAGAGACCCCGGCAGCCACCACTGGGTGGCGGGGACAACCCCTAGCCCAGTGGATACAACGCAGGGGCTGCATGAGCTGCAGAGGAAACACCATTTTTAAAAATATATATATATTTTATTGATTTTTTTACAGAGAAGAGGGGAGAGGGATAGACAGCTGGAAACATCAATGAGAGAGAAACATCGATTAGCTGCCTCCTGCACACTCCCCACTGGGGATGTGCCTCCAACCAAGGTACATGCCCTTAACAGGAATCAAACCTGGGACCCTTCAGTCTGCAGGCCCACAGTCTATCCACTGAGCCAAACCAGTTCGAGAGTAAATACCTTTTCTGACCGCTCATTGGCTAAGCTCCCTGTATGCCGCCACTTGCAGTGTTCTTGGTAACTTGGGTTATAAGAATCCAAGAAGGTGATCTAGGGTTTTTCCACCTTACTCCTGGAGGAAAAAACGAAGGTCCGCTGCTGGAGGGCTAAGAAATGTCATATCCTGCCCTAGCTGGTTTGGCTCAGTGGATAGAGCCTCGGCCTGCTGACCGCAGGGTCTGGGTTCGATTCTGATCAAGGGTATGTACCTAGGTTACAGGCTGCTCCCTGGCCAGGGCCCAGGTCAGGGCAACCAATCAAAGTATCCCTCTCACACTGATGTTTCTTTCTGTCTCTCCCTCTCTCTTCCACACTCTCTAAAAATCAATGGAAACATATCCTCAGGTGAGGATTAAAAAAAAAAGAAAGAAAGAAATGTCATATCCTATGAAAGACACATCTTGAAAAGGCCTACAGAAAGTTGTCATTTTTTCACAGTGAAGGGACTAGAGTCCGTGGCAGCTGCCGTGGCTGCAGCAGCGGGGTTATGGGGCTGGCGCCTTCCTTTGAATCAGCCCTGTCACCTCCCACAGAGTGTGGCCAGACTGCAGCTGACAGGACATCTCCTGAGGGCTCCCAGTCTGTGAGAGGGAGCAGGCTGGGCTGAGGGAACCCCCCACTGTGCACGAATTTCGTGTACTGGGTCACTAGTGTTTAAATAACTCTGATTGTGTGTGTGTGTGTGTGTATAATTTTAATTGATTTCAGAGAATAATGGAGAGGGATAGAAATATAGAAATATCAATGATGAGAGAGAATTATTGATTGGCTTCCTCCTGCATGCCCCACACTGGGGACCGAGCCCGCAACCCGGGCATGGGTTCTGACCAGGAATTGAACCATGACCTCCTCGTTCATAAGTTGACGCTCAACCACTGAACCACGCCAGCCGGGTTGATATTTTATGAATTAACAAGTACACTCAAATTTCAGTCTAAATTTTCAAGAATGCAACTCTGTCTCTGCCAGACAGACGTATTTCCAAAATCTAATTAAAAAGCTATGTTTATGTTGGAAGGATGATTTTTACTAGTTTACTCCTTTGGGAGTGTGTGGAAGTATGATAACTTATCATTTGTAAAATAGAATTTTATTCTGGTATTGCTAAGAAATATAAGCCAAGACTTGTAATCTCTATGCCTAAAATAATGCTTACTGAAAAGAACATGTAAAATGAAGTTAATATTCCAACTCCCTTAGGATCTAAATACCTGGATTTGAGTTCTGCCTCTTCACTTACAAATTGAGTTTTTTGGGTCAAATTCTCAATCTTTCCACTATCCTTCTGAGAACTCCTTTTGCAATTCTAAATCAATAAAAAGAATTAGAAAAATATACTCAACATAGGTCAGATGAACAAGTCAGGCCACCTACTATTATGCAAAATACTCAGGTGTTGAAAAAGTGACTCTGTCACAAATCCAATTAATGAAAGTAAGGAAATAAAAATGTTATAAATTTGCTCTCAGTGCATTCCATATGGAAAACAGTTGTATCCTCTCTAAGATATTTCTAAATAAAACTATGACTAGTAATGAGGCAAGCATACATAGCAAGATGTATATATTTTTTTAAAATATGTTTTTATTTATTTCAGAGAGGAAGAGAGAGATAGAAACATCAGCGATGAGAGATCATAATAAATTGGCTGCCTCATGCACACCCCCTACTGGGGATCAAGTCCACAACCCGGGCATGTGCCCTGACTAGGAATCAAACCGTGACCTCCTGGTATGTTATTACAAACATTGATGGACATATGGTTTAATTCCATTTTGAAAATATTACAAGTAAAGCTGCTATGAGTTATTTTTAAGTTTGCATTTCGCAGCTTCCGGTCAAGATTGCAGTGTGATAAATGAGGTACTCTCATCCTCCTAAAACTACATAAAAAATACAACTAAACTACAAATCCTAGCTGGACAGAAGTCCTACAACTAAGGATATAGAGAAAAAGCCATATCAAGACTGCTGGTAGGGTAGAAACGAGGAATGGGCTAGTCCCATGTGGCAAATCAAAATTGGGAGGGATTTCTCAGCTGTGGAGGTTCCCCCTCAGGAGCTAGGGGGTCCCAGCCCCACACCAGGCCCCCGCCCTCCCAGCACAGAGTTCCAGTGTCAGAAAGAGAATTCCTCATAACTTGTGGCTGTACAAACCAGTGGGGATTGAGTTTGAGGGAGACGGATGGGGGCTGGAGGCCCAGGAAATCCCTTTGAAAGGGCTCGTGCAAGGATGTACTTGGATAGTCATTGGAATGTAAAGTATAGCATAAAGAATATAGTCAATAATATTATAATAACTAAGTACTATGTCAGTTGGATATGAGATTTATTAGGATAATCACTTAGTAAATTATATAATACCTAATTATTTGGGCGCACACTGAAACTAATATAATATTGTTTGTCAATTGTAATTGGAAAATAAAAATATTATTTAAAAATATAGTTTGCATTTCTCTTTTGAAAATACCAAAGAATGGAATTGCTTGGTAGTATGGTAGATATATAAAGAATACAACTGCCAATTTTCCAAAGTGGTTCCGTCATTTTACATGTCCACCAACAATGGATGAGTTCCAGCCCAGCCAGTATGCCTCAGTGGTTGAATGTTAACCCATGAACCATGATTCCGTCAAGTCACATGCCCGGGTTGTTGGGAGCATGTAGGAGGTAGCCAATTGATGTTTCTCTCTCTTAGATGTTTCAATCTCTCTACCCCTCTTCTTTCCTCTCTCTCTAAAATAAATAAAAATATTTAAAAATAAAAAAAGGATGAGTTCCTGTTGCTCCAAATGCTCATCAACACTTGCTATCATCTGTCTTTTAAAATTAACCTTTTGCACTGGGATGTCCAGTATCACTCCACACGGTTAGCATTAGAATAAAGGAATCGAGAAAAAAGCAAGCGAGTGCAAAGGGTTAAGCCATCTAATGGGTATGTAATGATATCTCATTGTGATTTTAATTTGCATTTCCTGCCCTAGCTAGCTTGGCTCAGTGGATAGAGCATTGGCCTGCAGACTGAAGGGTCCGGGTTTCAATTCCCGTCAGGACCCTTATTTCAGGCTCCTCCTCGCCCCAGGCCCTGGTCCGGGCACTTGTAGGAGGCAACCAATTGATGTGCTTCTCTCACATCCATATTTCTCTCTGTCTTTCCCTCTGTCTTCTATTCTCTAAAAAAATGAATGGAAAAATATCCTCGGGTGAGGATTAAAAAATAATAATAACATAGCTTGCATTTCCCTAATGACTAATAAGCTTACATGTACTTTAAGATCCTTGTGAAGTGTTGTTTCAAATCTTTGCCCATTTTTAAAAATTGGGTTCTTTGTCTCATTACTGAGTTGTAAGAATTTTTAAAATATATTCTTAAGTAATTCATCAGATATATATTATGACCATTTTCTCCAATCCTGATTTGCCTTGTCCTTTTCTTAACAGTATCTTTTGAAGAGCATAGTTTTTAACTTTATTAAAGTCCAATTTAACACTTTTTTCTTTTATAACTTGTGTTTACTGTAAGAAATATTTAACAAACTTGAGGGCACAAAGATTTTCTTCTATATATATTTTTAAGTGGTATCGTTTTAGCTTTATGTCTATATTTATGATCCATTTTGAGTTAATTTTTTGTGGGGTTAAGTATGAGATGTGGGTTGATGTTCATGTTTTCTTTATAGATATTTAATATTCAAAGACTATGTCTTAAAAGAAGTATTGTATCCCCACTGAATTACCTTCATACTTTATCTAGGTTCAATTAACCATATGCATATTGGCCTACTTCTGGATTTTCTATTCTTTTCTATTGATCTACTTTATTGTTCTATTGCCTTATACCATTTTCACACTATCTTAATTTATTGTAGCTTCATAAGTTTTATACTTAAGGAGTATAAGTCCTCTAATTTTATTCTTCTTTTTCAAAATTGTTTTAGCTATTCTATATTCTAAGTCCTTTGCCTTTCCTACTATATTTTGAGTCATTCTTGTTAATTTCTACAAAAAGCCTGCCAGGTTATAATTTTTTTAAAAATTGATTTACATTTTTGTGTCATAAAAATTTTTAACATAGGATTTCAGAAAAATGGTACTGAACTTCCTTGAATGTATTATATTATTTAGATCTGTAGATACGATGCCTGCATGTCAAAGTAAGTTTTAGACATGTATCTAAAATTTCACTACTAAATACCCACATATATATTGACAAAATATTTTAACCAAAGATAAAAGCATTAGAAATATTAACATCCATGTGCTCCCTACACAATTTTATAAAATATTAATATTGTACCATATTTATTTCAGACCACAAGAAAAACTCAAACATCAACTGAAACTCCCTCTGTCCCTCCTGAATCCCACTTCACTCTCCTAAAAGTGCTGTTTATCATTCCCATGCATCCTGTATTTTCATTATAAATGTATAACATCCAAAAGCAAATGTGACATTGTTTTTAAACGTTATATACATAGATAACTGTACATGAATCTGATAGGTATTGAATGATATCTGATTCTTATGACATGATAGTATGGTGCCATTATTAAGAGCACAGGCTGAATGTATTCAAATGTCTCCTTGTACAATTTTTTCCTCAATTATATGATTCTTAGATATATTTATGTGGGCATATGATGCACAAGTTCCTTCCACTTTTTTTTAAAATGTATTTTATTGATTTTTTTACAGAGAGGAAGGGAGAGGGATAGAGAGGTAGAAACATCGATCAGCTGCCTCCTGCACACCCCCTACTGGGGATGTGCCCACAACCAAGGTACATGCCCTTGACCAAAATCGAACCTGGGACCCTTCAGTCCGCAGGCCGACACTCTATCCACTGAGCCAAACCGATTAGGGCAAGTTCCTTCCACTTTTATGTACTATACAATATTGCATGGAACTTCTATGGCACAATTTATCATTCTCCTGTTGATGGACATTTAGATTGCTTCCAATTTTTCATTACTGCAAACAATGTTGTGAAAATTTCTGTACATGACTCATTATGAACAAGTTTCTCGGGGGTGCCATTGCTGTGCAGTAGATTATGAAAATATTAACTATATTGCCAACGTGTTTTATGAAGTTACACTCCCGCAAGCAGTGTACATATTCATCCACAGCCTCACAAGCACTTGGCTAGGTCACATTTAAACATTTTTGCCAACCTGATGGATGTGAAATGGTAGTTGATATCTGAGAAATGAAAGTATGGTGCTGGGCAGCCATGGAAATATGCTGCTTGGATTGCCCTTCAAAAATAGAACTTGTCTATGAGTGCAGTTAGATCACTGGCTCCAGACACAGTATCTTAAGATCTGCTCCAACATTCCATCCAAGGCCACGCTCCTCCCAGCGAGTCCTCAGTCACTTTCTCAGCACAGCAGTACCACTGAGCCTGGTCATTCCTCCTCGATGAGAGCTCATCTAACAAGCCATCTTTGCTCTGGAGTTCTCCACTGGGTTGGCTGAGACTTTGCCAGCTATATATTACAGCCTGAACCTCTGCCAATTCTGCTTTCCAGATGTGCACTATGGCCTGAAGGCTTTCCCCTCCCTGTTTATGTTCCACAGGCATTACCTCCAATACACTTTACACACTTCAACTCCATTTCAAGAGCTACTACATGGAAAACTCAAACTGATATGACTGAGTTCATCAGAGCTCAAGCCTCTGCTGAATCCAATTGCTTCAATCTGTATCCAGCTCTACTTATTACTTCTGGATGTTGGGCAGGTTGTTTAATTTCCCTAAACCTCAGTTATTTCATCTCTAAAATGGGAATAATAATAGTACCTACCTCACAGGTGTGAGCAATTTAAATAATATAAGCATTTGGAAAAACTTCTGGCACATAAAAGCCCTCAATAAATACCAGTTTTGTTTGCCCAGTGTGATTTCCTTATTTACCATAAGAGTTATGATTAAGCTCCAGGATATATGAAATCATGACTGTAAACAATGACCTGGGGATACTTATTGCTCCTTTCTTTAGGTATATGTGTATATTTAGTAGGTGTTATTATAGCATGTTGGTAAACATAGTGATCTCAAATAAAATACTCAGTGATAATGAATAATCGCAGTCTGATTATCTTTGTCAATGATTAATTTATATTCTAAAACCATTTGTGTTTTGATTTTTTTTTTTGCTTATAATAAATTATACGTATATACAAGCAACATTAAGGAATATAAACTGCAAGACTGGAAAATCATTGCTGGGAGGCTTTGATTAAATGCCTTTTCTATCAAAGTGCACCATATATTTGGATTTCATAGTGTACAAATCTTGACACTGTTCTATTAGTTTACTTTTAGGAAGATATTAAGAATCAAACACCATCATGAAATTTTCCCATAAGTCAAAACATATTTAGTATTCTTTTTTAAATGGACATTTTTTCCTCTGATATTATTTTCCCAGAAATACCCACCAGATCCCCCTTTTTTTCATTGTTTTCTAAAATTTAGAATTATGACAGATGGAAATGAAGAAAGGTCAGGAAAGAAGCTCAGTAACTAATGCATTCTACTTGCATTCTAATCCTCAGAGGCCAGGTTAATGAGAATGTGGAAGAGTAATTAGTATTTAAGACTCAGTCAAACATTCATTGTAATGTGATGCTATTCCCTATCTTTAGTTTTAAAACTAGGAGTTTGGCCAAATATAAACTGGTGGAATAAGTAGATGCCTGGAAAAATAGGAGTCTCCATTAGCTTGCTGAAATATATTTTCTGTCTCATTCCAAAATTCTGTAACTCTCCATTGCAAGAAAAATAACTTCTGTATTGTTCCAAAACCCATATGAAATATATGCCCAGAGGACGACCTCTGATGCATTTGTGCAAAGAGATCATATATCTCATTCTTTAATCCACCCAATGGAAAAAAACACAAAAAAACAAACCCTAGATAGTGCATCAAAAACAGTGCTGGAGCAAGGGGCAGGGGGAAAAAAAGATTTGTACTATCTTGTCAGTAAAATGAATGATCATACTTCAATTGATTTGCATAGTAAATTCTGATTAGGTTTGGTAAGATATATCCTATATAATAAAAGGCTAATATGCAAATTGATCAAACAGTGGAATGACCGATCACTATGATACGCACTGACCACCAGGGGGCAGACGCTCAATGAAGGAGCTGCTCCCTGGTGGTCAGTGTGCTCCCACAGGGGGAGCGCCACTCAGCCAGAAGCTGGGCTCACAGCTGAGGAGCACAGGGGCGGTGGCTGGAGCCTCTCCCGCCTCCCCAGCAGCACTAAGGACCCCTTGGCAGACATCCCCCCAAGGAGGCTCTGACTGTGAGAGGGCACAGGCCAGGCTGAGGGACCCAGCCCCAGTGCATGAATGTCATGCACGAGGCCTCTAGTATGCTATAAAAATATATCTTATCAGAAAAACCAAGATGGCGGCATAGGTAAACACCTAAACTGCTGCCTTGCAGAACAATTTCAAAACTACAACTAAAAGACAAAACATCTATCACCCAGAACCATGGGAAAGCTGGCTGAGTGGAAGTTCTGCAACTAGAAGGAAAGAGAAAAGAGCATTGAGACGTGCACAAGCGCTGAAAAGCTGAGGTACAGAGGCACGCGAATCGGGCTGGCGGCGGGTGTCTGTGTGCACTGCTTTTCTCAACCTGAAGGGAGACAAGCTCCTGATTACTCTGAACTCCAGTTTCTGAGGAGACGCTGGGAACCCAAACTCCTACGGGGAGAAGCTGGACTGTCTGCCATCAGGTCAGAAAGTGAGGGCGGCTTTCTTGCAGAGGTGCACCCAGCAATCATTGTTTACTGCGCTGGGGCACGGGACGCGGGGACTTGGAAACACGGAAATGCAGAGATGGCTGACTGGCAGCCATTGCTGTTTGCCACGCCCTAGCCTAGTGACTCCCTGAGACCCCGCCCCGCACAATCTATAAACCCACCCAAGCTCCACGCAGCGGCTTTTGCATATAAATGGCCTGCCCTATCGCAGCTTAACCTAACAAACTGCAGCTCTGGTCAGACTGCTCCAAAACCTCCAAACCCCAAGCAAAGAGGAGAAAACTGTAGTTCTCGCTGTAGCTCCTGCTGGGTGGCCTCAGACAGTAGCTGACCTGCACCCCATTGGAGATCCAGAAGCTAGTGTATCTAGTGGTCAGTGTGAGATGACACCAGATTTCAACTACTCACATCCATAAGTGACACATTCAAGAGGTAGATTCAGTGAGCACCAAAGCCCCACTGAAACAAGGCCTGCCCCATAAGGGTGTCTCCAGCACAGCAGTTCTTCCATTATAGACACAGCATGTCCTCACAGCCAATTGGCCTGGAGGTCAATTCCTCCCAGAGACACCAACAACAATCAAGACTTAACTACAACAAGGCTGTACACACAGTTCACAAAGGGGTGCACCAAGAGTGTCCACCTCAGGTAACTGGGAGGCAGACCAATTGGGCCATATAGGACACCTAGCACACAAAGCCAACCTACCAACTCAGGGAAGCAGCAAAAATGCGGAGCCAAAGAAACAGATCACAAATGAAAGAAATGGAGGAAAACAAACAACTGGATATAGAGTTCAAAACCACGGTTATAAGGTTTTTCAAGAATTTCCTAGAAAAGGCCGATAAATTTAGCAAGACCCTCGAGGATATGAAAAAAGACCAACTAGAAATTAAACATACACTGATTGAAATAAAAAATATTATACAGAGACCCAACAGCAGACTAGAGCAGGGATCCTCAAACTTTTTAAACAGGGGACCAGTTCACTGTCCCTCAGACCGTTGGAGGGCCGGACTATAGTTTAAAAAAAACTATGAACAAATTCCTATGCACACTGCACATATCTTATTTTGAAGTAAAAAAACAAAACGGCAAAAACACCCACATGTGGCCCGCGGGCTGTAGTTTGAGGACGCCTGGACTAGAGGAACGCAAGAATCATTTCAAAGATTTGAAATACAAAGAAGCAAAAAACACTCAACCGGGAAAGCAAAAAGCAAAAAGAATCCAAAAATTTGAAGATAGTGTAAGAAGCCTCTGGGAAAACTTCAAGCGAACCAACATCAGAATTATGGGGGTGCCAGAAGAAAAGAGAGAGCAAGATACTGAAAACCTATTTGAAGAAATAATGACTGAAAACTTCCCCCACCTGGTGAAAGAAATAGACTTACAAGTCCAGGAAGCGCACAGAACCCCAAACAAAAGGAATCCAAAGAGGACCACACCAAGACACATCATAATTAAAATGCCAAGGGCAAAAGACAAAGAGAGAATGTTAAAAACAGCAAGAGAAAAACAGTTAATTACCTACAAGGGAGCACCCATACGATTGTCAGCTGATTTCTCAACAGAAACTATGCAGGCCAGAAGGGAGTGGCAAGAAATATTTAAAGTGATGAATAGCAAGAACCTACAACCAAGATTACTCTACCCAGCAAAATTATCATTCAGAATGGAAGGTCAGATAAAGAGCTTCACAGATAAGAAAAAGCTAAAGGAGTTCATCACCACCAAACCAGTATTATATGAAATGCTGAAAGGTATTCTTTAAGAAGAGGAAGAAGAAGAAAAAAGTAAAGATAAAAATTATGAACAACAAATACATATCTATCAACAAGTGAATCTAAAAAGCAAGTGAATTAAAAATCTGAGGAACAGAATAAACTGATGAATATAATAGAATCAGGGGCATAGAATGGGAGTGGATTGATAATTCTCAGGGGGAAAGGGGTGTGGGGGTTACAGGAAGAGACTGGACAAAAATCGTACACCTATGGATGAGGACAGTGGGGGGGAGGTTAGGGTAGAGGGTGGGGTGGGAACCAGGTGGAGGGGACCTATGAGGGGGAAAAGGAGAAACAATTGTAATAATCTGAACAATAAAGATTTATTAAATTTAAAAATATATATATATATATCTTATCAGACTATATCTGTTTTTTCATACTATAACTTATAAATTACCACTCTTCATTTATTTTTATACTTGTTAACTAAACTCCAGAACAGATTAGGCTCCATATTTCTGGATAAATAATCAAAATCCTTATTCTTCCTCAAACCCCCTCAAAATAAACAAAGCTCGATCTTTATGCAGTACATATCCTATTTAACCATTACACTTTCTTCTGGCCAAAATGATCACTACATCCTTTAGTGATTAGAAACATCAGAGAAATTGGGTTTCTCAGAAACTTGTGCTACAAGTAATGTTAACTGGGATTTTGCAAAAACGGTTCTTGCCCAAGTGGTTTTGAGAACCAGTACGCAAAACAAAATACGTCTCTTCACTCAGCATTTGAGGTCTCAGAACTCTAACATACTATTTACTGTAAAATGATCATCTCTGAGAAGAGGATGCATAAAATGTGAATTTATCATTCTAATTGAACTAGAAAATACCTTTTCATGGCCCAGAAAGAGCAGAAAAGAATACTGAAAGACCATGTACACGTAACCCTTAACATAGGGTTAAAAAAGGTTCTAAGTTGTTAAATAGTTTATAATAAAGATCAAAACCTGTAAGAGTTCATTATTGTTCTATACTAATAAATAGAATAAGGATGTCATTTTTTTTGAAGGGAAAATTTTAAATGTCAAAACAAGATATACGTATCATTAAAGCAAAAAAAAAAAAAACTAAGTTAATTTCAAATAAAGAGAAGTTTGTGGCTAGGTTAAAAAATTAAAAAAAAAAAAATCTAACAAGGGAACCCCCACAAAATTTCAGGAAAGGATCTTTTGCTTTCTGGTAATACAAATTATAAAGATCTCAAAAAGGAATGGGCTTATAATTCAAGGACATGTCTATCTCAAGATTATTTATTGGTATAGCTCTCTTTTCAAAGCTAGACATTAAATAATAATAAAATTCATGAAGTTCCACAAAATTCAAAACCGACAAAAATTTTAAAACAAAGAATGTCAAATGATAACTTATAGACATAGTCATGAATGCACCAAGTTTTCTTTTCCTGTGGGTGGCTCTATCTGATCATAAGAGGAAGAGGTTTAGGACAGTTTAATGGGGAGAAAAATAAATAAAAAAAGAGAGAGAGAATGTGGCTACCACTGAGTCACAGGGAGGCTGTAACTGGTTTTTTGAAAGTTGACAATGCTTAAATCATAAGCATATGTGCAGTAAAGAAGTTCCCACTATTCTTTCTCATCTGAGCTGTATTAGTCACTTTGTTTTCCCCGAAGTAGATAACAATAACATTCTGTGGATTCTGTGGTTTTTAGGAAAAAAATGGTAAGGTTTATATTTTCAAACCCCCAGTTAAGAAGAAATTTTTCAATAAAAGAGAATACAGATTCACAGAGATGCTGGTTGTAAGCAAAATTTCAACTATGGGACACACCAAATTCTCCACATACCAAGCAATGTCAAGACAATAGGGGATATATAATCTAAAAAATGTTTGAGGTTGATTTCCCTTATACTCAATTATTTTGCAGTGCCAAATCAGATAAAATCAATACAATTTTTGAAAGACTTCATGTCTTTTGACAAGAACCTACGTTATCTTATGTACTCTAAAAGTTATGACACTGTCTCTGCTGCTTTAGTTAGGCTTTATTCTCTGGGGGCTTTTTAACTGGACTCTCATGTGTGCCCCAGGGACCTTATTTGGTTAAGTGACTGTTAACCCTTTCATGTCAAGTATATCCTATTTTTATAATGAAAAAAAAAAAGTGCGTTTCAGTGGAAATGTGTTTTTCTTGTTGTGTTGTTTGTTTGTTTGTTTGTTTTTCCAGGGGAAATGTTTTCATCTTTACCTTGCTTAATTCACTGCTCTGTGTTGTCCCATTAATTTCCTCTTTCCTGAAACTCTTGTCTTACTGTGCCTTTCCAGCAGTAAGTTGGTGTTTCCCAATGCTCTGCTAACACTGAAATATGGGGGAGAATATAAAATTATTTTATGCTTACTACCTGCTTTTTTAAAATTTCTATTTGGATTTCTCTTATGATATTGCTGTGTTCATGTCTATGCTTAAATTAAAAAGAAGGAATGGAAAGCACATATTAATTAATTTATTAATTGCAAAAAGTTCTATCATTAATAACAAACTGCAACAGGAAAGAGATTAATAACTTACATGCTAATAGTTCTCTAGCTCTGCAATAAACTTAAGAAAGTAAAGATTTTTAGAATGAAATATAGCACATTAAGTCTTAAGACACAGAGATATCAGTTTTGAAATAAAATGAATCCCACTCAAGGAAATACTTACAAGATGAATGATAGCATTCCTTTAGAAGAAAATATAGCAATTAACATTCTCTCAAATATAGCTTTTAATATATTTTGTGAATTAAATGATGAAAATAAGGCCAGTCACTTAGGTATTTGTTATGTTATCTTTTGTAAACAGAATATTTACATTCTCATATTCACTCATTGTAAGAGACAAAATATGTAAGTCAGACCATTTACCTACTACAACTTTGATGATAATGTATGAAATTCAATGGCTTTTGAACCTGAGTATAAATCTTCTAACAGGCCTATATTTCATTCCCACTTTAATAAAAATCAACCAATAATTCCACATTAGCAAAAAACACACTTGAAAACCAATGCTCACATGCCTACCACAAGTATGTTAGCTCTGGGTCATGGGTAATTACAGGTCAAGGAAGATCAGAGGCAAGGTTAGACTTGTTTAAGGTAATACAACATGGAGAAAGGATTCATACAGGACACGATAAGGCAAGGTCACAGTTTGGGCTGTCAAACTAAAATTGAGAACAAAAATAAGATTTAGAATCCAACTCAGTTTACCAGAAAGCTTCCTACCTTCCTGGACCTTTTACCATCTGCATCCCAGACTTCTGAATCTAGGGTCAGGATTCCAGTATGACATGCAAACAGCTTGGATGTGGACACTCCAGTCATTACAACAAGAAAAAAGCTGAACAAACTCAAAATAGTACCTTCTTAATCCAATTTTGCTGCCCCCAAAACTGAAGAGACAAACAAGCAAATACAAAGAATCACAGCTTATCTGGAACAGAAGGCCAGGAGCAATCCCTGCAATTGGAGCCAGTATCTGTGCCAATATTTTCAACTGTAATTGATGAATATTTGACAGCTCAGTGTAGACTAACCAGAGAGTTAAAAACTCCTAGGTGGGGAGAGGGGACAGTCTTAGGGAGAACCCACCTACAGTTTTGCCTCCAGGAACCTCACCAGGTTCTCACTGGGAAGATTGGAGAAATCCTCTTATGCTTCCAGCAGAGGAATAGAAAAAGTAAGCATTTTGAAATACACCCAGAGTCCTCAATTCTCCTTTTAAAAGGCTCCTCTAGCCTCCAACCTGGAGAAAATGAAATACCCAACTCCAGTTCCCTCTAACTTTTAAAATGAGGAAGGGAAATACCCATCTTAGGCTCAGTAAAAGACTGAGACCTAAACATAGGGTTATAACATGCTTCTGTTCCCCCCACATCTTATTACTATCTCAACAGGGCTCCAACAAAATAACAGGAGATTACAACTAAAAGAACTGCTAGCCTCAAACTCTACTTAATAAATCTGTGAGGAAATTCCAAAGACAATGGGGGAGATAAGCGACACTGAGGAAAATTTATCCTCTAACACTACAGCTACAGCAAACAGTAAACACAGCCTAACTGCTAGCTAAACCAAAACCCTCACTCTGAAGGCCTTAGTTTCTTTTACTCTGTATCATAATGTCCAGCTTTCAACAAAAAGTCACAAGGAAGTCAAAGGGTAAAAAATATAGTCTGAAAAGACAATGCAACCATCAGAACTAGAATCAGATATGATAGAGCTTTTGGAGTAATCAGACCAGGAATTTCAAGTAACTATGATTAATATGTTAAAGGGTCTAATAGATAAAATAGTAGTAGACAACATGTAAGAACATATGGGTAACATTAAACAGAAGAGATGATAGCTCTAAGAAATAAAAAAGAAATGCTAGAAATATAAATGAAGTAATATAAATGATATATAATATAAATGAAGTTTGCATTTGATGGATTCATCAATAAACTAGACATGGAGAAGAAAAAAATTAGTGAGCTTGAAGAAATGTCAATAGGAATTCCCAAACCTGAAATGTGAAGAGAAAAAGAACAGAATACTCAAGAACTATGGGACAATTACAAAGAGTATAATATACACACAATGGATATAACAGGAGAGTAAACATTTGAGATAACAATGGAGAATAATTTTTATTAATTAAGATTAATGATAGACACCAAACTACATATCCAAGAAACTCAACAAACACCAACAGCATAAATACCAAAAAATAAATAAAAATCTATAATTAGGTATATCATATTCAAAATGTAGAAAATCAAAGACAAAGAGAAAACTTTGAAAGAATCCAGAAGAAAAACACACACACCTTATCTACAGAGGGAAAAGATTAAGGATTACACCAAGAAGGAACTAAAGTGAAATATTGTAAGTATTAAAAGAAAGTATTAAAAGAAAAAAACCAACCTAGAATTCTGTAGCCAATGAAATTATCTTTCAGAAGTGAAGGAGAGATACTTTCTCAGACAACCAAAAATTGAAGGGATTTGTCACTAGACCTGCCTTGAAAAAAAGTTCTGCCTGTTGACCTCCTTTACCCTTTACTAGCTCCCCCCATTCCTTTCTTCTTATACTGGACTAGAGGCCTGCTGCACAAAAATTCGTGCACTCAGGGGGGTTCTTCAGCCCAGGCTGTGCCCTCTCGCAGTCCAGGACCCCTCAGGGGATGTCCACCTGCTGGCTTAGGCCTGCTCCCCAGGGGATTAGGCCTAAGCTGGCAGTCAGACATCCCTCTGGCAGTCCGGGAGTCCTTGGGGGATGTCCGACTAACAGCGTAGGCCCGCTCTCTGCACTTGCCATGGGGAGTGGGCCTAAGCCGTTAATCGGACATCCTTAGTGCTGCCGTGGAGGCGGGAGAGAGGTGAGAGAGGCTCCCACCACTGCTGCTGTGCTGGCCAGCCATGAGCTGGCTTCTGGCTGAGCAGTGCTCCCCCTGTGGATACGCACTGACCACCAGGGGGCAGCTTCTGAGTTGAGTGTCTGCCCCCTGGTGGTCAGTGCACATCATAGTGACCAGTCGTTCCTGGTCGTTCCTCTGTTAGGGTCAATTTCCATATTATCCTTTTATTATATGGGATAACTCCTTATCTTTCCTTTACTTACAGTATCTGTTAGATACTGTGTCTTTTAGAACTCTGTGTATTCCAAGTTTTGGCTCCTCCAATTGCTCTTTTTGCTATGCATGTTTTGGGAAGATGGTGAATAAATTAAACTAATAAAAAACACTGCCCATAATAGTGAAATAATTGACCCAATAACCCATTGTCTAAACATGTGGAACTGTGAAAATCTCTATAACCCTGGCCTCACCATGAACACATGTATTGGGTATTAGTTGATTATAACAACTCAGTGCAGGTGCATCTGATAATACTAGCAATATATATCTCCAGTGCCCAGAACAATGCCAGGCACATAGCAAGTATTCATTATTTCTTAAATGAATTGATTTAAAAAAAAATTTTTTTTAATTTAATACCTGGTGAGAAGTAACACATAATATTTTCTAAATATTATTTGTCAACTTGCTATAATACCCATCTCACAAATAAAATTAAGTCTCCTATACTGGTCTGCATTTCTGAAATCTAACTTTACAGAAGTATTAAGAGTATGCCTGGGAAACATCTTACATCTGGCACATTACAAGGTGTTGAGACCAGGTGTCTAAGTCTTTAAATATACCAGTAAAACACTTGTCTCACTTGTGAAAAAATACTTTAAAAGTTTTCCAGATATGTATGCGGATTTAGGCAGCCTTACCCCATGATTAAAGACAATTTCATGGAAATTTAATACAACTTTTCAAAATATCAAGACATGACAGTGAACTCAAATGGCTGAAGTGAGCAAAATCTGCTCCTAATTTTAATTTCATATGGTTTGGCACTTAAAAGGAACAGTTAATACTAAACTATTCTTTTTATAAAAGTCAGAAGAGACAAGCTAGCTAAGTCTTCTCTGGCAACTCATCTTCCCCAGGTTACTTATTAGATACACTGTTTCCTATATTCTTACATAACTTAAACTCATTTCCACTGAAGGGCTTTCTGAAAATGTCCGTTTATTTATCTCTCTCTCCAACTATACCGAGTTCCTTAAAAGCATTTAGCAAAATGAATGCCTGATACATATAGGTGCCCAATGTGTTTGCTGAATAAATAAATAATCCAAGGTACTCTAAATACTGTCTTTGACTAAGTTTACAGAAATCATTTGTATGAGTGGGGACAACTCTACTACAGGGATAGCTAATTTATCTTACTGCACACCAGTCAACAACGTTTGGATTTATTTTTCCTTTATCCTCACTATTATTTATTTGTTTTCCAATACATCAATACAGCTTATCCAGAAAAAAAGTTTAACTTAGTTATAAAAACATTGGTATGACTGTGAAGCCACATTCACATTAAGACCTGTCTAGGCTGTAGCATTCTTGTTTCCTGCATATGGCATTATATAATGCTAACACCAATCAAATTATCAAATGTAAATGGTTATCTTTCTATGCAAAAAGATGTCTGGGAAATTTTTTAACTCTCTAGGTTGGCATTCCAGCATTTAAAATTCCAGACAATCAATGATTTTCTTCCTCATTCAATAACAACACATAGTTGTAAATCAACACTTAATGGCAACCATTTCATATTAGAGGCATGAGTTGATTCTAAAGAAAAATAAAATATGACTTCCATTCTTTTTCAGTTTTTGCAAAAATAACATAAATTGTTATCAAGGTGACATATAATTATCAACCTAAATTAAATTTGGGAACAGCAGAACTCTGATTACTTCTAGTGCTTTAGTTGGATGAAATCTTGCAAAGCAAATATAATTTCAAAAAAAATCTATTGTGTATTCCTAATTCAACTAGAGGCCCAGTGCACAAAATCACATGAGACCAAGCCCCGCCTCGCTGGTGGGACCCCAGGCCAGCCATGCGCGAGTAGCTCACCACCACGAGCCACCGTGTCGCATGAGCCACAAGCTCCGCCTCTCCATGCGAGCCGTGAGCCCCTCTGTACCGTGTAAGCCCCGCCGCATGAGCCACAAGCTCCGCTTTGCCCCCAAGCTGCAAGCCCCGCCTTGCCATGCACCCCAACGTGCCCCGCGAGCCACAAGCCCCACCGTGCTGCGCAAGCTGTGGCCCGGCGTGAGCCCTGCCCTGCCACCATGAGGGGCTCACGGGCTGGGGGGAGGGACCGAGAGGTGCTCCATGAACCTTCTGGTGACTGGTCATTTGGTTGTTCTGTCATTACAGCGTTACAGTCACTGGCCTTTTATAATATGAACTAGAGGCCTGGTGCATGAAATTCGTGCATGTGGGGGGGTGTCCCTCAGCCCAACCTGCACCCTCTCCATTCTGGGACCCCTTGAGGGATGTCCGACTGCCTGTTTAGGCCTGATCCTACCCCAACTGCCCTTCCCTGCAGGCCCGGTAGCCCCCAACTTCCCTCCTCTGCCGGCCTGGTCATCCCTAACTGCCCTTCCCTGCAGGCTTGATCAACCCCAACTGCCCTCCCTTGAAGGCAGGTCCCTCCCAACTGCCCTCCCCTGCTGGCCTGATTGCCCACAACTGCCCTCCCTTGCAGGCCTGGTCCCTCCCAACTGCCCTCCCCTGCTGGCCACCTTTTGGTGGCTATCTTGTGTCCACATGGGGGCATCCATCTTTGACCACATGGGGGCAGCCATCTTGTGTGTTGGATGGTCAATTTGCATATTACTCTTTTATTAGACAGGATAGAGGCCTGGTGCATGGGTGGGGGCTGGCTGATTTACCCTGAAGGGTGTCCCGGATCAGGATGGGGGTTCTCTTGGGGTGTGGGGTGGCCTGGGTGAGGGGCCTGTGGTGGTTTGCAGGCCGGCCACGACCCCCGGCGACCCAAGCGGAGGCCCTGGTATCTGGGATTTATTTATCTTCTATAATTGAAACTTTGTAGCCTTGAGCGGAGGCCAGGGCTGGCCAGAGCAGGCGGGAAGTTTGGCTTCCTCCATCGCCGGGGAAACCCAAGCCTCCTGCTTGCTCCATGGCCGCAGCCATCTTGGCTGGGTTAATTTGCATACTTGCTCCTGATTGGCTTGTGGGCGTGGCTTGTGGGCATAGCGGAGGTACAGTCAATTTGCATGTTTCTCTTTTATTAGCGTAGATATGTATAACTATGGACTATATTTGCTTTTCTTAACATCAGAAAGCTAAGAATGAAAAAATGTGCATAGGAGTACAATATATTATAAAACTAACACAACAACCTTAACCACCAGAGTATAATACACATTGTATAGTCATTGAAAACTTATTATGTGCCTGAGACCGTCAAAACCAAGTGACTTGGTTTTTTCTGTTTTGTCCTTTCACCTGCAACAAAAAGCATGAAAGTTTTATTCTCGTTAACTCCCATCTTTAAATTCAAATGTAAAACATCTTAATGTAAACTACTTTGAAACCAGATATAAAATGAATGAATTCAACAAATATTTACTGAGTGTTTCCTAGGAGTCAGGCTCTAGGGGTAGAGCAGTGAACCAAGCAGAATAAAAAAAAAAAATCCTTGCCTTCATTGGATTCATACTGTATTTAAGAGATAATAAGTAAATTATACAACATGTTCTTTGGTGACAGTAGTATAGAGAAAGCCAGCCAGCATGAAGGGTGCAATTTAGAGTATAGACCTGAAGGAGGGAGGGGAAAGGGAAAGAGAAATGCCTGAGAGTTAAGACAACAGCAGGGGCAAAGAGCCTGAAACAGTGTATTTGAAGTGGACAAAAAAGAGCAAGATTTGGAATGCACATTGAATGAATCTTCTGTCGAATTCACATACATTTCCTATTTGCTTATAATTCAAGTACCAGAAAATATCTTCAAACTTTATTTGTTTAGGGAAGTTAATATGTTTAGGGAAAGAGGAAAATGCATAGTTTTCAAACAAATCACCTAATTTTTCATAACTTCCTTTTCACAGTTATTGGAGTTTATCATCATGGCTACATGTATAAAATTCAGCCCAAAGATTACAGTTATTGTCATTTCTATTTTCACCCTGATAGCAAAAGCTGCATTTATAAGTTGTCTGAACACAGACTGTGCTACAGATGCCACATTATTTGCACTGACACATTTGGATAGCATTCCTTGGAATCAGACAGGAATGCAATGTAATGAGTAAGCTCTTGGGCTCTGGAGCCTGATGAAGTTGAATCTCAGTCCTATCACTTTCTAGTTGAGTAGCTATAGAAATGTCCTTAATCTCTCTGTGCCTCTGTTTCTTATCTGAAAATGGGGATAAAATAATTGTAAGAATGTCATAGAACTGTTTTGAGGATTTAAAGTATGTAAATTAGAACACAGCTTGGTATATACCTTAAAAATGCATTGGCTGTGGGACTGAGTGAAAAAAGTGAAGGGATTGAAAAGTACAGGTTAGTAGTTACAAAATAGTCATGGGGATGTAAAGTACAGCATAGGAAATATCTCTATATATAAAAGCCTACGTGACCGAATGACCAAATGACCTAACGACCGGTCAACTGGTTGCTATGATGTGCACTGACCACCAGGGGGCAGATGCTCAATGCAGGAGTTGTCCCCTGGTGGTCAGTGTGCTGCCAAGGCCAACCTCCCATGGCCCCTCTCCCTGGCCGCCAACCTCCTACAGCCCCACCCCCGCTGGCCAATCTTCCATGGCCCCGATCGGCCCCAATCGCCGGCCAGGCTGAGGGACCCCACCCGTGCACGAATTTGTGCACAGAGCCTCTAGTAGTCAATAATATTGTAATAACTAAATATGGTGCCAGGCAAGTACTGGAAATATGAGGCACGGAACACTTTGTAAAGCATACAACTATCTAACAACTATGCTGTGTACATGAAACTAATATAAAATAATTTTGAATGTAAACTGTAATTTTAAAAACCTAAAAAAATGTATTAACTGTTATGATAGTTGTTATTATTAATATTG
The DNA here is from genome assembly GCF_027574615.1 of Eptesicus fuscus. Lineage (NCBI taxonomy): Eukaryota > Metazoa > Chordata > Mammalia > Chiroptera > Vespertilionidae > Eptesicus > Eptesicus fuscus. Next base: position 41,833,508 of record NC_072482.1, read on the forward strand.
ATGGAACACATCTGGTGGTTTTTTATGTATTATAAACACAATAAGAAGTAATTATGATTCCTTATTTGTAAATATTTGCTCTCTCTTGATGGCAACAGTAAAAATCATTCTTTAATTTCTGAAGATTCAAATCCATGATAAGATCTGAATGCATTCATTCTTAAATTTAAACAGATATGTTTAAATGTTAAGAAAACAAACAATGCATTAAAATCGAGTCAGCTTCTGATGATTCCTAAGTTGGAAAATATATGCTTTTTAATACCCGATATTTATGCATCCCCAGTCATGTGTAAAAAGTATACTTAAGAGCAAATTCTTTTGCATTTCATAACATTTAGAAGAACATCAAAGAGTATACTTACACAAACCTAGATGATGGAGCCTAACTAGGTTATATGTTATAGCCTATTTCTCTTAGGTTACAAGCTTGTACAGCATGTTACTGTACAAAACAACAGGGGATTAAATCAAGCACAAGGGAAAATGATGCAATTAAGAGACTCAGTAAGCATGAGATGTCTGAGAATATTGCTGGTATAACACAGCATCCTGTTTTACAGCAAACTTTTTAATAAGTAGAAAGAGTACACTCTAAAAGTACAATTAAAGTATAATATAATAACTACATAAACCAGTAACAGTCATTTGTTATCAAGTATTATGTACTGTACATAATTGTATGTCCTACACTTTTAAACAACTGGTAGTGCATAAATTAATGAGCAGGGAGCATATATAGTGTGGAGACACTGGACAAAGATATGGTTCACATCCCAGGCAAGATGGAGAGGGATGGCATGAGAGTTCCTCACACTACTCAGAACAGCACAATGTTTAAAACTTATGAGTTGTTTATGTCTAAAAGTTTCCATTTAATACTTTTGGACTTTATTTGGAAAACTGTGCTTCTCTAGTTCACATTAGCTAAGGGGGCAGATATAATAGTCCTCCCCTAATCTGAAAAATGAAACTGCAGATAAGGGGGGACCACTATATACAGGATTCATGGAGAGGAGGAGGATGGCAAGAAACAGGCAAGTGCATAGGCCAGATCAGAAGGGATTTATAAGCAGAAGATGAAAACAGTTAATAAAGGGGTGAAGATAAGTTCTTGAAGACTTACTGTTGTGATACAAAAGAAACTAGAAATTACTGAAAGGTTCTTTATGGTGATAAAGATATAAAGTGGCAAAGTCTAGGGAAGTTGGGTTATGGTTATGGAAATGGAGTCAAGAGTGTAGATCAGGGGTCCTCAAACATTTTAAACAGGGGGCCAGTTCACTGTCCCTCAGACCGTTGGAGGGCCGGACTATAGTTTAAAAAAAAAAACAACTATGAACAAATTCCTATGCACACTGCTAAGTCGGCTGGTAAGCAGGACAGGCAGCAGCAGCAAAAACACCCGGCGGGCCGGATAAATGTCCTCGGCGGGCTGCATGTGGCCCGCGGGCCGGGCCGTAGTTTGAGGACCCCTGGAGATCAAGGACATACAGAGGAACTGTCTGCATGGATTTAGTAATGAATCTGTTCTTAAGATAAATGCACAGAAAAACATTGGGGAATCATAACAGATACTGAAGAAGAAAAAATTATTTCAATTTCTCCTTTGGGATACAATCAGATGGTACTGTTATAGATGATTTTTAAAGAAAGAGAGATAGTGAAGAAGTGGACTAGTTGATTTGCATATGTGGCTTATATAAGCCCAAGTCTTCTTTTTAATCTTTGCAAGTTAATTCAATAGTTTTTAGTATCTGTATCATCTTTTATTGAGGAAATAATTCTTGTCATGGACTTGCTTTGAAGCTGACTTACAAAAAATATGCAGCATAGGGAATGTAATACAAGGCAAATAAAAATTTTTTGTAAAATTTTTTTCTTTTAAACTAATCACCTTTAGCTCCTGATGAAAAAAACTTTGGGCAAAACAAGGAAAAACAAAGTAATTTAAAATGTTGAATGAGAAATATATTCCTCTGGGTCAAGTATAATTATATGATGTGATGATCAAACATTTTCAACTGACTCATAATGATCCCAATTATAATTGAATCACTGAATTTTTTGATACAGCTCAGCCCTGAATGTTTAAACAAAATACAGATTCTTTAGTACTTTATTAGAACCCTAAAGTTAGAACACTTTAGAACAGGGGTCCTCAAACTTTTTAAACAGGGGGCCAGTTCACTGTCCCTCAGACAGTTGGAGGGCCGGACTATAGTTTAAAAAAACAACTATGAACAAATTCCTATGCACACTGCTAAGTCGGCTGCTAAGCAGGACAGGCAGCGGCGGCAAAAACACCTGGCGGGCCGGATAAATGTCCTCGGAGGGCCGCATGTGGCCCGCGGGCCCGTAGTTTGAGGACCCCTGCTTTAGAAAATGCTTAATTCTAATAAATACTTCCACTTAAGGCAGAAACGTGTATGTGTTTATGTTTACATTATATTTATATTATATATTTATATTGTACTAGAGGCCCGGTGCATGAAATTCATGCACTGGTGGGGGGTGTCCCTCAGCTCAACCTGCACCCTCTCCAATCTGGGACCCCTCGGGGGATGTCCGACTGCCTGTTTAAAAACAGACAGACATCCCTTTCACAATCCGGGACTGCTGGTTCCCAACTGCTTGCCTGCCTGCCTGATTACCCCTAACCGCTTCTGCCTGCCAGCTGATCACCCCCTAACCACTCCCCTGCCAGCCTGATCTATGCCTAACTGTTCCCCTGCCAGTCTGATCATCCCCAACTGCCCTCCCCTGAAAGCCCGGTCACCCCCAAATGCGCTCCCCTGCTCCCAGCCACGACCTGGGCAGTGGCCTGGGAGACTGTGTGCACCTCCCCCCACCCCCACAATCTGCTCCCAGCTGGGACCTGGGTCTCAGCTGGGAGCAGATCATGTGGGGGTGTACGCCATCTCCCAGGCCCCTGCCCGGGTCTCAGCTGGAAGCAGATCCGCCCGGGGTGCACGCCATATCCCAGGCCACTGCCCAGGTCACGGCTGGGAGCAGATCACACTGGGGGATGTGTGCCTTCTCCCAGGCCACTGCCCGGGTCGCGGCTGGGAGCAGATCACACTGGGGGATGTGTGCCTTCTCCCAGGCCACTGCCCGGGTTGCGGCTGGGAGAAGATCACACTGGGGGATGTGTGCCTTCTCCCAGGCCACTACCCAGGTCTCAGTTGGGAGCAGATCATGCCGGGGGTGCACGCTATATCCCAGGCCACTGCCCGGGTCACGGCTGGGAGATCACGCGGGGGGTGTGCGCCGTCTCCCAGGCCACTGCCCGGGTCGCAGCTGGGAGAAGATCATGCCAGGGGAGGTGTGACTTCTCCCAGGCCACTGCCCTGGTCTCAGCTGGGAGCAGATTACGCCGGGGGTGTGCGCCGTCTCCCAGGCCACTGCCCGGGTAGCGGCTGGGAGCAGATCAGCCAGGGGTATTCGGGACCCTCCCAGGCCAACAGCCCGGGTCGAATGCTGCCTGCTCTCAGCAGTAGCCCTCTCTGGGACTGGGGGACTTCGGTGGGCCTGAGAGGACTGGGTGCCGCCATCTTGTGGCCATGGGCGCCGCCATTTTGTCGTGGAGTGATGGTTAATTTACATATTACTCTATTATTAGATAGGATAATGTATATATTATGTTTATATTAAGCGTATCTGCCCATGTACTTAAAGTGACAGAGAGGTTACAAATAATATTTACAATAAAAACAACCAAGGTACATATGTGCAGACTGGGAATCGAACCCATAGCCGTTTGGTGTATGGGACAATGCTCTAACCAACTGAGCCATCTGGCCAGGGCATGAGTACTTTTATATACATTATTTTATTTCTGGACAATTCCAACTATTAAGTGTTCTAACATTAATGCAAATTTGCCAGCCTATAACTTTTTATTAAATTACTAGAGGCCCGGTGCATGAAATTCATGCACAGGTAGGGTCCCTAGGCCTGGCAGGCGATCAGGGCTAATCTGTGGGGCGACCAGTGGGGTGATTGGGGGGCCCTGCTCACACCCACCTTGGCTGGCCTGAGGCCTGTGGGCTGGGGGCAGCTCCTGCATTGAGCATCTGCTCCCTGGTGGTCAGTGTGCATCATAGTGACCAGTTGTTCCGCTGTTGTTCTGGTCAATTTGCATATTAGGCTTTTATTATATAGGATTGGCCCTCATCATCCTCCCTTGGGAAAAAATTATACTTACATTTATACCACTTAACAAAAGTAATTTTATTTTTTAATGTTTAATCTCAATCATCACAACAATCCTATGAAGTAGGTGCTGTTATTATTTTTCACTTTTTTTCTGGAGAGGTAAGCAACTTTCCCAAGGTTGCAAATGTAGTAGTTGATGGAGTCAAAGTTTGACTTCAAAGCCCAGGTTTTACTTATCACATGTCCCTGAGACATGGGCTTTGTACACTGACAAAATCATGGTTCTGAATTCCCAAACTGAGGGTCAGATCCCAAACCATGGTGAACTCCATGAAGTAAGAAATGTCATTCTATAAGGCTTTGGTAGAAATGGATTACAAACCTATCCAGGCAACACCACTCTAATATGTGCTCAGTAAGACTGAGTCTTTTTTCCATTATAATTTTTACATACCCAAATCTAACCATATTGGTTAAGGATAATAACAATTGCTTATTTTGTTTCTATTCATATATGTGGCAGTCTTTGCCATCTATACTGTAGGATGTGGTTTTATTTTGACTGAACATGTAAAAAAAAAATGGGTCACCATCTGTGGATGCCACAACAAAGTCTTAAGAATTAATCACTACATTATGGTTAAATCAAAATCATTACATGCTGTGTCAGTTTTGGCTTGTTTTATAATTTGTGAAATAAAAATAACAGTCAAATGATGGAAAACTAAGCTAGCCAGAATGTGATCATCTTGGCAATATAAATGATTATTTTGTTCTTATGTCCTGATTGTGGCAAATTTTATATAAATTTTGTTACAACTTTAAATAATGGGACTTTGAAATCTATTAGCTCAAGAAATATTTACTGCCAACTTGCATTAAATGTAGTTAGATTACTTTATGTAACATACTGACTTCAGAACCTCTAGCCCTCAAGGGATAATCTGTTTGTTGTTAGACTTGGGAAAATCAGGTATTCATCACTCACCACATCCCTATTTTTCTACTTTCTACATGAAAATGATGGTAGTAACTCAGCAAATGTAGGTAGGACACATTTAAACTTTAATTTTCTAGTATGGTGAAAGATTGTTGCCAATCCACTCACATTCTCCTGTGTGGCCTCCATTGGAGTAGCTCAATCCAGTTTAACAAATATTTATTGCATATCTATTTTGTGCCAGGAATTGACATAGAAACTTGTTCATAAAATGAACAAGCTAGATTCCTGTCCTTGAGGGAATACATATTCTATTATCAGAGACACACAGTAAGCAAAACATGTAATAAATGAATAAATTATATAATATTATAAAATAAGAAAAGTACAGCAAAGCAAGAGTATCAGGAGAGCCAGGCATGGGGAGAAGGAGGGACAGATTTCAGTATTATATGGAGAATCTGGATAAGCCTTAGAGGAAGGTGAGATTTCAACAAGTACTGACAACAATTAGGTCATTAACCAAGTAGATTTCTTGGGGGAGAATATTTCAAACAGGGGAGAGCGAGAGCAAATACTCTGAGATGGAAACATGCTTTAAGAGTTCATTGACAGCAAAGGCTGTGCGGCAAGTGTGGCTGCAGCCGAGTGCATCAGAGGTCGTGAGAGACCATTATAAGGACTCCCACCTTTACTATCTGAAAGGTAGTGATCATCAACAATAAGGTTAGGTCAAGATATGATATATATATATTTTTAATATATTTTATTGATTTTTTACAGAGAGGAAGAGAGAGGGATAGAGAGCCAGAAACATCGATGAGAGAGAAACATCAATCAGCTGCCTCTTGCACACCCCCTACTGGGGATGTGCCCGCAACCAAGGTACATGCCTTGACCGGAATCTAACCCGGGACCCTTAAGTCCGCAGGCCGACGCTCTATCCACTGAGCCAAACCGGTTTCGGCTCAAGATATGATATTGATTGCAAATCTGATCTCACATTTCCTAGAGAATGTCTTTACAAGGGATTGCTGAATTGAAAAAAGTCCCCTTAAATTTCTGAACTTACCCTCAACCAACTTTCTAATATCCTTTTCTTAATTATCCTTTCACTTTCATCTTTAATCTCCAATGGTAAAATAATATATATCTCATTCAAATATTGTTATACTAGAGGAGGGTGGAGATAAGGGGGAGAGATCAACCAAAGGACTTGTATGCATGCATATAAGCCTAACCAATGGACACAGACAACAAGGGGGTGAGGGCATGAGTTGGGGGTGGGGGTAATGGAGGGGTAATGGGGGAATAAGGACACATATGTGACACCTTAATCAATAAAGAAATTTAAAAAAAAGACCACAGTAAGGTCAGCAAATATTGTTATACTATTTCCCCATAAAACCAGCCACACTGATAGTCTTTAAAAATAAGAATCAAACTACTTTCATACTGGTATGTGCATACCTTCTTCATCTTTGTTTATAAATGCATATAAATTAAGGAGGGCAAGAAAAAGAATTTGAACAAAGGACCTTATTTTGACCCACAAGACATTGCTACTGTGTTTTTTGCTTTTGTTTTTAGATTAATTTCTAGATATAACAAATTTGTATTGAGTTTCCTTTTTTAATATTACTAATGAGCAGATATATTCATTCTTACTTTCTAACTCACTATATATGGTACATATAGATGGAAAACAATAAGAAACAAGTTTTTAAGGAACTGGGCTTCACCTTGCCAAATGAAAGTCAAGAGAATAGACAAAGAACACACACAGACAAGAAGCATGGTATGCAGGTCACTGTCAAAGGTAATTATGATCTTTAATAAATATAATTTAGCTTTAAAACTCATAAAATGTTAAGGAATTCCTCTTATCTCATTGTTTGTTGATTCAAAGAGAAATGATAGGTAATAATGGATGCAGTAGTAATTTACTAAAATACTTTTCTTCTTTAGAGAAAAGATCAATTCTAACACATAATTGTATCTATATATTTAAAACTCAAATATTTAGTTTACTACAAGCAGAGACACTTTATTTGGAAAGTTGTGTGTTTCTCTAATTTTCATTAGAGAACCACCTTTGCTTCAGATGTATGTCACTGTGGTTTTATTAAGGTTGCATTCAATGTTTAAGTAATGCTTTCAACGTAGTTACTTTATACCCACTATGCCCTACAGTATAATGTAATGTGGTCAGATAAAAAGTAATGTCTTGTAATAGTTATTTTGCTGAAACAATTTACATTCTAGTAAGAAAAATAAGGCACAAGGAATAATACATTTCAATAAGACTCATATAAAAAGAATAAAATCAGTATAAAAGCACATTAAAGGAATTTTGAATCAATGCAATCAGAATTAACAAATAGAATAAAAAGATTAGGAAAGAAAAGAATTGTAAACCATGTTCATTTACACCAGAGGTGGGGAATCGTTTTTCTGCCAAGGGCCATTTGGATATTTGTAACATCATTCACAGGCCATACAAAATTATCAACTTAAAAATTAGCCTGCTATATTTGGTCAAACACTTAACTAACTCACTCCTAATGCCTTGGCAGGGCCAGACCAAATGTTTTCTCAGGCCTCAAATGGCCCATAGGTCAGACATTCCCCATCCCTGATTTATACAAATGGACAATAAAAACAAATACACATAGAGAATTTCATTCTCCTATTATATAGTCTCATGGTATTCGCTATATAATTTTTTGATTAATGTTGCTACCTGAAAAGTTATAATTTCAAAAGCTTATGTAAGTTTTAGGGTAAGAAATTTAAAATTAAGTAGGAAAAACTACTAACATTTAACTGTATTAAGCAATCTTGAACTTAAACTGTGGAATTTCTCAACTACTTCTATGAAATAAGTACAGTTTAATTAAGTTAGTAAGTAATAACAATAAATCAGGCATGGGTTTTTAAAAAGTAGTCCATACTAATTGGCAACTATGCTCTGCATTAAAACCTTGGGTAATGAAAGATTTCATTTATTCTAAATATTGTGCAAGCTGGTGGAAGTACTTTTTGCTATTGGATTCAACTTCTTAAAATGAAACCTTATTATAAAAAGAAACCAGAAGGATGTCTCCATTTAGAGTTGATTCTAGTGATGAGTTTATTTCCATGAAAAACCAAGGCAACATACGTGTGTTTAAATAGTACATGGTTTCTGTGGCTATACAGTAACAAATGGGATGACTGTTAGTGAGACAAAATTCTCCTAGAATATATTACTAAATTATGGCAAAAATTTCTTCTTTGAAAGAAAAGAACTGGAAAATTTTACAGTAGCACTAGGCCCACAGTTAAATACTACCTACACTAGGTAAAATATAGTACTGCACTTTAATTGAATACCTTATTTTTAATCAGAGATTCATAGATTGTGATTGGATGTCCTGGTCCTTGCTCCATTCTGGACCTTGTGCATTGCGCTAACTCATGTTCACTTCTTCCTCTGCTTTTCCCACCACAAAGGGATCAGATTCATCCAAAAAGATAATCAAAGATCAGATTTATTAGCAGCCAGAAGTATAGAACAAACTGCCAATAATCATAAGAGAAAAGTTTCTGTAGGAATAGCAACAAAGACAACCTTTTAGGGGGATAAACACATGAAGATATCACTTGGCCACTAACTGCTATGAGTATATATGCATATGTATTTTATTCAAATTGCTCCTAATTATTAGACATATAGCACAAAACTTGGACATTTTTATACTTCATTATGTTAGGTTACCTTTAAATTTTTCAAATTCAACTCAAATATAGGTAAAATAAATAATATACATACTTGGAAGAAACTGCCACCATGAATTCATCCAAAAAAGCATCATATTCAGGACCTCTCACTCTTCTCTGCCGGAGTCCAATGTACAGCGGATCTTTAAGTAACTCCTATTTTAAAAAAGTTACCAGAGATATAAAAATAACTAAAGGCAAGTCATACACTTGTTCTAAGCCTCACTTTCCTTACTTATATAATAAGAATAGAAATGAAAATAAAATATTGTAAAACTGACTAAGAAGCAACCTACAGAGTCAATATTTAGTGTTAAATAGATTATATCTATAGTATTTATATGCCAAATAAGAAAAATAATTACTAAACATTTAAAAACATTGTGCCTTATTCTGAGGGGAATAAAAGGGAATGAAAATTTCTCAGTGGTGCTAACTAGAAAAGCTCAGTTCAGATTTTACAGGCAGAGTTTTATCACATAGAAAAATAATATTGAGTTCTGAGTATTAAATGAGCTAAGAAAAATGGAAGTTAACAATTCCTTTCCTTTTTATTTGTTTCTGAAAGCAAAATCTTTAACAAACATTTTGATTATATCTTTAATATTATAGTTGACTAATATTAAAAATAATCTTTTAGCCTTGACTAAAGTTTTTCTTAAACTTTACACAGTTTTTTTTTTTTTAAAAAAACCACCTGATGTATGTGAGCCAACGTTACTCTGTTCAAGTTTTAGTGTATGTAATATTTTTGTCTTTATTAAATCAGTTTTCAATTGAGGTATAATTTACATATGGTAATATCCATTCACAACTAGTTCCCAATAAACTAGGAACAGTAAGAAACTTCATCAACCTAATAAAAGTCGTTTATAAAAAACCCAAGTTAACAACATATTTAACAGAAAAAGATTTAGTGCTATTTCCCTAAAATTGGAAACTAGCCCTGGCTGATTTGGTTCAGTGGATAGAGTATTGGCCTGCAGACTGAAAGGTTCCACTCAAGGGCACGTGCCTGGGTTGCAGGCTCAATCCCCAGTAATGGGCATGCAGGAGGCAGCTGATCAATGATTCTCATCACTGATGTTTCTATCTCTCTCTCTCCTCTCCCTTCCCCTCTGAAATCAATAAAAATATATTTAAAATTAAATAAATAAAATTGGAAACTAGACAAAGAAATTTACTCTCATCACTTCTATTCAACACTATACTGAAGATCCTAGCCATTACAATAAGGCAAGCAAAAGAAAAAACAAACAAACACAGGAATACAGATTGGAAAGGAAGAAGTAAATTGTTTTTATTTGTATACACATGATCATGTACATGGAAAATACTAAGGAATCTACAAAAAAATATCCACTAGAAAAAATATGTTAATTTAACATGATCACAGAATATAACATTAATATACACAAATCAAATGCGTCTCTATACACTACCAATGAACAACTGAAAATGAAATAAAATACACAACTCATTTATAATAGAATTCCAAAGCATGAAATCCAGAGGGACATATTTAACAAAATATGTGTAAGCCCTGTAAACTGGCTTCATAGATGTAAGATAAGGTTAATAGAGGATGAGCTAAAGAAGAAAATGTTCAGTATGTGAGCAAAATTAAAGAAAACACAGAGGACACAAGACTTGCTTGTAAAAGATTTCAAAAGTGAAATAAGGCCTGTAGTCAAAGATCAAATGAAATGTGTGGTTGTAACAACTTTTTAAAAATATATCTGAATGATTTGAAATGGAGTCCAATAGACCATCTTGTCTAGATAAAAGGAACGAGTCCCAGAGCTCTCTGATACGCTACCCATGTAGGGGGAAGGTCTGTTTTGAAAAGACTTGTGAGTGGGGCCTTTATGTAATAGAGTAGACTATAATCTGATACATAGAACATTTTTTAAAAATCCTAAGAGTTCTGGATTAATTGGAACACTTCAAAATGAAACTACTTCGCGTGGTCCCCAACTTTCCACAAGAAGAAACCAGGCTGAGAAAGCTATTTAACTGTGATACAGTGGACAGCGCAAGAGTCCAGAGAGCACAGCCAGAAGCATAAGAGAACTAGGCCCTTTTCAAAAACATTGCCTACTCCCCAGGTAGGTGGCCTGACAACATATGTCCAATGGGAATTCAAAATTTCTATGAACCATTTAGAGCCATATAATTCCTATTCCTCCCATTTTGAATGGGAAGTGTTTATTCTGACCCTGCTCCACCATAGTTTGTTTAATATGTGGGAACAGATAAGAAGACCCACAAAAAGGACCAAAACACAAGAAGCTTCATTTGTACCCGGACCTGATTTCGATCAGAGGACAGGATCCTGAAGTCTGGGCCTCCTGCTGTTACTGGGATGAAACTTTTGGAAACCTCGGATGAAGATGAGTATATTTGTACATGTGGAATATGAACAATTTGTGAAGGAGAGTCTACATGGAGAAGGGCAAGCTGTCCCATGCCTCTTAGCCTTCCTACCCATCCCAGCAAATCATAAACATTAATAAAATTGAAATTGTTTTAAGTCACTAAGTTTAGAGGAGGTCTGTTATAGATAAATGATAAGTTCTAGTAGGTGTGGTGATGTTGTTCTGTAGGTTGAGCCATTCAAATAATCTAAGTAGGGATTTGCTTCAAGCCAACAGAAGCGATAGCCTGGTTCACACCTCCTGTCCTAGTGAAATTATTAATAGCGTCCTCTTTCATTGCGAAAGTGTCTTGGTTTGGCTAATACAGTATGTGGTCATCCTACATATAATGTACTGCACAACAATGAGTTAAGCCTTTCTGGCTAGCTGGAAGTTAACATACTTAATCATATAAATGTATTTCAGATGAAATGTAAAATCTGAAATTGAGTGCTGTTGTAAAGCCCAGCTGTTCCTCGAGGCCTACAAACTTTAAACAGTCTACTGGCAGTCTTCTGAACAGCTGAGGCTGGCTTGCCAGTGAGCTTCTAATGCCTGCCAGAAGTAAAACCCTTTCTCCCATGTCTGGGATGTATTTGGACTTCTAATATGTGAATTAGAAGAACACAATTGAGAAAAGATGTCACATGTTTCCCTGCTCTTTTCGCTCATTCTTTCCAATGCTAATAATTAAAGTATATATAACTACAACGGAGAGTCAAATTTGAAGATTTATGAACAAGATAAAGCTTTTACATTAAATAAGGAAGTTATAAAATTCTCCCAAATATAACGTTTCTGTCCATATGTAGTGTTTTTTAAAAATTTTTCATGATAATTAAGGCTTGAATAACGAGTGCACTCTTGGAGATTTGACTGAAAAGAAGTCTACAGAAAGCAAAATTACCCAATTTTGACAATGGCTTCACAGACCAAGTCGCCTGGCACAGAAGTGATATTAACTTATCACATTAACAGCTTCTTGTGGCCAAGATTAAACACGCACTAGAACCTCTTTTGGAGAATAAATGAAAGACTTGGTGTGAAGCAAGCACTTAAGAAGGTTAGCCATGCTTTCGCAAGAGATGTCACATATAATGCAGGTGATGTCACTGAAGACTTATGAAGACTATAGCATGAGAGAAAGAAAAAGATTAGAAGAAAACAGTAAAAGACAAAGCATATGGAAATAAGGAGGGTATATATTGGTAAAGTTAATGATCTTCCTTATTAGCACTATCTCAATTATGGAATCTTGAGAAATTTTATTTGAAGCATTCATTTATTTGAAGCTAATAGTAATTATCATCAACTCACACCCTGTTCTTGTTTCTCACAGTTATACCTTTCAAATCTGAAGTTTTTGAAAATTAAAAACTATTTTCTTAATATTTTAAGTTTTTATCATTAGTAAAACAATATTTCCTATCAGAAAATTTGAGAGCACGGAATAAACTCTACACATTCAGAACTATCCTCCACTATCACCTTGATGAATAGTCTTCTAGGCCATTTTCTTTATATCCAGGCTTGTATAATATTATCTGTTCAAATTTTGGACAATATCATAACCCCTTTTCACATAGGAATATATTGTGAAAATTTTTCATGTCAATAGAGGAGCAGTCTTAAAATTTGTGACCTATATTAGAACTCTTTCCTCAAAGAGGATGAACAAATTAATAGTCCTCCCAATGACATATAATAAGTAAACCTATTTTGTTGTAGCTTCAAGTAAAAGTATTATCTTTCCATATATACATGTGTGTGTATATATGAAATATAAATATATATAATACATATAATGTATAACAAAATAAATATATAAACATATTACTTATCTATAATGTTAATGAGTAACATTCATTTGTACTTCTTTTCTAATATTAAATGTTTTCATAAATTTATTGAGTATTTTTACTTCTTCATTTGTAAATTATCTGTGTTCACATGTCATTTAGCAATTTGCATATTTCAAATTTGACATTTTCTTATTGACTTTAAAATGTTCTCTCTGAAACTGAGAACATTATAAACTTTTATCTGCCATGTTATGACTATTCCCCACTTTAGCATTTATTTTAAAATTTTATTTATAATATATAGATGATCATTTTTTTGGTGCTATGACCTCATTATTTTCAAATGAAAAAACAAGATTCTGTAAAGAAATAATATGTAATTTTCACTCACATCAGTAACATTAAGCAAACTGCCAACATTCTAAAACAATAATTAAAATGTCAGCATGCACATAAGCTGGCACAAAAGTTAAAAAGTGGTAAAAATAAAAATGATTAAATTTGACTGTGATTCAGTAAAGTGTGGGGTGTGGGTCAGTGTTGGGCAATCTTAACACATGCCCTTGGTAATTCTGAAGTGGTTGGTCCATAGAACACATATTGAGGACCACTCCTTTCAAACTTATTAAGTTAAAATAAGATGATTATACTTCCCCAAAGGTTCATTTCTGTCTTAGGTAATTATGTTTTCTATTCTAGTTTATATAATGGGTATTTCTAAAATCTATCACAAACTTCAAGGAATTTCAAAGTTATAATGTGTATAAAATCAAACTGAAGAAAGTCCCCAATCTCTTTCCCAAGGCATTGGTGCAGTGTCTCAGACAATGAAGAAATGATTAGTGCTCATTCCAATGCAGGGTCACTTGTCAGAAGTGGCAAGTAATCCCCATACTATGGAAGGATAAAGGCTAGAACTTAAGGCAACCTGAGAGAGAAATGATGACACTCTAACTGGGACCATGTGGTAAGCAGATAATGACCCTCCCTCTCCCCAAACTTGTAAGTATGTTACCTTATTTGGCAGAAGAAACTGCAGAGGTGATTAAGGGTGAGTCTTTGAAAGTGAAAAACCTTTCCTGGCCCTGGTCTGAGAAAGAAATGTGACTCGGAAGCAGGGTCAGAGAGATACCACACTGCCGGCTTTGAGCAAGGACAAAGGGGATCATGAACAAAGGAATGAGCCTGTAGAAGCCGGAAAAGGCAAGGACATGGAAGGCAGCCTGCTGGCACCTTTTATGATTTTAGCCTTTTGAGACTTGCATATATTTTTGTTGCTTTAAACCACCAAGTTGGTAATAAATTGCTATGTTAGCAATAGAAAATGAATGCTGGCCACATTCTGTACAAGGGCTGAAAGATACATGGCAGATACATATGACAGAAAATCTTTAAGGTTTTTCTTTAGTTCAGCTTCTCTCTGACACAGCTGGCTCCTGCCACAGATAAAGAGCACTTTCTAGAACACAAGGGGAAACCTTCTCAATGGGAAGAGGCTTCAACTTGAGTTCAAGTTCCAATGAAGATTCTAGACTTAGATACAATGTTCACATGAACTAAAGGTCAGACTAAACATACAACCAGAATCAGAAAAGCTAAGACCTGGAGCAATGGTATCAGAAACAAAGAATAACTGTGCACTCTGACGGGGTGGCTTAGTTGGTGGGAGTGTCATCCCATACATCAGAAGGTGACAGGTTTGATTCCTGGTCAGGGCACATACCCCAGTTTCGGGTTCAATCCCTGGTCAGGGAGCATGCGGGAGGCAAAAGATCGATGTTTCTCTCTCACATCTATGTTTCTCTCCCTCTCTCTTCTCTCTGTCTCTCTCTCTCACTCTCTTTTTCTCTTTCTCTCTCTCTCCTTCCTCCACCCCTGCCTCTTCTCTCTCTCTAAAAATTATAAATACATTTAAATATATTAACAATATTTAATTTAGCAATACTTTATGAAAGATTTTTGTTTCTGATCTACATTAATGTAAATTAACATTTACTAAGTGCTTACAAAATGCCAGTCACAATTCTAAAGACTCTTAACCCTTTGCACTCGCTTGCTTTTTTCTCAATTGCTTTATTCTACTCGGGATTTAATTTTTTAAATACCCCAGATTTTACAAAGCGCGGCAGTAGAATAAAAAACTGGAGTTTCTTTTCATACAAACTTATTTATTTGGATTTTTTTATATTTCAAATTATTGATACATTCAATAACCGTCACACTCGACATCCGAGTGCAAAAGGTTAAGTATATTAAATCATGACAACTCTATAAGATAGGTACTCATTTTACATGAGGAAACTGAAGCACATAAAAGTTAAGTCACGCCCTGGCTGGTTTGGCTCAGTGGATCGAGCATCGGCCTGCAGACAGAAGGGTCCTGGGTTCAATTCCCAGTCAGGGCACATGCCTAGGTTGCGTGCTCAATCCTCAGTAGGGGGCATGCAGGAGGCAGCCAATCAATGATTCTCTCTCATCATTGATGCTTCTATCTCTCTCTCCCTCTCCCTTCCTCTCTGAAAACCAATAAAAATATATTTTAAAAAAAGTTATGTCACTTTTTCAAGATCACAAAATTAGTAAATGATGAAACTGGGAACATGGATAAACATAAGACTAATTTTTTGTACTATTTTTACCAGATTTGGAAATCAAGCTTATAATGAAATGTGAAGCTATCAATTTTAATATGTTCTTGAACAGTTTCTAGAGCACAGGAACTATGTTTTCTGAAACTTGAATAATCAAACTCATAATCTGATCTGAGTTTGAATTCTACTTAACATTAAAATTTAGACCTATTTTTCTTTTTATGTTTGCCTCATATTTTTGTCTATTGTTTGTATGGACTCTGGTGACATGGTTCACATGCATTCAACTATTTTGGATAGGGCCTAACCACTTTACCTAATTGCCTAGGGACCATAACTAACAGTCACAGGGTGGGGGCTGCTATGCCAGAAAATTAGCCATGTGATTTGGGGTGGGGGAACCTGGGTCATTGGTATCAGTCAACTGGAGACAGAGTATACGTGGCAATCAATCAAGCATGCCTAGGTAATGAAATCCTAGAGCACATATAAGTCCCACACATGAACACTAGAAGATAAGGTGTCTTGACTTCCCAAAGAGAGGAAAATAGAAGCTTCACATTTAGAGCCCTCCAAGACTCTGCCCTGTGCATCACTTCCTGTAGCTTATTCTAATATGTACCCTCTCTCTTTAATACAACTTAACTGTAATTATAATAACTTTCAGTGATATCTATGAGTCTTAGCCTTAAAAACCTGAGAGTGCTTTGGGATCCTCCCTCCCCCCAAACCTTTCAGTTGGTGTCAGAAGTGAGAACAGTCTTGGAACTACGCCCTCAAACTTTGTAGTTTGGCTAACTTCAGGTAAAGCTAAACTATCTAAAGGAACTAATAATTTATTCTCTTTTTAGGACAAGTACTCCAGCTGATCATTTGTAATATACATTTTCACCATTAAATTTCTTACATATGATTTTAGAAAAAGAAGTTATAAGCAGGTTGCTGAAATACAGTTAGAGACTAAGAGTATATGGGAACTGGCAGAGGAATGATTTGCTAACTGTCCTTAATGGTTTGTCAAATGTCCCTATCAAAGCATTCAGTGCGTGCTGAATCTAGTCAAGTATGTGTCTCCTCCTCTTCTAGATTCAGAGCATCTTGCTGGCAAGATCTTAAGTTGTTTACTCTGATATTATCTAGCCTTCACTTAGGCCTTGACATATAGTAGGTGCTCAATATTTATCTAACTCAGTTAAATCAACATAATCTGACTCAATTAAACTTTACAAAACTCTGAAAATTTTCAGGAAAATCTCTTAGGTTAAAAAAGATACTCCAGTGACCTGTCAAAGAGTTAATATTCCACCCCTCACTTAATTTTTCCCCCTAATGTCTCCAACAGTCCACTGGCAGTAAGCAAAAGTATCTAGAAATAACACAGAGTACTTTAAAAATAGATTAATTTAACATATCAGATTATTTTCTAATTTAGCAGCTCAAAAACTTTGAAATATGGTAAGCACCAGGCATTTTAATGGAAAAAGAATTTAGAAAGCTAGATCTACAGCAGGGCAAAGTAAGAAATTTGATGATGGATAGATGGGTTTTGCAGGCTGTGGGAGGCTGAGAGACAGAAATGGAATAACATAAAAGTAGTGACTACTAAAATAGTAAAGGAAAACTAAATGGACATAATGTGAGAAAATTTCAAGACAATTAGCAAATTTGACAATTTTAAGACACACTTTCAGTAAATTAAATATTTCATGTAACTAATACAATCAATGTTTGGTTTCAGTAGTGCACAATTTACTCTATGTCCACATTATACAATCTTATTAAAAGGCCCAAGTTTAAAACCAAACTCTTAAATTTTTGCATGCCTGTTTTATCACTCTTTACTCTTCTTTATTTCTTCCTAAAATTTTTAAGATGTTCTACAGATTTTGTGATTTTTAAACTCTGATTTCAATGGAATTTATCATAGAAGAATGTTTTAAAATATATGAAAAAAGAGGAAATATTTAATCTACATACTCAATTTTAGAATAATTGTTTTAAGAGGTCAGCTTTGATAATTTCTAAATCATTTCTATTGGTATTGAAAAAGAAGATGCCGATAAGCAATGTGTTTTTGTCAAAATGTATCCTTTATAAAGGTTAAATGAGCACTCATGTATACACAGGAAGTTAAACATAAAAAACACAAAAACTGTTCAAGTTATTATTATAACACTAGAGGCCAGGGATCCCCTCAGCCCAGCCTGCACCCTCTCATAGTCCAGGACCCTTCGGGGGATGTCCACCTGCCAGCTTAGGCCTGCTCCCCAGGGGAGCAACACTCATCCCAGTCAGCAGAGCAGCGCTCCCACTGTGGGAGCCCACTGACCACCAGGGGGCAGCTCCTGCGTTGAGTGTTTGCCCCCTGGTGGTCAGTGCACATCATAGCGACTGGTCTACTGGTTGTTCTGGTCATTCCACTGTTCAGTCACTGGGTTTTTATATACATAGACTGGAGGCTCGGTACAAGAAATTCATGCACAGGCATGGTCCCTAGGCCTGGCTGGTGATCAGGGCTGATCTGTGGGGCAACTGGCAGGGCGATCGGGGGGCCCCCACTGGCATCCACCCTGGCTGGCCTGGTGCTGCCTGCTCACCAGCCCTGTCCCCTGCTGCCGGTCACCTCCCTCTGCGGGTAGACCAGCAGGGCGATCGGGGGGCCCCCACTGGCACCTGCCTTGGCCGGCCTGGCACCACCCACTTGCTGGCCCCACCCCCCTCAGCCACTGCTGGTCGCCTCCCTCTGCGGGGCGACTGTGGGGCAATCGGGGGCCCCTGCTGGCACCCACCTTGGCTGGTCTGGGGCCTGTGGGATGGGGGCAGCTCCTGCATTGAGTGTCTGACCCTTGGTGGTCAGTGCATGCCATAGCGACCAGTCGTTCTGCTGGTTGTTCTGCTGTTCGGCCGATTTGCATATTAGGCTTTTATTATATAGGAATGGAGGCCCAGTGCACGAATTTGTACACCAGTGGGGTCCCTCAGCCTGGCCTGTGGGATCGGGCTGAAACCGGCTCTCCAACATCCCCTGAGGGGTCCTGCATTGTGAGACAGCACAGGTCAGGCCGAGGGACCTCACTGGTGCATGATAGGGGCCAGGGAGCGACATGGGAGATTGGCTAGCTGGGAAGGGACCGTGGGAGGGCTCCAGGGCATGTCTGGCCTGTCTCACTCAGTCCCGATTGACCGGACCCCAGCAGCAAGCTAACCTACTGGTCAGAGCATCTGCCCCCTGGTGGTCAGTGCATGTCATAGCGACTGGTTGACTGGTCGACTGACTGCCCCCTGGTGGTCAGTGCATGTCATAGCAAGCAGTTGAGCAGCCTTAGCATATTATTAAAATATTATGCTTTGATTGGTTGAATGACTGACCAGACCGAACATTTAGCATATTAGGCTTTCATTATATAAGATAATTAACAGGTCAAAAGTTATATCGTAAATTGCTTTAGGAAGGAACAAAAAACCCCAACTATTAAAAAGTATACATATTATGTCAAGTATCAAGGTCATATTTGATAATGAATCTGTTCTGGACCTAGGTCTGAAATTTGTATGTAACTTTTAAAAAGTCTATCCTTAACTGACCATTATCTTTCATCTCTACTTCAGAAAATTCTACCTTTAATTTCTAGTATTTTCCACCCATAAGTAATCCTGAATATTAGCAATAAAGGATGAGCAAAAATATGTACTATTTGACTTTAAGATTCTAAAATACCATTGCAGGATGAGAAAGACTAAACTCCAAATCATCTACCTAAGATTCAATAGATACTTTTAGGACAAAAGCATTTCAGACTGATTAAACTTAATATCCTTTGGGTTCCTATGTAGTATGAACATAGTAATTTAAAAAAAGAAACTATGATAGTCTGAAGTAAAACATAATATTCTATAGAATAATGTTATAAATACTCATCAAAGGATAATAAACACTAAAGAAGCTGGTAAAATATTAATAATATGATAAAGAAGGGAAAAGGAAAGGAGAAAATAATTTTCCTGTAAAAGTTGGGGGACAGGTTTGAGGAGAGGAAAACCAGCCAGAAAATAATTCTCTGAATGATAGTATTTTATGAGGTTCTTGACATAAGCTCAAAATAAAGGAATTGTGGTTTTGTTTTGTTTTTGAAGATTAACAGCTTTCTTAGAGACTTAAATTGTTTACCTCATTTTCTGTTCCCACGTCCAGAGTGACAGGCAGACATTCACGAGGATTCATCCCTCCACAAGCTGTATACAGAGCCAATTTACCCACAGGGATGCCCATTCCATTACTACCAAGGTCTCCCAAGCCAAGAATACGCTCTCCATCGGTCACCACAATAGCCTAGAAGAAAAAGAAATAATATCTATTAAAAGATAGATGTTCACAAATCCTGGGGCACAGTTCCTTGTCTCCATTTCTTAAGTTAATACTTATGTAATAAAATACTAAACTGTCAAAATACATAAATTGAATATACATGGAAAAAATATTATGTGATTGTACATGTGGAAGAATAAATAAATTTGATATATACATAAGAGAGTAAATAAATTGATAAATGCATTCTATATTTTGTTAAAAATAAACATAAGTGATTAATATGGTTGTCAAAAAAAGAAGAGAAGACTATGCACATAAAGACTTAAACAATCCAGCCCTCACCAGGTTGCTCAATGGGCTGGAGTGTCATCCCATACACCAAAAGGTGGTGGGTTCGATTCTGATCAGGGCATATACCAAGTTTGTGGGTTCGATCCAAGGTTGGAGTGCTTATGGGAGGCAACAGACTGAAATATCTCTCTCTCTCTCTCTCTCTCTCTCTCTCTCTCTCTCTCTCTCTCTCTCTTTTCCTCTATCTAAACCTATCCTCTCATGAGGATTAAATAAAACACAAAGATTTAATCAAGAGGGGCAGTTTGAATAGTATCGGGAAATAAAAACTCAAACTGGAAACTGAAAGGAAACAGCAGTTTTAAAACTAGTCGCATCCACTTGGAGGACAATCCTATCTAATAAAAGAATAATATGCAAATTGACCGTACCTCCGCTATACCAACAAGCCACGCCCACCAGCCAATCAGGAGCGAGTATGAAAATTAACCCAACCAAGATGGCTGCGGCCACGGAGAGAGCAGAAGGCTTGGGTTTCCCCGGCAATGGAGGAAGCCAAGCTTTCCGCCTGCCCTGGCCTGCCTTGGCCTCCGCTTAAGGCTACAAAGTTTCAATTATAGAAGATACATAAATCCCTACAAAAATGGCTGCAGCCATGGAGCAAGCAGGAGGCTTCAAAGTTTCAATTATAGAAGATAAATAAATCCCAGATACCAGGGCCTCCACTTGGGTTGCTGGGGGGCGTGGCCAGCCTGCAAACCACCACAGGCCCCTCACTCAGGCTGCCCAATGCCCAGGGGAATCCCCACCCTGATCCGGGACACCCTTCAGGGCAAACCAGCCAGGCTCCACCTGTGCATCAGGCCTCTATCTTATCTAATCCTACCTAATAAAAGAATAATATGCAAATTGACCATCACTCCAACATACAAGATGGCTGCCCCCATGTGGTCAAAGATAACTGCCCCCATGTGGACACCAGATGGCCGCCACAAGATGGCCAGCAGGGGAGGGCAGTTGGGAGGAACCAGGTCTGCAAAGGAGGGCACTTGGGGGCGATCAAGCCTGCAGGGGAGGGCAGTTAGGGGTGACCAGGCCAGCAGAGGAGGGAAGTTGGGGGCAATAGTAAAAAACCTTTTTTCTTTACAAGTTTGCCCAGCATGAGCCTTAAATAACAGAGTGAACCACTTCTAGCCACAACTACTCAAACAGAAAGGACCGTTAAGGGAGTAACACTTCAGAAGTCACAGCTGAAGGGCCTTTGTACCACAGACATCAGTGTATTCAATCTTAATCCTGAAAGTTACCACAGAGTTGCTGGTCACCTAACAGAAAGGAAAGGGGGTCCAAGGAGGGACAAGAACATCTCACTTTCTTTAGACAAGGCAGGTGGTCGAGCACATGTCTAAGAGCAAAGGCTCTGGGACCTGCATTCAGTTCCCACACCACCAGGCACTGCTGTGTGACTCACTGAGAAGCAGTGCCTTCCTTTCCTCCACGAATTATCAGGATAAATACAAGAGTGAGTCCAAGTACAGTGTCTCAGAGAGAAACCTACGAAATGTCAGATTATATTGCTACTTTATTTTCATCCGTTCACTCACAGAGGGAAGTCTGATGAGCTTCCTAATTTCCAGATGATAAAGGAAATTAACAGATTTTTTGCCCACCTGGGTTACTCTTACTGAATGCTTAATATGAAAACAGAGTTTGCTTAAACATATTCAGACACCATTTCAATGTTTATTCAACATTTATCATCGCTTACAATGAATAAAGAAATACTAAGAAATTAGATGGAAATAATGAGGAAACAGCATCTACATGATATACAAAAATCAAAGGGATATAAATTAGGTGACATTTACTAGAAAAGCTAGTGAATGCTACTGAAGGTCATGATAACTGTCAATATGTTTTAGAAGAGGGAAAATAACAAATTTGCCATAGTGGGAAACTTCAATAACTTACCTTGATGACATCTTCTGGCCATGCATTAAGAATTGAAGCAATATGCCCTCGATCATGGATACTAATAAAAAGACCTCTGACAGAAAAAAAAAAATAGTAGTTTTAATTTACTTCAGACTTATCAAACTATCATGAACATTAAAAACTTTTTTCAAATCAGTTTAATGTATCTCCATTTTTATCAAAATGGTGAAAATTATTTCCTTAAACAAATAAGACATATAAATCTTATAAGAAAG
Source organism: Eptesicus fuscus (assembly GCF_027574615.1). Taxonomy (NCBI): domain Eukaryota; kingdom Metazoa; phylum Chordata; class Mammalia; order Chiroptera; family Vespertilionidae; genus Eptesicus; species Eptesicus fuscus. The sequence goes on from NC_072482.1 coordinate 41,855,988, forward strand.
GAACAAAGTATTTAAACAATATATTGACACCTGCAATAAAGGTACATTCGACTATTACATATTCTTAAATGTTTTTTTAATTAATGAAACATTCATTATTTTGTCTACAGAGAATTTAAATAGCATTATTAATTCCACTCACAGATTCATTTACAGTCTTTCATTAAATAATATGAATAGAAGCCTTTAAAGAATAACATGAAGCATATGCAAACAGGCATTTTCAGTGTATGTCCCATTTATTAAATACTAGAGGTCTGGTGCATGAATTCGTGCATGGGTGGGGTCTGGCCAGCCCACCCCGATAGGGGTCGATCGGGCAGGGGCCTGCTGGGGAAAGGGCTGATTGGGGGCGGGTCCAGCCAGGGGAGGGGCCGTGGGAGGTTGTGGGGGGGCCAATCGGGGCTGCGATCAGGCCAGTTGGCCACCGCAGTGCACGTCATAGCGACGGGTCATTCCGGTCGTTCCATTGTTCTGGTCGCCTGGCTTTTATATATATAGATTCACAGTGTGGAAAGGAGAACATGCATTGGCAATGGCTGAAGTGACTGATATTGTTGAGTAGTCCTTTCATGTGGCACTTACTTGATTTGTGGTTTTAGCTGTTGTTTGCAATGCTGTTATTTAGAGCCTCAACTGAAGGCTTTTACATTTCTCACCCTTATACCCCCCAGTTCTTATGAAAGTCTAACAAGTCACTTTAAAAATTAAGATAGAAATGTTTTTAAATTTCTTAATCTCACTTAGAAGTTTTACTTTACTCTTGTTAAACATAGCTACAGAGAACTACCTACAACAAATGTATAGCTTAATGAAGTGTTATAAGGCAACCACCCCTCTACAGAATATCCACTGAAGCAGAGAAAACCCTGTCAGCTACCCAGAACTCTCTACATGTTTTCTCCCAATCAACACTCCTCCCTCCTAAGAATAATCACTCTCCTGACTTTCCTCAGTTTATAGTTTCATCTTCCAAATAGCAAACCATCCCTATGGATTACTGTTTAATCTGTCTGGTCAAGTTTCCCCAACTCTGAAATTTGCTGGTTGCATCTCTATAGTACAGATTAACACGTTACTATTCACTCTGTATTTCTTGGAAAATTGGTAATTGAATTTAAAGGCTTAAATGGGTTCTTCAATTTTTTTACAAGACACTTGACGGTTTGGTGTTATCAGAAGATGCATAACATCTTGTAGTCCTTTTTGTGATTTTGGCAGCTGCTGATGCATAATATCTAAATTCATTAATTCAAAATGGTGATATTCCAATTCTATTAACCATTATTTATTAGCTGGAACACTTCTTTTTTAATTAAATTTATTGGGTGACACTGGTTAATAAAATTATATAGGTTTCAAGTGTACAATTCTATGATACTTATGGGTTGCAAGTGTATATTTTGCACTGTGTGCCCGTGGAGGGTAGAGGGAATCAAACATACTAGTACGGTGACAGAAGATTTTACTTTTGGTGGAACACTTCTTAAAGAGAATTCTCACCATACCTATTGTTTAGTTACCCTATGGTAAAGTTTATGTTTAAAAAAGGGATAAATGCTTGAGTCTTTCTCTTTACTGATCAGGTGTTTTTTTGTTTGCTGGGGTTTTTTGTTTGTTTGTTTGTTTTTAATCTTCACTGGGAATATTTTTCCCATTGATTTTTTTTTAAGAGAGAGAATGGAGGGGAGGCAGAAGGTGGGGGAGAGTGAGAGAAACATCGATGTGAGAGAGACACATCAATTGGTTGCTTCCCATTGGCATCTTAACTGGGCCGAGATTGAGCCTGCAACCCAGGTATGCACCCTTGACCAGGAATCAACCTGCAACCCTCCGGTCTGCAGGCCAATGCTCTAAACACTGAGAAAACTAGTTAAGGCTACTTATCAGTTTTGTGTGTGTGTGTTTTTTAAGAATGCATTTGCTAGAATCTTTCAAGAGTTTCCCCTAAGGTGTGTTTGTGTATGTGTGTGTGTGTGTGTGTGTGTGTATGTGTGTGTTGGATCAATACGAACTCAGGAATTTAAACTTATTTTGTCTTAATCCATTATAGTTATTTTCTTTATTGAAATCCAAATTGTCCCATTTTTAACCAGTGGAAAGCTCTTCACATTGGCCCCTGAGCCTTTCTGATAGCTTCCTTGATCTCCGCTATGAAGATATTCCATTTTGTCTTAAAAATGTTTGCCCCAGGCCAAAACAAGCCATTTCTGTAAGAAGCCCTGCTTTCTTTTAGTAGAAAGTGGTACTTTAAGACCAAAATCTAGGTACTAGGGATCCCTATCACTACTAGCTGATCCAGGTATTGTTATTTTAAAAATTTACAAAACAAGGTTAAAATTCACTTCCTGGTTATGGCTAGAAATCTTAAATGGGCACTCTTCTCTTGAAAAGTTTACCACTGATTTCTCAGCACATTCAACCTCCTGCTCTCTGGGAGAACCTTGTCACACCTCCTTTCTCCTCACCTCTCCTCACCTCTCAGGGGATAAGCAAATCTTAAATTTCAAACAGAAATAGATGCAGTAGGGTAAAAACTACCTCATTTTTCTAATATTTTCCCATTTTTATAATATTTTTCCACTAACCAACTTCATCTTTTTAAAAAATAAACTTTATTTTTTAGAGCAGTTTTAGGTTCACGGCAGAACAGAAGATGGTACAAAGATTTCTTATATACTTCCTGCCCCCACACATTTATAATCTCTTCTAGCCAACATTCTCCACCAGAGTGGTGTATTTGTTACAACTGATGAATCTACAGCTGACACATCATTATCACCCAGAGTACATAGTTCACATTAATGCTCAATCTTTGAGTTGTACATTCTATGGGCTTAGAAAAATTTACAAAGACATCCTATATAATAAAAGGCTAATATGCAAATAGACCAAACGGCTGAGCAATCAAACAACTGTTTGCTATGATGTGTGCTGACCACCAGGGGGTGTGCATGGAACATCATGGAACATGCTAGCCGTTGGCTGCGGCGGGATGGTGGAGCAGGTGAGCGGGGGCGCCAGACCATGGCGGGGTGCTGGTTGCTGTCATCGGGGTGATCCTCTGGTGGTTACTGAAAATTCTTTGCTCCCACGGGCCGCAGTCCTGCCTGGCACTCACACCTGCTGCTGGCACCAGCCCCGCTCGCATCAAAGCCGGAGCCTGCCCTGCTCGCACCCGCTGCTGGTGCCTGGCGCCGGTTCCGACCACTCAGCACCATCAGTGGGTGTGAGTGGCAGTTCCAGGCCCTGATCATCCTGAGGGCTTCTCCACCTCCCACAGCTCCTGAGGGGCCAGCCCCACTTGCACCCGCTGCTGGCGCTGGCCCAAATCGCTCTGCACCATCAGCGGGTGCGAGAGGGGCCAGCTCTGTCAGCGCATAGGAGCAGCGATGGCGGGAGCAGGGCTGGAGGCAGGCAGGGGATGGGGGGCCGTGGCTGGAGGGGCCAGGCGGGGGCACGGAGGATGGGCCGAGACCCGTCCCTGTGTCCACCGCAGCCTCGCAGCCCACAGTTCCTTTCAAGGTGCACGAATTCGTGCACTGGGCCCCTACTATTGCTACAAACATTCCGGCACATGTTTGTGTGTGTAAGTCCTTTTTTTTTTTTTTAAATATATTTTATTGATTTTTTACAGAGAGGAAGGGAGAGGGATAGAGAGTTAGAAACATTGATGGGAGAGAAACATCGATCAGCTGCCTCCTGCACACCTTCTACCAGGGATGTGCCCGCAACCAAGGTACATGCCCTTGACAGGAATCGAACCTGGGACCTTTCAGGCCACAGGAATGCTCTATCCACTGAGCCAAACCAGCTAGGGCTGTGTGTGTAAGTCTTGAACTCATTTGGGTAAATACAGCAGGACCTCTAATAACATTGTTTAGTTCAACATTGATGAGGGGAAAAAACATCCATTCCCAGCCAGGGCCACTGTATATGTAGAGTTTGCATGTTCTACTCCTACTGCCGCCCCCCTTCCGTTCCACACACATACTGTATATACACACAAAGCAGCAAACTACTTAAGAGACTCTCCGTTTTGCTCACGTTTCTATCCCTAATGCCTATAAGTATGCTGGCACATAGTATGTGTCCAACAATGTGCTCTGACTTCAGTGTTGAAAAATAAGGCTTCTACATTCTTTTTTTAAGTACAGAAAATATCAAATAAAGCCAGACTTAGTATGACTTATTAAGTAACCAAAAATTATATGATAATAGTAAGTGCTACAGGCATATTACTAATGACTGTCAGACTCAACAAAAATATTAATTTATCAAGTTGGCATTAAACTATATCCTTTCCTGTTTTTTTCCACTGTTCCATGTGAATTTATTTTGTTTCCCAAAATGATTATAAGCTCCTTATAAGATATATATATTTCTTTTGGATCCCTTTTATATCCAACTCTGCAATCAAAAGATCTTAATAAATAATTGCAAAATTAGAAGGAAATGTACTTGGACTTTTTAAAATAAGGCATTTTTGTTGAATTATCTAAGATGTTCTTGGCAGTATAACATTAAATAATATTCTTGGAAACTTGTTAGTTAGCCAAGGTTTTCTAAGCAACACTGGTCTGAGAAACAGTATCATTTTTTCAAACAAGAGGGGCACAGAATGATACTAAATTTTATATCAATTAAATGCCATTATGTAAAGATATGAGTACAACTTCAGTGAGAGAGCAATTTGACCTGCAATTTTTTGCTCTGGCTAGAGATTCATTTGTGGTAAAAATGGTTACTCTCAGAGAGACCTCAATAAATTAAGGATCTGCAATGTCCCACCAAAGTCAAGCATTTTGAGGGAACAATTTTCAAAACTTCTGAAATGCTACTTTGATCAGAAACCTATTGAGATATCCAAAAACACTTTGGCACAGTAAAGACTCATACTCATAGAGCTGAATATGAAATGTTAATTTTCAATATGTACATATAGATACAGTTATAAAATGAAATGTTTAGACAAGAAAGTTATCTATCAATGATATTTTAATATTTAATTTTAAAATGTGGGCATGAGTTTATTATTTTATTCAGTAGGTTTTAATCTGTAGCAAACATTATATAGTTGATGCTCAAAATATTCCAGCTTTTGCCCCAGTGGGATCCACTTCAAGAGGGTGTCTATGTCTTTGAGCCTTTTCTTACTTTCTGGTACAAGATGCTGCAGGCTCCTTTTACTTATCCTGGCCCAGCCCTGGCATCAGCGATTTCTCTAAGGAGTTCTGGTTCCTTTTTAGTAGAGAACCGAATTTAGATCTGAATGCTAGGTGTGCTCATTGTTCCTGGAGTGTTACTGTTCCCAGGCCAACTCAATGGACACAGCTAGAGAATATATGTATGTGCATACATAGTTTGTGTGCATGTGAGTATGCATGTACACATACATACACACACATATATTATATTTATTTCTATATCTACCCATCTTCTATCCATACATTGCAAACCATAAGTTCACACTAATACTTCCAATTCTACTTCAATGCCACAAGATTCATTCTAGTGTTCTCCCTTCAGTCGCCACATTTGTAACAACTTTCTCTAACAGTGAGAAACCTAGCTCCTATTGTGCTTAATATATTTATTTATTAGATCAGTCCTCTTTGTGTAAAACCAATCTTGTCCCCTCCCTGCGTGGACACCCCACTCACCTCACTAAGGCTCCAATCTCTAACGCAGGCAGCCCTCCTACACAGATGCCCTCCTCACCCCACTGGGGGCCCAACACCTGGCACCCCCCTCCCTTCATCTTGCTTGGCTCTCATCTCGAGTCAGACTGCCCGCCTGCGCGGGTGTTCCTAACGCCGCCCAGGCTCCAAACCTCCATGCTAGGTCCCCGATCCTTTCCATCGGAGACTGAAGGACCACGAAGCAGAAGAGGGCTCGGCCTGACTGCTGCTGGAGTCTCTGAGGAACACAGAAGCCTGGTGCTGGATGTGCAAAAGGAAGCTACCACTATCTCCTGCTGCTGGAGAAATACCAACCTTGACCGCATCGTCACAAACCAAGGATGGTTATCCCTTTGCTTATCATACTTGTGGAAACTAATTTCCTAATTTTTTATCTTTCATTTGTTGTTTTCCATTTACATAAAGTGAAACAAACTGATTTTCAACCTTTCAGATTTCTTAAACACCAAACTCTGCCTTATCAATCATTTTACATTTTCTCTAGATTTGATTCCATTTCTTAAATGTACATAAAATTTCAGTATAGTCTGTGATGTGAGAATCTAGTATCCCATTTCAATACTTTTCCAAATATCACACTTCTGGTATAACTACATTTTGACCTCATTAATGACCCCTGTCTTTTAACACCTGCTTTTATAGTTTTTCCTCCAAGTTACCTGTTTATCCTAACTGAATTTCCTTTAAAAAAAAATATATGTATATATATATATTTTATTGATTTTTTACAGCGAGGAAGGGAGAGGGAGAGAGAGTTAGAAATATTGATGAGAGAGAAACATCAATCAGCTGCCTCTTGCACACCCCCTACTGAGGATGTGCCCGCAACCAAGGTACATGCCCTTGACCGGAATCGAACTGGGACCCTTGAGTCTGCAGGCCGACGCTCTATCTACTGAGCCAAACCGGATAGGGCTGAATTTCCTTTTTTATTCAGTTAGATTTTGTCAATTCTGCCAACCATTCTTAAATCCCTTGCCTTTTTCTCTTTCCATCACACCCTTTCTGAAAACCTCCAAATCTAAATCAATCCATCCGCCTTCTCTTTTCCTCAATCCCTACCATAGAATGATGCTTGAAGAAGGCACTTCACCAGGTGTGTTAGCTCCATTAAAACCTCACAGTCTCGCCAATGTTGGCAAAGTCCTCACACCTTTTCTCACTCTGAAGAAAAAATAGAGACTTTCAGCTTCTAGCTATCCACCTATAAACTTCCTTCCAGCCCTGCCAGTGTGGCTCAGTAGCTGAGAGTTGAACCATGAACCCAGAAGGTCAGGGTTCAATTCCCCATCAGAGCACAAGCCCCAGTTGCAGGCTTGATCTCTGATAGGGGGTATGCAGGAGACAGCTGATGGGTGTTTCTCTCCCATGGATGTTTCTCTCTCTTCTCTCTCTCTCTCTCTCTCCCCCCCCCTTTTTCTCTCTGAAATCAATAAAAAACGTATTAAAAAAAAAAACTTCCTTCCGTTACTCACTATTCATTAGTGAGTAAGTGTCAGTATCTCTGCTCTCTTGTCCAGTTTATCTCATGCTGACATTGGCCAATTCTTAGTCTTCTTCACAGTCTGTGTGTCTGTTTAACCCTTAGATGCTGGCATTCTCCAGGTTCAAAAAAAGTTCTTTTTCACCCTAATGGATAGTGAAGGCCTAGGGACTCCGCTTTGCTGTCACTCTTGGACTCATTTTTAAAGTCCACTTAGTTGCGGCTTCTGCTGAATGTCTGATCTTTTAGTGCCATTCTTGTTCTTGGCGCCATTCTTGTTCTTGCCATTTGATCAATTCAGCCTGGGAACTATCTAGTTGCCAACTCTGGATGATCTTTTAAGGATTCACTTAGGCATCCCTCCAATTCCTCTAACTCCTCTGCACAGATAGGCTAGCTCCTAACTGCTTATCAGAGGCAGTGCAGTGTTATGTCCTCTTGGAAATATTTCCTGACCCACATTTAAGCTGAGTTGGAATCTCTCTGTAATCCCACAGAATCTAGCTATTTTTCTAATATAACATTTAGCATGTGGCCATATATTTTACTTTTTTATATATCTGTCTTTCTTTTTGCTGATCTTTACTTTTGAAGTCTGTTCTTGCAGACTAGCTTCTCTAAACCCAAAATTAGTGACCAAATTAGTCAACCAATTAGTCTCATGTCCTTTGCTAATATTGAAGAAAACTGACAGAGAGCCATATGCATATACTCAGAATTATAGAAATAGGTCTTTATTAATACCTAAAAGAAAAAAAAAAAAACCTGCTGCTTACAGGAATTGTCTCTAGGTAGTTGTTGTTGTTTTTTCCCTTTTCAGTGAAAGAAAATTCATCAATAGAAAAATGTAAGCCACCTAGGTTATATACTGCCAAATACTAGTACAGTTCAAGCAAATTCCTCTGAAGTGAGGCTTCTTTTGCTAAGAAACTGATCCCTCTCAATCCTGCACTATAAACCAAATAACACCCATTTCCTCCTCAGATTTAGATAATCCCCACACAAATTCAAATTTATTCTAAGACTGGAAATCTGTCATTAGTTTCCTTTAAGTCTAGCATAACTGATAAGTATGCTTTCAATAAGCATAAACTGTCTCATCATATCAATAATTGGGGGAAATTAAAGGATAAAGTTAAACAGCATTAACTGGATTCATAATAGAGTTCTCAGGCTACTTCCTTTGGGAAGTTGTGCCTAATTCTCAGTCTGTCAGGGTAGAGGCTCACCTATGTTTCCATAGCAACTGTACTGTTCTATTATAACATTTAGCACACACTATTATAACTGCTTGCTTATTGTTTGTCTCCTCCATTAGACTACATACTTCATGAGGCAAACCATTATGTCTGTTTTGTTCATTATTTTATTACAACTAGAGGCCTGATGCACGATATTCGTGCAAGGGGCTCAGCCCTCGCAGCCGCGGAGGCTTGCCTGGGCCCTCATTGCCCCATCTTCGTCCGGAAGGTCATCCGGTGTAATTAGCATATTATGTGTTTGTTTTTTTTGTTATAGATGACCTAGCACAATGCTTGGCACTTAGTAGCTGAGGCAGATTAAAGATGGTCACAAATTCTTTTGACACTCTTTCCATAGAAAGCGGGGTCTATGTCCTCTCGATTCTGGATGACCTCTGTAACTGCTTTGACCGACAGAATATAGCAGAAGTAGCAATGTGCTCATTTCCAACCAATCCATAAGAAACCAGGGTTCCACTTCCTGTCTCTTAGAACACTTGCTCTTAGAGTACCAAAACTAATGAGTATTGGCTGAGAAGATTTTGCAAGGGATACAAATGCATGAATAGTTTTGAAGGAATCAATTTCCAGATATTTACCTTCTATCTCCCTCTTTCCTAAAATTGATCTAAGACCTGGTGTGGTTCTCTAAAGACGAATCCACTCATGTAGATCCTCCATCCCCTATCTCATTTCACATTAGACCTTCTGGTTTATAAAAGAAAGACATCAAATTACCTATCCTGAATTTTACTATACAAATCCTTTGGGATTTCACTGAATTTAGTGAGGCTTGCCTAGCCCCATTTTTCACATATCCCAGTTACAAGTGAACTGTGGTACTAGAACAATGCTATCTCAGTTCTGAGTCCAGATACAATAATATATAGTAGATAAGTGGGAGGAGGTTTCAGTCATGAAGGAAACATCCACAACAGTAAGGCCACATTGAAAATGCCTTTTCTGTCAAATATTTAATGAAAAGCATACATTTTCAGCTATTCTCAAGAGGTTAGAATATGTTTATGGGAAATAAAGAAATCTTCAAACAGCTGCAAATAGTAAGTAGTTCGTTATATCTATTGTTTTCAATATAACCAAATATTTTCCAAAACTGCTAAGTATTTCTAGATACACTAGATAAAATCCACAAATAAAAATTTAAGATTTCACTTGAATAAAAAGTGTATCATTTAATTAGATATTATATGATTTTATCAAATTTATGAAATATGTATTCCTATTAGTTAATCCTTTATTTTATAAAATGTTTAATATTCTTTTGTATTTTTTTAAGAGTTAGCAAGATTTAATATTAGTTTGATTAAATTTTCTGAAAATATAATTATAAATAGGAAATGTATAAATGTCTTTAAAATGAGAACAAACACCAAGAATGTTCTTTAGCTCCATATTATGGATAATTAAAAGAAGATATTTCAGTATAAAAATGCATTGTTTTGAGAGTATAGAGTTTTTTTTCTACTTCATATCTTAATGCTTTGGGTTTTTTGGTTGATAATCTCATTTCTGATATCATAGGGGCCTGTTTTATAATTAACTAGGCTTGTTAGATATAAAAGTTATTAATTGTATTCTATGTATATTATTTTTTCCATCCTCATAAGAGAAGAATAACAGAAGTACTGCTGAATTAAGCTGAGTGCATAAAAGAAAGTTCCAGAAAAATTTCAAAATCTCCTTTCTGAAATTGGCATATGCATATTTGTTACTGGTAAAGGAAGAACTGTTTTCAGGTGTTTATGCACAAATTGTTTTGGTTTTGTCTCCAAAATGTACAGAAATAGTTACCTATTTATGCATAACAAACAAATTACCATAAAATGTAGTGGCTTAAGACAATAATAAACATTTCTCTCTTATAGTTTCTGTGAGAAATTAGGGAGCAGCTTAGATGTTCTGGCTGGAGAGTGTTCCATGAGGTTGTGGCCAGAAGGCTTACTGGCGCTGGAGGATCTGCTTCCAAAACGGCTCACTCACAGGGCTGGTCCCTCTGGGCTGGTCGTTGACAGGAGACCTCTGGTCTTCATGGTGTGCACTTCCCTGTAGGGCTGTTTGAGTGTCTTTACAATATGGTGGTTGACTTTTCTACCAGTGTTTAGGTTTTTCTCCCCATATTTTCTTTTTTAAATGTTTCATATTTTCTACATCTTTGTCTAAAATGTAAAATTATTATCTACAAAATCATCTACTTTTAAGTAACATGTATTTTTATCTTTCATTAAATATATAGAAATTTTGATGATGTCTAACAAAATCCATAGATTTCTTTTTTGTAATTTACAGATATTTCTTACCTAATTATTTCTAAAAGTCCAACACCAGAATTATAACATGCATACATATATTCATACCAAAGTAATAACATAACTTGTTTCATACTCCCTACTTCATAAAAACTTGCAATATCAGGTACATATTACATTGCTTCATAATAAATTAATGAATGAGATACAATTACCTTTAATTATTTATGCATGTGTGCATTTATTTATTTTAATCCTCACCCAAGGATATGTCTTTTTACTGATTATAGAGAGAGAAGAGAAAGAGACAAAGACAGAGACAGAGACAGAGAAACACTGATGTGACAGTTATTTCTCTCCTGTACACTCCCCGACCAGCGATCAAACCTGAAACCTAGGTATGTGCCTTGACCAGGAATCAAACCTGAAACCTTTTAGTGTATGGGATGATACTCCACCCAGACAGGGTTATCATTTATGTTTTAAATAGATAAATCAATTTAATTATCTGCATCATTTTAATCTTGACATTCTGACTTATTAATCAATCATATAATATATGTTCTATAAATTATTTCTCAGTGGTATTTATAATTTAAAAAAAATAACACATTTATTTTAACTAGCAGAAAGTATTTTGACTAAAAGACTTGATAAGAAAAGACTGTTTAGGCCAATTAGGGTATATGACAAGTATTTCCCATTAAGTGAATGAGCTAAATCTGCAACTTCCAGGTTTTGACAAATTGCAAACATCTTATATTGAAAAATATGTACTATAAAGGATGTATTAAAATTAATGTTCAATTAAGTTTCAACTTTACCAACCATTTCTGAGTATATCAAGTTAAGAAAAATGCCTGAAAGTGAAAGAGTAACAGATTAGTGGCCACTGGGGAAGATCTGATAAAGACTTTTGGGCATAATTCTCAGAAACTGAAAAAGTTATGACTAAAGACTGGGTAGCAAAACCTTTTGCAATTCATGTTGTTTCTAATTCTTTGCTTTCTACATTTTTGAAGGAGGATGTAATTGAGCTGTCATTTGGTAGATTACTTAAAATAAGTTTTAATGGTATATATCTGTGATTTTCCAATTTCATTAAATGATCCATTTCCAATAAAATTGTTTTTAAATGGTTAATAAAAATTTAACAGATATAACTGTTGTTAGATCACTTGTATACTAGTAATAATCCCAACAGAAATTTTTAACAGTTGAAGGTATAATTGCAGAATAAAAACAGTAAAGTCACTTTATATACATAGCTTTGTTGCACAGAAGTGTAATACTTGATCAATAAAAGAAGTTCAACGATTAAATGTATTATATTAGGATAAAATAATAAACAGGAGTGGAATTAAAATACAGATTCTAGGAGATAAAGGAACATTACAAATTTCTGTTAGGGAAATATTTTTTGCATATTTCAAATGGATGATAGAATATATGATTATATTCTTCTGAATATATTTAAGTGAAAGATATAGCAGTTTTATTTTGATATGTTAATATTTTAAATATGCTGGAAACATTCCTTTCAACTATTCAAACTTATGATAAAATTTTTTATATGACAAGTGAAGAAAGGCAAGGGGTACAGAGTTTTTCAAAATTCTCTTAAGAGGTTTGCAAACAAAACAGTATGATGATCACTAATCTACAGTAATAAACATACTAGTACACTTGAGGTTTCACTGAGGTTGACAGATGTGCCATCTTAGTTCACTAAAGATGCAAAAGTTCAATCTTAAATTACATTTGTTCCTGAATGTGACTGACCACAAAGTTGAGCGAAATTCTTAAACAAATCAGTTGAGTGGAATACTAAGAATACATGTACTTTATTAAAGTATTAGTAATAATTTTAAAATCCAAAAAATACAGTTTTCACTGTATTTAACATGAAACATATGAATTTTGAAAGTTATTTTTTACTAGGTCTAAAGCATTTTTATTAAAAATTTGTGATTTCCATACACTGTGAATAGCTACAGAATTGTATCAATAATGTAGTTAGTTATACATTGGTCCATTTATAATATGACATGCAGTAACAGAAAAAAATTAAGTTTCTATCAAGAATGACTCTTTAGAATGGGGAAAGAATATCTTTTGGCACTGATGAAATTACAATTACTTTTGTTGCTGTTGTTAATCCTCACCTGAGTATATTTTTTCCATTGATTTATAAAGAGAGTGGAAGAGAGGGACGGGGAGAGAGAGAGAGAGAGAGAGAGAGAGAGAGAGAGAGAGAGAGAGAGAGAGAGAGAGAGAGAGAGAAAGAATGTGCAAGAGACACATTGATTGGTTGCCTCCTGCACATGCCCCAACCGGGGTTGGGGATGGACCCTGTAACCCAGGTATGTGACCTTGACTGGAAATCAAAACCACCACCATTTGATGCATGGGCTGACACTCTAACCACTTAGAAACACTGGCCAGGGCAAATTACAATTACTTTTAAACATGCTATTGCAGATAAGAATATTGTTATTGGAGACATTTAAATGTATCCTAATATTTGGCAACCTATTTGAAATCAAAAGAATTTAATCTTTTACGTTCCCAAATATATAACCAACAAATTAGTTTAACAGGGAGAGGCAATAGGTTGGTGAAGAATTAATTGAAAGAAAAATGCATGAAGTCTTTGGGATCCCAGCCATCAGCCTCCCTCAGGATCTTACTAATTAATTGTGTCACATAGCTGGTAAAACAAAGGGATTAGTGCTTAGAAAGAAGAAGAAGTGGTTTTAGCTTCTGTTCTTGTTTCTTTCCCCCTTTAAACTAAAATAAAACCAAATCAGTAAACTTGTGTTTTCACTAAATTAATAAAGAGTTGAGGCAGTCACCAATAGAAGCTATAAATACAGCAAAACCATGTAATCATTCAAATAACAGAAAAATGGCAGGAAGCACAGAGATCCAGAAGGCAACCTTTACCCTGTTTTTTTTTTTTCTTTTCTAGGCTATAAGAAGCTGAGGGGGACAAGATGGCGACCAGCAAGAAGGTAGGGAGGGAGAGTGTGTGAGAGAGTGAGGGAGCTATAGAGTGTGTGGATGTGTTTGGTGTGTGTGTGTGTGTGAAAGCTAGGGACAGTTAGATCCTGTAGGTCTTACAAGGGGCTCCCAAACCAGGCAGTCTTAGATGGCGAAACCCTGCTGCCACCGTAAACACTCCAGAGAGGACACTGCCAGCACAGAGTCCACGCCATCTTGAAGAACAGAACTGCTTGAGCTAGGATCCTAGCCTCGCCACCACCCAATCTTGTCTCAGTCTCAAACTGGGACCCTACAGCCACTCGGGTAAAAGACCTGCGACCACAGCTGCAGACCCACAGACACCAAGACCCCAGGCACCCCGGCCGCAGATTTCTGTGAGTGACAGAGTCAATCCCCCTCCCCGATGGCCCGTGGCAGTGGCATAGGAACTGCCAGGCGCTCTCCGCACAAACAGGCATCCTGCCCACACACAACAGCTGCAGCTCTACCTGAATTTGAGCCTGGGTGCGCAGACACGGGAAATGTGTCCCGCGACCAGACCCCGCGCCCACACAGGGAGGCTGCGCTGAATTTGAGCCTGGGTGTGCAAACTCGGAGAGTTTGTTTCCAGCAGCACACACCTGAATGACCAGACCCTGAGCTCAAAAGGGAGGCTGCACTGAATTTGAGCCTGGGCGTGCAAACTCGGGGAGCTTGTTTCCCTCAGCGCATACTCCCGTGACCAGACCCCACATCCACACAGGGCGGCAGTGCTACCTGACTTTGATTCAGGGCATGCTCACACAGAAGGCTGTTTTCTGTAGGGCAGGAGTGGACCTCCTGCTGACACAATGTGACTGTTCAACCGGTCCCCCAAGAAGACCGGGGACCCTGATTCTCCACGCGAGAGGCAGCACTGAGCACCAGGGACTTGACTCTGTTTTTCATCACGCACCTGGGATCCCTGATTCCCAGTGCATTCACACTAAGAGCCAGTGACTCCAATTCTTGGTGCATGTGCACACAAGGACCCTGACTCTCGGCACGAGGCCGCACCAAGCAACAGAGACTCGGATACTTGATTCTCGGAGTGGACACAGGGGGTCTCTGACTCCTGACATGTGCTAGGGGACTCTGATTTTCAGCATATGCCAGCAGGGTCTCTGTTTTAGTGCAGCGCAGGCAGGGTCCCTGATTCTAGGTGTACACACGAGGCCACACTAAGCACTGGTGACTGATCCTGGGCGAGTGTGGCTCCCACCAACCCACACAGCCACACGTCTTGGTGTCGGAGCTCTTCAGTGACACTCAGGGGGTGCAAAGCCCCCACTGCATGTGGCCCAGGCTCCCACACTCAACATTTGAACCTTCTGGTGATAGTCAGAATGGGGAGACAACAATACAATCCCCAGAGGAAAGAAAATGAGGAATCGCCAAGAAAGAAAATAAGTGTAACAGAAGCATGCAACATGACAGAAAAAGAATTCAGAGTAATGGTCATACAGTTCATACACCGGATGGATGAGAAAATCAACAACCTATGCAAAAATCAAAAAGAAATCAAAAGTGATATAGCTACAATCAAAAACACCATGGAAGGTTTCAACAGTAGACTAGAAGAAGCAGAGGACCGAATTAGTGAGTTAGAAGATAAGATACAGAAACAAGCCCAATCGGAATATTAACTGGAGAAAAAAATTAAAAAACAGGAGGAGAGCCTAAGGGAGCTTTGGGACAATGCAAAACAAAGTAACATACATATAATAGGGGTGCCAGAAGGACAAGAAGAGCAGCAAGGATTAGAAAATCTATTTGAAGAAATAATGACAGAAAACTTCCCTGATATGGGGAAGAAAAAAGTTACACAAGTACAGAGAGTCCCAAGTAAGATGAATCCCAAAAGACCCAGACCGAGACACGTCATAATTACAATGGCAAATGTTAATGACAAAGACAGCGTCTTAAAGGCTGTAAGAGAGAGACAGAGTTACCTACAAAGGATCCCCCATCAGATTATCAAATAATTTCTCAACAGAAACACATCATGCTAGAATGGAATGGAAAGAGGTATACAAAGTGATACAAAGCAAAGGACTGAATCCAAGAATACTCTATCCAGCAAGACTATCAATCAAATTGAAGGGGAAATCGGGAGCTTCGCAGACAAAAAAAGTCTAAGGGAGTTTATCCCTACCAAGCCAGCAATGCAAGAAATGCTAAAGGGAATGCTGTAAAAAGAATAGAAAGGGAGGAAGAAACACAGGCATAACATATAGAAATGGCTACAAACAAGTATCTAATAATAATAACATTAAATGTAAATGGATTAAATGCTCCAATCAAAAGACACTGAGTGAATGAATCGATAAGAAAACATGTCCCATATATATGCTGTCTACAGGATACCTACCTCAGAACAAGGGACTCACAATGACTGAAAGTGAAGAGATGGAAAAATATCTATCAGGCAAATGGAAATGAAAAAAAAAAAAAAAAGCTGGAGGAGCAATACTTATATCTGACAAAATAGACCTCAAAGTGAAGACCAAAACAAGAGACAAGAAAGGCCACTTCATAATTCTAAATGGATCGATACAACAAGAGGATATAACTCTGGTAAACATTTATGCACCCAATGCAGGAGCACCCAAATACATAAAAAAAAAAAAAACTTCTAGAAGATATCAGGGGTGAGACTGACAGCAACACAATCATAGTAGGAGGCTTTAATATCCCATTAGCATCACTGGAAAGTCCTCTAGACAAAAAATTAGCAAAGAAACATCAATCCTAAACAACTCACTGGATCAGATGGACTTAATCGACATCTTTAGAACATTCCATCCCAAAACTACAGAATATACATTCTTTTCAAGTGCACATGGGACATTTTCAAAGAGAGACCACATATTGGGACACAGGCAAAGTCTCTCCAAATTCAAGAGGACTGAAATCATATCAAGCATCTTCTTAGATCACAATAGCATAAAATTAGAAATCAACTATAGTTAAAAAACAATCACAAAAATTCAAACACTTGGAGGCTGAATAGCATACTATTAAACAATGAGTGGGTTACCAAAGAGATCAAAGAAGAAATAAAACACATCCTGGAAGCAAACGACAATGAAAACACAACAATCCAAAATATTTGGGACACAATGAAAGCAGTCCTGAGAGGGAAGTTCATAGCATTACAGGCATACCTCAAAAAACAAGAAAAACTGACAATAAACCATCTAACTCTTCAACTTGAAGAATTAGAAATAGAGCAACAAGAAAAGCACAGAGTGAGCAGAAGGAAGGAAATAATGAAGATCAGAGCGGAAATAAATGACATAGAGACCAAAAAAAAAAAAACAATACAAAAGATCAATGAAACCAAGAGCTGGTTCTCTGAAAGGATAAACAAGATTGATGAACCTCTAGCCAGGCTCACCAAGAAGCAAAGAGAGAGGACCCAAATAAACAAAATCTGAAACGAAAGAGGTGAAACAACAACAGACCCCACAGAAATATGAAGAATTGTAAAAAAAATACTATGAGCAACTCTACTCCAACAAACTGGTCAACCTACAAGAAATGGACATATTCCTAAAAAAATACAACCTTCCAAAACTCAACCAGGAGGAATCAAAAAATCTGAATAGGCCGATAACTATGGAGGAAATTGAAACAGTAACCAACAAACTTCCAACAAACAAAAGCCAGCTTCACAGGGGAGTTTTATAAAACATTCAAAGAAGAAGTAAAACCTATTTCCCTGAGACTATTCCAAAAAATTCAAGAGGAAGGAGCACTTCCAAGCTCTTACTATAAAGCCAGCATTACCCTAATCCCCAAACCAGATAAAGACAATACAAAGAAATAAAATTACAGGCCAATATCCCTCATGAACACAGACACCAAAATCATCAACAAATCAACAAATGACAAGTACTGGAGAGGATGTGGAGAAAAAGGAACCCTCGTGCACTGCTGGTGGGAATGCAGACTGGTGCAGCCACTGTGGAAAACAGTATGGCATTTCCTCAAAAAATTAAAAATGGAACTGCCATTTGACCCAGTAATAACACTTCTAGGAATATGTCCCAAGAAACTAGAAACACCAATCAGAAAGGATATATGCACCCCTACGTTCATAGCAGCATAATTTATAATAGCTAAGATTTGGAGACAGCCTAAATGCCCATCAGCAGATGAGTGGATTAGAAAACTGTGTATATCTACACAATGGAATACTATGCTGCTATAAAAAAGAGGGAATTCTTACCATTTGCAACAGCATGGATGGAACTGGAGAGCATTATGCTAAGTGAAATAAACTAGTCAGTGAAAGAAAAATACCACATGATCTCACTCATTTATGGATAATAAAAAACATTATAAACTGATGAACAAAAATAGATACAGAGGCAGAAAAGCATCAAACAGACTGTCAAACTACAGCTGGAAGGCTGGGTAAGGTTGGGGGGGGGGAGTAAGAGATCAACCAAAGAACTTTTATGCATGCATATAAGCATAACCAATGGACGCAAGACACTGGAAGGAGGGTGAGTGCATGTGCCAGGAGGTAGGGGAAGGCGGGGGAAGGTCAATTGGAAAAAAAAGGAGACATATGTACTACTACTTATAATACTTTAAACAATAAAAAACAAATAAAACATATTTAAAAATAAGTAAATATAAAAATCTTTTACATTTTCCGCTATAGAAGGTTATGGCAATTTCTGTTCCTTATTTTTACCTATTAAAATTTCCCTTACATTGAAAAAAAGAAGCCACCCATCCTTGAGAAATAAGATGATATTGTTCTTAGAAAACATGGGCTTTCCACTTAGCCTGGGAAGAACTGAAGGGCTAATAACTGTTTAAAACCTAGGTTTGCAAGACTCACCCATTTAAAGACAATTAATATAAAAGAGGGGATGGGCCGGAAAAAGAAGATGGTCTAAAAACAACTATTGCAATGGAACACAAAATATAGAAAAAGGAAGTTAGTTCTCAAGTCTAATAAAGAAAGTATATATAGCACTGCATCTGGGAAAGAAAAAAAGGCATCACATTTCTTCAGTTCTGAGAGGAATTTATGAAATAGGACTTTATATAAAGGACACTGACTAATATCTTAGACATTGTTTTCAATACAAGTTTTAATAAAAGGCATAGAACAGTCTTCTTTATTTGATATTTCTTTCTTATATGAATCCTGATTTTTTAAAAAAAACAATATAAAGGTAAGTTACAAATGCCTGCAAATCATATTGAATAAATCAAAATTAAACTTCACTGATATTCTCCACTCAGATATTTATATTTGTCTGTAGAATGGGGAGAGGGCAGTATGAATGGAGGAAAAGTTTTATATAAATTCGACGTGGCAGTTAGCAGATACTTGAACAACATAAATATTACATATAAAAGTTTCTTAAACTAACTCAACTAGCTTAATACATAAATTAAGGCTCCCAGCAACTTATTCATCTGTTTTCCAACCACAAGGAATTCTTCCCACCATAGTCATTGGTGGTTTTCTCTGGGTAAGGAGTAAAGAAGAAGATTGTCCTCTGGGATTGGTTTTTTTTTTTTTTTTTGAGTATGTATCTCATTCCAAATCAAAAAATAAAATAAGAAAGCTAAACACACACACACACACACACACACACACACACACACACACCTTTTCTTATAGCTATGTTAGTGAGTTACTTACTTTAGTATGTATAGTGTTCAAATTACTTAGTTATTTATGTCACCAACAAAGTGCATTTCATTAGTACAACTTTTCATATTATTTAGTTAACGTTGTGCTCTATTTTGTTTCATGAGAAATAATGATGAGTAACAAAGAAAAAAGAAACCACATGGCCGTGTCCAAGAAAGATAATAAATTAGAAGTTAAATTTGGTATTGAAACAATCTTTGCAAAAATAAATATGCAACATCAGTATCTCATTTATCTTACTGGAAAAATTTGTGAGCTCATCTTCTTATGTGAAAAAAAGAGAGATGTCCGATATCCAATAGACTTTTTTCTGAGTGAGGCCTTCCTTGAGAAACTTAATTTAGTTTAAATAACAGTTTAAATTATATATATAGTTAAAATAAACTTTATATAGTTTAAATACAAAAATATTTGTATTTCCTTGGAAATACCAAATATAATAATATATTGTTATGAGGCAGAATAACATAAATTTCCTTTGTGTTCTATAAATATTTATTAAAAACATATCTTTAGTGATAGTGTTAAAGTAAGTTTAAGTACTTAGGAAAAGAAATTTCTGTTTCATAAGTTAAGAATTTGATATCTGAATACTGAAAATACATCTGAATTTCAGATAAATCAGTTTTTAATTTCTGCTATATACATCTTGTCAAAAGATATAGGTTTAAGAAAGATAATCTTATTTAAATACTAGAGGCCTGGTGCACAAAATTCATGCATGGGGAGTAGGGGGAGGAAAGGGTGTGTCCCTCAGTCCAGCCTGCATCCTCTCCAATCTGGGACACCTCGAGGGATGTCAGACTGCCTGGAATTGGGCCTAAATGGGCAGTTGGACATTCCTCTCACAATCCATGACTGCTGGCTCCCAACCGCTCACCTGCCTGCCTGCCTGATTGCCCTAACCGCTTCTGCCTGCCAGCCTGATCACCCCTTAACCACTCCTCTGCAAGCCTGATTGACGCCTAACTGCTCCCCTGCTGGCCCGATTGCCCCTAACTGCCCTCCCCTGACAGCCTGGTCACCACTAACTTCCCTCCCCTGCTGGCCTGGTCGCCCCTAACAGCCCTCCCTTGCCAGCCTGGTCGCCCCTAACTGCCCTCCCCTGCCAGCCTAGTCACCCCCAACTGTCCTCCCCTGCAGGCCTGGTTGCCCCTAACTGCCCTCCCCTGAAGGCCTGGTCACCCCCAACTGCCCTCCCCTGCTGGCCCAGTCACCTCTAACTGTCCTCCCTTGCCAGCCTGGTCGCCCCTAACTACCCTCCCCTGCAGACCTGGATCCCCCCAAATGCCCTCCCCTGCAGGTCTGGTTCCCAACAACTGCTCTTCTCTGCTGGCCATCTTGTGGTGGCCATCTTGTGATCACATGGGGGTGGCCATCTTGTGACCATATTGGAGTGGCCATCTTTGTGTGAGGGAGTGATGGTCATTTTGCATATTACCTCTTCATTATATAAGATAAGGAGAGTAAGGCTGCAGAATTGTTCATGTACTTGCAACCACAGAATGAGACAAGCCAAGAACACAGCTAGTGTTCAACTCCATGGTGTAGAAGGCCCAGCTGAGACTGAACTATTCAGACAGTTATAGAACTCCACCCTCATATTAATATTTTGATTTTAAAATAAGCGCACAGACATGAAATGAAGAGTATTTAGTAGCAATGTGAACATGTCTAGTTGGCTTTTCCTTGAGGGGGAAAAAAGAATTGGTTCAGGATGGATTTGTGCAGTGGACAAAGGAATGAATAATCAGAGTATAGACTTGAGTTATAAATAAAGTGACTGTAC
Organism: Eptesicus fuscus; assembly: GCF_027574615.1. Taxonomy (NCBI): domain Eukaryota; kingdom Metazoa; phylum Chordata; class Mammalia; order Chiroptera; family Vespertilionidae; genus Eptesicus; species Eptesicus fuscus. The sequence goes on from NC_072482.1 coordinate 41,877,180, forward strand.
TAAGCCTGCAAGCTTGAGAAATTCTTATGTACAGCAGATGTTATTGTCTCCTGCTGGTGTTTTTAGAGTCAGTGTAAATATACTAGGTGTTTGTATCCTGTCACCTCACCGACTTACAGCCATCACTGCAGAAGTTAGTCACATGTGAACTGGTTACTGTTACTGGTGACTGTGTTAGTTAACAGCCTGGCTTGATTTCCTTGCTCCATATCCGAAGAGGATCAAGTCCACTAAGAGTGATTAGGATTTATGGAAGGGGAGCCAATATGGCAACAGTGTTCTTACTGGTCTTCCCATTTCCCTTCTAGCCCCTCATTTCCAATCTTTCATCCCCATATCCATGGGGAATATATTCTAAGGCTCCCAGTGAATGCCTGAAACCTCGAATGGTACTGAATCCTATATCTACTATGTTTTTTCCTATACATAGGTACATGTGATAAATTATCAGATTAACAATAACATAGAACAATTATAACAATACTGTGATAAGTTATATGAATGTGGTCTCTCTCTCCAATAATTTTTATATTTTTCAGTCCAAACCTATACCTGAATCTGTATAACAATCCCTTACTGGCTGTAAGTGGCTTGGTATGGCTCATTTCAGGGGACCCCTTCCTGAAGTCTTTGCATAAGCTCAACATGTTCTGGTGCAACATGTTGCCCTCAATTGGAGCATGTTTTCTGTTTGTGTCTTCCACCCGCAAATGTAATGTTTTTTCCATATTAACTAAGCACTTACTGTGTACTGTGACTGTCACTCTTGCAGTCTGACATACGACAGCAAAACCAGCATGAATTTCTTTTTCCTTCTTCACACTTTCACAGACAGAATATTCATTCTTACTGTAGGTTTTAGCAACCTCAGTAGACAGACTTTTTCTTTTCTTATTAAGTCAAGAACTTTCACCCTTCACTAAAGGAAGCACTTTATGGCTTCTCTGTGGCATATCCAAATTGCCAAAGTCACAACACTTGCACTTTGGAACCATTATTAAGTAAAATAAGGATTACTTGAACAGTGACATATCGTCTATCTGATAACTGAACTGGCTAGAGTGACCGATAGCAGGGAGCATATACAACATAGAGATGCTGGGCAAAGAGATGATTCACCTCCCAGGCAGGATGGTGTGAGATTTAATCACATTACTCAGAATGGCACTCGATTTGAAACTTATAAATTGTTTCTTTCTGGAAATTTCCATTTAATATTTTTGGACCATGGTTGACTGCAGGTTTCTAAATGAAACAGAGGAAAGCAAAACCAGGGGTAAGGGGTCGGACTACTATAATCTTTTAAAATTTTTAATTAGATGCTATCATTCATCTGCTTCAAATATAATAGCTTCTCAAATAGATTAAGAATAAAAATGAAAGTCTACCATGACCCACAAGACTCCTGACTATGTCACCCTCTCCACTTCCAGACCTTTTGAACATGGTATTTCCTCACCTTCAATTTTTTTTTCTTCTGATTTTCACAAGCTGACTCCTCATCATCCTTCTGGTGTCAGCTTAAATACTATCTCCTCAAAGACACATCTCTGACTGTACTATAAAACAAAGTCCCGAATTAATTTGTTAAAAAAAGTCCTTGCTCAACATGGATGCACACCTGAGAGACCTGTACACTGGAACAATAAACAAATACAGTCAAGCTGTAGGATACAAAATCAATGTGCAAAAATCCACTGCCTTCATGTATACCAACAACAAAACTTCAGAAAAAGAAATGGATAAAACAATTCCTTTTGCAATAGCAACCAAAAGGATAAGATACCTAGGAATAAACAAAGAATGTGAAAGACCTATATAGTGAAAATTACAAAGCTTTATTAAAAGAGATTGAAAAAGGGAGGAGGAACCAAGATGGCAGCATAGTTAAACAACTAATCTGCTGCCTCACACAACAATTTCAAAAATACAACTAAAAGACAAAAACGTCTACCACCCAGAACCACGGGAAAGCTGGCTGAGTGGAAGATTTACAACTAAGAAGAGAAAGGAGCACAATCGCTGAAAAGCTGAGGTACGGAGGCACGCGAATCGGGCCGGCGGCGGGCGGCTGGGTGCGCGGCTTTTCTTCAACCCGCAGGGAGACAAGCTCCCGATCACTCTGAAATCCAGTTTCTGGGGACACTCGGGGGACCCAGGCACCTAGGGGGAGAAGCTGGACTCTCGGCCATCGGGTCGGAAAGTGAGAGTGACTTTTTTGCGGTGGTGCGCCCAGCAATCATTGTTTACTGCGCTGGAGCGTGGGGGCAGGGACTTGGAAACGTGGAAAGGCAGAGACAGCTGAAGGCAGCCATCGCCGTTGGCCCCGCCCCAGCCTAGTGACGCCCTGAGACCCCGCCCAGCCCTGAGACCCCGCCCCGCACATTCTACAAACCCGCCCAGGCTCCACACAGCGGCTTTTGCATATAAATGGCCTGTTCTGGGGCAGCTCAACCAAATTAACTGCAGCTCCAGTCAGACTGCTCCAAAACCGCCCAAGCAAAGGAGGAGAAAACTAGCCCTTGCTATAGCTCCTGCTGGGGGACACACAGTACACAAGGGTACACCAAGAGTGTCCACCTCAAGTAACTGGGAGGCTGACCCGTTGAACCAATAGGACACCTAGTACACAAAACTACCCTCCAACTTAGGGAAGCAGAGAATATGAGAAGGCAAGGAAACAGATCACAAACCAAAGAAATGGAGGAGAACAAGTGACTGGACATAGAGTTCAAAACCACGGTTATAAGGTTTTTCAAGAATTTCATGGAAAAGGCCAATAAATTCAATGAGGACCAACTAGAAATTAAACATACACTGACTGAGATAAAAAATATTATACAGAGACCCAAAAGCAGACTAGAGGATTGCAAGAATCAACTCAAAGATTTGGAATACAAAGAGGCCAAGGACATTCCTCCAGAGAAGCATGAAGAGAAGAGAATTCAGAAAGTTGAAGATAGTGTAAGAAGCCTCTGGGACAACTTCAAGCGAACCAACATCAGAATTATGGGGGTACCAGAAGAAGAGAGAGAGCAAGATGCTGAAAACCTATTTGAAGAAATAATGACAGAAAACTTCCCCCACCTGATGAAAGAAATAGACTTACAAGTCCAGGAAGCGCACAGAACCCCAAACAAAAGGAATCCAAAGAGGACCACACCAAGACACATCATAATTAAAATGCCAAGAGCAAAAGACAAAGAGAGACTCTTACAAGCAGCAAGAGAAAAACAGTTAGTTACCTACAAGGGAGCTCCCATACGATTATCAGCTAATTTCTCAACAGAAACCATGCAGGCCAGAAGGGAGTGGCAAGAAATATTTAAAGTGATGAATAGCAGGAACCTACAACCAAGACTACTCTACCCAGCAAAGTTATCATTCAGAATTGAAGGGCAGATAAAGAGCTTCACAGATAAGAAAAAGCTAAAGGAGTTCATCACCACCAAACCAGCATTATATGAAATGCTGAAAGGTATTCTTTAAAAAGAGGAAAAAGAAGAAGAAAGATAAAAATTATGAACAACAAATACATATCTATCAACAAGTGAATCTAAAAGTCAAGTGAATTAAAAATCTGAGGAACAGAATAAACTGGTGAACTTAATAGAATCAGGCATAGAATGGGAGTGGATTGATAATTCTCAGGGGGAAAGGGGTGTCTGTGTGGGGAGTATGGGAAGAGACTGGACAAAAATCATACACCCATGGATAAGGACAACGGGGGGGGGGGAGGTAAGGGCGGGGGGGGTAGGAACTGGGTGGTGGGGAGATATGTTGGGAAAAAGGAGAAACAATTGTAATCTGAACAATAGATTCATTTAAAAAAAAAAAGACGTGAGCAGACAATTCACAAGAGAAGAAATTCAAATTTCCAGTAAATATGAAAAGTGTTCAGACTGACTAGCAATAAAAAAATGCAAATTAAAACACAAAAAATAAAAAATAAAAAAAATTAAAAGAGATTGAAAAAGACACAACGAAATGGAAAAATATCCCGTATTCATGGATTGGAAGAATCAACATAGTTAAAATGGTCATTTTACCCAAAGCAATATACAGATTTAATGCAATCCCCATCAAAACCCCAATGTCATTTAAAAAAAAATAGAAAGAAAAATCATCAGATCTGTATGGAACCACAAAAGACCCAGAAGAGCCAAAGAAATACTGGGGGGGGGGGGGGAATGTTGCTAGAGGTATCACACTACCTGACTTCAAAATATACTACTGAGCTACAATAATCAAAACAGCATGGTATTGGCAGAGAAACAGATACACAGACAGATAATGGAACAGAATAGAGAGCCTAGCTATAAAACCACATGTATATGGACAAGATAATTTTTGACAAAGGAGCCAGAAATGCACATTGGAGTAAAGATAGTTTCTTTAATATATGGTGCTGAGAAAACTGGAAAGCCACATGGAAACAAATGAAACTGAATTGCAGTCTGTCCCCATGCACAAAAATTAATTTAAAATGGATCAAAGACTTAAACATAAGATCCAAAACTATAAGCCACGTAGAAAAAAATATATAGGTACCAAACTTATGGACCTGGGTGGTAGAGAACATTTTATGGACTTCACCGCAAAGGCAAGGGAGATAAAGGCAAAAATAAATGAATGGGACTATATCAAACTGAAGAGCTTCTGCTCAGCAAAAGAAATGAACAACAAAACAAGCAGGCAGCCAACCAGATGGGAGATGATATTTGCAAACAGTAGCTCTGACAAAGGTTTAATTTCCAAAATATATAAAGAACTCGTAAAACTCAACACCAGACAAATAAACAATCCAAACTAAAAGTGGGCAGAGGACCTGAAAATACACCTCTCCCAAGAAGAATACAAACAGCTAATAGATATATGAAAAGATGTTCAACCTCACTGGCAATTAGGAAAATGCAAATTAAAACTACAATGAGATACCACCTTACACCAGTTAGAGTGGCCATTATCAACAAGACAAGCAACAAGTGTTGGAGAGGTTGTGGGGAAAAGGGAACCCTGATTCACTGCTGGTGGGAATGCAGACTTGCAGAACCACTATGGCAAGCAGTCTGGCGATTCCTCAAAAAATTAAAAGTAGAGCTACCATACAACCCAGCAATCCCTCTCCTGGGTATATACCCAAAAAACTTGAAATCATTTATACGAAAAGATATATGCACCCCTATGTTCATTGCAGCCTTATTCACAGTGGCCAAGACTTGGAAACAGCCAAAGCGCCCTGCGATAGAGGACTGGATAAAGAAGATGTGGTATATATACACAATGGAAGACTACACGGCCATAAGAAAGGGTGAAATGGCGTCATTTACAACATGGATGGACCTTGAGAACATTATGCAAAGTGAAATAAGTCAGACAGAAAAAGCTAAGAACTATATAGTTTCACTCATATGTGGAATATAAAACTGAAACTTATGAACACAAACAGCAGTGTGGTGGTTGCCAGAGTGGCGGGGGGGGGGGGGGGGAGAGAAAGGGGTCCTAATATGAGGCGACGGGAGAAGATTTGACTTTGAGTGTGGGCACATGGTCCTATATACAGATTTTGTAACTTAGTAATGCACACATGAAACCTGTATGTTCATGTTGACTAATGTCACCCCAATGAAATTTAATTTAAAAAAAGTATACACACCCTTTGAATAATTATAAAGGCAGTATTTATTAAAATACATTTCATTTTCAAAGTTAAAAAGAAAACAGTGGTGAAAGTGAACATCCCTATCTTGTTCCTCTTCTTAGGCAAAATGGTTTTCGTTTTTGCCCATTGAGTATGATGTTGGCTGCAGGTTTGTCATAAAACGCCTTTATTATGTTGAGGTATGATCTCTCTATTTGCACTTTGCTGAGAGTTTTTATCAAAAAAGAGTGTTGGATTTGTCAAATGCTTTTTCTGCATCGATATAATTATGTGATTTTTTTTTGTCTTCCAATGTGTTTATGTGATATACCACATTTTTTGATGTGTGAGTATTGTACCAGCCTTGCACCCCTGGAATAAATCCCACTTGGTCATGATGTGTGATTTTTTTAAGGTATTTCTGGTTCCGATTTGCTAATATTTGGTTGAGGATTTTAGCATCTGTGCTCATCAGAGATATTGGCCTGTAATTTTCTTTCTTTGTCGTATCTTTATCTGGTTTTGGAATTAGTGTAATGCTGGCCTCATAAAAAAAAGCTTAGAAGTATTCCTTTTTCTTTAATTTTTTGGAACAGTTTGAGGGTGTTAGTTCTTCTTTGAATGTTTGGGAAAACTAAAACTCCCCTGTGAATCCATCTGATCCAGGGCTTTAGTCTGCTCGAAGTTATTTCATTATTGCTTCAATTTCATCAGTAGTTATTGGCCTATTCAGGTTTTCTGTTTCTTCCTGATTGAGTTTTGGAAGACTGTATTTTTCTAGGAATTTGGCAATGAAGCAGGATAAAAAATCAACACCCAGAAATCTATGGCATTTTTATATACTAACTAGAGGCCCAGTGCACGAAAATTCATGCACTTGGTGGGGGGGGTCCCTCAGCCTGGCCTGCACCCACTTCCTGGGGGATTGTGCCTAAGCTGGCAGTCAGACATCCCTCTGGCAGCCTCGGAGCCCTCGGGAGATGTCTGACTAATGGCTTAGGCCTGCTCCGGGCATCCTTAGCACTGCTGTGGAGGTAGGAGAGGCTCCCACAACCACTGCTGTGCTGACCAGCCATGAGCCACCTTCTGGCTGAGCAGCGTTCCCCCTGTGAAAGCACACTGACCACCAGGAGGCAGCTCCTGCATTGAGCGTCTGCTCCCTGGTGGTCAGTGCACTTCACAGTAACCAGTCGTTCCCGGTTGTTCTGCCATTAGGGTCAATTTGCATAATTCCCTTTATTATATAGGACTAGAGACCTGGTGCACGAAATTTGTGCATAGGGGGCGGGGTCCCTCACCCCAGCCTGCACCCTCTCCAATCTGGGACCTGTTGGGGGATGTCCAACTGCATCTCGCAATCTGGGACCACTGGCTCTTAACTGCTCGCCTGCCTGCCTGCCTGATCGCCCTAACTCCTCTGCCTGCCTGCTTGATTGCCCCTAACTGCTCCCCTACCAGTCTGATTGCCCCTAACTGCTCCCCTGCTGGCCTGATCACCTCTGCCTCATCCCGTACCCGGGACGCAGGATTCCCTCCTCCGGCCGGTCACAGGCACCCGGGACCCAGGCTTCCCTCCCTCTGGCCGGCCGCAGGCACCCAGGACCTGAGCCAGCTTCACCCAGGTGGGCCGCAGCTACAGGGGACCATGGGCGGGCAGCTTTGCCTGGGCTGCAGCCACAGGCACCCGGGACCGTGGGGCGGGCAGCTTGTCCCTCTCCCGGGCTGCAGCCCCAGCCGCTGGTGCCCGGGACCACGGGGACCATGGGCCATGCAGACTGTCCTTCAATAATATCAAATGTTTATGACTCCGTTTCTACATACCACAACTTAACTGCTGCTTCCAAATAATTCTGAACTGAAAATATACATAAAAATAATTTTAGATAAGTTTTTCTGCATTTATTCAATTTAAAACTAATATTAATACACCAAGTAATTAAGTACAAATTAATTAATGTTGTTCTGATAGTTAAAATCAGAGTACTTTTTTCCATGGTAGAAAACACAGGAAAGAATCCTAAGGTAACACTGAATTAATCAGACAGATGGCATTTGTTTGGAAGATTGTCAATAAAAATTAACTTCTTCCATTAGGGAAATAATATACTTACACATTTTCAGCTTTCAAAATAAATTACCTCATTTCATAGTGAAATGATTTTTTATGTCACAAGGCAGTACTATTTTTATAAAATATGTAAAATATGATACTCTCCAAATATTTATAAATGTCATTCATTCAGCCACCAGACTATGATCAGGATTTATATTGTTAAATGAGAAACTTCTTTGCTCAGAAAGAAATAAAATGAAGAACTTTCATGATTTACTTTAAGTAGATAATTACAGCAGGTCCTCAAGTAGCACTGTTTTGTTCAACATCTTTTTTTATAACATGAGATGTTTATATTAGCCCATTGCAATTGGTTTCAATATATGTCATTTTGCTTACAGTCACATAACCTATCAAATAAAGGAGGACTTTGTGTGCATAATTTGTCTATCAAATAATTTTACCACAGTAAATATAAAACATTATAAAATATACTAGAGGCCCGGTGCATGAAATTCATGCACGAGGGGGGGGGAGAGGTCCCCTCAGCACAGCCTGCACCCTCTCCAATTCGGGACCCCTCAGGGGATGTCTGACTGCTGGTTTAGGCCCGATCCCGGGGATCAGGCCTAAACCAGCAGTCAGACATCCCTCTCACAATCTGGGACCACTGGTTCCTAACTGCTCATCTGCCTGCCTGCCTGATCACCCCTAACTGCCCCCCCCCCCCGCCGCCAGCCTGATCACCCCTAACCACGTCTGCCTACTGGCCTGATCACTCCTAACTGCCCCCCTGCCAGCCTGGTCGCCTCCAACTGCCCCCCCCTGCTGGCCTGGTTGCCCCTCACTGCACCCTCTCCTGGCCTGGTTACCCCCAACTGCCCCCTGCCAGCCTGCCAGCCTGGTTGCCCCCAACTGCCACCTATTGGCCTGGTCGCTTCCAATTGCCCCCCCCACCCCCGCTGGCCTAGTCACCCCTCACTGCCCCCCTTTGACAGCCTGGTTGCCCCCAACTGCCCCTCCCCCTGCTGGCCTGATCATCCCTCACTAACCCCCCTGCCAGCCTGGTCACCCCATGCAGCCTGCTGTTCAGTCGTTACTGTGAGGATGTACTGGACCATTTGCCTTTTATTAGTATAGATATTGAGCTAAAATTTCCAATTTCAATTAAAGAGTTAAAATTTATCTTGCATAAAATCCAACATTTAAAGGTATATAAAATAATTATTAGATAATATTAAATGTATATTATTTTGTCAAGAAAACGGATGAAAACAAATCTTTAAATTTTCAGAAGCATACCTAGAAAGCATGTAGAAAATTTTGGAAAAGATAACAAAATTCTAACCTGGCTATTTCTCCTCGACTACTGATTTGGGTAGCAGGGGCTTGTGGGGAAAGGTGGAAGCACTGCCTCAGAGAAAATCCTTCCTAATAATTTATCCATTAGCTACATTGCAACTAAGTTAAGAAAAATATATAAAAATAAATGAGAGCTTAAAAGCATATACAGAAAAATAGTCTGAAAAAACTACAAAAAATAAAAATTAGATCTGAATAAAGTTATTACTGTAAATGAGAAAATATGTTAACATAAAACTTTTAATCCAGTCAAACTGAAGAAATGCTGCAACCAAAACATTATAGCGAGGGTACTGCTGTGCAAACTGATGTGTTTGTGCAATTGTTTGGGAGATGGAGTAGGAATTCTGATGAGTTGTATCATCAAATCGTTTTAAATCTGTTTCAAATCATTTCTTATTTAAAAACATATTTTTAATAATTCTTTAAATTGTGATTAAGTTGTTACCAAAAAACCTTTCTGAACTAGAAAGCAGGGTTACTTGAAATGATGTGTGATTTAGTTGTACTTTAGAACATGTTCCAAATACCTAAAATTATTCATCTGTAGGCTGAGTTTTCAAAAATTCACAGCGTTTTCTTGTTAAAAGTGACCTTAGAATTCAACTATTTTACAATCACACCCAATGCAAGAATCACATGTATAACCTGTATGACCAATGATTCTCTACACCATGTGAATATTTCCAATGAGGAGAAAAAGAAGTCTACTCCAAAGTAAGATAGTTAAATTATCAGAAATCTTCCTTTACATTTAAGTTAAATCTAACCCTGTAATAACTTCCATCCATTCATTTTACGTTCTGGGGCTGTACCATGCAAGTGTACTCTTTTTTTCACATGAAAATCTTTCAAGTAAGTGAAGACTTGACTATATCCCTTTCAAGTCTTTTCTTTTAGAATAAACATTTCTGTTCCTTCCAACACTTTTCATAGAGCGGTAAGTTTTCAATAACTGGCACTGCTTTAGTTACTCTTCTCAGGATAAATCTCAGTTTGCCAATGACCCTTTAAAAATATGGCATCCAAAACTAAACACAGGTATGATCTGTGTATGTGATGCAAAATAGCCATTGCCTCCCTTTTAAAAAATTCTTTATTTTCAGTAATGAAGACTAGAATTTATAATCCTTCTTAAAAATATATAAACACCAAATTAATACACTGTCATAAATACTACCTGAGATAAAACTTGGCAATTTTTCTTAGTTCTCCATATGCTATGTGTAAACTACACTCTCCTACCCTTCAAAACACTTGGGTGTGCCACACAGACTGTGGCAGTTATTTTTGGATCTCAAACTTGAATTTCCATTTAAGTTTTCCACACTTTAAGTCTCAAGATGAACTGTTACTTTATACTTCAGGAACTTTTACAATGAAGATAAGTTTCACTGCCTTGCTAAAGAAATTTGGCTATGCATATGTATAGACAATCTTTAGATCTTGATGTGAAGAATTAATGTTTGAATCATGCCTACATTTTTTCCATTCTCCAAATTTTTCCTAATTAGGAAAGAAGATAGTTGGCATTTTAAACTACTTCTGGGAACACACTGAATTTCCAGTACGTAAGACTGAGGATACTCTACCTCACTTATTTAATGAAAGTCACATATACATTTTCATAAATAGCACATTTAGTCTGATCAGAAAATACTGTTAATTTGAATTAACTAGTAGTTCAAAAAGTCATCTAAATCTCCATATTAAACTAAAACCAACTATTTTCAAATAAGTATCTCTAAAAAAATCAATTGAGGAAACAGTTAAGAGACTTCCAACTAGTCCAGACATTCCATTTAACTGGTTTCATATCTTTGAGAAAAATATTCATTCCACCATGTGCTTTTTCTCATACTTTAAAATAGCATAGGTAAAAATATTAGGCCAATTTCAAGGGAAATGAAATACTGGAACAAAATTATATTTTTTAATAAATATAATAAAAATGAAAGACTTACTGCTATAGGTAAATAGTAAAAAGTTTATTACATCTAACATTAAAATGATCACTTTTCTAGAAGCATTAAAAAATTAGTTGCTCTCTTAAATATCAACTATTTGAATTTCTAAAGATATAGAAAATTACAATACAATAAAAAATAAAATTACAAACTAAACCAGAGCTATAAGCTAAAAATATTCCATGGTTCACAAAAGTCTCCTAAATATTTCTAAAGATTTTAAAGTGATTGAACTGAAGAAAGCCAAATCCAAGTAAGAATGGTCTCGGTTTAGAGGAAAGTGGGGTGGGGAAGTAGTGAAAGTAAAGAGGGTCAATATATGGTGACAGAAAAAGATTTGACTTGGATGGTGGGCACACAATACAACTTACAGATGATGCATCACAGATATGTACTTGAAACCTATACTTTTATTAACAAACTAGATGCCCAATGCACAAAATTCGTGCAAGGGCCTTGGTCCCGGCTCCCGCCCACCGCCGCTGCTGCCCCTGCCTGCCGCGTCCGGGGCCGGGGGCCCCTGCTGCCTCTGCCACGGCCCTAGCCTGCTGCGGCTCTGTCCGGAAGGATGTCCAGTCTATTTAGCATATTACGCTTTTATTATTATAGATTATTATAGATGTCATCCCCAATAATTTAATTTAAAAAACAGTCCTGGTTCACCTGGTTTAGAACCTCCTCACCCCAACCTAGAAACTTCAAGAGTAAGATGACCTAGGACAGCAAGAGATGTCGACTAACATAAGGGCACTGGATAATTTGGCAGGTTACATCACTATGATCCAGTAACGACGAGACAACACTAAACTATTGACAGTGCCACAGCCTTATTTCAAGGGTTAAATTATTTAATTTGCAGCTATAAAAACTGGCTGTGAAACCATGTTTCTCTGCCATAAACAACTTAAAATTCTTTATAATCAATTACTGAGTTAGTGAAGTACTTACAGCTTAATAAAAGTAAAAACTGCCATCACATGCTTTATAGAGCACCATAAAAATAGGCTATGTTTAAGAAAACCAGGTAGATTTAAAGTGAGAAAATGTACAGAACAAGAACATGAAAGTTTCCATTCTACTAACTGTTCATTTGATAGTAATTATAATCCATACTACATGATGAGAACATTCTTGGGTTAAAGGAGTAATAACTTTGGGTAGGTTTCTTTTACATTTATTTTTGAAACTTTTTTCTTACTGCTATTTCATAAGCCAAAATCAGGTAAAATTGACATCCTCACTGTATGAGACCACAAAATCTGCTGAACTGTTGGCTCTCTGAGAAACTGCATGTTTCTGTATAAGTAAACAATCTCCACTTCTAATCGTGGTCTAACCATGGTCTGGGTTATGACCATTTCTATATTACATTCTCACATGAAACTGCACATGGGATAATAAAAAAAAACTTAGTCCTCACAAATTAAATAACGAATACTCCAAGTCCTTTTTGGAATTCCAAATAAAACAAACAACAAATGTAGAAACACTACTTAAGTATTTTGTTTTGGTCCATCTTAATGTTCCCTTTTATGCATTTCCTTAAGAATTTTCTAGGAAAAAAATAAAACTAAAAATTAAAACATCTTAATGAATGATTCGCTTTGATAATCAGTCTTATTGTTAATCTTCATCACTGTCAATATCAAAACAGGTACCATTTATGTGGCATATATAATGTTACTTAAAATACTAAGAGCTTTAAAATACAATATCTACTAAGTTCCAGGTCATACATTTAAATGCCTACTAGACATCTGTACTTGGAAGACCCAAATATATTTAAAACACAGCATGTCCCCCAAAGAACTTTCCATTCCCTTACAAACATATTCCAGTATTCTGAAACTTGGTAAATGGTACCATCATCCATTTAATCATGAAGAAACCTGGGAGCTACAATACCAGATGTAATAACTACTATCTGGGCTCTGACTGGTTTGGCTCAGTGGATAGAGCGTTGGCCTGCGGACTCAAGGGTCCCAGGTTCGATTCTGGTCAGGGGCATGTACCTTGGTTGCGGGCACATCCCCAGTAGGGGGTGTGCAGGAGGCAGCTGATCGATGTTTCTCTCTCATCGATGTTTCTGACTCTCTATCCCTCTCTCTTCCTCTCTGTAAAAAATCAATAAAATATATTTTAAAAAAAATAACTACTATCTGGGAACAGCTACTGTATGCCAAGAATCATGCTAGGTACATATCTACGACAAAATCCAATCCCCATCCTCCAAAAACTTGCAAAATAAGCATTATTCTGTGAAATCTTACAATAAACAATCCTGGTTAATTTTAGTTAATTCAAATTTTCCACAATTAACTTGAGCATCGAACACTTTTTTCACCATAACATTTGGCGAGCTAACCAATGGTACTAGTTGTAAATGCTTTTCTAAAGAACTGTAATCAACAAAATTATATTTGTTCATCCTTTTTGCTAAAATCGTATCAGCGAGTTAGTGTATAAAATTAGTAATTGAAAGGAGTATGATATGTGTTTAAAGATGTATTATCTATATTTAATCAAAATTCTACTTCTTCACAGCCTGATTCCTTGAAGTGAGTCCAATTTTTTTCAGATCTATTATTTATGAGACGTTACCTTTTAGAACAATATGGTTAAACAGTAGGAGAAATAAAGAACATTACCAATACTTTAACGTTTTCTATGTGAGCAGATGAATACAGTAATATTAAATTACTATTTCTATGAAGCAGCAAAAAACATATATTAATTCAGCATCAACCAGGTACTAAGCCTAAATAGGATGAAAAATATAGATATAATTTATAAAATACAATCCCTTCTCTCTAGATGCTTACAAACTGTTTGATAGAACATCAGAAATATAAAAAATAGAAACATGCTTAATTGCCAAAGGCATGATAAAATGGTATCCTATCTAATAAAAGAGTAATATGCAAATTGACCATCACTCCAACACACAAGATGGCTGCCCCCATGTGGTCAAAGATGGCTGTCCCCATGTGGACACAAGATGCCTGCCACAAGATGGCCAGCAGGGGAGGGCAGTTGGGAGGGACCAGGCCTGCAAGAGAGGGCAGTTGTGAGCGATCAGGCCAGCAGGGGAGGGCAGTTGGGAGGGACCAGGCCTGCAAGGGAGGGCAGTTGGAGACAATCAAGCCTGTGGGGGAGGGCAGTTAGGGGTGACTAGGCCGGCAGAGGAGGGAAGTTGGGGCAACCAGGCCTGCAGGGAAGGGCAGTTAGAGGCAAACAGGCTGGCAGGGGAGCAGTTAGGCATCAATCAGGCTGGCAGGGGAGTGGTTAGGGGGTGATCAGGCTGGCAGGCAGAAGTGGTTAGGGGCAATCAGGAAGGCAGGCAAGCGAGCAGTTGGGAGCCAGCAGTCATGGATTGTGAGAGGGATGTCCAACTGCCTGTTTAGGCCCAATCCTACCAGTAGAATTGGGCCTAAACGGGCAGTTGGACATCCCTCGAAGGGTCCCAGATTGGAGTGGGTGCAGGCTGGGCTGAGGGACACAGCCTCCCCCAACCCCCGTGCACGAATTTCGTGCACTGGGCTCTAGTGTAGCTAATAAGAACGAATAAGAAAAGGAGATGATTCTTGGAAAATGCAGTCTAAAATATAGCAGGTAAAAATATTTCCAAAGAAATTATATAAATCTACTTTAAAAGCATTTCTTTCAAAAAAAAAAAAAAAGATTGACAGAATACAAATAATTTAATTAACACATTAAGCTTAGCATTCTGCAAAAATACAAAATGAATTGTTTCTAGCTTCCAAAAATTACACCTCTATCAACAAATTAGCCACAATTAGACAAGCATATTCCACTACCAAGTATTGGATCTGCAAAAATCCAAATGTTATAGACATATGCGAAGGAGGTAATCCAAGCAAGCTCAACATCATTCTTAAACAGGATTATCCCTGAATACTTGAAAAACCCACACAAATTATGCCAAAAAGAAAAGAAATCCAACACAAAAACAATAAATGGATATTCTGGCATCTTACCTTAAGAAAAAATATACTGGAAGTAGAAGCATTCTTATAAGAATTTATCTTTTGATACCTAGCCAGATTTTAATGCCATATTCAATTTGAAAATAAATATCTAGTCATTGTAAGTAAAATATAGTTAAGCTATGCAACTGTATTACACTCAGTACTTGTAAGATTAACCCTTAACTTTCACTTAACATGTTCCTAATTGCTACCACCAAATTCACAAAGTAAATATAATAACAGGTATAATCCTCCTGTTCACTTTCTGAATGTCTTAGAATACCCGCTGTTGCAGCAGGAAAGGTTTAATAGACATTTGTCAATTTTGGCTTTAAAAAAATAGTGTATATGCTAACTAATGCCTGAAAGATCCATCATTATTCAAACACAATCACCATTTCCTTTCCAATTAAATACAATGTCTAAATTTATGCTACATAATATGTTTTCAAACAAGTTCTCTTTTTATAATTACAGGAGAAGCCATGAGAACTATTTTACTAACAACTTCAAAATAATCAAAAGTTTAACAAAATATAAACATTAAAAATCAACATGACAGAAACTGCCATAATATTGTGGAAAATTAAAAGAATAATACAATGAATACTTCCACCTAGATTCAACATGTGTGAGCATTTTGCTATCTCCTACCTCCTGCCATACCTCCTCCTCTCCCCCTCTCCTATCATTCTGTCTGTCTATCCATCCATCCATCCATCCTCCCATCCATCCACCCTGTTTATTTCTGACAAAGCTCTAGAAATCAAATATATTAAGGCTTCTAAAGAAAAACAGATTATATATACTATATAGACTATAAATAGTCATATAGCCATATCAAGACTATAAATTTAGTTCAAATTTTGTCACAAATGGGTTCAGATAGATCAGGTTGTATCCCAAATGAGATTTATTTTAATGTTTTGGTTTTCAAAGTTTTGGATTTGAAAAATGTGAAAGGATGGTGGGCAGTAGTAGTATCCCTATCCTACAGAGGAGGAAAACATTAAATAATTTATTCAAAACTAAAACAAGTAGCAAAACCAGAAGTGAAAATAGGCAAACTACTCCAGAGTAGTTAAAAGCACTGCTCTAGGAAGCCTCCACTCCCAGAAGAAATCCTTGTGACCTTCTTTTTCTTTATCCAGAATCTGAACCCTTACATCTAATTCCATTGCTACCCTCCTAATCAGAGTCACTCGGTTTACTGTAACAGCCTACTAACCAGGCTACCTGATTCTTCTACCTACTTAACAGTAAAAGCCAATGTTCTTTAAAATAGCATACAAGAACCTATGGTTCTGTACCCTCATTTACTTAACATCTGTTATCACATCTGCTGCTCCCTCTCTCACTCCACTGCAGCCTCACTGGTCTCTATGCTGCCCTGGTCTCCATGCATGTTCCCAGTTAGGCCCTGGCACTGACTATTCCTCCTGCCTGGCACACACTTCCTCTGTATCTTAATGACTCCCCCTCACTCCTCCAATATCACCTTCCAGTGAGGCCTACACTATCACTCTTCTTAAAATTGCAACTGCCACCTCCAAAGCAACTGACACTCCGGATCCCCCTGTCCCTGCTCTACTCTTTCTTTCTCCTAAACACTTACCTACCTGCAAACATTCTAGACAATATCCTTATTTCTTATTTTCCTGTCTTTTGTACTTAGATTTATACATACACCAAAGTATCCCCAGTCCTTAGAAAATCATCTAGTCTATAAGTGCTCAAAAATAATTGTTTCTATTGAGATTTCTATGTCAACTTTAACCTAAGCTCCACATTTCTTATAGTTGTTAGCATTTCTCAGTATCTCTCAGAAAAGTTAGAATTTCAATAAATATACTTAAGTTACATTTTTAAATAGCAAAGTTTTATCCAATTATGCTTTTATTAAGATTCCTTTATATAACTATATTTTATAGACATGAACAGATGTTATGACATCACTCAGAGAAGACAATAAAGTAGGTAACAGTTTATATATATAGTATGATCCCTTCTATAAGCAAAACCAGAATGTATTTGTGTATATCAGGGTTTTGGGCATGATGACATTAGGTATTTAAAAAATATTTTTCCGTCTGTATATTTGCATTTTCTATTTTTTTAATTAATATGTATTATTTGTATGATTAAAAAATTATATACAGCCCTAGCTGGTTTGGCTCAGTGGATAGGGTGTTGGGTTGTGGACTGGAAGGTCCAGGGTTCGATTCCAGTCAAGGGCACATGCTCGGGTTGTGGACTCGATCCCCAGTAGGGGGCATGCAGGCGGCAGCCGATCAATGATACTCTCTCATCATTGATATTTCTATCTTTCTCTCCCTCTCCTGTCCTGAGATCAATAAAAATATTTTAAAAAATAAAAATAATAAAATAATATACATCCCTGGCTGGTGTTTTTAAGTGGTTAGAGTGCCGGCCCACACATCAAAGGGTCCTGGGTTTGATTCCTAGTCAAAGGCATGTACCTGGGTTGCAGGTTCCATCCCTGGCCCCAGTCAAGGTGTGTGTGGTGTGCAGGAGGCAGCCAATGGATGTGTTTGTCTTACAGTGATCTCTCTCTCTCTCTCTCTCTCTCTCTCTCTCTCTCTCTCTCTCTCTCTCTTTCTTCCTCTCCTACCCTTCCTCCCTCCCTTGCACTCTCTCTGAAAAGCAATGGGGAAAATATCTTCAGGTGAGGAATAACAACAACAAAAATTAGTCACATCACCTCTTGTATAAAGAGAAGTACTTCAATATTTGTAGGTAGTCTGTTAAATGATATGAATAGCACATATCTATTGCATTATATAATGTCTATTTTAATAGTGAATACAAATTTTCTTTCATAGAAAGGACAAGATTTAGAATTTAGCTGGCAAATGTATTGTGAGGAATAATTTTTTGAGGTATATGAGTACTGTATATCATTTTATTATTATTTTGTTAATTCTCACCAAAGGGTTTTTTTCCATTGATTGTTAGAGAGAGTGGAAGAAAGGGAGGGAAGGGGAGAGAAAGAAAGAGAAATATCTGTGTGAGAGAGACACATCAACTGGTTGTCTCCTGCACATGCCCTGACCATCCTGACCAGGGCAGGGAGCAAATCCACAACCAAGGTACTTGCCCTTGACTGGGAATCGAACCCACAAACCTTTGGTAGGAGGGGCCCACACTCTAACCACTTAACAACACTGGTCAGGGTCTAGTTCTTTTATTTATACAAAGGATAATATAGAATAAGTATGCTAAATACCACTACATTCATATATCTATGTAAAATCACATATTCAATCTAACTTTCAATGACAATGCTTTTAGTGGGCTTTTATATTTTTAGTATAAACTTATAAACATTTCTTTTTATCTTTAAATTCATTAATATATTGAATAAAATAAAGCTATAGATTTAGAAAAACTGTATTCATCATTAAAGGTGACTACTATTTCACTTAAGGGAAATCAACAAAAGAACTACTTTAATGCCAACTCTCTGATTTTAGAAAATAGTAGTCTCCCATTTTCACAAAAATTTGGAATCTTTGCTTTAACTTGTAAAATATATACATAATAGTGATAATTGTCATCTCAAAGGCAAACTTAATTATGAGCAATTATTTTCTTTCCAAATAAAAAACACGTTCATTTACTCTCTGTAAAAGGAAACCTAAATTGGTTTAGAAATACTTTCCCCTTATCTTAAATCTAGAAAGAAAATACTATGCTTTTAATGTTATATATATTTTTATTTAATGTCCTTTTAAATAAAATTTGATTTAGATTTTCCAAAGTTCAATTCCATTCAATATTTTATTGCAAAACCTTTATAAAAAAAATAAGGACATGAGTTGTATTTAAAATAAAAGTTTACATACCTTGGTTTCCGAAAAACTAAACTATATTGCTGGCAAGCCAGACCCACAGTGGGGGTATAAACAATAGGCATGAACTTCTCAATGTCAGACATAAGCACTCGATAAAAGAGCTTTTCGTTTCTGTCTTGAAGATCCATTAAGAGAAGATATCTGTGGAAAATAGACAAAATGAAGTCTATATTCCAAAAAAGCCATGAAATAGCTGCTTAGAAATCTTATTGAACATTTTTCAACAAAGTATGAAGGGCTTTTTAGGTCACACAGGAAACATCTGATCAAAAAACACTTTAGAAATATTCTTAAATACCTCAAAGAATGAAGAACCATAAATCTCAGTGAGTGTCATTCAAATCCTATATAATAAAAGGGTAATATGCAAATTGACCCTAATGGCGGAACCATGGGGAATGACTGGTCACTATGACATTCACTGACCACCAGGGGGCAGACACTCAACTCAGGAGCTGCCCCTTGGTGGTCAGTGAGCTCCCACAGTGGGAGCTCCACTTACCCACAAGCCTGGCTGATGGCTGCGAGCGCAGCGGTGGTGGCGGGAGCCTCTCCTGCCCCCTCAGCAGTGCTAAGGATGTCGACTGTGGCTTAGGCTCCCAGGCTCCCAATCCTCTAGGGAGTGGGCCTAAGTCGGCAAGTGGACACCTCCTGAGGGGTCTCGACTGCGAGAGAGCACAGGCTGGGCTGAGGGACCCCCCTAAGTGCACAAATTTTTGTGCACTGGGCCTCTAGTATTAAAATAATTGCTAAAATAGAAGTTTTACTTAATATTTTAAATGACTTTATCCCTATTTTAAAATGAAAGAATGATGAAAATACCAATATACATATAGTATTAATTTTAAGTAAATACAAAGACTTCATCCTTTAACTTTCAGTGCTGAATAACCAAGGGAAATAACAAATGAAAAATGAGTAAGGAATATAGCACCAACCCTAAAAATTACTAAGGTAGCAAGAAAGTTCAAGGGACTTTTCTTATTATTTGTATCAAATAGCTTTTTTCTTTCTAGAGACATTTTTGACCCAGACTTATCTTTCTAAGCATCAAACTTATCATGTTACTTGTAGCCTTCAATGGTTTGTAAAATAAAACTCAAATTGCTTGGTATAATTTAAAAGAATATCTTAGGATTGTACTTAATAATCTTACCAGCCTTTTTGGATTGGTTTCCATTCCCTGAAGTAGTTGAAAATGCATAGCATTTAGTGTCAGACATACAGGATTCTAATGCTGGGCAAATAGATAGGTTATGCTAACCCCAAAAAATTAAAATTTAGGAAGAAGATGATGACTTTTAGACATCCTAAAATTGATTTAGCAAATGTGTAAGTCCTCGTTGCTAAATCAATGATCAACCCTCAGACCTCCTTTTATTTATCAGAACATTTGACTCAAGTGGCACTCCCTATAAGTCAATAAACTCTCTTTACTTGACTTCTAGGGCATTATATTCTCTTCATTTTCTTTCTATCTCACTAGTTTCCTGTTTCTTTGCAATTTCTTTTTTGTTTCTTTTTGCTGTTTTCTCCTCTCTGCAAGGTCTCTAACACTTATCTCTAATACATTAGGCTTTACCTTCAACATATATCCAAAATCTAAATATCTTCATTGCTACCACCCTGGGTCTAAATCACCATCATCTTTTGATTGGATTATTGTAATAGTCTCCTAGACATTCTATTCTCAACATTGCAGCCATTCTCTTCTTGAAATTAGCTCAGATCATGTTGATTTCCTGTTCAAAACCTTGAGAGGCTTCCCTTTTCACTCAGATTAATAGCAGAAGTCCTTTATTGGCCTTCAAATACATAATCTATCCTCTATTACCTTGATAACTTCCTTTCCCAACTTACCATTCTTCCCCTCACTCGTTCTATTCCTGACACAGGTATCCCTACTGATCCTCGAACCAGAAAAAGAATATAAAGTGAAAACATAAGCTGAAGGAAGAACTTAAGTAACAAGTGAAAGTGACTGTGGAGAGGTTTAAGAAGAAGCAAAAATACACAACTGGACAAGCTGAGTCAGTCTCTTTCTCCGGCTGCCCGACATCACCCATGGGCTCATGAAAAAAGTGGCCATGGCAGGAATGGAGGTTATCACGGGCTCAGCAATATGGACTTCTGGTCACCAAGGCTGACCTGCCTTTAGACTCTCCTGAGTGCCCAATCTGCCATAGGCCAACACCGCATGCCTGATTGGGTGCCATTCCACGGGGTGATCAGCAAGCCACTCGGTGGCAGGCGATTACATTGGACTGCTTCCATCATGGAAGAGGCAGCGTTGTTGTTACTGGAATCGACACTTAACTCTGGATACAGATTTGTCTTCCCTACACACAATGCTTCAGCCAAAACTACCATCTGTGGACTTACAGAATGCCTTATCCACTATCATGATATTCCACAAGGCATTGCTTCTGATCAAGGGACTCACGTTAGAACAAATGAAGCATGGCACTGGGACCATATTCATGAAATTCACTGGTCTTACCATGTTTCCCCACCATCGTGAGGCAGCTGACTTGACGAATGGTGGAATGGCCTTCTGAAGCTCAGTTACAGCACCAGCTAGGTGGTAACACCTCGCAAAGCTGAGGCAAAGCTCTCTAGGAGGCTATGTATGATGTGAATCCGTGTCCAGTATGATGCTATTTCTCCCATAACCAGGATTCACAGTCCACAATCCCAGGGGTAAAAATGGAAGTGGCACCACTCACTATTATTGCCAGTGACCCACTAGCAAAATTTCTGCTTCTTGTCCCCATGACTTTATGCTCTGCTGACCAATAAGTCTTAGTTTCAAAAGGAGGAATGTTTCCACCAGGAGACAATTATTCCATTAGACTGGAAATTAAGATGGCCACTAGCCACTATGGACACCACATGCCTCTGAATCAATAAGCAAAGAAGGAAGTTACTGTGCTGGCTAGGGTGACTGATCCTGCCTACCAACGGGGATTTGGACTGCTACTCCATTATTAGTGTAGTATTCTCTTTAGCAAAAAGGAATTCTGCAAGCAGTCTGCCTTTAGACTGCAAGTCTTTTCTTGTTCTCCAGCTGCCAGTCTACCTGCAGACTTAGGACTTAACCAGGCTTCACAATCATGGGAGCCAATCCCTTGAAATAATATATATCTCCATCCAACAGGATGTGGTGTGTGTGTGTGTGTGTGTGTGTGTGTGTGTGTGTGTACACAACACATATATCCTGTTGCTTCTGTTTCTCTGAAGACCGCTAGAAAACCCTGACTAATACAAATAATTACTAGGTATTGGGTTAGCTACCTCTTCTAAACCTCGCAACAATATTTTGAAATAACTATTCTCTTCAATCCATAAATGAAAACCTGATGTTTAGTGCCTCAATAAGGGGAGAGTCCAAAGCAGAGGACAAGGCACACAGAGTGGTCCTGACAGTGGTTATGGTGGTTTGCTCGCGCCCCAGTGCTAGTGAAACACAGCCAGAATTTCAAACTAGGGCTATCTCATTACAGAGGTAGGGCACACGTTACCTTTATCTCTGTGCAAACTTGGAAACTGAATTCTAAACACAGTAAGTGACCTAAATTCGCAATAGCATTAGAACCAGGTTTAGAAGTTGAAAAAGTGCACCCAATATGCACTCATAGTCTGACTAAAAGCCACTTTAACCTGTTCTGCTCTGTCCAGGATGGCATTTCCTGATAACTCATCTTTATAGCAACAATTTTATCACAAGAGCAAAGTAATCTCTCTGAGGATAACAGTTTGGAAAGGAAACTTTTATTCAAATGTTCCTAAAAAGGGTAAATTTTTAAAAATATCATTGTATTTATAGGCAAATTCTCCTCAAAGTTGACTACTTTTTCCAAATCACTAAGTATTTTAACTTTCTCATCTAATAAAAAATAAAATAAACAATTGCCTAAGAGAAATATAAAATGTGTTACCTGTCAAAGTCAGAGTTCAGACGCTCACAATTTTTAATTACTCTAAGAACCTGGATATCCTGACTGATGAAGCAAGGTGGCAATAATCCATGAATATTCAATTGTTGTCTTTCTTCCAGGGTAAAAGCCAAGTCCTATGGAGAAAAGAAAGACAATAACTTAAGGAGAGAAAAAAAGAGAGAAAGCATATATTTACAAAAATAACATCCAACAAGTGTATGGAATTAAGAATCAGAATATCTGGCGATACTCTAAACATAGCCATTTGGCTGTGAGTAGACCATGTAAGCTCTCAATACCTCAGTTACTATAACATTTTCAGATCTGTGTCACTCACATATTGTTAAGATGAAATTAGGTAAAAGGAGAAAATGAGTTGAAAACATGCAAATGACAGATATAAATATCATTATTAATATCATCATTAAATATAAAAATGAATAGGAGTTATTATAAGAGACTTTTAAATTATGAACATGAGTAGGTCATCTTTAAATAGGTCAGGTAATGCCTTATATAAGATTGAGGCACCTGTTTCAACACTCCTTTCCTAAGTATTCTTATACTATTCTTATACACTCCTAACCACACAAAACTTCTCGCCATTTCCTGAACACACCTGAAAATGTTTTATTCTTCCATGACACTATGGACAAGAATATCTTTCTTCCCTGCTTCTCTGCCCTTCAAGCCTTACCTTAAATGCTCTATTTTCTCTAAAGCCTTCCCAGAATCACCCAGTATGTCCATTAGAATCCTACTATTACACTTACTAGAGGCCCGAAAATTCATGCAAGAGTAGGCCTTCCTTCCCCTGGCTGCCGGCACTGGCTTCCCTCCAGCACCCGGGACCCAGGCTGGCTTCCCTTGGGTCGCCCGCAGGCACCTGGGACCTGGGTTGGCTTTCCTCTGCCCCCGGCTTCATCAGGAAGGACGTCCAGAATGACTTCCAGAAGGATGTCTTGTCTAATTAGCATATTACCCTTTTATTATTATAGATGCTATGTTACCTATTTACATGAACACTGATTGCATAAAACAATAGTAAGGAAACTATGAGGCCTTACCACCAGGAATGCTCAGGGCCTACTCAAGAAAGCAAATAATCCTTTCCACTAATATTTACAGGGTAAAATAAGATTGATGTTAGAGTAATAAATTTGACAGTAAAATAATAGTCAAGTTTTCAGGCTAATTTAAATTGGCTAATTGAAACAAGCGAATATTCTAGAAAAATTAATTGTACTGGACAAAAAGCAGTTCCTAAAGTGTTAACTAAATTTTTATTGGTAGTTCATCTCATGATAAAATTGCGTAACATGTAATGAACTTAAAGCAGTAATATTATAGTGCAAAAAATTAAAATTTAAAAGCTATCAAGACTACATTATAAAATTTTCAAAAGCCTCCTAATATTTAAATCAAAAAAGGGGGGAATAGTAGAAGAATATCATGTAAGGAAAAATATCCTGTAAGTAAATTACATCTAGAAAATTTGTACTTTAGAAAATTAATTGTAAGGCTAAAAGCAAGACACCCATGAAAAACACACATGGTGTCAAAACAAGCCAGAGGAAAATCACTTGGGAAAAAAATGAAAAAGGATCCCAAGTCAATTTTATAGAAAATATCCCTTTATTAACTTTTGGTCAAGAATATGTTTGTATATTTTCAGAAAACAACTCTGAGACCATGTGGATTCTGGCAACAGAGAGGAATCGACAGGACTACCCCAGCCATGAAGACGAAAGAGAAGCAGTCCAGAAGATGCTTACGTCGCCATGCCATACTAGCAGTTAGCAGCTGTGCATCACTGCAGGTTGCCCAGGACCAAACCAGAGAGGGTCGGACCTACATTACCACCATTTGTCCACCATCCAGAACTGAAATATCATTGTTGACATGTACACATAAGGAACTGTTTAACATTGAAATTGAGTCTCAAAAGAACTGTTGGCCCAGAAAGAAACTCACTACAGACTGATTCATTTGCCTTTCAGCATAACCATTATTGCTTGTCTCATTTTCGGTTCTTATAAGTGTATTTCTAGTAGCACATGATCTCACTCATCTAGGGGAAATGATAAACAACATAGACTGATGAACAAGAACAGACCCAGAAACAAGGAGGCATGGATCAGACTGTCGGGCCTCAGAGGGAGGGTAGGGGAGCGTGGGGATAAAGGGGAGAGATCAACCAAAGGACTTGTGTGCATGCATATGAGCCTAACCAGTGGTCAAGGACAACAGGGGGGTGAGGACATGCGTGGGGAGGGGTGTGGGATGGGAATGGGGGGATGAGGACAAATATGTGATTCCTTAATCAATAAAGAAATGTAAACAAAACAAACAAAGAAGAAATATTAACTTGAAATATTAACCTAGCCCATGTTCTGGCATACAGGACACTCTCAATAAACAATAGTTATTATCATTAAAAAAAAAGGAGAAAAGAAACTATGAGGCTTGAAAACAAGCAAACAAAATAGAACTGATGGGTTGATGCAAAGACCCAGAATGGACCTAAGAGATTTGTTGGGAAGGGGTAGTAATACAAGGAGTAGTAACAGCAAGAGAAACCCCAGTAGTTATTAATCTACGGGAATGAGCAATCCCCCCTGGAGAAAGGTCTTCCCCTGGAGATAGGTCTCCTGGGGATTTCCAAGAGGCCTCTCTGGTTAGACTGTGGCTGCTATACCTATGGGTCTGGCAAAAGTGCACCAACATGGTGATGGTCAGATTTGCTCACTGTGACCACTGCTGATGTTTCTTAGACAACCTGGATGAGTAGGAATGTAATCACTAACTTTGTGTTGGACAATTCTACAGCCACCCTGCTTTGCCCCTGAAAGTTTCTTATGATAGTAAAAGAGTGAATCCCAAGTCTTTGGGAAGTTTATTACTCTGGGAAAAGGACAGACAATTTGGTTCATCCCTGAGGTTGACAGACCCTGAGCATTGAGAAATGAACATGTCCAACCTTAGGAAGTAGGTGAAGGAGGTCAATGGATGAACAACTCTCTATATCTTCTATTTTTTAAAATATGGATAAGCCCATTAATTCATGTCACTTTTATAGAAAGCCTTATGTTCAGACTCCTGGGGGCAAACTGAAGAAAGGCAAATAGATTTGTCCACTGAATGACCCCTGACCCCTGGTGGAGCTCTCGAAGTTGCCTGCAAGAGCTAGCTGGGACAAATAGCTCCTTTTGACTTCTCAAAAGGTCTCCAGGTGCGATTCTCATGACTGCAAAACCCCCATTGTTACATGCTCAGCAGGGGGTCCTCTGGAGCCCCACAATGTGTGGACAGCAGCAGAACGGTTCCTTTCTGAGAGGATAATCCAGTTTGTCCATCTGTGCCTGCCCCGTCACCCTCTCTTGGTTACCTGGAGAAGAGCAGACCAGTGCAGCCTGTCAGTTCCTGGCCTAGGAGTTTCAGCAGAAACCAGGACTCCACTGCGGTGTTGCTGGAACCTTTTCCATGCCATTTGCTTTTCTACTTGTCACGTGTGGACCCATGCCAGAATGCAAATGCCATGATGTCAGAGAACTTGTCTGTTTTTTTCACTCTTTTATCTTTATTGCTTAGAACATAATTAGATTTCAGTAATTTACTGCATAAACAGTAAAGTTTTAAATGTTTAATTTTAGAGACTTACATTAAAATTTTAAGAACACTAAAATTGCTGCTCAGAAAACTGATTAGCAAATTGATTCTGGTACAATTACATTTAAAATGTAAAGCAACTGGAAAGTGATATTTGCATAAAAAGTAACTATAAAATAGAAAGCATATTTCACTTGCTAAAGATATAACTGGGAAGACTGATCATTTAAAGCAAAATGCCATGAAATCACTCTTTGAAATGACACAGAATTATGTGCAGTAATATATTTGAAAAAAAAAAACTCAAAATTTTCTCAAGCTTGAAATGAAAAGTTTGGAAATTAAAAATGGGGGGAAAAGCTAGGCTAAAGTTAGTCTCAAAAATACATGAATATCTATAAAGAAACAGTAAACTTCTGAATGTTATGCCTTGAAAATCTGCCTGAAAATATAATAATCAAAATATCAATAACCTGAGAATAAGGCTTGTTAT
The DNA here is from genome assembly GCF_027574615.1 of Eptesicus fuscus. Classification (NCBI taxonomy): domain Eukaryota; kingdom Metazoa; phylum Chordata; class Mammalia; order Chiroptera; family Vespertilionidae; genus Eptesicus; species Eptesicus fuscus. Next base: position 41,904,107 of record NC_072482.1, read on the forward strand.
CATTCACTTAAAAATGGCATTTAACTATTATTTGTTGATGTAGTTAGCCACTCTTTTTACAAAAATTTTACAGTGAAAATATATGAAACTAATTTCTAACACTAACAGGTCTCCCATATCATGTGCCATGTAAATGATAATGTCACCTGGATATCTAATAATAGACAAACATGTAAATTGACCATACCTCCACTATGCCCACAGCCAATCAGGCGTGAGTATGCAAATTAACCAAAGATGGTGGGTTAATTTGCATATGCAGGCTTGGAGCGGTGGGCAGGGCGGGACATCTACTATGAGGGGGAGAGGGGGGCAGAGGGAGCTACAGGAGCGGTGCTCTGGCCGGGAGCGAGGACTTGCCGGCTTCCGGGCGGCCAGGGAGCAGGGACTTGTAGGCTCCCGGGTGGCTGGGAGCAAAGCCAGGGGAAGGAAGGCATATTCTTGCATGAATCTTCATGCAATGGGCCTCTAGTCTTTTAATATCCTTTTATGTTTAGTAACTACAAACTCCCATACACTGTTTGCAAAATTTCCCAAGACAGAGTAAAGTGCCAATTCAATTCTATAAAAACAACAACAAAAACCCACCCAGAACTTAGAAATCTGGGGAACTAGGCCAAGTTAAATTCCTGTAATTGAATTCATATTCTATTACTACCCTCTGATTTTTAAAAAATAAATGAATATGTAAAACTAATCTTAAAGTCCCTGAAAATATAAAAATATATATGGTATGATTTCATTTAAGCCACAGTGTTTTTTTTGTTTGTTTTTTTAAAATATATTTTATTGATTTTTTAAAGAGAAGATGGGAGAGGGATAGAGAGCTAGAAACATCGATGAGAGAGAAACATCAATCAGCTGCCTCCTGCACACTCCCTACTGGGTATGTGCCCGCAACCAAGGTACATGCCCTTGACCGGGATCAAACCCGGGACCCTTGAGTCTGCAGGCCGACGCTCTATCCACTGAGCCAAACTGGTTAGGGATAAGCCACAGTTTTTAAGAATTACACATCAATGTGATTCTTACCAACCAGCAGCGTCCAAAAATGTATTCAGAGAAAAAGTGTAATTTTGAACCATTTAACAATCCTGGCTATACTATATATTTCACTATTTCATACTAACAGAAACATGTTCATAAGCATACTTTTTTCAGTCAAGCCTATCTTTATTTGTTTTAATAATTCTTTATTGTTGAAAGTATTACATATGTCCCCTTTTTCCCCCACTGACCCCCTCCAGGACCCACCACAACCCAGATCTTCAGCACCTTATTGTCTGTGTCCATGGGTTATGCATATATGCATACAAAATCTTTGGTTGATTACCTCCCACCACCCACCCTCCCCCACCTTCCCTGTGAGATTCTGCACTCTGTTCCATGCTTCCATGTCTCTGGATCCACTCTGTTCATCAGTTTATTTTGTTACTTAGATTCTACATATGAGTGTGATTGTGTAATACTTGTCTTTCTCTGACTGACTTATTTCACTTAGCATGATACTTTCCGGGTCCCTCCATGCTATCTCAAAGGATAAGATATTTTTTCTTTTTTACAGCAGTGTAGTATTCCATTGTGTAGATGTACCACTGTTTTCTAATCCACTCATCTACTGATGGGCACTTAGGCTGTTTTCAAATCTTAGCTATTGTAAATTGTGCCGCTATGAACATAAGGGTGCATATATCCTTTCTGATTGGTGTTTCTGATTTCTTGAGATATATTCCTAGAAGTGGGATCATTGGGTCAAATGGGAGTTCATTTTTAATTTTTTGAGGAAACTCCATACTGTTTTCCACTGTGGCTGCAGCAGTCTGCATTCCCACCAGCAGTGCACGAGGGTTCCTTTTTCTCCGCATCCTCGCCAGCACTGGTGTAGAACCAATATTTGACAAAATGTCTGGGCATCCAGTGGCCCAGTCAAGTTGACACACAAAATTCATCATCACATTCACCAAATATTTTTAAACAAATATTTTTTGAGTGTCTGCTCACAATGCTTATAGGCACTAAACCAATGAAACAGTGATATGTCAAACATGGTCCATAGCCTCAAGATATTTACATTTTTGTATATTTTTATTTTTATATAATGAAACTGTAAGGCTATTAAAATATTAATAACTATTAAAGCCACTTCCCTCAATCGCTAAGCATATTGTAATCATATTTGTCTTTTATATGTATTAACTCTCTAGCCTGTTTCTGGCAGCTCTGGCTATAGCAGAGACTGCTAATTGTCTGCCACATCTGTTCTCCCCTTCCTCCCCAGTAAGAGAACCATTACATTATTTGGGGCAGCAACGCATCAGGTAAAAGACTATGATTCCAGACTCCCTTGTAGTTAGATGTGGCCGTGTGACTACAAATGGCAATGTTGTATGATTGTGGGGAAAACTCCTTAAAGACAGCTGACTCCACTGAAAAGTGGGTTTTCTAGTGTTTCTCTCATTCTTCCAGTAGTCACCTGGGAACATGTACATAATATCTATAAATCTATACTCAGGACTATGAAGTGATCTTGAGGATGGCAAAGCAGCAATGTTCTTGATCACTCTGTGGACACACCAAAAAACCCGAGATGGACTCTTAAGGGTCACAGAGGAGGAAAATCCACTGCTATTTTCCATTTTCTCCAGCCCCAGCCCCAAGGCAATCTCATAGTGGGTGGCAGGATCATGGCTACCACAGATGTTGAAAATTCTAAGGGAGGAATGTCATTCTTTTTAACCAGAGGAGCAGTGGTCCCAAGATCATGGGTCAAATGCCTGCTGCTTATTTCTCTCTCTTCCAGTTACTTGGCCCCAGATACAAATGCAGCTGCAGGAAGTACACAGCAGAGCAGGGAAACTAAAGGCCCAGTTTTCTGTCTTGTGGGCTGGAAAGGGGGACCTGCAGGAGACAAGATAGTATCAGAGAAATCACAGAGAAGGGAACTCAAAGAGCAATCCCTTAAAGTTGTATATGAACTCCTGGGCTCACTTCTGTGGTATTCATGTATCGATCTGACCTTAAAGCACAGCAAACGCTTTGAGAACTGAACTGTGCAGTGAACCCCTGCACAAAACCCACACTGGCCACTAGATGGTACACATGATGAACAGATGCAAGTAGCAGTACAAAGCAGGCTTTGAAAATGGAATACTGGAACCACACCCATGGAAGCTAGGTCTAACTTACACACTGACTAACCGGGTGGAGTGGCTTCTAAAAATAAAAAATAAAAAAACAGTATTCTCCTTAGGATTTAACTAAAACCTATAAGCTCATAATATGCAAATGTTCAAGATCCATGCAAAAATTACTCCGCATACAAAGAAACAGAAAAACATTAATTCTCAATGGAAAAGAAACTAAACAAGCATCAATCCCAAGAAGATACAGGTAATGGAGTCATCGAGGACTTATCATAAGATCTTGTAACCATGCCCCAAACCATAAGAGCAAAATATTTTAAAATGACTGGAAAGATAGAAAGTCTTGGCTAAGAAATTAAAACAATAAAAATCAAAATGGAAATTTTAGAACTGAAAACAATAACAACTAAAATATTCATTGGATAGGCTCAAGAACAGAATGGAGATGTGAGAGGAAAGAGTCTGTTAACCTGAATATAGATCATTAGAAATTAACCAATCTATAAAACAAAGAGAAAAACAAGACTGGGGGGAGGAGTAACAGCCTCAAAGACTTGTGGGCAATACCAAAAAGCATAACGTTTGTATCAACAGAATCCCAAAAGGAGAGGAGAAATAAAAAATATTTGGAAAAATAATGGCTAAAACCTTATCCATTTTGGCACAAGACATAAAATTATAAATTCAGGAATCTCAGCAAAACACAAGAAGATAAACTCAAAGAAATCCAAACCCAGAAATATTATATTCAAAATGTTAAAAACTAAAAACAAAAGGAAAAAAATCTTTAAAGGAGCCAGAGAAAAACAACAATTGGAATGACTATAGATTTCTTGCCAGAAACCAGGGAAACCAGGAGGAAGAATGGAACTTTTTAAAAAATTCTTTATTGTTTAAAGTATTACCTATGTCTCCTTTTTCCCCCCATTGACCTCTCCCCGGCCACTCCAACCCCCCAGCACAGCCCTCACCCTCCTGGTGTCTGAGTCCATTGGTGATGCTTATATGCATGCATCATTTGGTTGATCTCTTACCCCCAGCCCCCGCTCTTTCCCTCTGAGGTTTGATGGTCTGTTCGATGCTTCTCTGTCTCTGGATCTATTTTTGTTCATCAGTTTATGTTATTCATTATCAAAAAATGGGCAAAGGACCTAAATAGACACCTTTCGAAAGTGGACACACAGAAGGTCAGGAGACATATGAAATCATGGTCAAAGTCACTAATCATCCAAGAGATGCAAATCAAAACAACAATGAGGTTCCATCTCACACCTCTCAGAATGGCTATCATCAAAAAATCAACAAACAACAAGCTCTGGCGAGGATGTGGAGAAAAAGGAACCCTCCCTCACTGCTGGTGGGAATGCAGACTGCTGCAACCACTGTGGAAAACAGTATGGAGTTTCCTCAAAAAATTAAAAATGGAACCCCCATTTGACCCAGTGATCCCACTTCTAGGAATATATCTCAAGAAATCAGAAACACCAATCAGAAAGGATATATGCACCCCTATGTTCATAGCAGCACAATTTACAATAGCTAAGATTTGAAAACATCCTAAGTGCCCATCAGCAGATGAGTGGATTAAAAAACTGTGGTATGTCTACACAATAGAATACTACACTGCTGTAAAAAAGGAAGAACTTTTACCATTTGCAACAGCATGGATGGACTGGAGAGCATTATGCTAAGTGAAATAAGCCAGTCGGAGAAAGATAAATATCACATGATCTCACTCATTTGTGGAATAAAAAGAATGGCACTTTTGAAGTGTTGAAGGGAAAAAAACTGTTAACCCGAGTTCTGTAACGGGTACAAAAATCCTTCAAAAATGAAAGTGAAATAAAGACATTCTCAGATGAAAGAAAACTAAAACAATTGGTATTCTAGCAACACTGCTCTAAAGCAATAGAAATGGTAAATATCCTGGTAACTATAATAGATTATCCTTTCCCTCTTAAAATCTTCAAAATAAGTACAACAGTTAAAATCAAGTTATAAATATTATATTAAATTATTACATCAAAAATATTTTTATAAAACACAATAGCAAAAAAGAAAACCAAACTGATTAAAAATGGGCAGAGGCCTTGGCAGAGTGTGGCTCATTTGGTTGGAACATCGTCCTGGACACCAAAAGGTTGCAGGTTCGATTCCAGTGAAGGCACATACTTAGATTTCTGGTTCAATTTCTGGTTGGGACATGTACAGGAGACAACCTATCGATGATAGATGTTTCTCTCTCACATTGATGTTTCTCTCTCTCTCTCTCGCTCTCTCTCTCTCTCTCTCTCTCTTCTCCTCTCTCTAAGCATGTCCTCAGGTGAGGATTGAAAAAAAATGGACAGAGGATCCAAACAGACATTTTTCAAAAGAAGACATATGAATGGCAAACAGGTACATGAAAAGGTGCTCAAGAGCACTAATCATTGAGAAGTGAAAATCAAAACCACAATGAGATATCACCTCACACCTGTTAGAATGACTATTATGCAAAACACAAGTAATAACAGGTATTGATGAGGATGTGGAGAAAAGGAAACCCTTCTGCACTATTGATAGAAATGTACTATAAATTGGTGCACCACTATAGAAAACAGTATTCAGGTTCCTCAAAAACTTAAAAATAGAACTACCATATGACCAGCAATTCTACTTCTGGGTATTTATCAGAGGAAACCAAAAACACTAACTCAAAAGGATATGTGCACCCCTGTGTTCATTGCAGTATTATTTACAACTAGAGGCCCAGTGCACGAAATTCGTGCACGGGGGTGTGTGTCCCTCAGCCCAGCCTGCACCCTCTTCAATCTGGGACCCCTCAAGGGATGTCTGTCTGTCTGTTTAGGCCCGATCCTGGTAGGAACGGGCCTAAACGGGCAGTCAGACATCCCTCTCACAATCCAGGACTGCTGGCTCCCAACTGCTCGCCTGCCTGCCTTCCTGATTGCCCCTAACTGCTTCTGCCTGCCAGCCTGATCACCCTCTAACCACTCCCCTGCCAGCCTGATTGATGCCTAACTGCTCCCCTGCAGGCCTAGTCACCTGTAACTGCCCTCTCCTGCAGGCCTGGTCCCCCCCAATTGCTCTCCTCTGCAGGCCTGGGTCTCCCCTAACTGCCCTTCCCTGCAGGCCCGGTCGCCCCCAACTTCCCTCCTCTGCTGGCCTGGTCACCCCCAACTGCCCCCCCCTGCTCGCCTGATTGCCCACAACTGCCCTTCCTTGTAGGCCTGGTCCCTCCCAACTGCCCTCCCCTGCTGGTCATCTTGTGGTGGCCATCTTGTGTCCACATGGGGGCAGCCATCTTGTGTGTTGGAGTGATGGTCAATTTGCATATTACTCTTTTATTAGATAGGACTAGCTTTCCCGTTGCAGGAAAAAATCCTGCAATAGGATTTCCTGCTGCACTCTACCCTGCCTCCGTTCCTCCCTTGTTCGCCCGCCTCACCTTCTCCTCCAGTCCGCCCGCGTTTCCCTTCTCCCCCGCCCCGCCTCCGCCCCGCCCTTGTCCCCCTCCTTACCTTCTCCTCCAGCCCGCCCCCGTTTCCCTTCTCCCCCGGCCCCGCCTCCACTCCACCTTTATCACTCGCCTTCTCCTCCAGCCCGCCCGCGTTTCCCTTCGCCCCCGGCCCCACCTCCGCTCCGCCCGCCCCGCCTTCTCCTCCAGCCCTCCCTTGTTTTCCTTCACCCCTGGCCCCGCCTCCGCCCCGCCCTTCTCCTTCCTCCGGCCCCACCTCCGCCCCACCCTTCTCCTCCCCTGGCCCCGCCTCTGCCCCGCCCTTCTCCCCCGGCCCCGCCTCCGCCTCGCCCTTCTCCTCCCTGGCCCCGCCTCCGCCCCGCCCTTCTCCCCCGGCCCCGCCTCCGCCCCGCCCCTCTCCCCCCCCACCCCCCACTTGCTTGCTTCTTCGAAGCTTTACTCCCTTCTGCAGCTGTTGGCTTCTTTGTACGCTGTCTTGATATGCAAATTAGCTGCCATCTTTGTTGGGGTAATTTGCATACTCATCCTGATTGGCTGGTGGGCGTGGCTTGGCTGGTGGGCGTGGCTTAGGTGTAGCAAAGGTGCGGTCAATTTGCATATTTGTCTATTATTAGATTAGATAGAGGCCTGGTGCACAAGTGGGGTCCAGCTGGTTTGCCCTGAAGGGTGTCCTGGACCAGGGTGGGGGTTCCCTTGGGGTGTGGGGTGGCCTGGGTGAGGGGCCTGTGGTGGTTTGCAGGCCAGCCACGCCCTCTGGCGACCCAAGGCTTGTACTGCCGGCAGTGGCAGCAGCAGAGGTGTGATGGGGTGTCACCTTACCCTGATCACTGGGTCGCCTCCGGCCCCTGAAAGCTCCCGGACTGTGAGAGGGGGCAGGCTAGGCTGAGGGACCCCACTCCAGTGCGTGAATTTTCATGCACCGGGCCTGTAATATATATATTGTTTCACAGTCAATTAGCATATTCCCTCCTTATTGGCTGTGGGTACTGCCATCTTTGTGAGGATGTGACAGTCAATTAGCATATTCCCTCTTTATTAGATAGGCTATTGTATCATCATGTTTTAAACCTGAAACTTATATAATGTTATATGTCATTTTTAAATTTTTATGTAATACATGCATGAATAAGTGGATATAATACTTATAACAACTATAATATACACAGGTGAAAGTAATTAGACCTATATGATGGTAGAGTATCTGCATTCAAATTGATGTTAATTTTAAGTAGATTGTGGAAAATATTCCTAAAGAGACACTGTCAAAACTCAATGGGTAAATTAAAAGAGGGTAATAAAAATATTCAAACAATACAAAAAAATAGAAGGAAAGGAGAAACAAAGGAATAAAAAGCAGAGGGAACATACACCTTATAATAAAATGGTGAATAGAAATCCAAACATATCAATAATTACATTAAGTATCAAGGGTCTAAACCAGTGATGGGCAACCTTTTTAGCTTGGTGTGTCAAACTTCGCCAAAAAACTGAGCATAACTCGGGTAGTGTGTCACTTTGAGGAAAAGACATTATTTCGCAAATGTTTCATCCTCAGCATGCGGCTGCCTCAGCGGCCGTGTGTCATCAGAAATGGCTACGCGTGTCAGTGTTGACACGCGTGTCATAGGTTCACCATCACTGGTCTAAACTCAGAAATTAAAAGGCAGACATTGTCATAAATTGGCAACAACCAAAACTGACTGATTAGATCACTACTGTTTCTCACCTATATGTTCCTGTGAAGATCCAGAAAATGTTGACCTTAACCTCTGACTCTACATGTCACCATTTTCAGCTCCTCCCTATGACTTATGTCATTGGATCTTTCAAACCAGTAATATCTGTTATCTATCAAGCTTTGATTCCTAAAGGAAGATTATAGTACATTTTTCAATTTCCCAATTAAATTATCTCATACTTTGGAAAAGCATAACTTTTGTGAGAAATTGAGGAAGAAATTTTCGTATGGAAACAGTTTTTTGGCCCTTTGATATGTCTTGCACTGAGTCAGATATGTTAAGTCTTCTATTATTGATGTGTTTTTTTTATTTCTCTTTGCATGTCCTGCAGTGTCTTTTTGAATAAAGGTGGCTACTGTCTTATTTGGTACATAGATATTATAACTTCATTCAGAATTGCATCTTTCAGCATTATAAATAATACTTCATCTCATTTAATGCTTTTTGACCTAACTTTTACATTGTCTGATCTCAGGATAACTCTGATTTCTTGCTGCTTGCATTTTCCCATTTCTTTATTTTTAGCCTGTCTGTAACATTTTGTTCTTGGTGTATTTCTTATATGCAGTATAGTCTGTGCTTTGTGAAACGATCTGAAAACAATTTTATTTATAGGTGAGTTATTCTCATTTATATTTATTGGTTTATATGACCAATATGTTTGCTCTCAATTCTGTCATATTATTATGTTATAGTTATCATGTGTAAGAAGTAAATATAAGCAAGATTTTGAATAAGTAAAAATAAAATTAAATGCTTATTAACCAAGTTTCAATTTCTTTCTGGCTATAAGCACATAAGACACACTGTTTGCTGACTAACTAGACCTGCAACAAAGTTGTTGAGTTGGCTCAGTAACATAAATAATAAAGTAATAAATAGGCCAAATTAGGCAATCTTGAATCTACAGTTGTCCCCCTTTATCCACAGGGTTCGTTGTGGTTTTAGTCAAGAGTGGTCTGAAAATATTAAATGGAAAATTCCAGACATAAACAATTCATAAGTTTTAAATTCGAGCTGTTCTGAGTAGTGTGATGAAATTTCCTACAGCCTGTTTTGTCCCATCCAGAACCTAAGTCTTGTCTTTGTCCAATGTCTCCCTGCTGTATACACTCCCCACCTGCTAGTCACTTAATAGCCATCGAGGCCATCAGAATGACTGTCACAGTATCGCAGTGCTTGTGCTCAGGTAACCCTTATTTTACTCAATAATAGCCCCAACATGCAAGAGTAGTGATGCTGGCAATTCAGATATGCCACAGAGAAGTTGTAAGTGCTTTCTTTAAATGAAAAGATAGGTATGTATAGAAAAAAACATAGTAAAAATAGGGTTTGATACCATCAGTCTTGGAATGTATCCCCCATAGACAAGGGAGACTACATAATTATATTTGGTCATGTCGATTTTGAAAACTTCTTTAATATTACTGTACTCCCCATCACCAGTCTCAGTTCTCAAAGCAAACTCATCTTTCTACTCATTAAAGTACATTATTTTGTTTTTGTGCTATCCTATACTATCACTGTTGTTTCAACTAAGCTAAGTAATAGACATGTATGGAGGCATATGGCTTGTACGTGTGCATTACAATGGCATTCAACATCAGTGGGATTCCAAGTTAAGTGATATATCAGTTTCTCATATTGCTGAAAAAATTCTAGATAACTGTGGTAGGTAAAATATAGTTTACATTGAAGAAAAAAAAAAGAGGTTTAAGGTACCTTTCTTTCATAGTCATGAGACTTGTTTCTCTTTCCTTTCCCTACAATACAACCAACTAGGTCTTGACATGCCAGGACACAAACACCTAACAAAAGACCTTGCCCAGAAGCTAATTTTTTGGATTCAAGTTAATAATGCTGACCAAAACTGACTTTGATGAAACACTCTCACTAACTGAAACTGGATCAAACTGCCTAAAATATTGAAGAGTGATGTCTTTTGGAGGTTTACTTGCAAGTCATGTTATTATTTAATCTTGAAGATATGGAAACCATGTAAGCAAAAGTAAATTATGATATAACTATCAATTAGTGGGTTTTTGTTTTCTTTTTTTAGCATTACATAGAAAAACAAGGCAAACTAATAAATTGTGGGACATTTACAAAATACTATGCAGCTGTAAAAAAGAGGAAGCTCTTACCCTTGGGACAGCATGGGTGGACCTAGAGACTATTAGGCTAAGTGAAATAAGCCAACCTGAGAAAGACAAATATCACATGATCTCACTTATTTGTGGAATCTAATGAACAAAACGAACTGACCAACAAATTAAGACCCAAATCATGGAGTCATGGAACAGACTAGACTGACATACTTCCATGTGGGAGGGGGGACAAGGAGAGATAAGCCAAAGAACTTACATACTTACTAGTGGCCCAGTGCACGGATTCATGCACATTGAAAGGTAATTAATTATCAGAAATATTTTAATATCGCTATTCACCCTTTCTCTATAATAAAAGTGTCAACCAAATTCACAATTGACAATGACAGACCAAAACGTGCAATTGGTGCCAGTGAGAGCTTTATATGTATTGCACATGCGTGAGTCAACTTAGCCTTTTACACATAGAGAGTAAACTTACTTAATTAGACCTGCTTTCTGATGTAGCTAAACTTTTTCCAGTCCAGTGAAGTGCCCCATCTTCTCTTTTAGGTAATTAATTGTCAGCAACACAGCAGTAAATATCAACACAAAGCAGATTATTATTGTAGATCACGCAGGGAGAACAAAGGGTAAAATATCTAACTGCAGCAGTGTTTGACTATATTCTGCGCAGTGAGAAAACCTGAAGTAATTTTCAAGGTGCACCATTTCTTCTTCTTTTCAGTCAGGTCAAGTTTCTAAACTTTCTAAATCTCCGTTTTCCAGCTAATGAAAAGGAAATAGGATTCCACCAAGTCTCCTATCTACCTACTCCAGAACTTCTGTGAGGATCAAATGAGATGAGGCACAGGAAAATGCTTCACAGACATTTGATTAAAGTGTGAAATGTTTGCACCTGGCTATAAAGCAAGTCATGTTCCTGGGCTGAAGAAACTGCAAGGAGGCTAGTTGCTAGGGAGAGAAAGCCGGGCGTTGCTATGTGACATCATTACCTAGTGCCCACAGCCACCTTTTGGGACTGGGCTGGGCTGAGCTGTGGGCTGCATTTTGCACCACGAGGTCTTGGCAGTGTGGGCTGCAATTTGGTGGTCTGTTGCTCCAGGGTGGTGGCGGGGCCTGTGTCCCACTTGGGGGAAGCCGAGTGTTGCTTTGTGGGCACCAGGACTGCGGTGCCATTTTTCTGTGTGCCTTACGGCAGCTCCTGCATTGAGTGCCTGCCCCCTGGTGGTCAGTGTGCATCATAGTGACAGGTCGGATCATGGGAGGGACACTTAGCATATTAGCCTTTTATATATATAGATATGCATACCCCATGGACACGGACAATAGTGTGGTGAAGACATGGGAAGGTGGGTAGAGGCTGGGTAGAGCGAGGGGAAAATAAGCATGGGAAATGGGAGACATCTGTAATACTGTCAACAATTAAAAAAAATAAGTGTGATTATTTTTATCGTGTTTAGAATCTTTTTTTAAAATATATTTTATTGATTTTTTTACAGAGAGGAAGGGGGAGGGATAGAGAGTTAGAAACATCAGATGAGAGAGAAACATCGATCAGCTGCCTCCTGCACACCCCCTACTGGGGATGTGCCCGCAACCAAGATACATGCCCTTGACTGGAATCAAACCTGGGACCCTTCAGTCCGCAGGCTGACGCTCTATCCACTGAGCCAAACCGGCCAGGGTGTGTGTAGAATCTTAAAGAGTGATTTATGAAACATTATTAGTCACATGAAAATTCCTGAGAAAAAATTTTAAACACATTCACCTAAATCAGAAGATATACTTGAAAATCACAAACATTAAATTATATAAGCACATATAACATAATAGAGGCAAAAATAACCACCTCAAATGCTATGATGATATCTACCTGAAATGATGTATATTTAAGTATATGCAAATAGTAAGAATTATACATGATTTATTACCAAAGAAGAAATATCCTATTTGTCTTAGGTTTTTTATTTTTAAATTAGATCACATTTCCTGTTAACCCTGATTTTTATCAATATAAAGCATCTCCCTAAAGTTCTCCAGCAAGTAATTAAAATATCATAGATGGTCAGACTTAAACCAAATTCCAACTTTTCTGACTATATTCCATTACACAATATGCGGGTATACAGAATCAGCTGAGCTTAGACTTCAATGTGAATTTACTTTCAAAAATTTACATTAAAGAGTGTAAATGTTTTAGGATAATGTCCAAATTACCCTTTAAAAGCAATAAATAAATAAATAAATATTTAGGATCAGTCTGTCAATATCTACAAAATAGCTTACTGAAGATACTCTCACATTTTTTCTATACTTTATCTTTATAGAAAACTAAATTAAGTTTTTCCCATATTGAAATATGTTATTATATTAAACATGTATATATTAAATATAATTCTTCAAACTAAGGCTAGAGATTCTGATATGCTCCCCTTCCATACCACACAGAAATATCATTTGTTGCCATCACTCTTTTCAAAATTACTGCTCTTAAAGGTAGTTTATTAGCCTTGATAAACTTAATATGCACCAGGAAAAAAGAAAAGCTACCTGCTTTAAAAGCTAAGTACTCTTTGAAGACAAAAAAATAAAAATATGCACCATTTATTTTCAAAAACATTTATTTAATGTTCATTGAGCAAAATTCTATACTAATTATGATTCCTGCCCTATAATAATCAAAATTTAAAAAATACAATGCAATAAATACAAATTGATGCGGTGCAACTGTATACATAAGAAACAAAGTTGTGCCCTAGCTGGTTTGGCTCAATGGATAGAGTATCGGCCAGTGGACTGAAGGGTCCCGGGTTCAATTCCGGTCAAGGGCACATGCCCAGGTTGTGGGCTCAATCCCCAAATGGGGACATATGGGAGGCAGCCAATCAGTGAGTCTCTGTCATCATTGATGTTTCTCTCCCTCTCCTTCTCCCTTCCTCTCTAAAATCAATAAAAATACATTTTTTTTAAAAAAGAAAGTTGTTAAGTAATGATAATAGGACTAATATGATTAGGAAAGTCTTCTCTAGAGAGACCATTATTACATAAACTAGTGACATTTTAATTGTAGGACTTACACACAGACAAAAAGAAAAATATTAAGTAAGAGATTCAGCATATATATTTTAAGTGGAAGGCTAAATTGGGGAACTAATGAGATAAATTTGGAGAAGATATAAACCTAATTGACAGACTGAATTTACATTCAAAACAGAAAATAACAACATACCATAAATACTTGGATAACAGAAGAGTAACATAAAGAAAAATGCTAACTGATTAAGGCATTTCTCTCATACTTAGATGTAGGATAGACTACAATACCGAAAATAAAACTAGCAAAACTTTCAGTTACCCAAAAAGTAGGGTGTGAGTTATGGCTGAAGAAGTCTTCATATATTTAGGTGACAGGCTGAGGTGTTATAGGACCGTAAGAAATACTAGTGTTTCTTTGGAGCCAAGGTTGTCATGAAAATCAATATGAATTCCTGAACTAGCCAAAAACTTAAAGGCCTAGAAGTCTTCAGAGTTCAGGGCAGATCAAGAAGGTTCCACAACTATGGTTTCAGTAGTAGACAGGTGTTCAAAAAAAGAAAAAAAATATATATATATGTATATGTGTATATATATACATATATATATACATATATATATATATATATATATATATACACACACATACATACATACATATATACACTTGAACAGTTGATAGCTCAATTTTGAAAATGAAATGTATTTTAATAAACACTGCCTTTATAGTTATTCAAAGTGTGTGTATACAATTTTTTGGGATACCCTATATATGAGGATATTGCCACTCCATGAGGTACCACACCACTGAGTAAGAAGAATAGTTTACTCCATTAACCTTCCCATTGTTGGTGAATTAGTTTTTTAAATCCAATTTGATACAATGCAGCCAATAAAGTTCAATTACAAATTCAAAAAATGTGTTCTTAATGCTGCACCTTTCCACCTTTGGTGAAAATCTCTGTGGTACAACGATTCTTAAGTAGAAATTAATCCTTATTGATGAACAGGAGTAAAAAGGGTTTTAATATAATAAATTCTTGATGTAAATAGTAAAGGCATAATTACTCTTGCTCAGGGAGTGCATATTCCATCTTCCTACTCAGAACAGACACTCTTGCCCCTGACTTGAGGATTTCAAACAGGTTATACCACTCACGTGGTCCTTTTAAGTGGTGATCCATACTTGGTCATAAACAGAAGGAAGCTACACATGAAAGTAACAAATTGTTTTGTCACATCAAATTTTCCCTTTGTTCTACTGAAAATAGGTCCAGACCTGCAGAATAATAAAAAGGAAGAAAAAAAAATCAAACTAGCAATTAAATTCATTTTGAAGTATTTACAATTTCATATTGCTTTATGACCACAAATGCTAAATAATCATAGATTTGTAAAAGTTGTCTGTCACCACAAAAATCAAAGAATTCACACTAATTTATTAAATAAAAGAAATCACAAGTCTAGAAGCCATTAAAACGGAATTTAAAAATCACCAGCAGAGAATTCCTGTCAGGATGGCAGAGTAGGTAAATGCTGTGTTCACCTCTTCCCAAGACATCAAAATTACAACTAAATTACAGAACAACCACCCTTGAGAACCATCTCAAGACTAGCTGAACAGAACCATAACCAAGGATATACTAGTACAGAAGCTACCTGAAGACTGGTAGGAGGGGCAGAGACCTGAAACAGGCTGGTCCCACAGCCACCTGTGGCAGAATCAGGAGGGATATCTTGGCTGTAGAGGTCCCCACTAAACAGTGAGGGGTCCCAGCCCCACCCTGGGCTCCCAGCCCTGAGCACCAGTGCTGAGAAGAGGCGTCCCAACAACAACTAGTTGTGAAAATGTCCTCTCAAAGGGCCCGAACTCAGACTCAGTAGCTCAAAAACGCTTGCCAGCTCAAGGACAGCAGCTTGAAAATTGCCAGGGAAATGTAGGGAATGGAATTGTCTGGCTTCAGGGTGAGGCTGGAGGGGGCAGCTCTCTTGGGACTAAAGTACTAACAGGCTCCACTGTTTCTTTGTTGAGCTCTCCCCACACATAAATGACAGGTGGGCACCAAAAATGAGTCTCCATTAACCTCCCTAACACCCCTCTCTCCCCACCCAGGTGATTCTCTGAGATCCCCTAAGCCACCCAACCCATGCACCAAAGGAACCTCTTTCTGCAGCTGTTCCTCATATGCTGCTGACCTTGACCCACTGTGCCGACTTTCCTAAAAATCTCTCAAAAATCCACAAACCCCAAATAAACAACAACTGGTCTCCATGTAACCTATACCTCTTGCTAAGCAGTCCCAAGCCAGGCACTCGTGGTGATAGGCTTTGGTTCGCAGCATAGCTTCTCCCAGGCAGCTCCAAGCCCAGCACAGGCAGCTACCAACCACAAACCATGTTGCATCTCCTACCAGGTGTCCCCAGGATGGACACAGATAGTGGCTAGCCTAGGCCTACACTGTAGTCCCTCCCGAGAGGCCCTAGAACCAACACATCAAGGGGACGACTTCAGACCTCACCAGAGCACCACCCAATTAGCACCATAAACGACACACCCCAAGAGTGGACTGGCAGGCACCAGAGTCCCCTAAAGTAAATCCCATTCCATGGGGTCAGCCCCCACACAACACCTCACCCACTGTAGCCATGGCCAGTCCTCACAACCAGGCAACCTCAGGGTCAAACCCACCCACTGACCTGCCAATAGCAATCAAGGCTCAACTACAACAGGAGGGCATGCAACTCACACAAGGGACATGCCTGGAGCACCCAGCTCAAGTGACCAGAGAGTCTGCAGCACTAGACCCCACAGGACATCTACTATGCAATGCTACCCCATCAAGACTGGGAGACATAGCAGATCTACCTAATATTTACAAACAAACACAGGGAGGTAGCCAAAATGAAGAAACAAAAAAATATGAATAAAAAAATGGCAATAACTACATACCTATCAATAATTACTTTCATTGTAATTGGATTAAATGCTCCAATGAAAAGACATATGATGTCTGAATAGAGAAGAAAACAAAGCACATACATTTGCTGCCTACAAGAGACGCACTTCAGAGCGAAAGACACACAAAAACTAAAGGAATGAAGAAAGATATTTCATGCAAATAGAAGCGAAAAAAAAAAAAAGCTGGAGTAGCAACATTTAGACAAAATAGACTTTAAAACAAAGGCTAACCAAGAGAAAAAAAATGAATTTCATGTACAGTAGCCAAGATATGGAAGCAACCGAAGTGATAAAGTGGTACATACATACAATGGAATATTACTTGGCCATAAAAAGAATGAAATCTTTCCATTTGTGACAGCATGAATGGACCTCAAGGGCATTATGCTAAATGAAATATCTCAGACAGAAAAAGACAGATACCATATGTTTTCACTAATATGTGGAATCTAAAAAAAAAAATAAGCCATCAAAACAGAAACAAACTCATAGATACAGAGAGAAAAACTGATGGTTGCCAGTTGGGAAGGGTGTTGGGGGGGGGGCAGGTGACCAAGGTGAAGGGGGTAAGAGGTACAAATTGGCAGTTACAAATAGTCATTGAGATGTAAAGTACTGCATAGGGAATATAGTCAATCCTATCCTATCTAATAAAGAGGGAATATGCTAATTGACCATCACGCTGTTGCAAAATGGTGACACCCACAGCCAATAAGGAGGGAATATGCTAATTGACTGTCCCACCCTCAAAGATGGCAGCACCCACAGCCAATAAGGAAAGAATATGCTAATTGACTGTCCCACCCTCAAATATGGAGACACCCACAGCCAATAAGGAGGGAATATGCTAATTGACTGCCCTGCCCTCAAAGATGGCATCACCCACAGCCAATAAGGAGGGAATATGCTAATTTACTGCCATGCCCTGAAGATGGCAGTGCCCAGAGCCACAAGATGGCAGCACCCAGTCCTCTCAGCCCTGCTGGGGCGGCAAGTGTGCAGCAACCGAAGTGATGACATGGTATACCTGCTTCCGGAGTCCCCCAGTCCTCTCAGTGCCCCAGACACTCAGGGCCGGCCCGAGGTGCAGGCAAGCCTCGGATGGTGGCTGCCCAGCCGCCCAGGGCTGCCTGAGGCTCAGGTAACCAGGGCAGCCAAGGCTTGTGCTGCTGGCAGTGGCAGCAGCAGAGGTGTGATGAGGGTGTCGCCTTCCCCTGATCGCCGGGTCACCTTCTGCCCCTGAGGGACGCCCCCCTCCAGTGCATGAATTTTCATGCACCGGACTCTAGTAATATTATAATAACTACTAGAGGCCCGGTGCACGAAATTTGTGCACTTGGGGGGGGGGGCAGGGTCCCTCAGCCTGGCCTGTGCCCTCTCGCAGCCTGGGACCCCTCGCTCCTTACCACCCGGCTCACTGCTCCTTAGTGCTGCCGCAGAGGCAGGAAAGGTTCCCGCCACCACTGCTGCGCTCACCAGCGGTGAGCCCAGCTTCTAGCTGAGCGGCACTCCCCCTGTGGGAGCGCACTGACCACCAGGGGGCAGCTCTTGTGTTGAGCGTCTGCCCCCTGGTGGTCAGTGCGCATCATAGAGACTGGTCGATCCTTCTGGTCGTTCTGCCGTAATGGTCACTTAGGCTTTTATTATATAGATTACATAGATATATGATGGCAGGTAGGTATTAGACTTATTGGGGGAATCACTTTGAGAGTTACGTAAATGCCTAATCACTGGGTTTTATACCTGGAACTAATATAATACTGAATGTCAACTATAATTGAAAATTAAAATTGGAAAACACACACATTTACATACACACACGCACACAAAATCACCAGCAACATGATGGGGTGGGAGGGGCAGGGCAGGGAATAAGGCCCAGTTCCTAAAGCAAAAGAGTGTCCAGTAAAGAGACAACCAAAATCACTAAACTCATCCCTGTGCTGACTGGTGCATTCTCCATGTGCTAAATACAAAGGAGATGTCAAAAGCACACACATACACAAAAGGAACCAGCCAGAGACACACCCAGCTGTACCATAACCGTGGCTGCTTAGTATCTGCACAAGCAAATTATAAAATTTGAGGTGCTTTTCATTTGCAAGAAGTCTTAGGGGATTATACTACAATACTTGGGAAGAAAAATGAAATCCTACCAGGATCTGCAAAAGGTTCTCTGAACAGTGTACACTGAATTTTCCTTTTAACAATAATTTTTTTAAAAAATCTTAATTTCCAGAAGGCCAGACTGAAAAAGTAGAGATGGCTTTACCCACAGTCCCATGTCTAGGGCCGGCCACGCAGCGTCCAAGGCAGAGGCCACCCACCGTGCATTCCGGGGGAGGGGGGGGGGGCTCTTCACTGTGTCACCCCAGGAACCGAACCGAACCCAGAGGCCTGGGCTTCCAGGGCTTCCCGTGGCCCAGGCGGGACCAGCAGGGCCACTCTCTCCGGGGAGCCTCCAGGAACGGCCACACAGCGTCCAGCCACCGGCGGGGAGTGGCAAGCACTGCCGACCCGCCTCCCGGCCCCCTTCACACAAACACACGGGGTCCGTTTCCGCTCCCGCAGCCTGGCCCTCGCTTTGGAGAAGAGAAGCCGTCAAGTCCCATAAACAAGTTACATCTTCTCTCATCCCAAACCGGGATGCCGAGGAGGTGCGGAGGCACCACCCTCCGCTCCCATCTCCTTCCCGGGCACAGGCCCGAGTGGGCGGCCCCCTCCGTCCCGCCGCCTCCGAGGCACGGAGGTCGCCCCAGGGCCTCGGGCCGCCCGGTGGGCACCGTCCAGGAGGAGCGGGCGGAGGGGCGACTCCCCGAGGAGGGCACGGGCCGGGCGGGCGGTGCCTGCCCCTGCCCCTGGCCCGGAGGAGCCGGAGGAGCCGGGCCGCGGGCTACCAGGGGGCCCCGGGGCTTACCTTGTTGAGGCGGGAGTCCCGCAGCACCGAGCAGCCGCGCTGGGGGGTGTGGCGGCGGCGAGGGCCGGCGGGCTCCATGGTGGACGCTGGGTGGGCGGCGCGGCCGGGCGGAGCGGGAGGCGCGCGGCGCGGGCCGTGGATGCTGCTGGGGCGCCGGCGCGGAGTGCGAGTGCGGCGGCGGCCGCGCAGGGGCAGGGCCCGGCCCGCGCCCGGGGGCAGGCGTGGGAGGGGAGAGGGGGTGGCCGCCGCGGGAGGAGCCGGCGAGGAGCCGGTGTCCCCAGCGGACAGCCCGGGAGAAACGCTGAGTCATGGCCGGAGCTCGCCGCGCTGGCGAGCGAGGAGGAGGGAGAGGCGCGCGCGGGGCCGAGGCGGGCGGCCGCGGGAGTCGCTCCCCCCCGCCTTGCAGCCCCGCTACCACCTCCGTCGCGCTCACGGCCAGGACCGGACGGGCCTCTCCGCGTGGGCGTGTCGGCGTGGGGAGCACTGAATGCCCTCCTTGTCCCGGAGGCCCACGTGGGGCGTGAGGCCGGTGTCCCCGCCGGCCCCCTGGCCACGCGGGCGCCTTCACCCCTGGCAGAGCCGCCGGGAGCGGGGAGCGACCTGCTGCAGGGGCACCGAGGGGAGGGGAGCCTGGGGTGTTTGCAGACGACCACGCTGACTGCTGCGAACCAGACTTCCAGCTCTCCCTTACAGCTAGGCTCTTTCAAAGCGCCCTCCCCACAGCCCTGGATGCCGGCCATGCCCGTGAGCAGGAGGCAGGAGGAACCCAACCTTGACCCAGAAAGCCCAGGCCCAAGTAGAACTGGGGCAAAGGCGAGAAGGAGAGCGGGGGCGCCGCTGCACAGGTCTCTGCAGGTTACCCATGGGACTTCCATTAAAGTAAATGTGTGTGTTAATAAAGGTGTGTTAGAGTGCAGATGCGTTAGGGCCCAAACCACAGTCACATTTACCCTGTATAGAATTTCCCTATACCCTGTATAGAATTTCCCTAAGTTCTAGAAGCCAGGATGGTTAAGAACCTCTCTCTGAATAATGATGAGTAACCCAATCTTTAGGAGCTTCAGTTTCTTCTTTGGTAAAACTGGAGGGTCAGAATGGCGATGTTACAGCACTAAAATTCTGTTTTTATTGATATTGACACCTAACGTGTCAAGAAATGGAGAAGCAGTCATATGAGAGCCCAAAGGGAGTGTCTGACACAATAGGGGACACTGAAGATTTCTGCGCCCCAGTTTCCTTTTCAGTTAAATAGGAATCCTGATGTCTGCCCTATGCACCTCTACCTAATGATATAAAATATAGTGTTTAGGATTGATTATCTATTGGTTTTATAGATCCACAAACTAGACGCACATCCATTCAGTATCTTCTTTATTTCTAATTATGTTCTTTTTCTTATCAGAATGCTTTGTTCCAGTAATTGTTTTTTGGCCATACTTCTATCCAGAAGCTTCTTAGGCCTGGTCTTTGAATTATCTAGAATGAGTGCTTTTACTTACAGAACGTTTTATTGGCGTCACAGAGTTCTTTTAAAACACTCACTGCATTGAAATAACACTTTTCGCTGTCAGTTTTATAATCCATAAATAATTAACCCTACAACATTTGAGAAGAAGGTATACTTTACAAGAGTCACTCTCTTAAATTAACTGAGGCACATTACAATTACGGTGCTTTATCTGAGAGAAAAAAAGCTTAACAACAGTCCTGGGAACCAAACAGAAGACAGTGAAGACGAAACAAAAATGTTCGTGCAACGGAACCTTATTATAAAGCAGCTCTTGTTACATAACATTTAGATATAGTACCAGTCTATTACTGTTTCTATGATATAATGTCTACCTATAGGAAAGCTGATGTAAATACAGGGAGTAGCCCAAAAAGAATGTGTGGGCTCTTCCTCTAAGCCATCATTACAAAGGGGTTACAAGATCCCGCCAGTGCAGGTAAGGCTCCCCTCTCTCTTCCATAAGTTTATTTCTCTTACGGAAAGAGTTCCAGTCATTCTGAGTGATGTTAGTAAAAGGCCTAGCTGGGGGAGCAAGCTTGTGTATCCATGTGCCATTCCAATAACTTATTTTTCCACATAAATCTTAGCCAGAACATGCAATTTTCCAGTCCTTTCAAACAGTAAGATTAGGTTTTATTGCCAAAAAAAAAAAAAAAAAAAAAGGAGGAAAGAAAAAAATTTGTTTTAATTTTCCTTGGAAGAAACTATAGTTGTGCAGTCATCTGCACACAATTGGCAATGTTAATAATGGGTGTGATTCACAAATGAAGGTTTCTGTTACACAGGTGCAAATACTAAACTTACAATCAAATCAAATATTTGATCAAATACATTCAAGTCAAAATCAAATATTTCTTGCCCAAGTGAGTTTAGTGCACAATGAGCTCTAATATTAAAATATAGAGGCCCAGTGCACGAGATTCGTGCAGGGCAGGGGGGGCCCTCAACCAGGCCTGCGCCCTCTCGCAGTCCGGGACCCCTCGGGGGATGTCCACCTGCTGGCTTAGGCCCGATACCCCCAGGGATCAGGCCTAAGCCGGCAGTCAGACATCCCTCTCACAGTCCAGGGCTCTCCCAGTCTGGGACCCCTTGCTCCTTACCGCCCACCTGCAGTGGAGGTGGGAGAGGCTCCCACCACTGCCACTGTGCTCGCCAGCCGTGAGCCCCGCTTCTGGCTGAGCGGTGCTCCCCCTGTGGGAGCACACTGACCACCAAGGGGCAGCTCCTACATTGAGCATCTGCTCCCTGGTGGTCAGTGCTCATCACAGTGACCCGTCATTCCGCCATTCGGTTGATTTGCATATTATGCTTTTATTAATAGGATGATTTTAGTATTCTGATCTAATGTCATTGAGATTTCAAGAAAAGGCATATACCTCAGATACTGTGGGTTGGGTTCCAAATCACTGCACTAAAATGTTGTTGCAATAAATCAAACCATAAAAAGTCTGTGAACCGAAATAAAAGTGCAATAAAACAAGATATGCCTGTTCAGGAAATTCTTAATAGCACATACAGCATTGCAAATGTTTTACCTTCTTTAAAAAAAAGAAAAGACAATCTAGCCATGGCTAGGTAGCTAAGTTGGTTAGAGTATCATCCTAATACACCAAGGTTGTAAATTCAATTTCCAGTCAGGGCACATACCAGAAGCAACCAATGAATGCAATAATAAGTGAAACAACAAATTAATGTTTCTCTCTCTCTCTCTCTCTCTCTCTCTTCTCTCTCTCTCTCTCTCTCTCAAATTAATGAATAAAATTTATAAAAAGATTACCTAATAGAAAAAAATATAGTAGATGATGGTTTGTGTTATTTTAGTAAATAATGCTGTATTTCTTTGCCCAAAAAGTACATTACTATGTAAAATAAGTTCTGATTTTTTTTTAATTGAAAATCTCAACATGCCTGGTTCTTGTGTTTCTGTATGAGTGAAAGACCTTTGACTTTTAGGTGTTCTAATTTGAGAGTTCCATGTTTATTAGAAAGGTGAAAATCTACCATGGTGGCCTACCCTCAAACTTCAGAGTCAAATGTAGGACCGTTGACCTTTTGGGTTTCTGACTTTAGAATTCCAGTGTTGGTGCTGGCTGGTATGGCTCAGTTGGTTTGAGCATCGTCCCCATACACCGAAAGGTCGTGGGTTCTATTCCAGGTCGGGACACATATCCAGGATGCAGGTTCCATCCCAGTCCAGATGCCTGCGGGAGGTGGCTGATTGATTTCTCTCTCTCTCTCTTCTCTCTCTCTCTCTCCCTCCTCCCTCTCTCTCAAATCAATAAAAACATATCCTTTGGTGAGGATTAAAAAAAAAAGAAAGTAAAAGGAAAAGAAAGAATCCCAGTGTTCAATATGTTAGAGGGTGAGCTACCCTGGGTCAAATGTAGGTGGCTGAATCCCTGGGATAGCAAGCCCCAGTGTCATTGCCAACCAAGGAGAGATTGACTTTTTACCTGCATCCTGAAGTGAGGATACAAGTTAAATGAGTGCTAATATAGAGGAGGCAAAACTTTACTTCTACCCATCATAGGTTGTCAGCTGGGACTCTTTAACAAGAAGACATTAACAAAAGAATACGAGTTTTTTAACACATGTAGTGCACATCATGCAGAAGATACCCAAACGGAGGAGTGACTCAAAGCAGCAGCTTACAACTGCAATCCATAAAGCATCTTCAACAAAGAACAATAAATTTGTAGAGAAATAACAGGACAAAGGAAAGCAGTTTCAGGTTCCCAAAGGGTGGCAAACTGTGGGGAGGTGCACATAGGGGAAGAAACAAACGGAGTAAGGTTTGTTTACAGGTTCCTCTGGTCCTGGAAAATACATATTTTGGGGTTCCATATCCTGATTTCTCTCTGGGCTCTGTACCTGGCTCTAAGGGAATCCCTGATGAACCAAATTATAAGCAATTGTTATTTGAATATTATAGTACTTGATGAAATCAATATATGAGTCATTTCATTAGAATATGTTAAAGAGATGTACTCTTACCTTCTTCTACATGCAAAAATTTATGCAAAAACTCCATCCTCTAAGAGAATCTATATATATATATTCTATATATATAGAGAGAAGCTGCATGTTGATTAAGTGATTTTGGAGTAAGTCCATAAACTAAGTCACAGCATGCATAAATCATTTATATCTTAACTGCTCATTTATACCTGAACAAGTTTCCAGTAAGCGGACTAGTCATTTTCAAATGTTCAAATGTGGTAGCATTATCTTATTTTGCTAAATTACATTTGGGAAAAAGAAGCTGGGTGTTTCATTTATTTAATGCTAATATATTCTGGACAATATTATACAATACATGTGTAGAATATTAAAAGACCACAAATTTCCCACAAAAACACATTATTTCATCTATCATTGGTATATATTTGAACAGTTTATTTGAACACTGCAAATAGAAGTTTCAGGATAAAGCACTGGAAAAGGTTTATACTCTATTACAACGATCCTAGTGTTCTTCTAAAAAAGGCCTTGGCAATGTTCATCTGGAGGTAGGAGTTTATCAATTAATTGCTTGTTAGCCATCATTTCCTGGTGACATCATGCCTTCATAGGCTTTGAAGGTTACATTGGCTGGGTTTGCCAATGTTTTTTGGCTTTTCAACAGCAAGAGAACCAACTATTAAGGGAACTAAAGGGTCACAGTATCCATGACACCGGAGAATAGAAATGTGTGTATTAGTCACCGATAGTGAAACTGGACTCAATGGGTTCAAGGCCTCCTGTCACTACTGGAGCCAAATTAAGCAGCGACAGGGTTGAATCATATATGAGCATTTATTCCAATAATGCCGGCAGAATGGGGAGAGCAGTCGGTCACCCTGGAAATTCTGCTCTGACCCCGTTTGCCAGCTGGCTGATTCTATACACACAAGGGAGGAGATAGCTGCATGCAGCTGCAAGCAGCAAGTGTAACATGGAAAGGGGAGGTTAGAGTTCACAGTCTGGCCTTCAGGAGCTCAAAGTCTGATAAGAAGGTGGCTAATCTTCTATGATGTTACAAACAGCTCAGCCCGTTCCTGGGACTGGAGAATGGTCAGCATTCCTGAGAAAAACTCCCAGAGCGGGTCAAGGTCTGGGCACAGCAACCAAATCAAAGGGTGTCCTGCCCTTGGTCTGTTCTCAAAAACGTTTTTCTTTTCTGAGTAATAGACCCATGGAGGCATCTTATCTTGTTACAGCCTTGTTTCCTCCTCCAGTTTCCCAGGGTCTGTAAGAAAACGTCTTATCTATAGTGAAGTGAATAATTATTGGACAACTATGGCTTGTTCTTATTACGTGCCCTTCCCCACTATCAATAGGACCCTGTGGCATCGAAGCCAGTAACTGAGGGCCTCGGAGCTTGAGTAGTGTAGAAAGATAAACCTCCTCCCTGAGAAAATCCTCCCAAAATAATTCTGTTTAAAGGAATACTGTTCTTTGCCTCGGGTCTTTCAATGTATGTTTTCTGCTGCTTATTTAATTCCAGGTTCACCTCCCTGTGAATTTGGTGAAAGCCTAATAATATCAAAGCAAGAAGGCATAGCCATGCTCACATTTAACATAACAGGCAGGTGGTGCAAGCGGGTAGATATGTTTGATATGTGAACATCTGACACCTGCAAAGGCTTCTGCCCACCTCTTAGATGGGACAAGGGTCTCAAGGTCTATGCAGTTCTAAATGTGATTGCTAAGTGTTATTCTAAGTGTTAAAATGGAGCACAGTATTTTGCGGACCAGCGGTAAAACAGGGTGAGTTTGACAGGAGCCTAACCAGTAAATGTGGCCAACTGCAAGGAAGAAATCAGTATGTAAGTGACCAAATAGTGAATAGGAGCAATGGCGAAGCCTCCCTTCAGGGAGACAGAGCTTTGGTTATGAATCCCCTGACTCCCCTACTTGCTGCAAGTAAATGAACTACCTTGTGACAACCATGTCTCATTCTTTTTTTTTTAAAATATATTTTATTGATTCTTTAGAGAGAGGAAGGGAGAGGGACAGAGAGCCAGAAACATCAATGAGAGAGAAACATCGACCAGCTGCCTCCTGCACACCCCCTATCGGGGATGTGCCCGCAACCAATGCACATGCCCCTGACCGGAATCGAACCCGGGACCCTTCAGTCCGAAGACCGACGCTCTATCCAGTGAGCCAAACCGGTTTCGGCTCATTCTTAAATAGAGCACCCCAAACGGCAAATCCCTCGAGTTCGGTGACACACCCATGCCCTTAATTCCTAATCCAGGAAGGAAAGTCACCACAGTGGCCTTTCTGGCGGGGAGCGCAATGTCAGGAAGCAGGGCAGGCATGCCATTGCCCTGTAGGAAGCGGGAAAGGGCATGGCACCTGGAGAGCACAGTTTAAAAAGCAAGGCTATAGATCAGTGGTTTTCCATCTTTATGCCATAACAGAACCACCTGGAGAGTTTTAAAAATCACTCTTGACTGTATTAAGAATGGTGGGCTTAATCGGTCTGGGTTGTAGCATTAGCAACAGGATTTTTTTTTGCTCAAGGAACCCAGATGATTCTAATTTGCGGTCAAGGGTGAGAACCCCAGTCTAGAAAAATGGTTCTCAAAATTTGCTTGCATCAGAATATTATTTGGAATATTATTTTAAGCTGGTTATTTTTAAGAAATAAAAAGCTCAAAAAAACTTTTGGCCTTCTCCCTAACTGCCTAAATTTAGATAGAGGACTGTTCCAGGAAGGGAGATATCAATATCAATAACTATAATTTAGCGTGAACTAGCGTGTGATAGGGAGGAACTTGTCCAGGCCCGTTTAATCAAAGTCCTCTCAGTGTTTCATTGTGAAAGATGGCCCAGCAAACATTTATTTACCAAACTTTTGCTTTAATATTGCCTTCCTGCCCTTTGAAGTCCCAAACCACAAGCCCCCTTCTCTTTAGCTCAAGATGGTATATGAGTCTCCACTGCCCAATGCATCCTTGGGCCCCATATTCTTATGGAACCCTCCCACGTACATTCATAATAAATTTGGGGATTTTCTCCTGTTAATCTGTCTAGTGATAATTTGATTGTTAGCTTGGCCAGAAGAACTTCGAAAGTTGAGAGGAAAACAATTTTCCCCCCTACACAATAAGTAAGTGTCAAGTATTTAGAACAGTGCCTGCCACATAATAAGCACTCAACAGATTTTATCCTTTTCCTTCAATGTCTAGTTCAACATCATCTTGTGAAGCCATCCCTTATTCCTCACACAGTTATTTATCCCTTAATTTATTTAAAATATTTATCGAACCCTTTCTACATGCTAAGCCTCAGGCGTAGGCCCTAGTGTTCAGACATAAACTTCGGAGGAGAAACAGCCAATAACAAGTAACGAAGTTGGTGATTACAAAATCTGAAGTGTGAGAGCAATGAGTAACATGAAGACTGTTTGAAAATATTTAGAACCTTTTTTTAATTTAATTTTTTTTTTTCATAGTACTTGGTATGCTTTTATGGTAGGCAGTTAGGCAGACATGAGCAGAGCGTGGACATGGGCCAGGTACAGAAGGTCACCAGGGCGCAAAGCCTGAGTGCCGAGTGAAGGACAATTGCAGGGTGGAACCTCTGCCCCAGGCTGACCTACCCTCCCCCAGCACATCACTAGGCATGCGGTTTGGACCCTCTGACCTTTCCTCCATGCAGGTAACTACTAGGCCTAGGCCTCAGTTGTATTTCGGCGCCAGCCTCAGCAAAACAACACAGCCAGCCAGCCACCTCCAGGCCAGTTGCCTTAAATAATGATCCCCTGCCCTGATGCCCAGTGGAGGCCTAGACCCTGGAAGGACACAATTGGAAAACTGCTGAATAGTCTATTGAAATCTTCCCCTGGGACCTTCCCTGAAAGCTCCACCCTTAAAAGTCTTGGGCCCTGCCTCGTGTTCCTTAGTGGTTAGAGTGTTAGCCCACGCACGGAAGGATCATGGGTTCAATTCCCCATCAAGGGTACCTACCTGAGTTGCAGGTTCGATCCTGTCTCTCTCACATCGATGTTTCTCTCACATCGATGTTTCTCACTCTCTCTCTCTCTCTCTCTCTCTCTCTCTCTCTCTCCTCCCTCCCTTGTACTGTATCTAAAATCAATGGAAATATATCCTTAGGTGAGGATTAACAAATCAGAAAAGACACTGAATACTGAAAGGATAGAGAATTTTTTTAATTTGGAAAAATATGCTCCAAAACTATTGATAGTTTGTTTTATTTTATACTTCTGTAATGTCTGAAGTTTGTATAAAGAGTATATATTACTTTTATATTCAGAAAAAAAAACCCTAAAATTTGGAATATACTGAGGGGGTGTATATAATTAAAGTAATACACCATAAAATTTTAGGAACCTCATCTTTTTTTTTTTTCTTCTTTTGTTCCAAAGGTAATTTGAGATGACAATTTGGCATTAATCCTCATCACCTTCCTCTAGTTTGGATACTTGAAAATCTCTGACTGCTTGCCAGTAGTCACTGGAGCCAACCACATAATGCTACTCTGAGACAGGGAGGGTAAGTTTCATAATACTTTAGTCTGCCAAACACCTGTGTGGATCCACCCTACTCTTCTTACTTTGAAAAAGCTGGACTAAAAAAAAAATCTAAAGATAAAAATTAAACTTAAAAACTTCATAGAAATTTAACCTTTTTCATAAAAATTTACATTGAATTTACCTATTAACCCCGACTCACCTAAAGACTAGATATTCATGATTTAGTTAATAAATAATTGCTTTTCCAATATAACATGATGCTAATAGTAATTCTGTGTGGCTTTTTACTTCTCAATCTCTGTTTGAAAATACTAGTACCCAGTGAGTATGATTTATTTCAAGTAAAGTTTTGCAGTCATGAAAAAATGTTTCAAAAAACTACTTCAATTTCTTCTTAGAATGAATAGCTAGGTATTGCTTTTAAATTGCCATTAGTTTCTGACACTGGATTAAATTATTTGTCTCAATACCTCAAACAGATATTATGAAAAATGGTGAATCAAAATATCACAAACACTCCAACGTGGCTACCCCCAGATCACTCTCCCCGGAGCGCTGTTCAGGCGGAGCAGAGGGGCACAGACCTCTGCCCACGATGTACGGTCCCTGTCTGCAACGTTGGAGAGAAAGCCGGGGGGCCTCCTACAGCTTCTCGGAGTCCTGTGGACAATGACTGTGGAGACAAACCATGCAGGAAACATCTGTGGGAGGTGGGGGGAGGGGGGGGTGGGGCAGGGTCACAAACACAAAAGAGCCTTATTAAGTTGCTTTATTTAATTTGAATTTTAAGAGACAGAATGTTCTTATTTTTTAGAGATCAACTCAAAAACACATCGACCTTGTTAACTTGGAGCTCATGGGCTATCTGGTTAGCATCCAGTGACCTGCCAAGAATATAACTAAGCCGGCATTAAGGCACTAACCAGCAATCTGGAATGTCACCAGAAGCTCGGCATTTCCAATCCAGCTCTAAACTGAAGCTTCTAACGGCATGGCAGAGCTCCAGACCTCCAGACCGTCAGGTTTGTGGGAGAGGGAGAGTGCGTGTAGGAGAGCTTGTAGTCAGGAGGCTTATACAGGAGACTCATTCATGGTGAAGAGACCAGACAGAAAGCACAGAAGCACAGTGGAAAGTTGAAGAACTAAAATAAATTTTGCCATGGTAGAAACAGCAAGACCAAACCATGTTCTGAAGACGGGGTCTAATTTTTGAAGGAAAATTGAGGGAACTTTGAGCAGGAGAGAATAATCGTATAAATTTGGTAGGAGAGTTATTAAGTCACTTTGGGGTTTTGAAAATAATCAGGCTGGGGGTACTTGTTTTTCACACAGGTCCATTTAATCATTCAAGGTTTCCAAACTAGAGTAGAATTTATACTGACACAGGAACCTTATATGTAATTGTTTATTTCCAGGCTGTTTATAGTCAAATTTGAGATAGGTAGTGATTACTAGAACCATAGGCAAAAAGAAAAAAAAAAAAGTTGGAGGAAGTAGCCAATCATTTGTCCTTAGCTTCTGCCAGCCTCATCTCCCCACCCCCACAGACTGTTGTATCACCTGAAAAAGCAGATTCTCAGAACACTTTCCTCTCCTTACACTGTGCAGCCTGCTCCATCAGGCCTCCCTTGGGCTTCAGGGAGACCTGAGACCTTCCTGCCCCCGCCCTGGCCTTGGTGTGGTGGAGAATAAGGGCAAGTTTTACCAGGTGGGCCAGGACTGCACAGAGACAATGACAACCCCCCACACTCTCCTCATCCCTTACCTCTGCTTTCTTACTTTACTAAGCCACTCTGGATGCAATGGAAAAAAACAAGGAGCAAGGAGTGAAAAGGCCCTGCTGAGCAGAAAAGGGAGGGAACTTCCTGAGCGCAGGCAAAGTTAGAGCAAAACTATAAAATCACTCTGTTACAAAGGGTTATCAAAACGCCCGAGAGCTCTTGGAATTAAGTTCAGAACCAGCTTCTTGGTTTTTCAGAGAATCAAAGCTTTAAAGTTTTCTAGGTCAAGCCCCAGAGACTTTGATTCACACTTTGATTTGTTTGCCCTGTCTACAGGGAAGCCGATATACAACTTTAGAAGTTATATTACTGAATACAAATATTAAGTCACCTGGATTTTGTTATATATAGTTTTCTTTGCAATTATCCTGATAACATCTGTTGGAGAGACAGGAAATCTATCTCAGGAGGATAAAATAGTTTTTTTTTATCATAACACTTTCTTCCAATCTGTATATCTTCTTCATAAGTAGATCTGTGCATAGAAAAAAAAAAGGGGGGCATAAGAACAAAGTCAAATAAATATTAAACCTTCTTGTAGTTTCTGAACAATTAAAGAGTAGTGGAGAGAGAGAAGCAAATAGTAGTTTAATTCTCTTGTACCTAAAGATCCCACATTTTCATATGCCCTTCTCCCAGCTCCCATACCTCAAGGAAGATAATGTATCACATTTCCCCCCAGAATTAGCCGCTTTGAAATCTATATCAACACAGGAAAGATTCCCCCCCCCCTCAGTGATATGGTCTACTTGTGTTTAAGTTTCTTTTGTTTCCCTGTTCTAGTTATGACAATCTTTACAACCTATAATATTCCCACAGGAGGAAGAGCGTTTAATAAACCCAGACTAAAACTGAAATCTCCCCGGATTCCTTTTAGAAATTTATATATAAATATCCTAATACATGCCAGTTATTTCAAAACCATTAATTTCAGCAGATATAAATGTAAATGTATACACATAATAGGTTTTCTTTTCAGAAATCTCCTTATTTCAACATAGTCATTTAATGAAACTATCAAATCTAACAGTTTTAGTAAGATGTGGATAATATTTCTCTCCATTCAACTTATTAAAATGAAATAGAAATAATATGCTACAAAGAAAAACTTGGGGTGGGGGAGACGGTTGTTAGAGAACCAAGAAACTAGGTAAGCTTTTTTAAAAAAATGAGTCACCTGAGGTCTTAGTAAGGATGGTTTTGTGAAAATATGCTACTCTTAGTCTGAAATACTACCAATTTGCTGACATCTACACTACAGGCCATTTCAGTAACATTTAAGTTATAACATCAGTTTCCCTGGCTGTAGATAAGGAAGGTCATTTTTGATGTATTCATTACCTAGTAATATGTAAGAAATTACCACAAAACTTAGTGGCCTACATTTATCTCACAGTTTTTGTGTTCAGGAATCCAGAGGCAGCTTGGCTGGGTACCTTGGCCCAGGTCTCCCACAAGACAAGTTCTTCAAATTTCCACCGTGCCTTTGTGCTTTCTGTCAGGTCTGTTCATCATGAATGAATCTCCTGTATATCTCTCCTGAGTACAAGCTTTCATACGCACACTCTCCCTCTCCCATAATCCAGGGTCTGGACCGCTGCCACTAACCTCTGCCAGAGTCAAGGTGATGGCCAGGGCTGTTTTCATCTCAAGGCTCAACCAGGGGAGAATTAGATTCCAAGTTCACTGACATAGATGTTAGCAGGATTCAGTTCCTGATTGGCCTTGCTTACTACATTGGACTCTCTATAGAGCAGGGCACCCTTGATTAACTTGCTTCATCACAACAAGCAAGCAAGAAGTGTGAGAGTGAGGGAGGGGGGGAGAGAGGAAGAGAGAGAGAGACAGAGAGAGAGAGAGAGAGAGAGAGAGAGAGAGAGACAGAGAGAGAGAGAGACAGAGAGAGAGAGAGACAGAGAGAGAGAGAGAGAGGAGCAAAATAGAAGTCAGTCTTTTATAACCTAATTTCAAAAGTGACATCCCATCACTTTTATCATATTCTATTCTTTTAAATCAAGTCACTAGATTTAGTCCACACTCAAAAAAGACTGCACAAAATGTGGGAACACTAGGAGGCAGGGATCTTTGAGAACCATTGTAGGTACTGCCTACCACATCTGATATAGGAAATTATTTATAACTCCAGACCTTTTTGAGATAGCAACATTTTTGGATAACCATTTTCAAAAGTTGGGAGTTTTAGAAGAGGGTAAAGGGAGTCAAATACAAGGTGACAACAAATGACTAGATTTCAGGCAGGGAGTATACACATGTTGTATTCTAAAGTTGTACATCTGAATATGTTATTAACCAATGATACCCCAATAAATTTTAATATTAAAAAAGTGGGCTTAATTTTAAAATGTGTTCTATTTTTTTATTCTGAATATTGAGAAAAAAATTTTCAGGAAGTAATTTCTTTCATACATTTAACAAATAAGTGCCTACTTTTAACTTATTAATGATATATATTGATATATCTAAAACACTTTTTTTGGCTAAATAAAGTTAAGGAGAGTTAGAGGGAAAAATCAAATAAATAATATATTTTTTTCAAAATATATTTCAATTTTGAGCTAGATAATACAAGCTCCTTGACACATGGATCATATAATAAGTCCCATTTTACAAATAAAATAAAGGGCAATTATAGATGGGCATTAGAATTGTTTCCAAAAAAATAAGCAAATCCACAAAAATGTCTAGTCAATTCTTTGAAAAAAGGTTTCCCTTCTCCATTACAGTCTCAACAAAATATTTTTGTATATTTGTTGATGTCAAAACTTGAGGTGTCTGTGCATTTTTCTATAGAGGGAGTTAATAGCACCCATGAGATTTTCAAAACACCAAGTATCATTACTGTATACAACAATAACTTAGGCGCTGAATTCTCCTACTGTCTCATAAATTTGCTTCATATATCCAAAAGATAAAAGCAAAGCAAAATTTACTGGATTTTCTTTTAAACTGTCCATTTTATCAGTTTAACTAGTGTTGAACTTCACACTCATTCAATACATATTTATTCAGTATACTAGATGTCATCAACAGTTATAAGCAATGGAAATACAAGTCCCATTCTCAAGGAGCTCACACTTCTGGGGGTTAAGGGGTAGCAGACAATAAAGACAGTAATGTATACAATATCAGGTGTGCTAAGTGTTGTGGAGAAAATAAGCAGGATATATATCTGAGTTCTTCGAAGCTTTAATGGGAATATACACACACCTTCAATCAGCCCTTTTGGTCTTGCATGAAAGCTTTTAATGTCAATATAATGCACTCAGTCAAGTCCAGCAAATATTTATCTAGCACTTACTATGGGCTAGGTCAGTGGTTGGCAAACTCATTAGTCAACAGAGCCAAATATCCACAGTACAACGATTGAAATTTCTTTTGAGAGCCAAATTTTTTAAACTTAAACTTCTTCTAACGCCACTTCTTCAAAATAGACTCCCCCAGGCCGTGGTATTTTGTGGAAGAGCCACACTCAAGGGGCCCAAGAGCCGCATGTGGCTCGAGAGCCGCAGTTTGCCGACCATGGGGCTAGATGATGAGGTGAACATGCTGCTCAGAGAAATTTACTGTCTGGGCATGGAGGGTCCCTAGATACCCTTCTGGGCTGAGTCAGGGGTTCCCCTCTGTGGCCACATAATAACCCGGGCACACATTTATTGTGCTTACCTTCAAGTCACATCTAAGTGTATCTCTTTCGTACTTGATTGCAAGCTCTTTGAGAGCCAGACCTACACTTTATTAATCTTTGAATCCCTAGTGCTTGGGGCTTAGTGGTTGTTGACCTGCACTTGAAGAGATAGGCTAACTGAGAGATTGCGCATGCCCAGGACCTTCTCTGACTTCATCTTGAGCAGTAAGATTCAGAATGACATTTTTCTCTCTTAGGTTTCAGTTCAAAACAATGAACATCATTGATGTGAAATCTGATGTGGTGTAAAGAAAATGTTTTAATCAAGACCATATGCATTCTTTCCAAGGAAAACCGGTTAGCAACACATTGCCATGTTTCATCCAGAGGAAAGAAATCATTCCTCTTCTCAGGCCCCTCCCTCCTTCTGGCCCTGGGCCCATGGAACAGCTCCACACCTCACGTTCAGGCTCCATTCTTGCTCTGAGATGGGAAGTGACCTGGAGAAGTGGAGGAAAGAGTACCATGCTGAAGGTGATGAGCCCTGCTTTTGCTTGCTTCACTGGCAAATTTTAGAAAAAAAGATACTATTAAGTTTTAGGCTACATTAAAAAAAAAATCATTCAAAGTTCAGGTCTCCAGGGAAATACAGGGATAGATAAAAAATTCAAATTGAACTGGACTTCTCAAGGTCAGTGTGTTCTTTGTGTATATTATATCAGAAACAATTGTATCATGTAACCATTTCTTTCTAAATAAGGCCTAATTCTCTGTCCACACCCAGCAAAATGTATGTTTTTTTATTCTCAAAGGCAAATGCTTTCCCACACTCAGACATGCATTAATGGTCCTTTGAGTATTCATTTTATGCCAAATTTCAGAGTTTTAAGTCTAAACTATTTTGTTTAGTTTTTTTAAACATGCATTATAGCAGAAAAAGAATATTATTTTTTCATGCTTGACTGACTCAATTAGTCATTATTTCTATGAATTCTTGAGAAGTTGCTTTTAAACTAAGAAATAGAAGGAGAAATTCCATCAGAAAATTCTATTTTTTGAGAATATAACAAATATGAAGACATGGAATCAAAAGCCTGCATCCTTTACCATATTAATACAACTATCAATATGTCACTATTGCCAGGAAGGGTTGGGTTTAAATTAACAATTCTAATAATAAATGAATAGCCCTGTATCACCCTGGAGGGAAATCTCTAATAGAAGTAGGGCTCTATCCTTGTCTTTATTCCTTAGTGCTCTTCAACTTTTTAGATGAAAATGTAAAAGGCATATCATTTTTTAAAGTATTGATATGCATTTTTATAACTTTTCTCCTAATTATAAAAATTGCACATGCTTAATATAGGTAATTTAGAAAACATAGGTAAATATCCTCCATAGTAATATGAGTTTTCTTTCTTATGGGATAATTATACCTCACTGCTGTAGTTAAGCCAAGGCTAGATGATCATCCATCCAGGAGCTAAATTATGCTAAAGAAAGGATTCTTGAACTGAGTGGGGTATTGGACGAGATCCAGCTCTGAGATTGGGTGATTCCATGATAGAAGCAGCCCATTCATAATAGGAACCAGTTCTGTAACTGTTTATTTTGGAACTAACAAAGAAGAAAGAAGACCTTTTCTAAAAGTGTTGCTTGGAACCCAAGAATGTTAATTTACACAATTGCTGAGACATTATCCTTTAATCCTAGCTGGATGGTGTGGAAGGTGCACACAGAAGTACACTTGTGTTTCAAATGCAACAGCTCCTATAGTCCACAAGTAAAAAATAAAAACAAAACTTTGAAACTATAAGATGGTAAAGTAAGCAAATTGCACAGTGATTGGGGTGATAATTGGATGAGTGTCCAAGTATCTATATATATATAAGGCTAATATGCTAAGTGTCCCTCTGACTGTCCAATCATCACTATGACGTGCACTGACCACCAGGGGGCAGATACTCAATGCAGGAGCTGCCATGACGAGCACTGGCCATTTACAAAGAAATGGCACCATGGACCTGGCACCAACAAAGCAATACTCGGCTTCCTCCAAGTGGGACACAGGCCCTGCCACCACCCCGGAGCGACAGCCCACCAAATCACAGCCAACACTGTTGAGACCCCATGGTGCAAAATGCGGTCCACAGCTCAGCCCAACCCAGCCCAGAAACAGTGGCTGTGGGCACCGGGTAATGATATCACGTAGCAATGCCTGGCTTCCTCTCCCTAGTGATGACTAGCCCCCTTGCAGTTTCTTTAGCGCAGGAACATGACTTGCTTTATAGCCAGGTGGGAACATTTACACTTTAACCAAATGTCTGTGAAGCATTTTCTCGTGCCTCATCTCATTTGATCCTCACAGAAGTCCTGGAGTAGGTAGATAGAGATTCAGTGGAATCCTATCTTCTTTTCATTAGCCGGAAAATGGTGATTTAGAAAGTTTAGAAACTTGACCCATCTGAAAAGAAGTAAGAAATGGTGGACCTTGGAAATGATTTTAGGCTTTCTCACTGCACAGAATATAGTCAAACACTGCTAAATATTTTACCCTTTGTTCTCCCTATGTGGTCTACAATAATAATCTGCTTTGTGTTGATATTTACTGCTGTGTTGCTGACAATTACCTGAAAGAGAAGTTGGGGTGCTTCACTGGGCTGGAAAAAGTTTAGCTACATCAGAAAGAAGGTCTAATTAAGCAAGTTTATTATATATTTATATATATATATATATATATACATTATATTATTATATATATATATGGAATAAACTTGCTTAATATAAAAGGTCTAATTAAGCAAGTTTATTATATATATATATATATACATTATATTATTATATATATATATATATGGAATAAACTTGCTTAATATAAAAGGCTAAGTTGACTCATGCATGTGCGATACATATAAAGCTCTCATTGGCGCCAATTGCACGTGTGTGTTTCGATCTGTCATTGTTGATCATGAATTTGATTGACACTTGTATTACAGAGAAAGGGTGAATAGTGATATTAAACTGTTTCTTCTAATTGACTTCCATTCATTGTGCACGAATCCATGCACCGGGCCACTAGTAGTTTATATAATGAACTCTGCAAAGGAGCCAAATAATGGGGTGTGTGTGGGGGGGTGGGGAACCAGATATTGGCAATGTCCCAGGAGTCATGGTTGGAAAGAATTAGTCTACCTATTAGAGTATTAGTATTTATAGGGCAAACTGATACAAATCACCTCAAAATGAAAATGTTATTTTTAAGCTACCTATCACCTTGCATCTTGAATGTATTTAGAATCATATCTGCATGATATGATTCTAAATATATTTAGAATTTTTTAAATTAATCACTGAAGAGGTCAATGTAAATAAGATACTGGTGAGCAATTTGTTAACCAGAAATGTTTACTTCAGAAAGTAGTTACATTTGAATGTGTGAACAAAAGATATTATTCAGAGAGATTATTTATGGCATAGAGGTAAAACAATAAGCCATGGCTTCTAAAAGATCATAAGGGACTAACTTTGTGAGGGATTTTTTTCTGAAATCTCAAACACTTCCTAATTTCTGCTAATTCTTTTTGGTTTACCTTTTTAATGCTTAAAAATAAGATTTTTCTATATAATATACTTAAAAGTCTATGCTTATTTCAGTAGTTATTCATGTGAAATTAATATGCTTCTTAATTGATATAAAATTAGTAGGGAAAGCAAGTTATAATATATTTGTAGAATATAAAATATTAGCATGTTTGGTCAAATATCATAACACAAAGATGACTTGTATCCAAAGGAATCATAACATGGTTGAAAGTGAAAAAGTCAAATAAATTCAGGGCAAGGTAGATGGGAACTAAAAATGCATTTACAAAACTGGATTAAGAGTCTTTTTCATATGTACATCTGGCACATAGAATTTGCCTGGCGTGTTAATTTGCTTCCTTACTGTTTATTATATGTTCAACTTGTGGAAAAGGAAACATAGTTATACAGTTGTGTCTTATATTATACTATAGACATGTCCCTTAAAAGTGTAAATTGAAATTTTATAAACTAAATATGTGAAATGGATTCTTGGAATTGGCTTTAGAAGTAGTTAACATACGATAGCCTTATGAGTTCTACACTGTATATACCTGAATTATTTTAAGTAAATTTTGCTTAAACAAATAAATCTTTTTAACTATTGAGT
The DNA here is from genome assembly GCF_027574615.1 of Eptesicus fuscus. Taxonomy (NCBI): domain Eukaryota; kingdom Metazoa; phylum Chordata; class Mammalia; order Chiroptera; family Vespertilionidae; genus Eptesicus; species Eptesicus fuscus. The sequence continues at coordinate 41,942,102 of NC_072482.1, forward strand.
AATGGGCCATATCTGCTTGGCATGATTTTCAGACTAAAAAGGCAGTTTATGACAATTCCTTATTCAGACCAATTATGAAATAAACTGCTAAAATTCATTTATTCTTAGGTGTCAGTGTGGTAGGATCTGAAACCAGGTTTTCCGTTATTCTGCTTTGGTCGACTACAACACTGCAAACTCTTGAATCAGAAAGAGTAAGTGTAGTTAGTTCAAAATAAGTATTCCTTCATATAAACATCCTGCTCAAAGTTATTAAAATTGTACCATCACTTGGAATAACTTATCACTGTACAATTCTCAAGAGAAAATTGGGATGGAATTATTGAAAACAAGTGAAAAAACATGACAGTGATCATCACTGGAGAAAAAGCCAAGTCAAACATAGGAGGGAACCTAGCGTCTGGGAGAAAGCAGCTGCGTGCTCATGGCTTCATAATGTGGAATTCCTCCTGGCGGGGGCTTGTGCAGCCTTACTTCAGACTGAGGCTGGCTGCCGTATGCCAAAATGCTCTTATTCTGCTGAAACACATTTGCCAAAATTGTTATCTTTCCCCCCATAATATATGCTAGTTTTCCTTTCCTCCTCTGTGTATCCCACATTCTTAAATATATCACCCATTGTCAGTAGAAGAGATAAGTTCTTTTAAAAACATAATATAGAAAATCATATCTTTCCATCAGAGGAATCTTTAGAGGATGGATGTTTTGATTTAGTTTTTTCATAGCTTTTGATTGTATTAACTATTCTGAGGGAAAGAGTGCATCAGCAACATCATAAAATATTAGATTATTAATATGGAATGTCTTGAGAGTAATCCAAAGGTTTATGATTTCTGATTTTAAAATTTGGCATTTTTTTTTTTTGTTTGAGTCAATATAAAGAAGGTGATTGTTTCCAAGATTAATTAACTTCCTGTAGAGCATAACAGCGAGAGCCATCTCTGCCTTGTAACCATAAAGAACATCAGCACTTGGGCTCCTATAACACCCACACAATCAAAGCCCTATTGTTTGTATGTTCTAGATTGTGAAGACCCTGCCCTAACTCATTACGTGCCCCTGAAGGAGACGGAAAAGGAAAGTAACATGGGGTACCTATCTTGTACTAGGCATTTTGCTAGGCAGTTTCACATGCAGTAACTTATTTAATGCTCACCACCTTCCTGGAAAGTGAGTTTCGGTATCCTTCAAGTCCATTGATAATTCCTCCTTAAAGAATGACCTAGGTCATAGACATCACATTTAGTAGTAGCATTTTTGCTGCAGAAGAAATGATGGTGAGATTGATTTGGAGGCTGCAGTGTCCAACATGGCAATCACTAACCACATGGGGTTATTTAAATTTCATTCAATTAAAATTAAAAATTTCAGCTCCAGCCTGGCTGATGTGGCTCCATGATTAAGCGTTGATCTATGAAGCAGGAGGTCACGATTTGATTCCCAGTCAGGACACATGCCCAGGTTGTGGGCTCAATCCCCAGTGTGAGGCATGCAGGAGGCAGCAGATTGATGATTCTCTTATCATTGATGTTTCTCTCTCTCTCTCCCTCTCCCTTCCTTTCTGAAATCAATAAAAATATATTTTTTAAAAAGTACAAGTCACACTAGCCACATTTCAAGTGCTCAACAGCCACACATGATTAGTGGCTACCATATTGGACAGCACAGATTATAGAGCATTTTTATCATTGCAGAAGGTTCCATTGGACAGTGCTAATTGGAGGTTTGCAAGATTAGACCAGATGGTATTTCATTGGGTAAAACAAAAGTGGACTGTGATATACAGCTGAGTAATTTTATTGAGCAAAAATTATTTCAATATTAAGTGATAAGTTATCATGTGACCAGTGACTAAGGTGACCTTAGCATTCCTTTCAGCCTGACTAAACTTTAGACAGACTTCTTCCTCACGCTCAGACTCCTGACCTTTCTTTTCTCAGATGATTTCTTTAGAAAACTTGTAATTGTAAATTGTCTCTCTTCCCCTTTGAGATGTATGTAAGTCTTTTTAAAAGCCTTTGCCAGATTTAACCTGGCCAGTGTCTCTCAGTGGTGAGAGCGTCCTCCTGCACACCCAAGAGTTGTGGGTTCAATTTCCAGTCAAGGGCACAGACCTGGGTTGCAGGTTCGATCCAGGCCCCCAGTCGGGGTGTGTGCCGGAGACAACCAATCCACGTGTCTCTCTCACATCGATGTATATCTCTCTCTCTCTCTCTCTCTGTCTCTCTCTCTCTCTCTCTCCCTCCCTCCCTTCCTCCCTCTCTCCCTCCCTCCCTTCCTCCCTCCCTCCCTCCCTCCCTCCCTCTCTCTCTCTCCCTTCCTCCCTCCTCCCTTCCTCTCTCCTCCCTCCCCCCTTCCTCTCTCTTTCCTTCCCTTTCATTCTCTCTAAAAGTCAATGGAAAAATATCAGCAGGCGAGGAGTTTTTAAAAAAAGAAAGCCTTTGCCAGTTTTACAACACAAAAATATCTTTCTCAATGATTTGGAAGCCATCTGTTTGAAATGTAATTTAAAGGGGATGGCATCAATATCTCTCAAGTTCTGTGAGAGGGTAGGGGCCTAACTTCAGTGGGCACCTTGCTCCAAGTTGCAAAATTACCTCCTGACATAAAGATAGGAGAAGTTAATTTTTCTTTAAATAAAGCCAATTGTCAAGCACAGATGGCCTGTGGCTTCCCTCCTACGTGCTCCGTACCGTCCCACTCGTTGACCCCAGCCCTTAGAAAACCTTGCCCTCTCTGCCTCGGTGAAGTTGAGTTTGCAGTTAGTTCTACATCTCTCTCCCCGAATGTAATAGCCTTGAATAAAGTCTTCCTGGCCTCTTTAACTTTGTCTGGTATGTATGTTGTATGTATTTTGATACCAATTTTTAGAAAATGAAAATAGTCATTCAAAATACTGTCTTAGTTTATGCTGAAAACAGTTTGACATTTTCTTAAGATAAACCACCTATTGCCTTGTCTACATAAGAAATCCTCTCGTCATGTGAGCAAAGTGAAATGGTTTGATTGTAAAGGTAAATCCGATCCCAGCTAGGCCTGATGCTGCTTCCACGCTACACATACCTATTACCCAGTTTACCTGCCCTGCCCTGAAACCATGATGGGAAAAGAAGCCAAGTTTTTTTTTTGTTTTTTTTAATCTAGAACACTTTCTTCCTGAACATCCTCTCACTCTAGCTGCACATCAAAATAAACCCCACCTAGGCTTGGAATGACTGACCTGGTTCAGTGATCTCTTCTGTTCAGATGTGCATGCCAGCAAGGCCACTCTCAGCCCAAATCTACACTGTCAGGTTTCCTAGAATTTATATTCTCTGCAAATTTCAGGAAGTTAATCATCATGTCTTTTGGCTTCCTCTCAACATTTGGCCAAAGTTGAATTATATTAATAAAAAATATTTTCTTCTCACAGAGTAAATCCAATAGTTTGTAGAGAGATAACTCTTTGGGGTAATTTTCTTTCCTTTCTTAGTGGCATCACAGGACCTTTCCTTCCTTTACCACCTGAGCACCAAAGGCCGTCAAGAAATGTTTGCACCATCCAGCTCTTATTCCTAGCTCACTCAATTTTTATTTAACCAGATGTGAAAAGCGATGGCTGGGGTGGGTGGGGACATGACAGGAGGAATCACAGACTTTCATTAGAACTAAAAATGCCTTATGGTATATACATATGTTTATAAATTTATGGTGCTTTATGGTAATCCTTTTAATCCTCCCAAGAGTCTTATATGGTAGGTTTTTATAGTGTCCATTTTATAAAAACAAATTGATCTCTCTCTCTTATCAATAAATTTAAAAAAGAAATTATTCACTTGACTTTTGCCAAAAGTGGTAAGATTTTACTTGAGCTGCTGCAATAAGGGAGAGAGACTCTAGTATAGAACTGAGCTAAATTTGGCAGGAGGTTTTTGTAAATGCTGGGAGTGCTAAAAGAGAAGTACTTAACGACCTTGGTGGGGGTGGTCTATGTGACTAGGCCATATGTGTCTGTCAGCTGGAGTTTATGGAGGTTGAACTCCCACTCACTCGCAGAGATTCGGACACAAGGGCTCTATCCTTCTTAATGATTACATTTCACAGGGTGGCTCCTACATCCTTGAGAAAGACACCCTTCATTGTGAAAGATAGAATCTCAAAAAGACAGAGAAAACATTTACAGTTACATCTGTTCTAAAGAAAATGCTCAAGGAAAAGGGAATTCAGGGGCCTATAATCAGATTTCGTCTAGAACAAAATTCTGTGGGCAGCATTAAGCCTTCTCAGGCTGGGGTCATCATCTTAGGAACACAGCCTTGAGCTGATTGCAACTGTGTTAGGGTTTGTTCAAGTGCTTTAGTGTGAAAGGTGGATGAAATCCTTTGTGTGGAAAGTTATAGTTCTTAGAGGGAAAGTTTGAGGCTGCCTCAAAAAGAGGGCTCAGAGGAGTCAGACTGAAGTTTGGTTAAGGAGAGAGTCTTTGTCAATGACTGTGGGAATGAATATAAATTCCCTCCCATAACAGCAGTGTTCTCAAAGAATAAAATGAAAGCTGTTAATGTTTCACTATTTTTAATGCCTAATAGTCCAGATTAATGCCTTTTCTGAAAAGCGAGATGTCTATAATCACTGATGTCCAAGAAGCATCACAGTAGTGGGCTATGATGCTGAGAAAGGAATTTATTAGAAAAGCAGAAGATAAGGACTTTGCTATCTCTGCCTTTGGGTTGCATCTTTTATTGTAAGTAAGTGAATGGACTCTCTATCCCACCTAGGTACCTGACCTTGAAACATGCTTTGTGCTCTAAGGAAAAGCCAAATCACTCAACAAATATTCTTTGTGTGCCGACCATATATCAGGCACTGAGGATTTAGTGGTGAACAAGACAAACAGATCCCTGCCTTTAGGGGACTCACATTCTATATGATGAAAGACAGACAATAGATGAGTAAACAAACAACAGGGTGATATGATAGAGTGTGATCTGGGAGGGATCTGCTTTAGATGAGGAGATCAGGGAACCTCTCTGAGCAGGCATTTGTGTTGAGATCTGAATGATCTGGGGGAACAGCATTCTGGACAGAGGGCACATGTGCAAATACCTTGATGTGGAAATACTTTGCTGAAGTTACAGAACAGAGAGGAGTAGCTGAAGCATAGTGAGTAAGCAGGGAGTGATAGGAGATGTGACTGAAGGAGGAAAGCCAGGTCACACCTGACATTATAGGCAGTGGTGAGGAGTTCAGATTTTATTCCAAGTGCAATGGAAACTCCTGAAGGATTTTAAGCAGGGGAGTGAGAACATCAGGTTCATTGTTTGTGGAAGAAAGAGCAGCAGGGGTCAAAAGTAGAAGTAGGAGAGCAGTTCTGAAGGTATTTATTTAAAAAAAAATCTAGAGAAAATGTGATGGTAGCTTGTATTAGGGTTGTAGCAGTAGACAGGGAAAGCCATGAACAGATTCAGGATATATTGAAAGGGGAACTGATTTGTGAATAGATTAGATGTAGGGAATGGAGGAACGAAGGAGGATACTTAGACTTATACCTTGAGGGAAATACTGGGGGGAAATGGGTGTGAGGAAATGAATAAGAGTAAAGTTTAAGAGATGTCAGTGAGAAGCTGTATGCACAAATCTAGAATTCAGGAAAGGGTTCAAGCTCAAGAAGTGTATCAGGGAGTCGCCTGCATGTGGAAGATATTTAAACACATCACCTTTAGGATTTGAGGAACACAAAACAGAAAACATTTTAGCCAACTGGGCAGATGAGGTAAGTATAGTTGTCTATATTATTTATTACATTTAATGGCAGTTATTATATATTGCATATGTGCATTTTATATACTATACATTAAATGTGCCCTTAGGTGCACTTATGAATATCATAGGGGAAGGGAGACAGACCTTGCTATTATGTTTTATGTGTTATGGTGTTGTAATCCTCAAAAGTATATATCACCCAGCCAGTGTGGCTCAATGGTTGAGCATTGACCCATGAACCAATAGGTCTCTGATTCAATTCCCTGTCAGGGCACACGCCCAGGTTGTGGGCTTGATCCCCAGTGTGGGGTGTGTAGGAGGCAGCCAATCGATGGTCATCCATATTTCTATCTCTCTATCCCTCTTTTTCTAAAATCAATTAAAAAAACATATATTTTTTAAAAAGTATATATCAAATTTTCAAATCAGCAGTGCTCCTCATGCCAATAAAATAGTACATTCACAGGCATAAAGGCAGAGAACAGAAGTATCAGTCATCTCCTGGCGCATTCTTTCTTTATTATGCAATACTGTGGTAAATGCAGTGACTCTTAGCTGTCACTCATTTCGGAAGACAGGAGGGTGGAGCAGAGGAGCTCCAAACAGAATGGCTCCCACGCCCACCTGAGTCGATGGCATATTGAGCCACTTAAGATTACTGAATAATTGACGCAAGTCTTTCCTGGCACATCACAAAGAGTGTCAGCCTGGGCCTGTCACAACCATTAGGCAGTTTGACATTGGTCTGCTCATACAAAATATTCATTGCTCATATACTCTGATCAATTCTTCTTTTTATGAGATTATATATTATTGTGCAGCAGGTCAAACAACTCTAGAATTCCATCAACACTGTTCAGATATGGGAGCTTGAAAGATGTCTTTTTCAGTGCTTTGTGCTCAGCCACAGTATAACCACACCCAGTTTCTGTTGCAGTCTTACCATTACTGCAGCTTCATAAATACTACCATGCATCAAAGTTTAGTGAGTATTTTATGGAATTAGAAGGGAAAATTGTGCTTCTGACTCATGGGGTGTTTGGATTAGATGATTATTTTCTTTAAGCTTTTAAAAAAACAAATATTTTATTTTTTATCAATTTCAGAGAGGAAGAGAGAGAGAGAAGCATCAGTGATGAGAGAGAATCATTGATTGGCTGCCTCCCACACATCCCCTACTGGGGATGGGTTGGAGCCTGAAACCCAGGCATGTGCCTTTGACCAGGAGTCAAACCATGACCTCCTGGTTCATAGGTAGACATTCAACCACTGAGTCAACAGGGCCAGGCTCTTTAAGCTTTAATGTTCTACTTATTTGTAATGAATGCTACAGATTACTGTCCAATGGAAATTACCTCGGCTAAATGGTCTTCTATTCTTGCCTAAGTGCCTCTGGTGATCAAGAATTTTCAATTCTCGACCACAGACTATTCTCAAGTAGCATACTGGTTTAAAGCTGATGTATTTCTAGTATATACGGCAGTGGCCAACACATAGTAGAACTAACAATATGGACTCACAAGCTTTGGATCAGCAGCTATAGTTTCAGATCTCAGTTTTGCTCCTGTCAGGCTGATATTGGAGATGTTAATCTTGTAAGCTTCATTTTCATCATCTATAAAATGCGGTTATCATATTGATCTCATAGAACTATTGCAAGGATTAAATATAAAGTGCTTAGAACAATGTTTGGCAATACTGAGCATCAGTGAATGGCACTGATCTAAAACATCATTGCCATATATGATGAGTTCTTCCCTCATGCCTTTCACCCCATGGCTTACCCCTTTGGGCCACTAGAAATGCAGTCTATAGCTTCTATTGCCTCAAAGGGGACAACTTCAAGTAACACAAGACTTGACAATGCCAAATTCTTTAAGAAGGAGCTGGATGAATAAGTGACTCAGTTCCTCCCTCCCCTGCCTCCTCCCATCCCCTGAATACATAATGGTCATCTGAACTGGGGCAAGGAAGAGGGGGAGTAAAAGAAAAAGAAAGAAATGAGTCCGAGTGCTTCCTGCCCTGCCCACCTGGCCTCCACGCTCCACCAGAAGCCATTATCCATGGTTTGCAGTGTGTGTGTGGCCAGCTTTGGTTCCCTAACTAAGCTCAGTGCCCTAGTACCTGGCTTGGTGTCCTTGAGTGAAGAAAAGGTCTCCCCTCCTGGGGAATGTTGAACTGACCTAGTTTACTAGGAAATGGCTTTTTTCTTGCAAAAAAGGGGACTTGAGATAAAATCTGATAGACACAGAAAAAATAAAATTACGTTTTACAGACTTTAGTACATGACTTGAACATTCTTACTAGCCATAGCAACTTTCATCTTTATATTAGCCAAAATGCGTATCCACTCTAATTTCTACCCACTGGTGCCCTAGAAAAATAATTTGTCTTTTACTGAAAATGTCTTCAAATATTTTAACATGAAAATCTTGTCTCTCACACTTTCTCTAAGTTATTATTCTAGGTTTGCTAATCATGTATCACATAAAATGATTCTAAACTCTTCCATTGCAATTATTATAACCTGTACATGCTCAAGTATATTTGTCTAAGTGAGATTAATTTTTCTTGACACTAAAGTGATAAATAACTTTTAAAGCAATGGAAATAACTGTCTTTGAAAAACTGAAAAACTCATAGATATAACCCTGAGGGGATAGTCAGAACTCGAGTTTCAGGTATGTAAATGAATTTCTCCTTTCATTCTGAGCTTTGTCATCTCTCTTATACTTTCATGAATGCTAACTTCTTTCTTTGGTTGATAAAAAAAAAGAAGGGCCCTAACTGGTTTGGCTCAGTGGATAGAACATCAGCCTGTGGACTGAAGGGTCCCAGGTTTAAATCTGGTCAAGGACACATGCCTGGGTTTCGGGCTTGATCCCCAGTGTGGGTGTGCAGGAGGCAGTCAATCAATGATTCTCTCATCATTGATGTTTCTATCTCTCTCTCCCTCTCCTTTCCTCTCTGAAATAAATAAAAATATAATAAATAAATAAATAAATAAAGGATATTTTTCCATTGATTTCTTTTTTTAAGAAAGAATGGAAGGGAGACAGCGGGAGAGGGAGAGAAATTGAGAGAGAGAAAGAGAGACAGTGACTTTGATGTAAGAGAGACATCGATGTGAGACACATTGATTGGTTGCCTCCTGCACATGGGATTGAACCTGCAACCTAGGCATGTGTTCTTGACTGGGACTCAAACCCTTGATCCTTTGGTGTGTGGGCAGAGGGACTGGGTGGAGGGTGGTAAAGGGCATGGAAATGGGGGATATCTATAACACTCTAACCATTAAGCAACACCAGCCAGGGCCATAAATGCTAACTTTTATCACAAATATTAACTTTATTATCAGTAAGAAAACCCATCACTGATAGGATCCATTTATAACATTTAATTAATTAATTTAAAAGTTAATGATACGTAAGTAAAGTGAATTATATACTGTCTTATTTTTGTCTTGGAGATGATTACAGAGTTTCCATAAAATGTTATGAGTAAATGGCATACGGTATAAACATCAGCAAAATTCAAATGGAACATCTGTCTGTTGAGACTGTAAGATAATTTTTGCAAGGGTTTTGTATTTCCCACTTCCCTGTGACCTCGCACGAGCAATGACTTTTGGTTTCTGTGGATGCCAAAGATGATTGCATGTTAGGCAACATAATTCTAGCATTAGAGGTGTGACTTAGTGCATTGACAACTACCACCAGTGTAACCATCTCTCGATCTTTCTGTTTACAATAACTTTCACGCTGATGTCTTCGTGCTGTTCTCATTCCTAACTTAAGTACAGCTAGACAAAGCTCATTAGGCTCCCGCACCAGTAGTTCTCAGAGAGAACCCTGTAAATGTGCAGCAGCAGCCAGAGGAGCCCCAAAGCCCCAAGGACACTTCTTCGTCACTGCTCTTGAAGTGCAGTGTCTGATTCCAAGCATTACGCAGCCTAATGAGGACAGCCTGGGATCAAGGGTCACAGGGTTCATTCCCGCCCCAGCAGCAGATTTCTGGGTAACCAAAGAGGGAACACTTCACAGATATGTTTGTATCAGCAAAATTTAGTAGTTTAAAACATCCCCATTTAGTAATAAAACTGTTTTATAAGGGTTTGAAAATTTCCACTTGCTCATTCTTATTCATCTGTTTTTCCAGCTCCTTACCCATACTCTGATGACATCCCTCCTGTATCATGTCCATAGCAATTTTTTTTGTTTTGCTTTATTCATTTTTAATTGTAGTAAAATATACATAACATAAAATATACTCCTTAACCACTTTTAAGTATACAGTTCAGTAGCATTAGGTACATTCACATTGTTGGGCAACCAACCTTCACAACTCTTTCTACTTGTGGGATTAAAACTCTATACCCATTGAACAACTTTCCATCACCCCTACCGCCCCCAGCCCCCCTGGAAAACACCATTCTACTTTCTATCTCTACAAATTTGACTGCCTCATATAAGTGGAATCATATAGTACTAGTACTTGGCTTTCTGTGACTGGTTTATTTCACCTAGCATAATGTTCTCAAGGTTTATCTATGTTGTGGTATATGTCAGAATGTATCTCCTTTTAAAAGCTGAATGCATATGTAGAGACCATATTTTGATTATCCTTTCATTTCTTGATGGACACTTGGGTTACTTTCACCTTTTGGCTGTTATGAATAATGCTGCCATGAACATATGTACACAAATATCTCTTCAAGACCATGCTTTTGGGTATATACTCCCAAGTAGAATTGCTGGATCATAAGGTAATTCTATTTTTAGTTTTTGAAGACCATCATCCCACTTTCCATAACAGCTGCATCATTTTACATTCCCACCAACAGTGCACAAGGCTCTAAGTTTTCCACATTCCTGCCAACACTTGTTATTTTCTGTTTTTCTGATAGTAGCTGTTATGGACTGAATTCCCCTCTTCCCCACTCCAAATTCATAATTTGAAGTCTCAACCCCGGTAAATCAGAATGTAATCACAGTTTAAGATAGGGCCTTTAAGAGGTAATTGAATTAAAATGAGCCCTAATTCAATCTGACAGGTGTTCGTATGAGAAAAGATCAGGACACACAGACAGAAACCAGGTATGTGCACACATGGAGAAACGGCCACTTCTCGGAAGACAACCTACAGATGGCCAATAGACATATGAAACAATGTTCAACATCATTGATCACCAGAGGGATACCATTTAAAGCCACAATGAGATATCACCTCACACCTATCAGAATGGCTACCATCAATAAATCAATAAACAAATGCTGGCAAGGATATGGAGAAAAGGGAACCTTAGTACACTGCTGGTGGGAATGCAGATCGGTGCAGGCACTGTGGAAAACAGTATGGAGTTTCCTCAAAAAATGAAAAATGGAACTACTTTTTGACCCAGTGATCCTACTTCTGGGAATATATTCTAATAATCCAGAAACACCAATCATAGCACCCCTATGTTCATAACAGCTTTATTTATAATAGGCAAGATCTGGAAACAGCCCAAGTGCCCATCAGTAGACTAGTGGATAAAAAAAAATACCACTATGGTACATTTACATAATGGTACATTTGCACATTTACATGGCTATAAAAAAGAAGGATCTCTTACCTTTTGTGACAGCATGAATGGACCTGGAGATTATTATGATAAGCAAAATAAGCCAGAGAGAGAGAGAGACAAATACCATATGATCTCACTTATATGTGGAGTCTAATGAACAAAATAAACTGAGGAACAAAATAGAACCAGAGGCACGGATATATGGAACAGACTGACAGAGGTCTGAGGGGAGGGGGACTAGATGAAAGAAGGTGAAGAGATTAGCCAAAGAACATATATGCATAGCCCATGGACTCAGACAACAGTGTGGTGATGGCCAGAGGTGGGGGTGGGGGTGAAGGGTCAGGGAGACTGGGTGGAGGGTGGAAAAAGGGCATGGAAATGGGGGATATCTATAACAGAGTCAACAATTGGGGGGAATAAAGACAGTTTCTAGCACTGGCAAGATGTGAAGTAACTGTGACTCTCATACGTTGCTCTTTGGCTATTTCTGTTTATAATTAAACAAATGCCTTTTCTCTGACACAGTTATGTGCTCAAAATGACTTATTCCCGACCATTCATAGCATGTTCATTTATAATAGCCCCAAATTAGGAACCATCCAAATAGCCATCATAAGCAGAATAAGTAATAAATCATGGCATATTCATACAATAGAATGCTACACAACAATAAATTATGTACCAAATAAATACAACAACATGGATAAATCTGAAAAACATGCTGGGAGCAAGAGAAGAGAAATACATAAAAGTATGTACTGTGTGAATCCATTTGTATGAAGTTCTAGGATAGACAATACTATTCCATGGTGGTAGAAGTTAATCTAGAAATTATCTCAGGTTTGGTTTTATTGTCTGGGAAGATATCTCAGGAACTTTTTGTGGGAGATAAATATGTTCTTGATTGGTGCTAGTTACATGGGTTTATAAGTAGTAAAAGTTTATCAAGGTAGACTCAACATCCAGTAACTGTTCAAATTTTTAATTATATCATAAATGTCATAACTGTCACAATTTATTTGAATCAGAATCCAAATAAAGTATGAATATTAATTGGTAAATATGTCTTTTAAGTTGCCATTTATTCAATAGGTTCTCCTCCATATTTCCCTTTTTTCTTAAGATCTATTTTTAGAAAATGGATTGTTTGTCCTATACAGTTTTTTATGTTTTGAATTTTCCCAGTTGCTTTTCTGTGGTCTAGTTGCTCTAGCTCCTATAAACTAATATTTGACATTACAGGTTCAATCACATTTGGCTTCAATGTTTTTAGCATGACTATCTCATTTATTATAGTATCCATTGAGGTTTTTTATTTCAATGATCATAATCTCATTTAAAAAATCTTGCTGCAATTAATTATAAGTTTCAGTAGGTTTTCCTGTTGTTAATTATTTTATATTTTCTACATGGACATTCATGCCATCTGTGAACAAAGACTGTTCTATTTCTTTCTGTCCAATTTGTATACTTTTAATTTTATTTTCTTGTCTGGTTGCATTGGCTAGGACTTCCAGTATGATGTTGAATAAGAGAGAGGTTTGAGAGGGAATATTCTTGTCTTTTAGCCAATTTTAGGGAGAAAGCATCTAGTTTCTCACAATTAAGTATGATCTAGCTATAGGATTTTTGTTTTGTATATGTTCTTTATCAAGTAAAGGAATTTCCTCTTTACTTAATAAAGTATTCCTACTTTGATGGGAGTTTTTATTATGAATAGTTATTAGATTTATCAAATACATTTTCAGCATCTATTGATATAGTCATTTAAACTTCTTTTTCCTATAACCTGTTGAAGTGATGAATTTTGTTTTGTTAATCCTCACCTGAGTATATTTTTTCCATTAATTTTTTTTTTTTTTTGACAGAATGGAAGGAGGAGGAGAGACAGGAAGAAACATTGATGTGAGAGAAACACATCGATTGGTTGCCTCCTGCGCAAGCCCCGTATGAGCTGGGAATCAAGCCTGCAACCAAGTTACCTGCCCTTGACCCAGATCAAAACTGGGATCCTTCAGTCTGCAGGCCGACACTCTATCCACTGAACCAAACCGGTCAGGGCTGAATTTTTTAATGTTGAGCTAGCCTTGCATACCCAGAATAAATCTGAACATATTTAAGAAAAAATATGGGTAGAGTGATGTGTTAACAATATTTTATAATAAAATGTTGGAAAAAATTATAAACCTATATGGGCAAGGACTATAGAACCAAAGACAAATATAAAAATGAAAGTAATTTGATTGTGGTATATTCGTTATTGTGGGAAAATTTTCTCTCTCTTCAATTAAGAAGAGTGCTTTGAGTGTTGCTCAAAACTTTTTAAAAACATCAGTGGCAAATCACCAATGAGTTTTTAAAAGCTCTTTATAATTCCCTAGAAATGTGTTTCTGTTTTAAAACTCACTTTCAGGTCTTTATCCTAAAGGTCAAAATTCCATCCAATATAACTTTTTTTTTTTTTAAACAGGCTTAATTCAGTTTGTTTTTCTCATACAAAATTATGTGGTGGCACAGCTGGGGCCTGGGTCCTCGGCACAGAAGCTCTGGTGTGGGTTTTTGCAAGATGGCCAGTGAATTCCCAAGAGGGAGACTTGGTGAGTAGTCTCTTTCCAGAGATGAAATAGCTGTAGGCCTCAGAGATGGCATCAAAGGTGACTTTGGCAAAGTTGCCCAGGGTGGCAGTGCAGCCCCTGGCTGAGGTGTAGCAGTCCTCGATACCAGCCATCAACAGCAGCCTCTTGGGCACAGGGGCTAAGAGGATGTCAGTGCCTCTGGGGGCGGAGATGAGGTGCCTGGGCACCGAGCCACAGGGGCTGGTCACCTTGCAGGGGACAGCGTGGGGCTTTTGGATCTTGTTCCCTGAGAAGCCTCCTGCACAGGGATGATAGAGGGCTTGGCCAGGATGATGGTCCCACAGTGGGTACTTCCTCTGAGCACTTAACACCCAGACCAATATTTCCACTGTAGTTCCCAATGGCAACAAATGCATTGAACATATCCTACCTAATAATAGACAAATATGCAAATTGACCATACCTTCGACACACCCACAAGCCACGCCCACCATCCAATCAGAGCAAGTATGCAAATTAACCCAACCAAGATGGCTACAGCCACAGAAAGCAAGGTTTCCTAGGTAACAGAGGAAGCCAAGCTTTCTGCCTGCCCTTGCCAGGCCTAAGCCTCCACTCAAGCTACAAAGTTTCAATTATAGAAGGTAAACAAATTCAAACAAATGGCGGCAGAATGGAGCTTGAGAGAGCAGGCCAGGGTTGCCGGCGGCAACAGGGGAAGCAAAGCTTTCCACACACCCTGTCCGGGCCCAGGCCTCCGCTTAAGACTACAAAGTTTCAATTATAACCCCAACAGAATGGCTGCCGGCCGTGGAAGGAGCCCCAGGCTTGGCTCCACTCCAGGCTACAAAGTTTCAATTGTAGAAGGAAAATAAATTCCAGATACCAGGGCCTCTGCTTGGGTTGCCAGGGGGCGTGGCCAGCCTGCAAACCACCACAGGCTCCTCGCTCAGGCCGCCCCACACCCCAAGGGAACCCCACCCTGATCAGGGACACCCTTCAGGGCAAACCAGTTGGCCCCCACCCCTGTACCAGGCCTCTATCCTATCTAATAAAAGAGTAATATGCAGATTGATCATCACTGCAACACACAATATAGCTGCCCCCATGTGGTCAAAGATCCTGCCCCCATGTGGACACAAGATGGCCACCACAAGATGGCCAGCAGGAGAGGGCAGTTGGGAGGCACCTGGCCTCCAAGGGAGGGCAGTTGAGAGGGACCAGGCCTGCAAGGGAGGGCAGTTGGAGGTGATCAACCCTGCAGGAGAGGGCAGTTAGGGGTGACGAGGCTGGCAGAGGAGGGAAGTTGGGGGCAAACAGGCTGGCATGGGAGTGGTTAGGGGGTGATCAGGCTGGCAGGCAGAAGCGGTTAGGGGCAATCAGGAAGGCAGGCAGGCAAGCAGTTGGGAGCCAGCAGTCCTGGATTGTGAGAGGGATGTCCGACTGCCCGTTTAGGCCCGATCCCACCGGCAGTCGGACATCCCTGCAGGGGTCCCAGATTGGAGAGGGTACAGGCTGGGCTGAGGGACAACCCGCCTCCATGCATGAATTTCGTGCACCGGGCCTCTAGTAATAGACTGAAAGGCAGAACTGAACAGCCGAACAACCGGTCGCTATGACATGTGCTGACCACCAGGGGGTGTGTGTGGAACATGGCGGGCGTCGGCAGCAGGCGGGATGGTGGAGCAGGTGAGTGGCGGTGCCAGACCAAGGCGGGGCACCAGTCACTGTCATCAGGGCGAGCCTCTGGTGGTTTCTGAAAATTCTTTGCTCCCGAGAGCCGCAGTCCCACCCAGCACTCGCACCTGCTGCCGGCACAGGCCCCACTCGCACCCACTGCTGGCACCAGCCCCAGGTGCTCTGTGCTGTCAGCGGGTGCAAGCGGGGCCGGTGCTATCAGTGCGTGGGAGCAGCCGCAGCAGAAGTGTGGCTGCTGGCAGACAAGGGACTGGTGGTGGTGGGGGGGTGTGCCACAGCAAGAGAGACCAGGCGGAGGTGTGGAGGATGGGCTGAGACCCGCCCCCTGTGCCCACCGCAGCCTCGTGGCCCACAGTTCCTTTCAAGGTGCACGAATTTGTTTTATAATAAAATGTTGGAAAAAACAGGGACATGATCTTCATGTCCTTGACCAGGCGGCCCAGCTTGGTGACAGGGATCCATTCCTTGTCCTTGTCCTTGCCTCTGTGAACTCTGCAGCCTCCAGCAACCTCAGCCCTGATGCCACTGCTAAATCCTCCCAGTTCAGGGCCTCTGGGGCCTCCAAGGCCTCTGCCCCCTCCACCCTGCCTCCCGTACCTGCATCATCTGCCATTTGGTGGTTCTTGGGAAAGAAGATGTCTCTCTTTTTTTGCTAACAGCAGAAATGTTCTTTCTATAATCCCTGTTGCTTTATTTAAAACATCTTATTGACTTTTAAAAAAAATCTTATTAAATAACTGAATTTTTTTAATGTTCTAATTTCATAAAGGCATACTAGTCATTATGGGCAGGAGTGAAGGAGTTAAACTTGTAAAGTAAAAAAGTGTCTGCCAGCCACTCACCAGATGTGTATTCATCACCATTTGCATTCGGGAAATGAGTCCTCTGATCTTGAAATTCCATAAACAAAGCTACAGGTTTCTGAGTTTGGATTGCTCTTTTATTGCAACTCTGAAAAACATTTTTTATTTAAGAAAAAGAGGACTAAATTACCCAAAAAGAAAGCTTTTAATAAACAGAGCTCAAATTCAAACATCTACATATAGAAATATCAAAAGGAAATATTTATTGTTGCATTATTTTTCAGATGTTTTTTCAACCTTATTTAGAGAAAATATTTCACATTTCAAATGATTAACCTTAATTATCCAAGTTCTTGTGCTAGACATATTTTGCACATGTAACCATGAAATAATTAAGGTCCTTGTTTCACAGTGTTTCAAACATCTTATGGAGAGAGAGATACCAGCAGAAGAGGGAGCGGGGACAGCAGAGCTGTGGAAAAGGGGGCATTTGAGCTTAGATGCAAAGCAGCGTAGGGAGAAAGGGTTTTTATGAAGGTGGGCGTATTAGGTTCTTCAGAGAAACCAGAACCAGTAGAATGTATATATGAAAAGAAATTGCGGAAACTTGGCAAATCCAAAATCCTCACAGCAGGCTGGCAGGCTGGAGACCCAGGTAAGCGTTACAGTTGGAGTCTTAAGGTTGACAGAATTCCCTCTCCTTCCAGGGGATGACTGGACGAGAGCCAACCGCATTATAGAGAATAATCTGCTTTACTCAAAGTCTACTGATTAAAATGCTACTGTCATCTAAAAAATAATATTTGACCAAATGTCTGAGCACCGTGGCCTAGTCAAGTTGACACATACAATTAACCATTACAGAGGGATAAGCATATTCTCAGGCCGAGGGAAGAACTGAAGGTTCATAATAGGGATACTTTGTGGTAAGAATAATTCATGAAGAAAGGTTAGAGGGAAGGAAGAGGGGCTATGATCAAGGGCACAGGTGGAGGGGTTGCCCTTAGGAAGAAAGGTAGTACAGAATGACTGAGGTAAAGAGGAAAAACTGGAAAAAAAACAAAAAAACTTGTCAGACAACTTTGCTCTCTCAGGCGAAAATGAAATATTTATTGGAAGGGAAGATTGGGGGTTGGTGGCAGCTAAAAGCACATCCTGGGGACAAGGTGGGGGTTTGAGGATGTAGCAAGTATCAGGCATCTCACTCAGAATAACCTTTATGTTTCAAGAAACGTTGAATCTAAATCTTTATTTTTGTTTCCCAGCAGGATCTCTAAAAGAGAAGGAGCTGTGGAATTATACTAACTGGAATTTAAATCGAAAGAACCCACTCAATAACCCACTATGTGACCTTGGGGAAATTACATAAACTCTCATAGTCTCTGCTGTAAAAGATGAAGAAAATGACCTGTGTAAAAGTGTCTAGAACCGTGAGTGATACTTAACAGGGGAGGATTCTGCCCCTCACAGGGCATTTGGCAATGTCTAGAGATGTTTTCGTTTGTAACAGCTGGTGGGGGAGGGTGTGTTTGCTGTTAACATCTCTAGTGGGTACAGGCCAAGGATGTTACCAAATATTATTTAATTCACAGGACAGCCCCATCACAATAAAGAATTATCCAGTCCAAAATGTAAGTAGGCCCTAGCGGGTCTGGCTCAGTGGATAGAGAGTTGACCTGCGGACTGAAGGGCCCCAGGTTCAATTCCAGTCAAGGGCACATGCCCTGGTTGTGAGCTCGATCCCCAGTAGGGGCCATGCAGGAGGCAGCTGATCAATGATTTTCTCTCATCATTGATGTTTCAATCTCTCTCCCTTCCTCTCTGAAATTAAAAAAAAAAAAAAGTGACTAGTGCCAAGGTTGAGAAATCCTAGTCTAGAACAATGCCCGAGGCATTGTAAACAGTAAATATTGGTTTCTTTCTTCTTATTAATCATGGTAAACCAAATGCAATAGAATTTTTACCCATAAGTGGCCACTTCTGAAGGTTTGTTTTCAAAAATATTTTAAGTATTCTGCCATTTGAAGATGAAAGTATAATTTAGAGACAATAAGAAGAAAGCTCAACTCAGAAATAAAATTTCTACACAAATAAACTATAAACAAAATCTACAAAATCAAGAAATATCCGAAGTTCAACTCCTAACTATAAAAGGGCCCTGCTGTTCCTTTTGAAAAGTTCTAGCTAGGACAGACTAGTTCTTTTACTTTGTGTGCTATGAACCAAACAGAGGGAAACTTTCAAGTGATTGGGATTTACATTTATAAACTTATTTTCACATTTTTCCTATAGCAATGATATGTTTTACAAACGAAACAGAGAACTCAGCAAATTGAATGGCTAAGTTTTATCCAGTCATATGTGTAATATGCTAATTAGACTGGACAGCCGAATGACCTTCCAGACGTCCTTCCGGACAAAGCCGGGGCTACAGCTATGGGATCGAGGCAGCCGCTGCAGCTGCAAGGGAGGGGTCAAGGCAGCTGCCGCAGCTGCGAAGGCCTACTCTTGCACAAATGGTGTGCATCGGGCCTCTAGTTAAAAATAAAACTGAAGTCCTTAAGCAACTTTGGTGCCCACTTCGTACGGTTTTACCTGGGATATCTCAAGCTGGTGTTCCCAGAGATGTAGACACTAAACAAATAATGCAAATATATAAGGTGATTTTAGTTCTTCCAACGTGATTTTTATTATAATTGCATCAAAAGTGCAAATCTTGCTGAAACCGGTTTGGCTCAGTGGATAGAGCATCGGTCTGCGGACTGAAAGGTCCCAGGTTCGATTCCGGTCAAGGGCATGTACATTGGTTGCGGGCACATCCCTGGTGTGGGGTGTGCAGGAGGCAGCTGGTCGATGTTTCTCTCTCATTGATGTTTCTAGCTCTCTATCCCTCTCCCCCTTCCTCTCTGTAAAAAATCAATAAAATATATATTTTTTAAAAAGTGCAAATCTTTTCTATTATGCTTTGATGGGGCTGGGAGGGAAGACCCTGAAGCTAGTTATCCAGCACTTAGCAATGTTGTCACAACCAAATCCCACATTTATTTAATCATTTTCTTTACATTGTGGTCAAAACTTGCAAAAAAAGATTTTTACTTATTAAATGTGAACAGGACATCTGAAAATTACTTTGAATTTGAAGTAAGTTTTAAACCAAGAAGTCTGATCAGCTAAAAATAGGACCAGGAAGAAACTATGTGTGAGCCCTGATATCTGCTCACTGGCCAGTGGCCCAGAATTCCTTCTTTGGCCTCAAGTAACTGATCAAAGTCTAGAGAAAAGGGGAGGGGCCATTATTCCTGGAACTGTACAGAAAAGTATCAGTGGAGGTTAAGGAGGAACTGAAGCCATGGCTGAAATCAATCATGTCACCCTTGGAAAGTTGGGGGGCGGTCCCAAAGAGTACTAAAAATAGTAGCTGCCACCTGAGGAGAGCCTACTATGGGCCAGGCAGTCTATGGACATTCTTTTATTTGATCCTAACAACCACCTTTCAGGATTGAGATTATCATTCCCATTTTTCACATAAGAAAAAACAGGCTGAGAGATTAATTGCCTAAATTCACCCAGATTTAAATAGCTGTGGCAGGATTTAAATTTAATAGGAGAGGACTGTTGAAATGACTGAAAAATATACCTTGATTGTGTTTATTTACAATGAATGTAGATCTAGTATAGATTTTTTAAAAAATTAATGAACTTAATTTTTACGCAATTTTAGGCTCATTGTGGGTTTTTATACCAAATAATCTCTTAACAGTATAAGGTGATTAAAATCAATTGGAATCTGCTCAATTCCCTTGGGTCAGGGCACATGCCCAGGTTGCCAGCTCAGTCCCCAGCAAGGGGTGTGCAGGAGGCAGCCAATCAATGTTTCTGTTTCTCTCTCATCAATGCTTCTTTCTCTCCCTCTCCTTTCCTTTCTAAAATCAATAAAAACATTTTTAAAAAGTCAATTGGAATCCATTAAACTCCTTTTAACCATTACATGCATCTTTTTTATGGTTTTATACACATACTAGAGGCATGGTGCACAAAATTTGTGCACTTGGGGGAGGGGGGTCTCTCAGCCCAGCCTTTGCCCTCTCACAGTCCAGGAGCCCCACCATCAATCGCCCCACAGAGGGAAGCCCCACCCACCAACTGCAGCCCACTGGTCCGTGGACTGGGCCTCCCACTTTGGGGTGATCATGGAGCCCCCTGATCGATCACCCCACCAGCCGGTGGCCTGGGCCTCCCTCAATGGGGCGATCGTGGGGCGATGGCGGGGCCCCCCAACCAATTGCATTGCACCCACCTTGGCTGGCCTGGCACCAGTGCGTGTCATAGCATGGCCATCCAGATGGTCATTCTGCTGTTCCGCCATTTGGTCGATTTTCATATTATGCTTTTATTATTATAGATAAGCAATTCAATAAAAATATAATCATACTAGAGGCCCAGTGCATGAATTCGTGCACGGGTGGAGTCCCTCAGGGTGGCCTGCGGGGATCGGGCTGAAACCCACAGTCCAACACCACCTGCCGCTCCCGCCTGCCACTCCCACTCATCCCGGCTTGCGCCCAGTCAGTCCCGATCAGGAGAGGCTCGCACTGCCACAGCAGTGCTTGCCAGCTGTGAACCCAGCTTCTGGTGCCTGCACAAGAGGGAGGAGGGGCAGGACGTGATTGGCCCTCTGGGCAGGTGGTGGGATGCCCTTGCCGCCCGGGATCTAGATCCATCCCACTGACGTTCACACTGGTTGTTGGGAGCCACCTGGAGGCTGCTTTTATATTGTTTCTTCCTTGCAGAGTGCCTAGGGAGGGGAAGCAGCCCCGGTGCCCAAGGACAACTTCCAGGAGGCCTGCGGTGCTGTTGGGATTGTGCTGGCAGCGCTGGGTCTGTCAGTGCGTGGCCTGTTTTCCAGAGATTAGACCTGCAGGACTACTGAGGGGGTGAGTGGCTGCCACCTGGCTGGTGAGCCGCTGGGACGTGTTGGTCATCTGAGCGGTGCTCCCACTGTGGGAGCACACTAACCACCAGGGGGCAGCTTCTGCGTTGAGTGTCTGACCCCTAGTGGTCAGCACACATCATAGCGACCAGTCATTCGGTCGCTTAGGCTTTTACATATAGAGAGATAAACTCTTTAAAAATTAAAAGACAATATTTTATAATATAGATTTTTTTTTGCTTTTCTTTTACTTGCTTCCTCCTCTATTTTGTTCAATCATAATTATAATTGAATACACACACATGCACACACATTTATATACCGTATATATATGTTTACCTATCTGCATTTACATACATATGGAGGTTTTTTTTGGTTGTTGCTTTTATATTAATGTAATGGAATCATCTCATGTATATTCCTCAGTGCATTTCACTTAACCACACTCTGAGGAAATTCCTCCAAGGCAGCTGCTTGGGTCTAACTTTTTCCAGATAACGGCAGCACAGTGTCCCAGGTATGGGTATATCATGGTGTGTTTACCATTTTGCTTTCATAGGCATTCACTTGGTTTCTATTTTTCTTGTACAATATAAAAACGGTTGCTATAAATATCCTTGTGGACAGCCTTGATTTCTTCTGAGCCCTGAAATCCTCCCTTTTCTTCATTTACTCTCCATGTTCAGTCACCAGCTCACTCAATTTTATCCCCGAGATCTCTATGGAATTTTTCTTCTCCCCACCTCCAGGGCTACTGCCTCATTGGTACCTTCATAATGTTTAGTCTGAATGGTTGTAATAACCTCTGAGTTGATCTTTCTACTTCAAGTTTAACCCTTCTCTTTCACTTTATCTCCTTCTTCTTCCAGAATAATCTTTCGAATATCCAAACTGACCTTATATTTTCAGGTACTTGCCTACCCTATAAATACATGGTACAGCTGGCTGAGGCAAATGGTAATGCATTTGACATGACATATGAAACCAATTCCTAGGCTGAATACAGAGCAGGTAAAAAGGAGACAACTTTCAAGTTCTAGAGGGCCTGTTCCATCTAAATTGTTACCTCATCCTTAGCTTTGATAAACTATTGCCACAAGTGAACATGGAACAGACTCGCCTCATAGTCTCATTTTTCTAATTGACTACCATCCCCAAAGCATCTGTAATATGAGGATCAAAGGTGACCTGGTCTGTTTGTTGTTCCCATTTCCCACTGCTCCTCTCCTCACATCCTTCACTCTGATCTCAGGTGATTACTCCCTGCTTGTTCGTCCTCTAGGGCAACGGTCGCCAACCTTTTGGGCCTCACGGACCACCAGTGGTCCACGGGCCACCAGTGGGCGACCGCTGCTGTAGGAGATTACTTAAGTGTTATGAAGGCTGTTTGACTTAATTGAGGCTTTGTCTCTGGAAGTAGTCATCTTGGGGTATAATGAGAACAGAAGGGAAAGCATAGCAGAGAGAAGCTAACATTAGAGGTCCCTGGGTCTATCACAGAAATCAGCTTCTGATTACACCTCAGAGTAAGGTAGTGACCTCTGCATTTTGTCACCCATTACACTCTATTCCAGGGGACACTTCTCTGGGTCTACTAAATTGAATTCTAGCTCTACTTATTGATCAACTATCATATTCCTAGCCACAGTTAAGGACAGTCACATACATGGTCACGTTTATGCCTCATGACCACTCTTCCAGGCTAATTTTATCATGCTAACTTTTCAAATAGGTAACAGGGGCTTCGAGAGGGAAAGTGGCTTGCCCAAATCACGTAGCTAACAATAGCAGTGTTCACCTTCAGACCTTAGTCTTCCCACCCATTATCAGCGAGTGCACTGTTGGTACAAGCCCAAGAGGACTCAGTGACATAGTCAAAGGTCATGGGGAAGGAGGAGGAATAGCTTTTGATCCTCCTGATTGGATACATGATTGAAAGTGTAGTTTGCCCAGGATCATTTTGACCCCAATAAAGATCTTTATTGAAGGCTTGCACATATGTCATTGTTATTTATCACTATTTACAGAACCAAATAAACATCTGGTAATAGTAGACAAAAAGTTATCATGAGCTTCCAAGCTTGGAGTATAAATGATTCTGCCCCATCAGCCTCAAATTACATTCCTATAAATTCAGCTTTACGAGAGTCTCTAATCCTCTTGCAATGCCCTATGAAACCCTGTGTCTGGGAGACTTCATGGTTTGGGTCCAATGTTCTAGTCTCTGCTGCATTCTCTAGAGATCGTGTCCTCTTTGGATTTTTTATTTCACACTTACTTATAATGGTTCTAGTTAACTCTTTGTGGTTTCTGTGGGAATTCCAGTTTCTTCTTCTAATCTCTGCTCTCTCTAAAAGTACAAGGTGAGAGTGGCAGAAAAATCTCTTAATTCTGGTCCATTTCTGGACCTTTTCATTTTCTCAGTTAACATTTATTAAATATATAAATTCCAGACACTACACTTAGTGCTGGAGATAGAAAGGTTTTGCTGCCCTTGAGGCTCTCACAGGCCAGTTTGGCAGAAATAATTCCAAAACAGTCTGACAAGCACCCAGTTTCAGCGCTGGCACACAGGAGGGAGAGGTCAGCTCTGCCCCTCAGAGAGAGCAAGTCCAAGATGGGGGAGGGGCTACAAGATGACTAAAATGAGGGATCCAACTTTCAGATTTCTTTGGGGAAGAGATCATTGCTTCTTCTTGCCCCACACAGAAAGACGGAGGAAGTCCATGGTTCTGCAGGTTTGTGGAAAGTCAGCAACTCTTCCTCAAATTAGCTGATTGCAGGTGGCTCCTGTCAGTGTAAGTGTAATCTGAGGACAAATGTCACCTTTTCTTGTAATGTTTCTTATTATTACATTGGCTTAATTTTCTTATTCTGTCTTAACCAAGGGTCCCTGGGTTTTTGAACATGCAGATCCATATTTGTATTACCTAAAGGTTTTGATCAAAACTTGGGATTAAAAGTTAACAGAGAAGATTCCATCCACAGCAAGCTGTGCCCCTTCTACAGGGTTGAGTCATCACTTAGATCTTGACCACGGACCGCGAAGCATGACCTCTTTCTATCTTTCCAGCGTTAAAAATTTCCAAGTACATTTCCATGACAAGTAAGAGTTAGCACTGGAAAAGGAGCTCTTCTATATTGGTTTGAGTCTCTTGGGATATCAAATCTAGAAAAAAAAATTAAGTGACATAGCCTTAATCATGGCCAGGCTAGACAGGGGTCACCGACTTCTAATGAGGTTACAATATCCTTAATTATCAGAAATGTGATAAGAGATGTATCCGGTCCTCTTGGTCCATTGCTGGAAAGGCATACAAGTGCCCTCGTTAGGCTAGGGTCAGACACAGAATAGGTAGCTGTAAATTCCATTGATGCACTGATGGAAGGTTGGATTGTATTAAAAGTAATTTGATCAAATCTTTAACCATGATGGTCATAATATTTGAAGACCAAGTCTAGGAATGTTGAGGAAAGAAGGATGGAAACTACATTATTAGTGTGTGTGTGTTTTTTTAAAAACTTGTAACATTCATTACAATGCATTATGTACTAAAATGGTAGGAGACTTATTAAACAAAGTGCTTACTCTCATGTAGAAAACTGGTTGAGGAGCATTGTAAAATTGTAGGGTCAAAATAACAGGACAAAAATGGGGAACTTGAAGGGCTGGAAAGGAGCCTTTTTGTGGTATAGTTGAATATGGGTGTCTAAATCGCTCATACAAGGCTGCAGAACACTTGAGGGACTGGACTAAGTCTGGAGAAGGAACCCTGATTAAGAGAAGTCAGAATCCTGGAACCAGAGAATTAGTAGTTATTAAGGTAAAGCTATAAATTAACTAGTTAGTTCGTCAGTTAATTTTTAAAAAGTCAACTTAATGCTAAGACAACCTCTACCAGACCCAGAAATGAAAGGCACTAGGGGAGCCATGTCACCAAGATGGCAGAATAGGAGACCCCAGGCTCCATCCCCCAACAAAGATCAACTATTAGCTGTCTTGGAGCAAAAATACACCTGCCAGGGTTCTGGGGTCCACTTAAGAAACTTCAGCAACACAATGGTACAAAACAACCTGAGAATAACCACACAAAAGGGGAGGGAGAACAGCTTCATTTTGCCTGCATCCCCCACCCCGCAGCTGACACTGCCCAGCACCAAGAGGGAACTCCCCAGCTAAGGCGCTGCCCTTACAGGGAAAGGAAGAGCAAGGTCGGAGGGCAGCTTCCCCAGCCCACTAGAGGCTGAAACTCAAGTTAGAGAGTTGGATCAAAAACAGATTGGAGAAAGGCATGCAGCTGACAACTATCTCTGAGGCTGACAGATAGGCTGACATAATAAGTTTGAGGGCTTGTGGGGCTCAGTGATAAAGGGAAGAAATTAAGTAGTATATATTTCCAGCTATAAAAACAGTCACGGGCTGTAAAGTAGAGCATAGGGAATATAGTTATTGTGATAACTATGCATGGTGCCAGGTGGGTACGGGACTTATTGGGGGGAGCACATTGTAAATTATATAAATGTCTAACCATTATGTTGTACACTTGAAACCAATAATATTGTATGTCAACTGTAATTGAAAAAAAAATATTTAAAGAAAAAAATAAGTTCGAGACCTTAGTGGGCCATTTTGCAAAGCTAGGAAGGCAAAAGAATCTGTAGGTTAAGGTCTGAGCACTGTGACGGACCTGGGACCTGATCGGGACACTAGGAGGTAGAATCCTTGGGAAAGTAAGAACAAAGGGGAGGCTGTCATGATGACTGATAATGAAATTGATAGAGTGCCCCATCCTGTTAGACCCCTAATACAAATGAAAAATGTAAATAGCAATTTCCTTAGACTTCTGATAATAAAGAAATACATCCCAAAACTCCTAGGAGAAAACTTGAATTCTTTCTGTCTCTGAAACTTGCAAATCTTATCATGCCTTTGAAATGTAAACACCCCAGGAGCTAACCAAAACATTGCACACAGAAACTGAAGGACAAAAGAGGCCTTTAAAAAAAAAAAACAGACTGCTGTAGCCAAAATTGATTTGTGAAAGAACTAAGGCTTTTTACGAAACTACTAGAACATAATAAGGATGAAAGAAAATGACTGTATATGGAAAGTAAGATATATGTTTTCTGTACAAGAAGGTATAAAAAAAAAGAGATGCATTTTTGTTGAGGGAAAGGAAAATAGAATGTGGTATTGTTATTTTGATAAAAGAATGATATAAAGAACATAGTCTTTTGGTAAAAGGTAAAAAAATATATAATTTTGTCCTAAATTAAAATGATTGTTTCAAAATACACAAGGAAAAGACAGGGCAAAAGCTGAAAGGCACATGAAAGTCGCAGGTTTGTGGAAAAGGAATCTTGAGGGAAGAATTCGATGTGTGGTCAGGCTGAGTAAGAGTGGAATAGATAACTAAGTCAATTGCCTCATGGTGTGTATATATGTGAACTCTCACCCGATTCTTAACCATGATTGTTTTTAAGTCTTTTGTCATTTGCAACAGTTATTATTTTGTTCTCATGCTTTTGCAGAAATGGTCCTGCCAAGATACTTCATTTTTTAGAAGATTCATGGAAAGACTGACAAGTACAGGTTTCTGATAACTAAGTTAACTTCCCTTCATGTGTGGGGGTAGGGGGTAACAATAAACCTCTTAAGAGCTTCCCCAAGGCTACCTTCAGAGCCCCACAATATGACCTGTCCTTCCCACATCAGTAAGATGACCTATTGCATTGATGACATAATGTTCCCATGTGAAGACTTGGCTCTGCTGGGACATCTGCCAGGGAAAGATGAAGGGTAAACCCACAGAAAATGAAAGGCCCAGAAACACCAAATGCCAGTGAGGAGGTGGAGAAAAGGAAACCCTGGTGCTCATGGAAATTGGTACAGTCACTATGGAAAACAGTATGGAATCCTTCAAAAATTTAAAGATAGAACTACCATATCATTAAGCAATTCCACTTCTGGGTATATATCTGAAGAAGATAAAAATCACTATTTTGAATAAATATCTGCACATTCATGTGCCTTACAGCATTATTCATAAAAGTCAAATTATGGAAACAAGCTAAGTGTCCATTAACAGAAAAATGGATAAAGAAAATGTAACACACACACACACACACACACACACACACACACACACACACACACTATCATTCAGCCATGAAAAAGAAGGAAATCCTGCCATTTGAAACAACATGGATGGATCTTGAGGGCATTGTGCTAAGTGAAATAAATCAGACAGAGAAAGATCAATATGTATGAACTCCTATGTGAAATCTAAAAACACCAACGTCTTAAAAACAGAGACTAGAATGGTGGTTATCAGAGGCTGAAGAGTGGGGGGAATGTGGAAATGTTGGTCAAAAGGCACACACTTTCAATTGTAAGATGATTAATTGAGCCTAATGCACAGCATGGCGACTGTAGTTAACAATATTGTATTGTGTACTTGAACATTGCTGTGAGAGTAGAGCTTTAATGTTCTCACAATAACAAAATGGTAATTATGTGAGGTAAAGGATGTGTTAACTCACATTTTGCAATATATCCAAGTATGAAATCATCACATGATACATCATAAACTTACACGGGGTTATATGTTAATATAACTAGGGGAAAGGAGGCTTGGGGTAAAAGACTCACTCAGGAAGGGGGCCTTGGAAATGTGAGAGCACTTGAAGTCAGCCTTATGTGATGTCCATGACGGGTCCACATTACATTCTTCTGGATTTATGCAGTGTTAGAATCCCAAAAATGTTTGAGAAGTACAGACTGTAGGATTTCTCCAGCTCGGCCTTCTTAATTTACAGGTGAAGACATTGAGGCCCAGGGCACAGCTATGTAGTATCAGCTGTGACTTCCCATTCTGGATTCTGGGTTTTCTCTATGACTTCCCTCCACGCCATTTAACTGGAAAAAGTTTTTAGTTCAACACATACCCAGCACCCATGACATACCATGTGGCAGAGGGTGGCAATGCAAAGATGTGTATAAAGCTTACGATCTAATTGAGGAGACAGCATTTCAGAACTAATTATATTCTACCAGATAAAAATTATTAATAGACTTAAATTACGTAGTAAATGCATAAATGAAAATGCTAAGTGAAAAAGCGGGAAATAAAATTGTATGTATGTTCTGATAGCAATTCATTAAAAAAAAAATAGGGACTGGAGAAATGCAATAATCCATTAATGAGCCAAGTGCTATGAGAGGTGCTAAAACCTTGTGTTATAAATACTTGTGCGCTCACTTGAGGGGCAGCACCCCGTGTTTGGGCTCAGTGTTGTAGCTCTGCATCTTGCCCCCGTAGAAGCAGCTCAGTAGATGCTGAAACAATCAAGTTCCCTTCCATAACGCGGCCCCTACCCCAAAGGAGCACCTCTCCTAAAGAGGAGAATAGAAGGGAGTGAGAATGAATGAGGTTAGAATTCAGATGGACCAGGGAGGGCAAGGATCTGAAAGGATAGTCGCTAAAAGTAAAAAAAAAAAAAAAAAAAAAAAAAGCCTAGTGCCCTCCTGACAGATGGAAACCGACGAGCGCCCCCTGCAGGCGGTATGGATGCTCACAGGGTCACCAGTAGCTCAGCCGGCGGGCGAGGCAGTCTCGGCTTCCCGGTCCACGGTGGGCGCCTGTGGGCACCTTGGGCTACAGGTGACTTCGCACGTGGTGCCGGCGCCAGTCGGACCTGCCCCGTGGGCAGTGCGTCCTGGGAGGCGAGGTCCGGGGTAAAGACCGGCTTGGGAGAGGCCTGGGGAAACGCCCTGGTGCTGATGGCTGAGTCTAAGCCGCCAGCCGAGGGGAGGAATGAGGCTGAAAGTTAACTCTGGGGCGCTGCCCTCCCCGCTTCCAACACAGGCACACGGCAGGGTCTCCTCTGGAGACAGTCAGGGGATGCACGCTCTCACTGCGTCAGATGCCTCCAGTAAGCCCACTCGCAAATGTGTCCCAGGGCTTCATTCGTGCACGCTGGGGACAAAAACAAGGTGGGAGGGCTCTCTGCCTGCCCCGCATTTCACAGCAAGGTGCGGCACCCCTCCTGCCCACCCCCCACCCTCAACGGGCAAGTGTCCCGGCTCCTTCTCCGTCCCTCTCTCCTCGGGCCCACCTCCTCCTCCCCCCTTCGCCTCCCCCCACCCCCACGTCTGCCCCGCGTCATCGCCCCCTTTCCCCTCCCATCTCCCCTCGGTGAGCGGCTGGGCTCTGCCTCCTCCGCAGTCTCTGCCGCGGGCTCCCGGAGGTGCCGGCCAGCGGTGGCGGGGCAGCCTCTGGCCCTGGAGAGTCAGCGGGGCTCCTGGCAGCAGCGCCCCCATCCTCCCTGCGTCCGCAGCTCCTGGCGATCACCTCGCGGGAGCTCTTTTGATTCCTACTGGGCAGCGCCCTGGGGACTGAATAAGCGTCACAGGTAAGGATGGAGCGTGTCCCCCCCCCCCCCCGCGCCCCCACCCCAACCGCGGGCGAGACCCTAGCTAGAAGTTGGAAGTTTTCCTTAAAAAGGTAGTGCCCATCCAAGGAGAGCTTTTTTTGACGGACTCTAAAGATGGGATCAAACTTAGCATTTTGTCCTCAAAGAAATGAACTTCTCTTCCAATAGGCAACTGTGTACAGTTTGATATTAAACTGCCTCTGTACAGTTTAATATCAACAGTACGGTGTTTGCATTGGAATATAAATGGGATTCTTTCTACTTAGGCAGTGCCAGAGAGGAACCTCTTCATTTTTATGATTATTAGCAGATGCTATTGCAAAAGGTGTAAAACACATTCTCATAAAGTCTGCTCCTGAAAACCTCTTGGGCAGGGTTCCTGTGAAAGCTAGAATCAATCAATCTCTTCAACTTGACTGCAAAAGGAGCAGTGGAAAACCGTTCTAAAATAAGAAGGTGAAAAGAAATAGAACAGCGTTAGACTTGCTGTAAAACACTCTAGCCCTCCCCGCCCCCCAAAAAAAGCGGGGGGGGGGGGGGATAGATGAAACAAGATTGGCGAAATATTGATAACTGTTGATGGGCACACGGGGATATACTTCTTACTCTACTTGTGTGTAGCTTGGATATCTTCTGTAATAAAAAGTTTTGAAAGTTGTAGAAATATTCTTGCCCGATTCCTCTGACCTTTTTACATTGTCATTGGTTTGAAATGAAGCTGCATGTCCTATCTAGGTGCCCCCTCCCCCCTTTTATGAATCCTACTAACTTCTGGAATTCTCATTTTATCCCAAGTACATTTGCCTCTAGAGAGGATTATAAAAGTCACATTTTGCTACTTGGAGACTTATGCTTAGAATCTGTTTTATAATTTGTAGAAAGAATGTTCAAATCCCAGCCAAATAAGACATCTAGGCTTGAAAGTAGTGGCCAAGCATCATTTGGAATTCTATTTTTAAAGGAAATATCAGAGGAGCTCCTTTAGTGTGAGAAGGGATTGAACTCTCCAGAATTTTCTTCCAGACAGCCCAGAAACCCGGGGGCTTAAAAGAAACGTTTTCATGTTTTTAAATGTGAGACTGTTTAGCCTATGTGTGCTTGGCACATAGTATGTACCATTATGTGTTAAAACAAACCGTTGCTAATGTGAGTTAATTTTCCCTATTGAGTAAATTATTTATCTTTCCCTGCCCAATGCTCAAGCATGTTGCATTTTAACAGCAGGATCAGATTCAGAATTTTGGAGGTTGAAGCTTCCTCACTTAGCACTGAGTTAATTGCCGATGAGAAATCTGAGATGAGAGATTAGAAAGCAGCGAAGTCAGATTAGTGGAACAAAAGTTATTTTATAACTTTGCTTAACTAAAAATTTCTTCAAAAGTTTCAAATATGTTAAATTGATGTATGATTAGCAAAAAATAAAAAATTGTGATCAAAAGCTGCTTTAAAGCCTGAAAAGTAGCAAACCTAATACACTGATAGACATTCTTTGCTTTCAAAGATCAACTTGCAAGATATAAAAGTAAGTCCGGGGCCATATGCTGTGCACTTCCTATCTCAATGCATGAGAGAGCCAGCAGAGGGTTCCTCCGGGTTCCCCTACTGCCATTCACCCCAAGTTTGATTTACACACAGCATAGCCATTGCATACATTGAAATGTACATGCCCGGGAAAAATAGCTGGAAAAAAAATGAAGGATTTTTTTTTATTGTGATGAGAAACAGAAGATGTGTGTTCCTGTAAAATAATCAACTGTGTAAGGTTACCATCTTCCTTTCCCTCATGTGCTGCCAAAGTCTTAAAGCAGACATTACTTTGTCTCCATTCCTGAAACTAAAGTTGAAACTCATGCTATGGTATGATATTTTGAATAGAAATTGGCACATTGTCAATGAACTTTCTTGCCTTCAGCATAGGATCAGCAGAGAGCATATCCTTTGGGAATGGATTATAAAGTATTTGATAAACATATGTGAAATATTTGGCAGCGTGAAGATTTTCCTTCATGTTGAAATGAATTGCAGCACATTGGGGGGGACTATTTAGCAATGCTGTAGGTCATAGTGGAAGTGTGCTGGCACTGCAACGGTCTTCGGAAAACCACCTGCCAGAAAATTGTCTGGCTGTAGACAGCATTATCAGCTCTCAGTTCATCAGGATGGGCTCTGTGGCCTGTGGATGGGTTTTCTAAATGTGATACATTCCATATGTGACAACCATTTTGTGTATTAGTCAGTTACTTCTCCCCCTGCTGAATTCCACATGCTTTTCAAATAAATTCTATATCACAGCTCAGAAATGTAAACAATTTAAATGCAGGGCCTTAGATTTGCTATCACCAGGCTAACTTTGCCATCTAGTGGTAGCAATGTAGATAGCAGGCAAGTTCCCATCCTGGAGGATTAGGAATTGAAGCTTCTTGAGGATCATGGGTGAATAAGTTAACTTGTGTTTTCTCATTTGTGGCTTAAATTCTTAAAAAATATGTATTTTTATTGATTTCATAGAAGAAGGGAAAGGGATAGAGAGAGAGACAGAAACATTAATGATGAGAGAGAATCATTGATTGGCTGCCTCCTGCACACCCCACTGGGGATGGAACCCACAGCCTGGGCATGTGCCCTGGCCAGGAATGGAACCGTGACCTCCTAGTTCATAGGTTGATGTTCAACCACTGAGCCATGCTGGCCTGGCATCATCTGTGGATTAATCTAGGATGTTAGAGCTGAAAGAGATCTTAGAAATGTTCTAGTCTAACTTGATAGCTAAGAAGAACTATCGCAAGAACCTTAAATAAGGAGTCTTTGAAATGGTGCATAGTCTCCAGTACCTGTTTGTTGAATAAACAAACAAATCTATCTTCCCTTTTCCAATTCTTGTCTCTCTCGCAACACTGCTTCATGCCACCGTAAAATGTTACTGTGATCTGTGTTCAGGTCTAAAATTGCGTGCCTGTATACTTTTCCTTAAAATGAAAATTTTCATTTATGTTTAAGATGGCTGAACCAAACATTTTCCCACTTTGTATCACTCCCTACTTCCTCTTTCTTTCTAAACACCCAGGGCAGACAATTTTTAAAAAACCAGATTCTTACCTTTGCAAGTGTATTGATTTCCTATTGCTGCTGTAAAAGAGTATTGAAGACGTAGTGACTTAAACAACACCTTACCTTACATTCCCGAAGGCCAGGAGTCTAACGTAGGTCATCAGGACTGCTTTCCTCCTGAAAGGTCAGAGAGAGAACCACCTTTCTTGCGTTTTTCAGATCCTGGAGGCCACCCCACATGCCTGGGCTCGTGACCCTGCACCCCCTCTGACCCCTGCCTCCACCTTCATCGCTCCTGCTCACTCCGGGCCCTCCTACCTTCTTATAAGGATCGCTGTGATTACATTGGGCTCACCTGGGTAACCCAAGCGAATCACATCGCAGAATCCTTAATCCCATTTGCAAATCTTTCACCACGTAAGGAACGTATTTCCAGGTTCTGGGAATTAGAATGTGGCTCCCTTTGGCAGCCATTACTTGGCATAAACAATGAGAGACACAGCAGTGGGAAATGTATGAAGTCCCTTATAAATATCTACCTATGTGTGGACTTCCATTGTTTTATGTTAATAGTAATATGTTGCCGCTATATTGTTGAATGTATGTCATGCTCTGGGCATATTAGTTCCTTACAAAAATACTTTAAGGTATTCGCCCTATTTAACAAATGTGGGAAATAATGTTTGGAGAGATTGAGTAACCCAGTGGTCGGCAAACTCATTAGTCAACAGAGCCAAATATCAACAGTACAACGATTGAAATTTCTTTTGAGAGCCAAATTTTTTAAACTTAAACTTCTTCTAACGCCACTTCTTCAAAATAGACTCGCCCAGGCCGTGGTATTTTGTGGAAGAGCCACACTCAAGGGGCCAAAGAGCCGCATGTGGCTCGCGAGCCGCAGTTTGCCGACCACTGGAGTAACCTTCATAAAGTCACACAGCTAAAAAGCAGCATGTATAGACTTAAATTGGTTTGACTCCTATGCCCACTGCCTCCATAATGATGGAAACACCCCGTTCTTACTCTTCATATTTGTTAACGTCACTAAAACTGCTATTTTCTCAAGGCTGACATTTCATACACGTTGTAACTTAAAGGCTGCGCTGCAGCCAGTAATTACCATTAGTGAGGGCCTGCAGTGGGAACTGAACTTAGTAAAATACATTTTCTTCTCTACACCTGCCCCCGATTTGTGAAAGTGACTTTTAAAGTTTTTACAGGTGTTCTCCAAAACCTGACCCATTAAGGCTTGCCTTACACTTGTTTAGTCTTATTAGTAACAACCCCTCGTCTCCTGCTATGGGCTTTTGCCTAAGCCAGCACTTCTCTCTGTTGGTATTTAGAAATATCAGGGCCAGGTCACAGCGTCTACCTGTTGTATGTCAATCTTTATTGAGCAGGTAGGGTATGAAAGTGAAGGAAGGAGATGGCTGGAGCATGTTTTCATACTTATTATGCATGTGTATAAATGTAGGCAGTGATGTGTGTGTGTGTGTGTGTGTGTGTGTGTGTGTGTGTGTGAGGGGAACAGGTGGTTGAGATCTTGGATGGTTAAGAAAAGGACAGGCAAGTTGTAGAAAGTGTCTGTGCAATCCTTGATGTGTCCTAACATATACATAAGGTAGGAGTTGGTGTTGGCCAGCACTGCCCCCTTGAATGTTTAACAGATTAAGGCAAAATTCTGTTCCGTGACAGCATACTATTTATATACATGAATTTGGACACCCACCTCACCATGCATTACAAGGGACAGGTGAAAAGAAAGGCCTGAGTAAGTGTGAGTGTATCACCTGGTGAGGGAACGCAATCAGTGCCAGTCCTTGATGTTAAGCCAGCAGCCTCATTTTTCATATACAAGAAAAACAGTTCATGTGAAATGTTTAATATAGTGAGCAGCCTTCTCACCGTTCATTAGTCCACCTGCCCTACCTGAGCTAAAGTATAAATATCATTATGTCATGCCAGTAATATTCTATACATTTTAGATAGATTCCCTCAGAAAGTTAGTTTTTTCTTTCACTGCAAGTCACTCCCTTAGAAATATTATTTTGACATGGACTCTGTTTCTTTTTAGGCTGAGGGCCTGATTCAGTTCCAGAATTCCTATGTAGATCCAGGCTATAAATAAGTCACAGGAAATGCTGTTTGAGTGTGCTGTGAGCGGGTGATGTTTAATCATATTTAAGATTAACAGTAATGAGAAAAATATATTACAAAAACACAGATGTTTGTAGGAAGGAGTAATTAGGAAAAAATTCATTTGGGAAGTCTCTAAAGTGAAGCCGTCCTTGAACAGAACAAAACACAACGGACAATAAAGGGAGTTTGAGAGTGTGTTGGAAACCATCCTAAAATAAAAATATTTGACTGTAAAATTGACTTTTTAGAAAACTAAAAGTGCTGTAACTTTAGCTCATGTAATAAGTTATTTCAAAGTGATATTTTTAAAAATTAAATTTAGTGGGGTAACATTGGTTAATAGAATCATATAGGTTTCAAGTGTACATTTCTTTAAAAAAAGTATGTTTTATTGATTTTAGAGAGAGGAAAGGAGAGGGATAGAGAGATAGAAACATTGATGAGAGAGAAACATCAATGGGCTGCCTCCTGCACGTCCCCTACTGGGGATTGAGCCCAAAACCCGGGCATGTGCCCTGACCTGGAATCAATCCTGTGACCTTTTGGTTCATGGGTCGATGCTCAACCACTGAGCCACACTGACCAGGTTCAAGTATACATTTCTATGATACATTAGTGCATTGTGTGCCCACCACCCAAAGTCATGTCATCTTCTATCACCATATATCTAGCCTCCTTTACCCTTTACTATCCTCCTACCCCCTTCCCTCTGGTAGCTGCCACATGTTGTCTGCACCTATGAGTTTCAGTTTTATATCCCACATATGAGTGAAATCACATGGTTCTTAGCTTTTCCTGACTTACTTCACTTAGCATAATGTTCTCAAAGTCCATCCATGTTGTCACAAACGGCAGGATTTCATCGTTTCTCATGGCTGGGTAGTATTCCATTGTCTGTCTGTACCACATCTTCTTTACCCAATGCTCTAGCGAAGGACACTTTGGTTGTCTCCATGTCTTGGCCACTGTGAATCATACTGCAGTGAGCATAGGGTGCACGTATCTTTGAGAATAAATGTTTTTGAGTTTTTCGTGTAGATACCCAGAAGAGCGATCGCTGGGTCATATGGTAACTCTATTTTTAATTTTTTGAGGAACTGCCATACTGTTTTCCATAGTGGCTGTACCAATTTATAGTAATATTAATTCACCCATGAAGGTAGAACAATAATGATGAAAGAACCTGATTTTGATGCTTACCATGCTTTGGGCTCATTGGTGAGAGCATATATCATCTCATTTAATACCCATAATTATGATATGAGGTAGAGATCATTATTATCCCCACTTTTCAGGTGAGGATGGAACTTAATGAACTTCCCAAATCCATATGCCTCATAAGTGGTAAAGATGAGACTTAACCTAAGTCTTCTCACTCCTTGGTCTGCACGTGTAACCACTATGCTGGTTATACGTGCAGACCAAATATTCTACATACTATCACAGTCACTTTCTGAGAGCATAGCAAACAAACAAAAAAAGTAGTAAGTCATCTTTGGTAGTAGTTATATGTGGTCATTTCTGTTAATAATGATCAGGTACAAATGTGCAGTAGTATTTGCTCTAACAGTACAAGTTCATCTGCATACCCTGGTATTCTTGCTTCCTTCCTAATTCCCATCTACTCCATTTATTTCCATGGTCCAACCCACAATCAACGGTGTGTACACTGACTCATGGTGGAGAGCAATGACTGCAACCTCACTTTCATTAACCAAAATGAAGCCTCAACTCCAAGCCATCTGGAAAGTGACAGTTAAGGTCACAATTATAATGGAATATTGGATAAAAGGAGGAAGATGAGGGAAGACAAGAAATGTTATAGATTTCAAATTATAGATGCCCCAGCAATGGGGACTGCATCTCGTTAGGTCAATGAGTTAGTGCTTTTTGAATGTTGGGCATATGTAGATGGAGCCAATGAACTCTGGGTTGCTCTATCAGTGAGAGCTGTCATTTACATTACATTGACATTTTACCACCAGGCAAACTTAGATTTTCCAAAAGAAAGCATCCATACACATTTGTCCAATTTTAAATTACAGGCCAAATTAAGCTAACTAAATCCATGTCCTCTTATTACTGTGATTCTGAGGTCATGTTACAAGGCTGTGCCCTTCCCATGCCCAAGGATAGATGTGGGCATGGCTTTTATTTTTGTGGAGCTCGCTCCAAGGGCACCAGACAGGGCTGGGCAACTCATGCCACTGCACCATCTGTGGCATCAGATGTTGGAGGCATCTCATACCAGCCTACTGAAATTGAATCTTTTCAGATCTCTTATTAAGTCACTTATATAAAAGTAAGTTATTTTTTTTCTTATTAAATCACTGAACCATTCACTGTTAGCAGTTGCTAAGATAGCAAAAGAGCAAACTTCAGAATAAATTTATTTTGTACACAAACATGGAGCAGATATCATTTGAAACCTGGTTAAGCAATCATCCCTGGAAAGACTGCCTTCCAGGGTGTGGCTCAAGCTACTATACTAGGGCCTTGGTTTACTATGATTCTTGAACTGTACTGAGTATCAGAATTGCCTGGAAGGCTGGTTAAAACATAGATAGCTGGGAACCTGCCCCCTCCTGGAGAGTTTTGGACAGTAGGTGGTTGGGCCCTGAAATGATCACTTCTAACACATTCCTGGGTGATGCTGGCCCGGCTACTCTGGGGAGTACAAGCTCGGCATCCTTTAATATGACAGGGTGTATAGTTTGCCAGACACCAATACAGAATTTCATTAACAAATTAATAACATTCTTTTGAGTTGTTCGTGTTTCATTTTGAGTCCCAAGTCAGGAATAAAAGCAATGCCTCGGCTCAAAGCAGTTAGGTAGGAAGTGTTTCCCCTTACTCACAGGAAAGTCAGTCTTTTTGTTCTGTTCAGACCTTCAACTGATTGGGTGAGGCCCACCCACACTGAGGAGATAAAACTGCTTTGCTCATTCTACTAATTCAAATGTCAGTCTCATCCAGAAACACCCTCACAGGCACACCCAGGGTAATGTGCAGCCAAGTACCTGGGCACCCTGTGGCCTAGTCAAGTTGATACTTAAAACGATTACATGGGGCTTTCTTAAAAGTCTGCCTACAGAGTTAGGACACAGAGCACGTGTTTCATTTCGTAAAGAGTAGGGAAACTTCTATATTTTTGTTCATATTCTAGTTCAATGGAGAGGTTATGTAGTATATGTTTTATCAAAGAATGTTGTTTATTAATAAAGTTCTTTACTCCTATATGGCAAAATGAACTCTGTTGTATCAAGCGATGTCGTATTCGACTCTGCCTCAGAGATAACTTGTGGTTTTCATGCCGGTGCACAGGACCCTATGGGTGTGCCCTGGGTTAAGGAACATTCCTAACATTCTTCATTACTTTGTTTTCCTCACACACACACACACACACAAAAAAAAAAAAATTAGCAGAAAGCATTGAGTGTCCAAGTGTTGTAGGAATAATGTAACTTTGAATTTGCCTCTGCTCTATACTAAATGCAAATCATTTGCTAAGCCTGGATATTTTAGCTATTAGTTAAAAATGATGTGGAGCATAGCTTACAAATTTCAAAATTGCTGCTCCAAAACGTGCCACCACTGGCCCCACCCTCAGGAAGCAACAACTGACAAACATCAGTTCCACTACAGAGATTTGCATACCTGTGAGCCTAGGGAGGCAGGAAAGGAGGGCAAGAAGAGGTAAATACAAGAAAATGTAATATATGATCGATCATCACTCACAACTCTAAAATTACTTAACACAGAACCACTGCTCTCGGAGGAGGAGACCCATGATGAACGGGACTATACTTAGTCTCTATCCTGCTCCCCCAAGTAGCCGATTCAGAGTCATAGCCTGTGCTCCATAAATTCTTGTAACTAATGTTAACATAGAGGAAAAGCCCACTATGACACATGTTTGTATGTTGCTTTGCTTTCAGTGGTTCTCAACCTTTCTAATGCCGCGACCCTTTAATACAGTTCCTCATGTTGTGGTGACCCCCAACCATAAAATTATTTTCGTTGCTGCTTCATAACTATAATTTTGCTACTGTTATGAATCGTAATGTAAATATCTGTGTTTTCCGATGGTCTTAGGCTCTACAGCAGCAGTTTTCAACCTGTGTGTCGCGACCCACAAGTTGAGAACCGCTAGCAGGGTCACCTAAGACCATCGGAAAACACAGATATTTACATTACGATTCATAACAGTAGCAAAATTACAGTTATGAAGCAGCAACGAAAATAATTTTATGGTTGGGGGTCACCACAACATGAGGAACTATATTAAAGGGTTGTGGCATTAGAAAGGTTGAGAACCACTGCCTTAGATGGTAGTTCCAGGCACAACTTTGTTAAAAAAAAAAAAAAAAGTACAGAGTACATTTTTCTAACTTTAGCATAAAATGGCCTGTGCATATTTTTTTATGATAAGGGGTTCTGCTTGTAAAAAATCAAAGCAGGTCAACAGCAGATGACCCCATTTATTTATTTCATAAGCCTCTACTGCTTTTAGAATAGTATCTGGTGACTTCAATTACGTCATCAATCAGCTTGGTCCGCAAACCATGGTTCTGGGAAATCCACTGTATTCTAATGAACGCTTTTTTGAACTCTGTGCGAGGATTTACACTCTAGAGATGAGGAATCTTATGATTTTTGCGTTTAAGGAGCCAAGTGCAGGGGAAGTGCTGGCCATCTCCTGATACCTGTCAGTCTAAGTCATCTGGAAATAAGGTTGCAGGATACCTAGGAAAGAGGAGAGTGTGGTTTGGGCAGTAGAGACGCCCCAGTTAGCTACCCCGTCCTACTCTCCCACTCATTGGGCTGCCTGGGGAGGTAGAGGTGGAGATGGCAGGCTGGGGGAGGGGCAGAGTTAGGGCTGGTGGTGGGAAGATTGGGGGAAAAACAATCTACTGATTTGGGAAATCTGCATGAGCCTACTTTACAGGGTGTTTAATCGGGATAAAACCTAAGTTCAGGGAAAATAAGGACTCCTGTTTATGGTGAAGATGGGACCCAAGGCCTAAATGACATGGATAAGTAACATTTAAAAAGAACATGTTGTAAAGCTCCTCTTTTCTCTTTCTATTTTTTTTTTTTTTAAGGACAAAAGAAAAGAACAAAATGGAAAAGGCGCTACTGTGGTTGATCCTTTTCACCCTTGGGTGGGCCCTCCCCGAGGGATCAGAGATGGAGCAGGATGCTACGTGGCATTTGAGGAAAGTACCCCGGGTTGTCAGCGAAAGGACTTTCCGTCTCTCGAGCCCCACATTCGAGGCCGAGGCCAAGATGGTGTTGCCGAAAGTGTGTGGCATCGAGTGCCAGGAAGAGCTCCCGGCTCCCAGCCTCGCGGACCTGGAAGCGTCTCTCTCCTACGAGACTGTCTTTGAGAACGGCACCCGCACCTTGACCAGAGTGAGGGTGCAAGGCCTGGTGCCGGAGCCCGCGCAAAACAGCTCCACGAGGGGCGCGCCGGCGAGGCGACGGCGGCAGGTGTATGGCACCGACAGCAGGTTCAGCATCTCGGACAAGCGATTCCTGACCAGCTTCCCTTTCAGCGCGGCCGTGAAGCTGTCCACGGGCTGCAGCGGCGTGCTCGTGTCCCCCACGCACGTCCTGACCGCTGCCCACTGTGTGCACGACGGGCAGGGCTACGTGAAAGGGAGTAAAAGGCTGAGGGTGGGGCTGCTGAAGATGAGGAATAAAGGCGGTGGCAAGAACCGCAGGGGTTCCAAGAGGAGCAGGAGAGAAGCGAACGGCGATGCCCCAAGAGAGGGCCGCGGAGAGGACCTGCAGGCGAGAGCCAAGGCTGGGAGGGGAAGGGCGAGCTCCGCCGGGGGTCAGAGAGGCGCTGGGGGTCCGAGAGGCGCTGGGGGCAGGCCCTCCTTCCAGTGGACCCGGGTCAAGAACACCCACCTCCCCCGAGGCTGGGCCGCGGGCCGGAGGGGGGCCGCCGCCTTGGACTACGACTACGCTCTCCTGGAGCTGAAGCGCGCGCACAAGCAGAAGTACATGGACCTGGGCGTCAGTCCGGCCATCCGGGAGCTGCCCGGGGGCAGGATCCACTTCTCCGGCTT
The DNA here is from genome assembly GCF_027574615.1 of Eptesicus fuscus. Lineage (NCBI taxonomy): Eukaryota > Metazoa > Chordata > Mammalia > Chiroptera > Vespertilionidae > Eptesicus > Eptesicus fuscus. Next base: position 41,983,117 of record NC_072482.1, read on the forward strand.
CGACCGGGACAGGGCCGACCAGCTGGTCTACCGCTTTTGCAGCGTGTCCGAGGAGTCCGGGGACCTCCTCTATCAGTACTGCGACGCCGAGCCGGGCTCCACGGGCTCCGGGGTCTACCTGCGTCTCAGGGAGCCGGACAGGAGCTGGAAGCGCAAAGTCATCGCGGTCTATTCCGGCCACCAGTGGGTGGACGTCCACGGCGAGCAGAAGGACTACAACGTGGCGGTGCGCATCACCCCCCTCAAGTTCGCCCAGATCTGCCGCTGGATCCACGGCGAGGGCGCCGACTGTGCCTACGGGTAACGGGCGACCCGAAGCCAGGCCGTGGGCGGTGCAAAAGCGCAGGGAAAACCGGTTCCGGTTATTGGAGCCAGGATCCCCTCGCCGATTGTGCCTGGACACGAGCTCTATGGATAGCGTTTCACTATTTTTATACATCGACTTTCTCAAGATCAGGAGATTTCCCTGCATTTAAAACCGTGTAGGTAAAGATAGTTGGTGGGCATTTCCATGCCACGTAGACATTCTTCTTTACATGGTGGGTGAGTTTGGTTTGTGGAAAGTAATTTTTTTGTCTCCTTCTGGCCTTCTTACGAATTAGACACTCTTTGACACTTCAGGCTGGTGCTGTAAGTGATGTGGTTTCTCAGTGCAGTGATTCTCAGGGTCCTTTCTCCAAGAAGACTCTAATGTGGTGCTGGTTGCAAATTAAATGGGAAACGGCATACACAGAGGCGGACGGTAACATTTCAAATCGAGTTAGAGGCAAAAATCTGCAGCAGTTAGGACTACTCTGAGATGGACCCATTCAGTTAGTTCATGCCCTCAGTGTCTCTATTGCTTTCTCTTGGGTCTGAGAAACTTTAGTTTTTTTGTTTGTTTGTTTTGTTTTTTTTTTTAAAGAATTACAAGGAATAGCTTTATCAACAAAACTGTCAACTATTTTACTGCTTTGAAAAACATCGGCCGAAGGGTGTACGGTTTAAAATGAAAGAAATACTTCATCCTAGGAAATAAGTCTAGTTTGAAAATAGGGAAGCTGAGACCTTTTAAGATCTCGAGTTTTTATTCAGCTGGTGTTCTAGCCATGGGCTTCTCATGCATGCAGCGGGGAGACAGCGCCACAGTTGTACGTCAGTGATCTTGCATTTGAAAGGCACGTCACTTTATGCTGTGCAGTCTCCGTGTGTGTCCAGGACAAGCAATTCTCGTCGTTTTCAAGCCAGAGTCTTTTTTCCCCTTGACAAAATTCAGCTTTCTTCGTAGGGCCTTAGGCATATTATTTTTGGCAAATTCTCTGGGTAGCAATTTTACATAGGTTCCTTAAAATGCATATGATCTAAGAATACTTTTAAAAAGAAGGTTCTGATTATTTTCATTAGGGACCAAGGCTGTTCACTCACTCTGGCCATCACGGCAGCCTCAGCAGACAGAGAGCGTCCACTGGCTGCCCTGGGGCACTTTATACCTAGTTCCTGAATGGTTGGGTATAAAAGGGCATTAGTTCAGGCCCTTATTTATTATTATTTTTTTGTTAATCCCCAACCATGTATTTTTCATTGATTCTAGAGAGAGAGGAAGAGGGAGGGAGAGAGAGACACACATCCATCGGTTGCCTCATGCCTGAGCCCTGACCAGGGACAGAACCCGAAACCTGGGTATGTGTCCTGACCGGTAATCAAACCCATGAACCTTTGGTGCACAGGATGACGCTCTACCCACTGAGCAACACTAGCCAGGGCCAGGCCCTTATTTCCAAGGGACTTTAGTAATTTGTAGATGAATGAACCATGAAATTCAGGAACTACACGCCTAATCTCTGGTCTGCTCTTCCTGGCAGTTTCGAGGGAACACATTCTCTCTTGTCATGACACACCCAAGTTACTGATTTTGCCAGAGTTCAAATTTATTTTATTTGTTGTTAATATTTTTATGAATGGGGAGTTAAATCCTTGATTAGTATGCAAAGGAATATTTGATCAGCTCATGATAAAATGGTTTGTAAATTGTGTCCAAAACAGCTGAAATTCAACCCAAGTGTACGTTCTTTTATGTGAGTTGGTGAAAAAAATCATTCAATAAAAATCTTAAAAAGTAAATCAGTTATAATTATTATTGTATTTGTATATATATTTTTATGCAGGGTTTCAGCAAGTATTAAATCAACTGTTATTTACTTAAAAATGATTCTATTTCATTCTAACCACATTTCGCTGAGTAGTATTTTATTATTGGCACTAGTGGAACAGGGCTACTGACTCAAAAGATTTGTTCAGATCTTTTTTGGAAAATCGTCTATATGATCATTGCAAATAAAGATGTTTCAAGGTGAATTTTGCACACTTATTGCAAACATGCACACACAAAACTTCATCTTAGATGCTTACAAAATAATTCCTGGGATTTGAGTAAATTCAGACTAATTTAGGGTGTTCAGTGTCAGTAGTTTGGTGTTTAAGGTTAAATTCTGAATATACATAATCTCCTTAAAATCATTATACTTTTCAAAAATATAACATTTAGTTCATTTTCTTTGCAGAGCTTTATTTGATTCTCCCATTCTCTTATCTTTTCTAACTGAATTATGAATCGATGGTGAAATCTTGTTCTCATCAGATGGGGTCACTGTATAGGATATACAGTTTTTTATCCACTTATCATATAACAAAGGGGGAGAAAACACCCTCAAATGGTTTTCTAAAGTCTAGGGACGAAAATTCCCTGTTTACTCGTCTCTGTAATTAATAACTGGCAGTTGCATCCTGTGGGCATGGTGTCTTAAAATAATTTGTATTCCCAGTTTGGGCTAATTTGCTTCACCCACAGGTGAGGTGTTGTCTTAATCTGCTCGGCTGTCATAACGAAATACCAGAGACTGGTGACTTAAACAATAAAAATTGATTTCTCACAGTTTTGAAGACTGAGAATTTCGGCAAGGTAGGTTTCTGAAGCCCCTTTTCTTGGTTTGGAGGCCGCCGTCTTGCAGTGTGCTCCCACCCCCTCTTCTCTGTTCACTCTCAGAGAGAGCTAGTGAGCTCTTTGGTGTCTCTTCATAAGGGGACTAATCCCATCATGAGGGCTCCACACTCATGACCCCACCTAACCCCAATGACCTCATTCAGGTCCCATTTTTGGGGGGTAGGGCTTCAACATATGAATTAGGGGTGGGGGTAGTGCACAAACATTCAGTCCATAAAAGGTGTCTATTCTAAACCCACAAGTTGCATCTTGGGCCAGGCTTAGGGAACTCACAAACATCCCAGTCAGCAGAGGAACTAGGTTAAGAGCTATGAATGGCAACTCAGCCCAGCCAATCGCCTCCTTCCCGCTTTCATTATCATCATCTCAAGTGCTCAGACCTGGGCCATAGGAGGCAATTAATATATGCTTAAAGTATCAAGTATTCATTGAAGGCCTTGCTTACTCTCTGCTACATGATAAGCCTTCAAAAAATTAGAGATATTATCTTAAGTGTATATTGTATTAAAGATAAAGCTACATATCTAAATAATGGAAATACTTATTATAATGAGAATTTTACTCTCAGAATATGGTGGCACTTAAGGAATCAGATATTTGCCATATTCCCTACTGACTTGTTTGAGTTTCTGATAAACATGCCTTCAAACTAACAGGTCCCAGGCTCCTGCAGTTACTCCTCATCCTCTCCATCAGCCATGTAAACATTTAATAAGATAAACTTTGCCTCAGAACTTGCCTCCAAAATATTTTTGTTTTAGTAATATTTTAAACTTTCCAATACTATCTTAAGATCCCTTCACTTTTTTCAAGCACTGGGAAGAAGCTGGCTACTTAGAATATCTACTTCAATTCACAATGCAGATTTATTATCTATTTTTACCTTCCAGTATGGTTACCAAACTTTGGCTATGTGAGCACATTTCTATCTATATTTATAAATGTTTTATTAAAACTTAAACTTATGTTATTAAAATTCTCTGTGTATGTATTCATATCCTGAAAAGTGTGTATACTTTCACACATGTGGCATAGATAAGGGAAATACTTTGGAATCTCTTCATATAACTGAATACAGATGATTTTGAAAAGTTCTAGGCTTTTGCTCAGCCTACTATTCATTTCCTTACTCTTCTCTATAGACATATGAAAGCATACCAATATGTTATGCTTGTAACGATTGCATAATCAATATAACATTTAGTTATGTCCAGTATGAGTTTTGGAGGGCAGCACATTATAGAAAGATTTTCATTAAAAAAAAAGCTTAACCTATATTTAAACCAAAAAAGGGGGGATAGTAGAAGAATATCATGTAAGGAAAAATATCCTGCAAATAAATTACATCTAGAAAATTTTTACTTTAGAAAATTAACTTTCATTTGTAATGCTAACAGCAAGTCACCCAGGTAAAACATACATGGTGTCAAAACAAGCCAAAGGAAAATCATTTGAGCAAAAAAATGAAAAAGGATCGCAAATCAAATTTATAGAAAATATTCCTTTATTAACTTTTGGTCGAGAATATGTTTGTATATTTTCAGAAAACAACTCTGAGACATGTGGATTACTGCAACAGAGAGGAATTGACAGGAGTGCTCCAGCCATGAAGTCAGAAGAGAAACAGTCCAGAGATGGAAGACGCTGACGATGCCTTGCCATACTAGCAGTCAGCAGATATGCGTCACTGCAGATTGCCCAGGACCAAACCAGAGAGGGTCAGACCTGCAATACCACCATTTGTCCACCATCCAGAACTGAAATATCGTTGCTGTTATGAACACATTAACAACTGTTGGACATAGAAACCGGGACTCAAAAGAACTGTTGGCACAGAAAGAAACTCACTACAGACTGTTTCATTTGCCTCTCAGCATAACCATTATTGCTTGTCTCATTTTCAGTTCCTATAAGTGTATTCCTAGTATCACATGAGCTCACTCATCTAGGGGAAAAGATGAACAACATAGACTGAAGAACAAGAACAGCATCCATCAGACTGTCAGACGTCAGAGGGAAAGTAGGGGAGGGTGGGGACAAGGGAGATAGATCAACCAAAGGACTTGTGTGCTTGCATATGAGCCTAACCAATGATCACGGACAACAGGGGGAGGGGGGCTTGTGTGTGTGGGGGATTGGGAAGGGAACGGGGGGAGAGGGTTGATGACAAATATGTGATACCTTAATCAATAAAGTAATTTAAAAAAAAAGCTTAACCTATATTTTAAAAAGTTGTTTAAAAGAAATGATAAAAATAATTTTTAAAAAATGAATAAAAAAGGGAAACATCAGTGGTCTACAGAATTGACTTGCTTTTACACTCAAATGTAATTCTAAGCTCAAAAGTAAAGAAAAAATTCTTTCCCCAATATTTTATTGAACCCCCAAAATATTGAATGTTAATATGTGTTATTGAAAGGTTAGAATTGGCCATACAGCTGCACCTGATTTATGCATGCACTTAGCATTGTGGTTTATAGGTACACAGACTCTGGTATAGTGGAAACAATTCTGGATGTGGAATAAAAGACCTTTAATTGTCTAACCAGAGTACACTTCCCTGTATAAAGTAAATGTTCACCAAATATAATATCCTGACATTTGCAATTAGTTTTCTAAGATTACAGAAATTACTTAATATAATTGAAAGAAAGACTAGAATATCCTAAGAGCAGAGGTCAGCAATCATTTATCCCAGAACTAGTGTGAGTGTGAGTATGTGTGAGTGTGTTTGCTGCTGGCCCTCTTGGGAGGATTGGGGTGATACAACTCTTGTTTTCTCAAAATAGTCATCTTCCCCTCTCCACCAATATGTTACTCCTAAACTTCCAGCTCCAGGTGTGTAGCTAAGCAAACAGTGCAGTGCTTTTCTAAGAACTGCCCATTAAGGAGTTTATCTCTTCTCAGCTGGATGAACCATTCAGGGACTTCCCAAGAATAATCCCTAGAATACTGAGGCCCCTGGAAGATAAGGAGAAGCCCCTTCCTGCTCCATGCACCCGCCCCTTACCCATCTTTCCCTTCCCATTAATTGACAGGAATCAAAACTTTGCAATTTTGTTTTCCTCAGAATTTAAACTGGTGCTACTGACCCAGATACCAGATCATAAAACACCACAAATCTCAGGATATAAGAGAAAAGAATGTACTAATACACAGTAGAGAGTTCTGGGAGGACGTGAGACTTTTCATCCTTAAAACTACTTTCAATGAATCAGTGGTTAGACAAATTTGTAGCCAACGACTTAGAAGATACAACTTCTAAATTCTTCAAAAACACTCCTTTGCAATATCTACACAAGTGCTGTTTGTTTTTTCTTTTAGAAATCAGGATTGGCTTGGTGCAAAGATCCTACTGCCAAACAAAAGTACCACTTTATCAAGCAATTGCCTGAAAATAAAAGTGTGTTATTTTTGAGACAACTGGATTTAGTCTTTTGCCACTGCACTTGAAACATTTACTTTGAAAGGCTTTCTTTGTGGCCTGGGAAAATAAGTGACACTATTGTACCCACCCAATGGGCAGTGGTGCCACTTCATGTGGATGGTCCGTGACTGATGTGGTTCTCCAAGCGGATGTCCTGGGCAACCGTCAGCCCGCATAGAGCAGCTTGTCTCTCGTGCACATACTCCCAGATGAAAGCTTGGGTTTCGGTGAAAACTAGTGTACCATTATGCTGCACGGGCCACCTTTTTATAACCCGTAACTAAATGTGTCAATTTTTAGGCTAGGTCAAACAAAATACTCTTGGTGGCTTTCCTATTTTAAAGTATTTGGAAATGTTCTCTTTTTCTGGAATCATCTGTGACTTTCCAATAGAGCTACATATTCAGAGTCCACTGGATTCATGATAGATATTTCAGTGGTTTCCCTTGCCTAGTGGTTTCTGAATTTGGCTGCTCATTGAAATAACCTAGGGAATTATTTCAGAAAGCCCGTTTCCAGGGCCTCACCGAGATCTTCCCTGGAGTCTCTCAGTGTGAAGCCCAGAAATCTATATTTGATAAAGCTCTCCAAGTACGTATGACGATCATCCAGGTTTGGGAACCACTATCATAATCTATCTTTCCTAAACTGATTGTTCTTCCGCCTCACACAGTTCTCCCTCTGCACAATATTTTTCTTTTTCTTCCAGGTTAAATGTTTTCTCAGTTTTACCTGCCTTCATGTTTTTCCTTCTAAACTCCTTCCAGTATGTTGGTGAGGAAAGTGGTGACAAAACTATCAAATACATAGGTGGGATTCTTTTCAGCATTTTTTTTTAACGCCCTCACATTTTTATTTTATACACTTGTTTTAGCATTTCTACAAAAGATTCCTAAAGGGAGACTGCTGGTCAAAAGCTTTGTTCATCATATGTTCTAATAGCTACTGATGATTGTGTATGTCCCAAAAAATCTTTTGCCTTTCTTCATTTTTTAAAATTACAATAAATAACATGAAAGCTAGAGATCAAAGGAGACACCAAGAACCACTTGCAATCATTACACCATATAGAAAGTGATTCAAATCCTCAACTTAAGATGGTGAGTTTTTAAAAAAATCCTCACCTGAGGATTTTTCCATGGATTTTATAGAGTGGAAGGGGAGGGAGGAGAGGGAGAGAAAGAGAGAGAAAGACAGAGAGAGAAACTTCTATGTGAGAGAGACACATTGATTGGTTGCCTCTAGCACGTGCCCTGACCTGGCCACATTGAACCTGCAACCCAGGTATGTGCCCTTGACTGGGAATAGAACCTGTGACCCTTAGGTGCCTGGACTGATGCTCTAACTGCTGAGCCAAACCGACCAAGGCAAAATGGGTTTTAACTGGTGTTAGTTCTTTTATTACAGTAAGCTGACAAGCATTATTAAAACTCTAATACCATCTATATATATAAAAAGCCAGCGACCAGAACGCCATAATGACCGGAACAACTGGTCACTATGACACCCACTGCGTCCAGCAAACCAGCCTGATGGGGGGGTGGGGCAGGCTGGCCAACCTCCTGCAGCCCCTCCCCTGGGCTGGCCCTGCCCCTGATGGGCCCCCGCCACCCTAATCAGCCCGCAGCCCCTCCCCCTGGCCGGCCCCTCCCCCCGGCTGGCCCCGCCCCTGATCGCCCCTTGTACCCCAATAGTTGGCAGGGCCAGCCAGCCAACCTCCTGCAGCCCCCTCCGCCTGGCCAGCCCACCACCCCAATCAGCCCGCAGCCCCTCCCCCCAGCCAGCTCCGCCCCTAATCGGCCCCCCCACACACACCATTTGGGGGCAGGGCCAGCTGGCCCACCATCCACAGACCCTCCCCATGGGCGGCCCTGCCCCCAATTGGCCCCCACACCCCAATCGGGGGCAGGACCCACCAGCCAATTGCCTGCAGCCCCTCCCCCCAGCTGGCCTGCTTCTGATTGGGCCCCGATTGGGGCAGGCCAGTTGGCCAACCTTCTGCAGTCTCCTCCTTCCAACAGGCCTAGCCCTGATCTGCCCCAATTTGGGCTGGGTCAGCCAGACCCCACTGTGCATGAATTTGTGCACTGGGCCTCTAGTTTGACAATAAAAGCACTATGCAGGTTATTCTTCAGTAATCAGAAATATGATAGTAGCCCAGCAGTATCCAGGCAGGTGAAGAGACCTTTAAGAACTAACGTACTGTGTTCCTCCTTCAGACACTTACCTGGCACTTTCTCAGGTGCTCATTGCTGAGGAGATGAATAGGGGGAGACATTTCCTGCCTTTGAGGCTCACAGTCAGCCAAAGCAGATGCCATCTTCACAGCTGATTATAACACTAGAGGTCCAGTGCATGGAATTCGTGCTCAGGTAGGGTCCCTAGGCCTGACCTGCGATCAGGGCTGATCTTCCCTGGCTGCTGGCAGATAGCCCCCCCGCACCCCCCCCCCCCCCCACCGGTCACCCTCTGTGCGTGAGGTGACCGAGGTGGGGGGCGATCAAGGCCCCGGCGCCACCCAGGTCCACTGTCACCCACCCCCAGTTCCCGGTTCTCCATCGGGCGATCAGGGCCTTGGGCTGGGGGCAGCTCCTGAGTTGAGCATCTGCCCTTGGTGGTCAGTGTGTGTCACAGCCGACCGGTTGTTCCACCGTCTGGTTGATTTGCATATTATGCTTTTATATATATAGATACGTTAAATGCCATAAAGGCTGTTGAAAATTGTGTTCTGAGAAGAACAGCGTGAGGAGTCATGATGGGCAAGAGGAATTCAGCTGCACTGGTGGGGTTGGTAGCTAATTTCAGCAGAGGGCCCTGTGTGGGCCAGCAAAGTGCTTGGTGTCCCCTGGCATGAGTGGTGGTGTGGTCACACACAGAACAGTGTGCTTGTGCACTTGTGTGCACACATGCACAGGGTGGAGTTGAAGCAGAGGTGAGGCTAGAAAGGCACACTGACCATGTGCAGGGACACCGTAAGTAAATTGGACCTGAGCTGAAAATTATCCAGAGAGTTTAAGTTTTTGAGTGCCCAGAGGACCTCACCCAGCATCTCAGCTGTGAGACAATTCCCCTACAAGGACACCATGACGCTCACCAATGGAGGACTCTTGTTCAATGGAAGAAAAGCTTCTTTTTTAAAAATTCAGTATTAAACTTAAAATGATTTACAATCTAACACAACATTTCTAATACAATATGTCCACAAAGGAATATAGGATCAAATGTAATCTATAAAAAGTCTATATTATATTATATGTTATGTCATCAGATACTAGCTTCTGCAAGTCACTTCCCAAGATACAAAACGAGGTAACTAAGGGAAAGTTAGTTTTAGAAATAAGTGTATGCTTCCATTTGAGAAATATTTCCATTGAGATTGGACTACTTTTTGAAAAAAAACCTACTTAGAACACCTAGTTGTAGGCATAAAGCCCCCAATTTTGTTAAAACAGGCTAATCTACATTTTGTGTCTGAGTGACTATGCAAGCAAGTGTGTGAGTAAAGTCACATCATTCTCCAACTTCCATGGGGAATTCTCACAAAACCATTATGGACTTAATTGCATATTTTAAAAGAAAAGTTCATCCTCTTCTGTTTTGGAACATGGAATTTCAGGTTAGGGGGCAGCAGCCAAAGTCCCAAATTTAATGATAGCTGATTAAAATTGTTCTTTTCCCCCTTATTTTTAATTTATTGTAAAATTATCAAAACTATATTTGCATGGACAGCATTTCTCACCCTGAGTGTTTTAAAGTTTTTAGTATTTTGTATGTGTGTGTCATTGGAAACAGACTTTTTCCACCCCTAAAAAAAAAGAGTGAGGAAAAGATTATGTTTGCATTTTCTTTGTTCAAGATGTTTATTGCATCTCAGAGGGCATACATGCATTGGGTTTTTAAACTGAAATACAAAGAAAGCCATTTTGAAATTGGTTTTAGGTAATTTTTCCCCATTACAGTGTATGTTATCCCCACAATAAATTCAGATACAACCACTTTAAAATGGTACCATACATCTATTAAATAATTTGAAAAATAGGCAAACACCTTTCCAACCCAATATGCTTTTACAAAGAGCTGCCAAGCCACTAGCAACACTGATCAACAGTGACCTCATTTATGCATCGAAATCTTAAGCCAAGCCATCAGCACAGTGTGACAACAAAAAGTAAAGAATACAGTATGTACAGTAAAGGATACAATTTTCTGAATTAGTTTAAATTCTAATCACAATGGTACAACAAAACCTACTTTGAGCTCGGTTGAGGGATGGAAGAACACTAGTCTACAGAACACACAGAGAAATACTAAATTAACAGGTGTACATAAAATTCACAATAAAATAAAATATTTGCAGCAATTTTTCAATTACAGATATACCTTGGGGTGCCTTCATAATATCACTTGAATAGCACATCTCCAATTGCATTTGTATGGACATGATAGACACAGACCCTTGACTTTTCAGTGCATTTAATCAAGAATGAATAAATAGGCCAATTTAGGTGCAAAACCTGTCAAATGTAATTAAAATATAGATTTTAATATAGCAGTGATTAAATAGGGAATTCTCACTTTTTTTCATTCTTGATAAGGTAGCTTCAAGGAGAAATATTTATTATGGACATTAACCTTTATATTTTTTTAAAATAAAATTTCTTAACATATACAGTGCCACAAAAATAAACATTTCTCACAACAGTTGAAGTTCCTGTGATTGGAAAAATGTATTCCACACCGAAAAAAGTTTTGTATATTTAAGTGTTTTCCTTACTATTTGATATTATCACACTATTCCTGTAACAGAGATGCAGAAGAAAAGAGAATTTATGGAGAGTTTAGGTTTGTCCAAAAGTTATATATACATTGAAACCTTCAAAAACACAGACACATCTTTCCAAATGGCTCACCACACAACAGCTGCATCATCCGTCCATGGGCGAGGTCAGAAAAGCACTAAGGGCATGAGAAACATCCACTCATTGTTTACATCATACAACACAAATAACCCAAATACACTACAAGTCTGAGAGTAGGGATAACAGCTAAGGGAGTACACATTCCTAAGGTTCACTTTCACAGCTGTGCTACACGTTTCAGGAGAGAAGTTATGAGTAAGCATTGGGTTTGGTACTGGTGGCTCACTTTGTAAGTCTGAGCATCAATCTTATCTGAAGTCTCCAAACTCAATATTTTTTTCCTAGTCAGTCACAAAAATTGCAGCTGTAAAGATAAAAAGCACTTGAATTAAAAAACAGTATGACACACTCTTCAAGCATTTTATTTATCTCCCTTGCAATGTTACTTCATAGGTAGCATGAAAAATCTTTATGCAAAAGGTTTCTATGTTACAAGATTCACCGTCATATACCTTTAGCCATTCTCTAAAATGAGCTTAAAATTTCAGCCAGGAAATTATAAAACACAACATTTTAATGTATAGTTTTGTTTTAGAAAAAAATTATATCAGCAGAATTTTGGAATTTGGATACTTAAAACTCTTAATAGTAAGACACTCAGTTTCAATTAAGAACAGCTAACCTTTAGAAAAGAGCAGTGAAAAAAGGGGAATGGCAGGGACTTCTATTATTATTATTGTTGTTGTTATTATTATTAATTTATTTTTAGTTATGGTGCTCAATGTGTCACCAAACAGTTAAACAAGTGACAGAATAGAAGAGAAAGGAGATATTCTTGGTGGCTCAACGCCTTCCTTTACTCTACTCCCACCCACACTTCACCAGTCATCTTTGCCACAAAACCTTTCCTGGGTCTTTAAAGCTTGGCCCTGTGGGTAACTCTTCACAAAGCAGTCAGTGTGTGTCTTCCTCTTGACTGTGAATCCCTGAGGGACTGTTCTGGGTATTTAACAGCATTCTTGACATATGATAAGAGCAATATTCACCGGAGTAACAGGCAGACAAAAGGCTGCTCTGTGCAATGTTCTTGGTCACTCCTGGAATTGCAATTGCTCATTGTCTTACCTATGCCTACATCAGCCCAGTCCAACCCAAAGTAGAATACAAAAGGCACAAGAGAAATTACTTGGCTGAGATGTCAAAGTTTTAAATTATTAACTTTGTATAAGAAAAAAAAATAAAGCAGTAATTTAAAAAATCTTAATGGGCATTAGAGAAAGTTTAAAGATATACAGGTATAAATAAAAAATAACACTGGGTAGTGGTCCAAAAGTTCAACACTCTGCTCCTCCAGCGTGACCTTGCGCTAATCACCTGATGCCAAGCGTCAGTTCCTTTAGCTGTGAAATGGAGACTATGTGGCTAGTTTATCTCACTGGGTTTGATCTCCTACAGAGAAGATCAAAGAAGTTAATGACTGAGAGGTGGGTAGGGAAAGTACTGAAAATAATGAAAAGCAGCATTATTACTGCTCATCACACTCAGCAAGTATTTGTTGAGAACCTCCCCACTGTGTAAGGTGCTGGGGTGAAGAGTCAACTTTTTTCTTCATCGTAAGTTCACTATTAATCACTTCCTATTATGTTAGGAATTTAAAACTAGAATGTTAATTTAAAAATTCTACTTGAATGTAGAAAAGCAAAGGGTAATAATCTAAGTTTCATTTGATGAGGCCAAGAAAGGCTGAAGAAGATAAAAATACAGTATGTAGCCAAGTATATTCTTAGGTGATTTCTAAATACAATATCATAAATATTATCTTTTTATAAATTCCAGTCACAATTTACCAAGTAGCTTGAACAACTTTCTGCTTTATCGGTATAATATCTATGCTTTCCAGTCTAAGGACAATTTGGAGATTTGTCTTTCTCTTAGAGGTTTTATAAATTAAGTAAGATTTAAAAAAAAATCATTGATAATTCATTAATAGCTTTTAACATTGATTAAAAATATAAACACTCAAATTATAATGATCATATACATGTATTAAAACACAGAAGTACAAATATCATACCTAAAATAGCTAAGCATTGCACAAGTAATTATTACAAGCCCACAGGAAAAGCTCAATATTAGATACCTTAAATTGTTTACAAGAAATCCTTGATGTTAAGATCCGCTAATGGGTCCTTTGCTGGAGGTTTCTTGGGACTCTGAGTGGCAGGTGTAGGGCTTGGAGAAAGCTAATGGGGAAAAGCCAGCCCCAGAGAGAAGAAATAGAAAGCAAACAAGAAAGATAGATAAGCATTAGGCAGAGCACGCACCACCGAAAACACACATGCGGAAGATTAGATGGCTAAGGGTTTACAAAATCTACTTTGTTCTACTTAGTCACAGTGTTGTGCTTAATTTTGGACTTGTAAAATACACTTCAGATATTTGGCTTTTCTGAAATTCTTTCATATCAGATGCAGCCAAAGAAAAATTGGAGGACTCTGGTAGAACAATATGGATATGAGTTAGAGAAGATGTGAAAGACTAGTCACATAAAGATACTATGAATATACAATGAGCAAAACAAAATAATCAATTTCTCTGTACACAAGCATTTTGACTTTGGGCTATTAGTACCACTAAACTAATGAAGGAAATTTAAAGGACTTTTTTTTTTTTATAGGGAAAGTGAGTTTGAAGGAAACATTGAAGAGTAACAGTTTGCAGAAAGCCACAGAAGAAAGTACTTAAAATTATTAGCTAAATATACTAGGATTTCATATAAAGCATTTAAAGTGAAAACCAGTCCAGTTTGGGGCACTGTCTGTCTCAGAGGAGCAAACAGTTTCCTAGTTATAAATGTCACTAAATTCCAACATCGCCTGTCCAACTTGCAGAAAAGACTAATTATTCAATACTATAGGAAATAATCATACTGAACTTGCAGTAAAGGCAGCAAAGAATTGCTTTACCTGGTTTCTGTTTGACACCTAAATTATTTCATTGTGTGACAGAAATAGGTTCTGGGATCAGGCTTCTGCAGGAATGCTAGGGGACAAGGCCTTGATTTGGTTATGTAATCTATGTAGAATAGTAACCTTTGAACCTAATTAATCGCCAATGCTCATATGATAGAAACCTAAGAAATCTGGGATTTCAGGGCAGGGATATATGTTTTTACTGGTTCAGTAAACAGCTCCAGAAAAAAGCATTTTCAGATGTGTTCCTATGTCCAGAAACTATTGACTGACTGCAGAATCTGTCAGTCAAGTTTCCATTTAAAAAACTCGATTCATACTCCATAGGAAGATCAAGAAAAAAATGACTATAAGGGTTGGAGTTGTTTGGAAGATAAGAAACTCAAGGACTGATTCATAATTAATAATTAGGTGAGATGATAACAACATCGTAATACCAACCAATTGAGGAATAATGGGATTGTCCAGGCATCCCATCAGTAATGAAAAGCTAATCTGTTCTCTGAAGCTACAAGTCATGTTTATTATCTAGTATAATCAACTATGCTTCATCTCTGATATAGGATATACATCTAAAAATTATATAAGCATGACATGCCATTTTCTAAATTATTATAAATTTGGTTAAATGATTAAAACATTGTTTTCATCATATACTCTACTTCTCAAGTTTATTCTTTGAATTAAGTAAACAAATTGATACTATGTAACACTGGCAGTATGCTAAAAAACAACTACTTTAAATAATAAAGCTGTATTAACTTATTTGTAAAGTTTTCAGCACACCAAGTTCATTAAAATAGAAACATTTTTCTTTTTTCAGAAAGGCGGTAAATAGTCATGGATATATTCAACCATCAAGGTAACACACCTGATAAATGAGATCCTTCTTAGAAATTAAAAATATCTAGACTAAATTTAACCTTACTATTATCCCCAAAACTTTCCTCACTCTCCCCAAAAAGCAACTCTAGGAAGGGTTCATTGTCTCAGATGAGACTAGAACATTTCTCATGAAGATAATGCTTTAGTTATGGCATTGAAGGCCAGGGTTCCTCACATTTTAAATTTATCTCTTTGAACACCTAACACCATTCTCTCTCCTGGTCACTGTGGCTTTGAGGGATTAAAGTAAAAAAGTTGAAAGTATGTTTTGGGAACAGATAGAAAATGGATTTAGAGATGATTTAAGGAACAAAGGGGATTCATGTACATTCAGAAAGTTCACAGAAGGAATCCTATAGATAAGGCAATATAAATACCCTTTGGTAAGTTAAACTATAGAAGTAAAAATGTTTACTGATATTGTTAAAAGGTATTTGACTTATTTGCTTTAGTTTGCTCAGCATGGTGCTAGTGAAGTTGTATCTTGGTGTTCTGACTATATCTAAGTCAGTTTCTCATGGTGAAAACCTCCTTGGTTCTACATACTATACCTCCAACAGACAATTTTTAAGAGAACTCAAGAAAGGGTGACTCATCAGCATGACTATCACTACAAGCAGCAAAAGCAGTTCTACAAAGTGCACATATTTTAGCACCTTTGTTAATGAAGGTAGCACAATGTTGAGTAAGAAATTGGGCCTCACCTAAAGAGAGGTTTGCCTTTTCTTCTGGGTACCCTCTAAACCTTTGGAATTTCCCAAGTGACTTTGTTAGTAAGGTTGGATTTTTGAAAGCACACCTGAAAGGTTATGCTAACAAGATAACTCACAATGGGGGCTAGCCGTGACAGAAAAACCAACCGTGTGATTTGAGAGTTGGGTCTTTGGGCCACATGATATCACTCTGAATTTTAGGGAGGAGTGAGGGTGGATAGATTAAGTTCAACCCCATTGGCAAAAATTCTATTAATCTTTCCTACATAATGAAACCTCAATAAAAACTGAGCACACTGAGCTTTCTGGGTTAGCAATACTGCATGAATATTGTCACACATTGATGCCAGGTGGTAAACCCATCCCTGAGGACAAAGAAGCTTCATGCTTGGAACCCTCCCAGAATTCAACCTATGTATCTCTTCTTTTGGCTGGATCTAATTTGTATCCTTTCACTATAATAAAACTGTAATTTTGAATTTAGTGCTTTCCTGAGTTCTCTGAGTCATACTAAGAAATTATCTAATCTGAGGGTGGTCCTGGGAACCCTCAAATTTGTAGGCAGCTGATCTGAAGTGAACATGATCCACGGGGCTCCCAAACTTGTGGCTGGTCTGAAGTGAGGGTAGTCTTATGGGGACTGCTCCCTTAGACGTTACAGTTTGGCAAACTCACTGAGGTTAGTGTTACAAGTCTTGGGCAAACTTGGTAGTCTGGAGGACTGTGTCCCTAACCTTGAGTTTGGCTAACTCTGGAAACACATAATAAAACTGTGGATCAGAAGTACTCATTTTTCTGGAATAAGTGCATAGATACTTTAAATGCCTGGTTGTCCTCAGGAACCATTCTGAATGACGTAGGAGAGGAATGGTGGGACTTTAAGACAGGTAGTTATGTCTATCCTTTTTCTCAAAACCTCACAGTATTGCTAGTCTGTCTTCCATGCTCCCTTTACTTCTGAAGCAACAGATAGGATATTAGGCAAAAACATTTCAACCGTTTTCCACATGACAGGTTAATACTTAGCAATGAATGTCTTCGTTCTGTGGACATTTACACGGACCTGTGTGCCGGGTACAGCTGCAGCTCCAAAGGGTGGCCTCATCATGGGCTGTGCAAACATGACTGGCTGCTGCGGCATCATGGGCATGCCCGTCCCAGCCGGAGGCTGAAAAGGAACAGGGGTTCACAGCGCGAGTGGAATCCACTATGGCAAGGCCCTAGCAGTGATGTCTTTAGTATGCTCCTGAAAAATCCTCAGGACTCCAGGACCATGAGAAAGTGTAATTTGTGCTTCGACGCTGGAGGATGGCAGAGAATCACGGAGGCACCGTAGAAGCGGGGCTGGCCACATAGCATCCTCATCCCAACCAGGCTTTGTTGTTATTTGCCTTCTGTAAGCATAATTCTTAAAGAGATAAAACCTTGTTTCGTTATGGATGATGGCCCTAAAATTTGCTAGTGATGAAAGTGGCAAGTGAAAAGTCCTAGTATAGGGATTAAGAGTAGATTTTGATGATTGAGCTAAGAATGCTTGATAAATATTACTCCAAAAATAACATAACAATGCACTATAGAAATTATTTTGATAGAAATGATTTTAACTATTTTGTATGTGACTTTATCATGTCATGTGTAGACTACCTATGTCCAAAGCAGATGAGGCAACTTTTTAAGTTTTACCTTACTGCATTCTGGGAAGGATTATATTCCATGGCAGTATTTTTTAATCTGGGATTGGGCAATTGGGCAAAGGCCTTAGAAATGTCAATTACACTTTTTAGCGCGGGTTGTCACTCACCATTCCAAACCCTGCTCCTGGCTGTCCAACAGATGGGGCCCCAGCACCAGGAGGAACTGAACTGGTTGGAGGTACAGCTCCTTGCTACCAAAAAAACCACAAGACAAACGTACACACAAAGTAACAACCAAAAGGAAAGAACCAATGTAATTTTGTTTAAAATGACAATATAATTTTAAAATGCATACTCCTTAGGTATATGTAGATATGCAAAGAATTTTCAAATTTCAGTTTCAAATTAAAAAAAAAATGGGTCTAGCACCATGACAATTATATGAACATACTTACCAAACTGATGTTCACTGTTGTAGTGCTATTTGGGCTCGTTGGCTAGCTGATTAGTTATAGTATAGGGTTTCCCCTCTACCGCCTTATATATCTCTCTTCCACCCTCATGATAAATGAGCCAAATTTATCTAAGCTTTTCCTTTGCTCACCTAAGGATACACACTTTCCCAAAAATGTATACACACACTTTGAATAATTATAAAGGCAGTGTTTATATATACTTTTTGATTTTAGAAAAAGGAGAGAGAGAGAGAGAGAGAGAGAGAGATCAATGTAAGAGAGAAACATCAATAAGTTGCCTCTCATACGTGCCCTTATCGGGCATCAAACCCACAACCTGTGTGCCTTGACCAGAAATTGAACCCGCAACCTTTTGGTGTATGGGTTGATGCTCCAACCAATAGAACCACCTAACCAGGGCTCCCCATTTTTAAATTATTCTTTTTTTGTGTTGTACTTGCTTTTCTCTGACTTGAGTGTTGTACATTTGCACAATGGCCAAAATTCTTAGTTTTAAGAAGCACTTAAAAGACTGCACACACATATCCCATTTCAGATACAGGTCTGGTAGTTTTCAGTCATACACCCAAACCCTCTAATATTTCCCTTATGTTTAAAATTAACCATACTGCGATGCCTTAAATTTAAAGTTAACAATTAGAGCAAAACTCTAATTAAAAAAGGAAATATTACAGTGATGTCAGCAAAAATGGTGAAGTAAGGAACTTTAAAAGCCACCCCCAACCCCCAAAACAATAATGGCTAAACAAGCAAAAAGTCATTATCAACTATTTGGAACTCTGGAAACTAAATAACAGTTTAAGCAACCTAGAAGGTACTTATTCAAGAATATTAGTTGAATCTTACTAAGAATAGTGAACTTTGAGACATTTTAACTTAATCTAGTTCCATCCACTGTTTTCTACTTAAGCTGTAGTCTTGAAAATAACAGCACACATTCCCAGTAATAGTACCAGAGGGAAGCAGAATATATTTAATTATTTGTTTTGTTCGGTCTGGGTGGATCCCTGGAAAGATTGGCTCAAAAGTTTGTCTTTGTCTTGCCAAACTGGGAATGCACCTAGTGTTAAAGCTGCTGTCTTAAGTCACTTGTGGAAAATATTTACAAGCAAATAGTTCAGATGTTGCTGTCTGAGGCAACAGATAACAGTTAGGGCAAATAGTAGACTAAGCAAAAAGCTTGGGAGGAAAGGCTGGAGAATGAGATGCTTTAGGGATTTAGACTTTGAAGAGCTTAGACATACTCCTGGAAATTTAGAAGGCCATGTACATGCCTAGGAAAGACTTGAGAAGTCCTCTGGCTCACCTTGATGCTTTGAGTAAGCAGTAGGTGATTGCTAAGGTAGAGTTGCAAACTGCCTGGTTGAGTTTGAAGACATGCTGCAACACACACTCAGAGCTCCTCTATAAAAGCTAGGAGATAATTTATATTCTGGGAGTTTTATATAATTATCAACTGACCTAAACTTAGATAAAGAAACAGAGACTTCAATGGTCACACTTGACAAAGAACACACACTACAGAATTAATTCAGAATGGTCACTAAACAAAAAAACAAACAACTAAAAAAGTAGCAACAACAAACCTTTGGGGGAAGGGGTAGAATCTGATTTTGAGTTGCCACATTATAATATTCAAAATTCCCAGGTTTCAACAAAAAATTGTGAGGCATACAAATGGGAATGTATAGTTCATATGCTGGAGAGAGATCTCAAATCAATTACTTAAACTTCCATCTTAAGAACAAACTAAATCCAAAGTAAGCAAAGGAAGTAAGTAATAAATATTAGACTAGAGATAAATGAAATAGAGAATAGAAAAACAAAGTAGAAAACAGAAGAAATAAAAAGCTGATTCTTTGAAAAGATCAATGAAATAGACAAACTTGCAGCAGACAAACCAAGAAAAAAGAGTGAAACTTATCAGAATGAGGAATGGAAGTGGGGACATTACTACCAACCTTGCAGAAAGAAAAATGATTGTAAGGAAATATTATGAGAAATTATATACTAAAACATTAGATAACCCAGGTAAGATTATAAAATTCTTAGAAATACACAAACTACAAGAAGAAATAGAAAATTTAAATAGATGTATAGCAAGTGAAGAGGCTGAGTCAGTAATCAAAAACTTTCACCATAGAAAAGCCCAGAACCAGATAGCTTCACTGGTGAATGCTTTTAAATGTATGAAGAAGAATTGATAGCAATCCTTCTCAAGCTCGCTCTCTCTCTCTCTAAAAAAGAACATTTTAAATCATTCTTTAATGCCAATTATTACCCTGATACCTAACCCAGACAAGAACATCATAGAAAAAGGAAACTATAGATCATTATGTTTTATGAACACTGATGCAAAAATTCTCAACAAAATACTAGCATACTGAATCCAGCAACATATTATACACCATGGCCACGTGAGGTTTAACCAAGGAATTCGAGGTAGGTTCAATCAATATAATATGTTATATTAATAAATTTAAGAAAAAAATCTCACATGATCATCTCAGGAGATGCAAAAAAGGCATATGACAAAATCCAACACCCTTTCATAGACACAGCAAAAACACTCAACAAACTAGGAATAGAAGCAAAATTCCTCAACCTGATAAAAGGCACCTAAGAAGAAACTATGCTTAACATCATACTTAATATTGAATGACTGAAAGCTTTCTTCTTAATAACAAGACAAAGATATACTGGATGTTCTAATCAGGGCAATTAGGTAAGAAAAAGAAATAAATATCAACCAGGTAAGAATGGAAGAAACATACTTATATGGTCAATTAATCTACGACAAAGGAGGCAAGGATATATAATGGAATAAAGATAGTCACTTTAGCAAGGGGTGCTGGAAAAATTGGACAGATACATGCAAAAAATTAAATTGAACCACTTTATTATACCACATACAAAAATAAACACAGAATGGACTAAATCCTTAACCCTTTGCACTCGCTTGCTTTTTTCTCGATTCCTTTATTCTACTCGGGATTTAATTTTTTAAATACCCCAGATTTTACAAAGCGTGGCAATAGAATAAAAAACTGGAGTTTCTTTTCATACAAACTTATTTATTTGGATTTTTTTATATTTCAAATTATTGATACATTCAAAGAGTATAAAAAGAGCTGCTACCGATGCTAACCGTGTCGAGTCACACTTGATATCCGAGTGCAAAAGGTTTTAAACCTAAGACCTGAAATCATAAAACTCCTAGAAGAAAATATAGACAGTAAACTCCTTGACTTTACTCTTGGCAATATCTTTTTGGATAAGTCTCCTTGAACAAAAGAAAAACAAATGTGACTATATCAAGCTAAAAAGTTTTTGCACAGCAAAGGAAACCACTAACAAAACAAAGAGACAAGCTACTGAATGAGAGAACATATTTTCCAATGATACATATGATAAAAGGGCAAAAGACGTGAATAGACATTTCTCTAAAGAGGACATACAATGGTCAATAGACATATGCAAAGATGCTCAACATCACTAATCATCAGGGAAGTGCAAATTAAAACCAAATGGGATATCACCTCCCACCTGTCAGAAAGATTATCATCAATAAATCAACAAACAAAAAGTGTGGGTGAGGAAACTTGTGCACTGTTGGTGGGACCATAAACTGGTGCAGCAACTGTGGAAAAGAGTATAGAGGGTCCTTTAAAAATTTAAAATAAAGCTTCCTCATGAACCAGCAATTCTACTTCTGGGTATTTATCTGAAGAAACCAAAACAGTAATTTGCAAAGCTACGTGCCCCCCATGTTCACTGCAGATTTACTAGTTATAGCCAAGATATGGAAGTAAGTGTCCGGTCATCCATTCAAGCAATCAAAGCGTAATATGCTAATGATATGCTAAGGCCTCTCAACCGCTTGCTATGACATACACTGACCACCAGGGGGCAGACAATCGACCAGTTGACCAGTTGCTATGATGTGCACTGACCACCAGGAGGCAGATGCTCTGACTGGTAGGTTAGCTTGCTGCTGGGGTCTGGCTGATAGGGGCTGAGCCAGACGGGCTGGACACACCCTGGAGCCCTCCCATGGTCCCTTTCTGGCTGGCCAAGCTCCCACGTCCTCCCCCGGCTCTGATTGTGCACTGGTGGGGTCCCTCGGTCTGGCCTGCGCTCTCTCACAACCTGAGCTGAGGGACCCCCCCACCCCAGTGTACGAATTTTGTGCACCAGGCCTCTAGTATATATATCTATTTTATTGCTGAGTAATATTTCATTATATAGATAGATAGATATAATGAAATATTATTCAGCAATAAAATGGAATGAAATCTTGCCATTTGTGGCAACATGGATGGACCTAGAAGGCATTATGCTAAGTGAAGTCAGACAGAGAAAGACAATTATCATATGATTTCATTTATATGTGGAATCTAAAAAAACAAAGCAAATGAATAAACAGAACAAAAAAGAAACAGACCTATATATAGAGAGAATAAACTGATGGTTGCCAAAGAGGAGGGGATGGGAGGATTGGATAAAACATAAATAAAAAGGGAAAAGAAAGAAAGAAATCAAACTATCTCTATTTGTAGGTGACATGATTTTATGGATAGAAAGTCCTAAGGAATCCATACACACAAAAAAACGTATCAGAGTTAATAAATAAGTTTAGCAAAGTCATAGGATATAAAATCAATATACAAAAATCAGTTCCCTGTACACTAGCAATGAACAATAAAAAACACAATTACAAAAACAATTTCATTTAGAGTAGCATTAAAATTAATAAAGTACTAAGCAATAAATTTACAAAGAGAAGTACAAGACTTATACACGACAACTATAAAGCAATGTAGAAATAAATTAAAGAAGACTTAAATAGAAAGTATGCTGTGTTCATGGACTGGAAGGGTAGAGGGAAAGCTATTTTGCTCCCCCTACAAGTATTATATTTCAGATTTACTCTTTACTCATCATTTCAACAGGATAGGTTTGGTAAGCTATTCACCAGACCCAGAATTATATAATTTATTGGAACCATGCCATTTATCAGAATTGTAAATAATAATTGTATTATTTACCTGAATTATATCATTGGGACTTAAGGAAATAAAAGAAACAAGGTTTTTATTAGTTATCAAAACAAAATGAGCTTGGGTCAAATAATTTCAAGAGAGTCTCAATTTGTCATTTTGCTTAAATGGTAGATTAACTAAAAAATTTCCTCTCCAAATATTATTTTTCCTAAGGTTTTAAATTGTTTTCTTTTTCAACCTTAACTGAATATTTTATCTATCGGCATATAAAGATTAGTTGTTTTTAGGGAGAGAAATGCAGATTCTGTGATTTCCTGTAAAATGCACATATTTCTGAATTGCAAGCACCTTCTCACTTTGTATGATGGAAACTTGAGAGGCCTGTTGTGCATTGGAAAGCAGGACTAAGAGGCTCTGGAAATGCAGGGCTCTCAATGGCTAATATGACAGAGCCCGGCCAGCAGACAGATTCCAAACAGTCAAGTCCTGTTAAGGTTTCTAGATCTAATTTCAGTTCTCTGATCTGAAACATTTTATAGCTGCACCTCCAAGCCACAAATGAGGGGAATTCGAAACAAATCTGGAAAACAACTTTAGCTCTTGTTTACAGATAAAACCTTTAAAAGGCACCCTCTCTTCTGTCCCTTCAACTTCCTACTCAAAGGTAAAGGCCTGCGGAAGACCAGGAAAATTTGGCAACACTGCTTTGCTGCTTCTGAAGCACAAGTCTTGGCTGTCTCTCTTCCTTTCCTTGGATATTCTTAGAAAAAGAAACTTAAACATATTTTAAGGAATAGAAAAATGGGAAAATAGGATGGAGGGAAGCCAGAGGCCCTTGGAGTGATTTCTGAGGTACAAGCAAAGCCAAAGCTTTGCTAAGAAAGAAGAGCTTTGTCCTAACTGCAGTAAGTGGTAGTGAATTTGTCTAGACTGCAAATAAGGCTGAGAGTTAATAAAGGTAAAATCACTCTGCTTTCGAGAGGCTTTATAGTGTTGCCCGAGTGTTAAGGAAAATAAACAAAGGAAATAGAACTACAGGGGGTCTGGCTGTAGCCGGGGCCAGCGGGGCGCACCTGCTCCCCGCTGTTTCCGCAGCCGGAGGCGGCCGGGCAGCAGGGCCTTCGCCTCAGGCTGCAGGCTGCGCAGGCTGCGTGGTGATGGAGGTACTGGGAGTCGCGCTCTTCCTGTGGGGCTTCTTCCCGCCTCCTGTGCGCTCCTCCTCCCAGCCCCAGCCCTCGGCAGGAGCCAGTTCCAATTGGACCAAGCTCCCCCCACCTCTCTTCAGGAAAGTTGTTACTACGCTGATCCATGCCTTGAGAGATGATTTTGTGTTTGGGTCAAAAGGTGTGAAATTTATGCCCTACACAACTTATCTTGTGGAAAAAGGAGCATCTCACAGTTTTGTGGCTGAAGCAAAGCCACCTACAGTTACTATGCCTCGAATCAAGGTTCCATCCCCGGCCGGGTCGGGCCTGTGCAAGAGGCAACCAATTGATGTGTCCCCTCACGTGTTTCTCCACCCTCCCTTTTCCAGTCTTTTAAAAGGAAAAAAATATCCGCAGGTAAGGGTTAACAAATGTGTGTGTGTGTGTGTCTGTGTGTGTGTGTGTGTCTGGTTTTTATAGCTGTTGTTTTCTGGGGAAAGAAATCCGTGGTTTGTTATTAATTGGAAAACAAAACCAAGTTGTAAAATTATTTACATAGTCTGTTACCAGTGTGGTGAAAAATGTATCTTTGTATAAATTTGGTTGTACACCTACAGAAAAATATGGAAGGGTACTTGCCAAAAAGCTTATCGGGTGGGGAGGTATACCGCCTCATATTCTTCTTCCCGTGGTACCGTCAGAGACAGGATCATGGGAGGGACTTCCTTATCTAGGCACAGTCATGCCGATCCATCCAGAGTAAAGGCTATCTCTGCACCCATCTTTGCCAGCAGGTCCCTGCCCAGCAGCGGGACTGGGCAGTCTGGTAGATACAGGAACTCATGAACTACCTGGTGGCTCCCAACGGGCATTGTCGGGGGCCACAGAATGGTCTACGGGTTTTGGTCCAGGTAGTCCCCACAATGGTGACTTCTCGTCCTGATAGTGGTACCACCTTATGTGTCACTACAGAATGTTCGGCCCCGGTGTCTACCGTAAACTTGACTGTTTGGCCCCCAACCTTCACTTTGACCATGGGCTCATGGGGGCCAAGTTGGATAGAGCTGGTCTTTCCTAGTCGGAATGTACTCCTGCCAGGCCGACCTGGTAGGCCGCTAGTGGGTCCGCCCCGTAGCGGCTGGGTGGAACAGAAGCTCCTGGCTTCCCCTTCTGACGGCTGGGGCACCCAGTTTTCCAGCGCCCAGGTTCCTTGCAGGAGGCACATTGGTCACGTCTCGGGCCCTTTCCTTCCTGGTTCTTTAGTCCCTCGTTGTCTCTGTCTGGGCTCTTCTGGCAGGGCTGGTTGCCTCAAGGCAGCAGCCAGGAGAGCCCCCTCCCTTTGCATTCTTCCTTCTTCCTCCTCCTTGGTAGTGCGGTCTCGGTTCACAAAGACCTTGTTGGCAATTTCTATCAGTTCAGTGGCATTCTTTCCGGCCATCCCCTCTCATTTTTGAGGTTTCTGTCTGATGTCGGTTTGAGCCTACCCCACAGAGGCAGCACTGACCATGCGCTGGCTTTAGGGGCCTCGGGAGTGTAGACTCTGAAGGCCTCGCAGAGTCTCTCATAAAAATCTGCCAGACTCTCACCCCATTTCTGCAGGACCTTAGAGGTCTTCGCCATGTTTGTAGGCTTCTTGGCCCCTGCCCTGATCCCTTGGAGGAAGGCGAGTCGATATCTTTGTAGACGACTTCTTCCCTCCTCCGCCTTTGGGTCCTAGAGTGGTTCTCCCTCAGGCGAGACTTCCCGTGCCCGGGCTTCTCCAGGTAGGTGTCCAGCTGGGGCTTGAGTCTGGAGCCATTTCCTGGCTTCAGCGACTATTCGTTGGCGTTCTTCTGTGTTGAACAAAGTGAGGAGGAGCTGTTTACATTTGACCTGGGATGGGAGGGGGCAATGAGTCTGAAATATGGATTCTAGGAGATCAACCATTGCCTGAGGTGTTTCGGGATATGGCAGAATGTGATGTTCCCAGTTGAGGAGGGGAGTGGTGGAGAATGGCTGATACTAGAAGACTCATCCCCCTTCTGGTAGGGTCCCATCAGGGCCTATTCTCTGTGGACCCCCTATCTCCCGCAATGGCATCTGCATTGCTCCTGGGGGTCTTGGTCCTTGGGCTTGGGCCGCTGACCCAGGATGTCTTCCCACAGGCTCAGGGGACCCTGGTTGTGGCGGCGGGCTAGCTGCAGGCAGGGGTGAGATCGATGGCTGCGGGCTATCCGGCAGGTGAGGTTCCCCATCTTCAGGTAGTGCGGCATTGGCGCGTATGGTGGCAGCAGTGAAATAGCTTCCTCTGAGTCCCCTTGTAATAGGGGGAGCCTCTGTACTTTTCGTGAAGTCTTCCTTTCACTTTGAGCCACGAGGACCTTACACTGTCCCTGACCAGTAATGCAGAACCGGACCCAGGAAGGTTGATCGGAGCTATTTCCAAGCATTGGTCTATGGAAGGAAACTGGTCCGCGTGGCCGGGGCTTCCAGTGACGACCCCATATACAGTAGGGACCATGGGGACATCAAGAGAGCCTTCAGAGGGCCATCCTACACCAAAGGTGGGCCACTCCAATTCACAGAGGGTGCGCAGCTTTCCGGGGGTCAATTTGACCCCATAATCTCCTGAGAACCCTTTCTTAAAGTTTTTAATCATACATTCCAGACCTGTAGGTTGTACGGAACGCCACCCTCGCCCCCCCATGATGGTGTCCAAAATGATGAACTAAAACCCTCCCAGGGAACGGTGTTGCGAAACAAACTATGGGGAGCTCTTCCTGTCGTCCACCTGGCCACTCCCCTCGCAGGGAATTAAGTGCCTCTTAGCATTGGCAGGGCAGTATAAGCACCTGACCCAGATCAGGTTCGCCGGGAGGGACAGTGTCCCCCAGAGCCTGACACTGCCCTAAGCCATATGAGGTCACCACAGAACCGCAGGTTGGGACTCACTCATGCTGACGCCATGGGGCACAGTCACTGACACACACACATGCACACAGATTCACACAGAGTTCCAGACTCCCACCCCAGGAGTCTCCTATCCTATGCGGTGACCACACTGCTCAGGAGGTGATCAAGCTGCCCTTCTGCCTTGTAGGCGGGCCTGAACTCGGTCCAGGGTCCCCGGGGACACTTACCAGTCTCATGTCCTGGTCCTGGCAGACTTTACTGTCTTCCCTAGAGGCCGTTCGAGGACAGCAGTGGCCGGCTACTTTCGGGCCCGGCGAGGGTCAGGGTCCAGTGAAATCACCAGCGTCGTGCCTTCCTGTCCTTCACGGGGACCCGAAATTAGCGGCCTCCTCTGATGGCTTCCGACAATGGTGGCGCAAAGGGCCAGAGTGGTTGTTGGCTTCTCAGAAAACAGGGAAACAAATGTGATGGCAGAAATCAGGCTGGGCAGAAGCGTCAATCCAAATGCACTCGGAGGTTCAGAAAAAGACTTCTGTTTGCACCGCTGCAGGCTCAGGGGAGTTCTCTCCAGAGTCTGAGCCCTGCAACCGGGTTCTGACCTTTTTTCATACATGATAAGCTTCCGGGTATTCAGGGGTCTTTCCACACATGTGGCAGCCTGGGTGGTTGGCTGCGCATCATGCGAGAAGCAAGCGAGATTACAGAAGCCAAGAGGATGGTTCTGGTGGAGCAAGTAAGGGGAGGGTTATCTGCTCTCGGCTTGCCTTCTCTCTCTGAGGCCAGAGTCAGGAGGGCCACTTCTTCTTTCTGATTGAGTGCCACTCACTGGTCCGCCTCCACACAGGGAAGGGTGCTCTCCAGGGCGCTCAGGGGTCACTGAGCAGACAAGGAACCCTCACTCTCAGCCCACAGCCCACAGACCACAGTCACCCTTCTCCTACCCCCTGTGAAACAGGCAGGGTTGGGGGAGGGGAGGAGAACGCCATTGCCCTGAACCCCAGCAGTTTAGAGGAGACCTTACCCAGGGACTGAGGGACACTCGGTGCTCAAGGGCACAATTGTGGGGAACTGTCAGGAATTGGCCCTAAAGGAACCTGTGGCCACTGTCACTAATCCTGGGACAGGCGTCCACAGCGCAAGGCCAGCTGCTGACCAGGTCTCCTCTCCAGGCGCAAGCCTCAGGCTCACTCAGGGCTCTTACAGACCTACAAGGACTGCACAGGACGCCAACGTGCGGTGCTCAAGCTTTATTGCAGACGCTGGCCAGCGAGCTGTAGTGTGAAAACACCCACAGTGCGCACCCTGGATGTGGGGCAGGACCCCTGCAGCTGCTCAGAAGTGTGGGCTTGAGCTCTGCCAGCCGGATATGGTGACTTTTTGCAGGTGTTTCTTCATGTTGCCTGAGTTGTTACAGGGGTCCGAAGGCTGACTTGGTGTTTACTCCCCACTAACGTGCACTTCATTGATTGTAGTGGTCTGGACAGTTCTCACATTCGTGGCTACACCGAAGAGGAGTGCAGCTATGACTGCAAGCATGCGACCAAAAATGACTCTCAAATATACCACTGACATACGACTTGCCCTCACCGCCTTCTTCTTGGAGGGGGTCCGCTGTCCACACTCCCTCCGGCACCGGTGTTTATGCACAGGGGAGGGTCATAGCCTACATGGCAATGGCAGTTCCTGTTATTGTTGCACAACCCAATGCCCTAGGCTCCAGGGCGGCAACCACAGATTCCTTCATTGTTACTGTTAACTTGTTAATTGTTGTCTGTTAACTATCCTATACCCAGCAAAAGAAGCAAAAGAAAAAAAGAAAAAAAAAGAAAGAAAGAGAACTACAGGTAACTCTGCCCTTCTAATAAATTATTTCTGTTCTAATTTCCCTTTCCAGAGCTGCTGTAGCTATTTTATGTCTCTAAGTTTCTGGAGCTTACTAAAAATTTAAAGTTTTCCGCTTCCTAAAAAAACCCAAAAACATATGGAGTTTTGAGGTTTAAAAAATGAGACTATTAATTTCAGTCTCAGTGATGGTGCCTGCCAATCAGATAAATGGCAGCCTTGCTGCCCTGAAGAAGCAAAGCAGTTAAGTATTTGATGCATTCACCACCTGTAGGGTTCGAATCTTGACCTCAGGGGAGGTAATGGGCAGGGAAGGTCTCCAACCTAATACTATTTTTAAAGTACTTCTCTCTTATTTGCCTTCTTGGTTAATGGCCTCTTCGTTTAGCAAACTGTCCCATATAGAAACTTGGGCAACCACTGTCTTGGTGGCTTCATTCACAACCACCCACAACTGTGTGGATTCTACCGGAGAGTTTTCTTTCTTGTCTTCCTTCCCCCTCACTTCAAGCTCTCAACCATTTTTTTTTTTTTTTTAACCTACAGCTGATCTACCAAATATCAGTACTTCACCACCCTTTCTCTACTCCCCTCATTCCATCTTAGATACTGCTATCACCTGGACTGCCCTGAAATTAACTTGTTAAAGAACAATTAAAAACTCGATCCTGCCTGGGCTGGAGTGTCTCAATGGTTGAGCTTCGACCTATGAGCCAGGAGGTCACGGTTCGATTCGTGGTCAAGACACATGCCCCGGTTGTGGGCTTGGTCCCCAATGGGGTGTGCAGGAGGCAGCCGATCAATTTCTATCTGTCCCTCTCTGTACCTCTCTGAAATCAATAAAAATATATTTGAAAAACACGCACAAAAACAACAACTTGATCCTGCTGAAAAGGGCACCACCATTAATGTATGAACTTCTCAGAGCAGCACGCAAGGCCTCTTTAATTTTGCATAGAATAGAATAGGAAAATTAGTTCCTTTAATTTGGTAACGATACTATAAATTGTGAGATTTAATGTGATCAGATAGTATCCAAGATCGGTGCTGAAGAAGCTTTTTCTTTCATTGGGGATTTTATACGTTTATTGACTGGCTTTCCCTGTACCCCAAACAAGACAGTGACGCTCAGATGTTTTTGTGTTGAGGAATGGAGTGCAGCTCCCTTTGGTCTCAGCATCTATTTGAGTCACTAACCACAGGTAAATGCCTGGGATCCCAGGGTAAGAATTATATTCCCTTCCACCCACAAACGAGCCCTAGTTTGAACAATAAGTTAAATGGTCATCTTCGTCATACATCAGTTTTAAAGAGAAATTTAGTTTTCTACTAAGTATCCTTTGTAAAATTTAAAATACAAAAAAATGGTCTTCTTAAGCATTGTTTTTAAATAATGCAAAGAAAGATTTAAAGAAATAGATACTTAGATACAACAGGCAATTTTTTCATTGTTATCAGTTAGGAAATCACTTAAAGTTAAGTTCTTTCAGACTTTGAAGTCACCAAGGAAAATATTAGCCCTTGAATTTCCTCTCACGACCACCACTGGCGGGGGTGAGGAGATAAGAGGAAGTGGGTTTCCAGAACAAAATGTATTTTCCTATAGAAACTATGGTATAAATTGTAAACTGTTAGTTCTGCTTAATGGTGAATTTTGACTCAAAAGGCATTATTTAGATTGGTTTGAACTTATTTTTATTTATAAAACTGCTTATATTTAAAAACATTACTATTTATAAAATTATTTAAAAGACAATATGTTCTAAATTCCAAAACTTAGATATTTAAATTAATTTCTGAAACACAATAGTTTTAGTAGAGTCTATCTAAAATGTTTATATTCTATTTATATTAATTCACTTCCATGCATGTTTGTTTGGCTGGGATTGGTGGGTGATAGTTAGAATTAATTCAGGCAATAAGGAGAATACGACATCAAGAAAGCCTTTGAGATGGGTGTGATATAGACATGAAGGTGGTAAGTAAAGGTGAAAAACTGCAAGTGAAATTGGGAAATAGCAACTAGCCTAGTTTTGCTAATAATGGAGCACATTTAGGAAAACAGTAAGTTTTGCTACCCTTGGTATAGTCTTTTTTATGGTAGCAAATTTCATAAAATAATAATTAGTCTTTATTACCAGTGATATGCTATTTCATAGAGTGAATGGTGGTATTAATATATTAATAGAAATTTAATATATCGAAATAAAATCTATTTAAATTTTATAGAAAAGATGGTGTTAGTAGTTTTGATTTTTGAAATGGTGAGAAGAATTAATAGTGATTTAAAATGAAAGTTCACTTACACAGTGGAAAATTGCCCAATCTTTCTGGTAAAAAAAAAAGTTGTCATTACTTAAGACAATCAAGAAATCTGGGCAAGACATATGATAAAATATAGATAATGATCAATGTTATTAAATGATTTTGAAAAATTATTTCCATAATTATACAAATATAAAACAAATATCTCAAGAAGCATATATACTATTTTGAAATAACTAAAATTAAAAAATAGGTCATAATCTTTATCAAGTATAAAGTCAATAAAGTTTGCATTTTGGTAAATATTGCATCTTGCTTATATTTCTTCGGAGTGCATGGAAAAGTACAGTGTCAGTAGCAAAATTAAGCAAAGTGCACTGTGTTGTACACACTGGGAACTGGCAAACTGCCCACACGGCCCCGGCCTCCAGGGGCTACGTACCAAAGGCGCACTGGATGGAACTCCTGCGGACCAGGTTGCTGGGGCCACTTTTGGCTGCCAGTTGGCACCACCGGTCAACTTTTTCTCTCCAGCATTCCACTGAAGATCTCCCCTAAAATCAAGCACGCAAAACACTCAAAAAACACACTGATCAGAAAAGAATGGTGTGTGATTCCTGAGATACTTTTATTTGCGGTTAGAAGCAGTCTGTTTGAGTCCAGTGATAACAAAGAACACAGGTTAAAACTGATAGAAGATGCTTAACATATTGTATCTAAGAAAGCTTAAAAGCATTTGACAAAAATAATTTAGAGTTTGGACCTCAATGATAACAGGAATTTTCTATTACTACTTTTTTTTTTTAATTTAAATTCTTTATTCTTGAAAGTATTACATCAGTCTCCTTTTTTCCCCCACTCCCCCTATCACTTCTAATAGAAAAATATGCCACAAATTTAACTGAATCCTTCACTGGTTATAAAAAATACTAAATAACTGTATCACAAATGCTATATACCAACACTTTGTTGAATTTGAGGTGCATCTATGATGTCCCTTTCTGGATCAACAGAAGGTTTCACACAACTATATCATAACTACAACCTGCATTACAATGACTGTAAGATATCATCCTATATAATCAAAGGATAATATGCAAATTAACCCTAATGGCAGAATGACCAGAATGACTGCTGGACCAGTCACTATAAGGCGCACCTACCACCTTTTGGTCCCTTTCCTCGGCCGGCAGGCTCCAATCGCCTGATAGTGAATGGGGAACCGGGGGTGGGTGGTTGGGGACGTGGGTGGTGCCAGGCCAAGGCCCCTGCCCTGCCAGTCGTGCCACACACAGAGGGTGAACTGCAGCAGGGGCGGGGCCGGTGAGCGGGCGGGAACAGCCGACCTCTCGGGCCCTTCCCCTGGCCATCAGGCACCAATCACCTAATGGCAAACAGGGAACCGGGGGGGGGGGGGGGCGGGGCCAGCTGTGGGCAGCAGGGGAAGATGGCCCTGATCACAGGCCAGGCCTAGGGACCATACCCATGCACGAATTTCATGCGCCGGGCCTCTAGTATATTGTAAAATGGATCCCAATTTCAGATGTTGAAATATGCATCTAAAAAAGGGTACACTGTTTATCATTCTTACTATCCTTCCTTAAAATTGATCCTCCATGAGAGACTTAAAAATCAATGTTAGCTAGGAATGTTGTAATGAGTCTAAAATTTAAAGCTATGAAAGTATTCAAACCACAATTCCCCAGTATTTCTAGACTAGAAGCCCAGTGCATGAAATTCGTGTACTGGTAGGGTCCCCAGCGGCTGCCGACTGCCGGCCGGGGCCTCCCTTCTTTCCCCCGGCTAGCCCTGCCCCCTGGTCGAATTCCCGGACAAACTCCTGGTAGAGGGGACAATTTGTATATTATGCTTTTAGTATATAGGATAAGATTTCATGACAATCTTGGAGACTAAAATATATTATTCCTTTTCATTGTCATAGCCAACAGTTTGGATGTTCCAGTAGAAAACAACAAAAACAAAAACCCAGAATAAAATAAAAACCAATTCTGAAATTACCTAGCCTGAGAATGAGTAATTACTTTAATGAGAACAACGTTTGATAGTCTCAAATAAGTACAAATACATTGTCTCAACAAAACCAGATAGTTTAAAAAGCACTTACTTTTTGGATGTGGTGCCAGAAATCCCAAGATCTATAAATGGATAAAAGAAAAAAAGAATTTAAAACTCTATACTCAGCTTAAATGATA
Source organism: Eptesicus fuscus (assembly GCF_027574615.1). Taxonomy (NCBI): domain Eukaryota; kingdom Metazoa; phylum Chordata; class Mammalia; order Chiroptera; family Vespertilionidae; genus Eptesicus; species Eptesicus fuscus. Next base: position 42,016,423 of record NC_072482.1, read on the forward strand.
TGACATTTAAAAGATCAAAGACTCAGAGGTCTAGAAAACGTCCATATTTTGCCTAGGAATGACTACATTCAGTTTTGCAAAGGAGAAACTATGTCAGGAAACATTCACAAATCTAACATTTTCTTTTACTTTACATTATACTTAAGGATCGTATTTTAATGTCAATTCGTGTTCAGAAAAAAGAGTAAACACAGCAGGCTTGAGACTGCTATCTTAGAAAGGTCTATGTGGCTGGCATCTGGGAACCTAGCTAGTAAATTATTCTCTACACTGAGATAAAACTTAGCCTAATGATAAGAGTGGCTTGCTGTGTCTAAGCCATACAAACAACGTGGTTTATGCTGAACACCTGCTTTCCTTCTTAGAGACTGAAACTTTAGCACATGATCAGCATCCAAGAAAAATCCTGGGTGCTGAGTCTCTGAAGGGCTTCCTTGGGCAAAAACATCACACACGTGACCACATTTCTGTATGCCTTTCCGCTCCTGGGAATGAGAGAGCATAAGGAAGTCTGAGCATGGATTCCTCCAGACTCTGCCTGTGTCTTTTCCCCGATGATCCAGCTGTGCATCCTTATGAGCTCTTGTAATAAATCTTAGCTGTGAGTACAGACATGTGCTGAGTCTCCCGAGTCCTTCCAGTGAATCAGTGAATGTGAGGGTCGTCTTGAGGATCCTGACACAACCAGCTTCATCGTTCTGCTCTAATCTCAGTTCATCTATTACGTCAGCCAATATTTATTGAGCCCCTACATATACACCAGGCACAGTTCTAAGTGCTTTGGGTTATGTTAGTGAAGGGGAAAAAATAAATCCCAATCCTGGAGAATTTACATTCTAATGGGGTGAGATGGACGACAAAACAACATACATAAAAGAATAAAGAAGTAAATTATGTAGGCGGTTAGAAGGTAAAATGGAAAGCCTATGGAAACATGAAAAGAAAGAGCAGGATCTGGTGGCAGAGGGTGAGAGTGAGGGCAGGCAGTATGAAATAGGATGCGCAGGGGAGGCCTCGTGGAGAAGGTGAGACTTGGGCAAAGCTGAGCGGAGATCCGGGGGAGGAGCTTTCTAGGCTGTCATATGGTACACTCGGCCTAATGGTAACTCGAGGTTTAACATTTCCAGAAACCGCCAAACTGCTTTCCACAGTAGCTGCCCAATGTTGCCCTCTCACCAGCAATGTTAGAGAGTTTCAATTTCTCCACATCCTCATAGACACCAGTTATCATGTCTTTTTCATTGTAGACATTCCAATGGGTGTGAAGTGATATCTCATTGTGGTATTGATATGCGTTCCACCGATGACTGATGTTGAACATCTTTTCATGTACAAAGTGGCCATATACTTTTTGGAGAAATGTTTAAGTCATTTGACTCTTTTTAAATTGGGTTATTTGTCTTTACAATGTTGAGGTGTAGAGTTCTTTGTTCATTCTGAATACAAGTCCCTTATGAGATGTATGTTTTCTCCCATTCTGTTGATTGTTTTTCACTTTCTTGATGATATCACATGTAGCCCTATCTATCTATTCTTTTTTCTGTTGTTGCTTGTGCTGCTGGTGTCATATCTAAGAACAAGGTTATAAAGATTTATTCATACATTTTCTTCTAAAAATTTTATAGCTTTGGCTCCTACATTTAATCTATGAGCCATTTTGAATTAATTATTTTAAAGAACTACAAGACTGTTTCCAAAGTGGCTGCATCATGTATATCCCTACCAGCAATGGTTGAGAGTTCTAATTTCCCTACATCCTAGCCAACACTTGTTACTCTCTTTTTGATTGTAGCATTCCCAGTGAGTGTGAAGTGGTCTGTCGATGTGGTTTTGATTTGTATTTCCCTGATGACTAATGATGTTCAACATCTATTCATATACTTGTGGGCCACTGTATATCATTTTTGAAGAAATGTTTATTCAAATCCTTTGCCAATTTTAAAATTATTTGTCTTCTTATTACTGAATTGTAAGAGTTCTTTAATATTATAGATACAAGTCCCATATAAGATATATAACTTGGAAATACTTTCTCTCATTATGTGGGTTGTTTTTTCACTTTCTTAATGGTATCATTCATAACAAAAGTTTTTAATTTTGATGCATTCTTATTAATTTATTTTTATTTGATTGACTATTTTTGGTATTATATCTAAGAAGTCACTGCCTAATCCCAGGTCAATATACCTATATTTTTTCTCTAAGAGTTTTATCTCTTATATTTAGGTCTTTGATTCATTTTGAATTGATTTTTATGGATGGTATAATGAAGAGGCCTAACTTCAGTCTTTTGCATATGGCTATCCATTTGACTTGCACGTTTTTTGAATAGAGTATTTTTCCCATTCTGAATGGTCCTGCAAACATAGAAAATCATTTAGCATTGTTTGTGAGGTTTATTTCTGGGCTTTTCATTCTATGCTATTGGTCTATTTTTCTATGTCTATACTGTACTATTTGTCCTTATTACTATAGCTTTGTAGAAGTTCTGATATTAAGAAGTGTGCTTCAAATTTGTTTTTCATCAAGATTGTTTGGCTATTGGTCAGCTTTCTTCAGCTGATATAAATATCAAAGGTGGTAGCATCTGTGGGCTGTGTGCTGAGGGTACTCTTAGAAGCTAGAGGTAAAAACCCTCTATTTCTGTAGGAGGGTCTGGGCGGTACATTATAGTGTCCAGCAAAAGTAGTTACCACTACAGACTGTCCGTCAGTGAGATAATATTTTAGAGTAGGAAGAAATACTAAAATAATCTTTCCATGGCTGTCATCAAAGCATTTTCATGGATGCCCAGACTGAGGATGATGAATGGAAAACAAAAGTATATCCACAGGGTAACAGATAGAAAAAATTGTGTATAAATGATATGATAAACTTTTGATATAGCCTTGAGTGAAATGAAAGGTATTTGCAATGCTAACCCCATTCACCTTAATAAAAAAAATCAAATTCAGAGTTGAAATAAAAGGCCAGCATTTATTTTATCATACTGCCCTCACCTCCTAAGACTCTTTCACGTACCTAGCTCCAGCCACAGTCTCCTTGATGTTCCTTAAATATGCCAGGCAATCTTCTGCCCAATGTCTTGGCACTGGCTGTCTCCTTAGCCTGCACATGTTCTCCTTCAGATATCCATATGGTTCATTCCTCTACCTTCAAATCTTTGCTCAAATTTTACATTTTCAGTGAGGCTTACTCTCACCCCCACTCTGTGGCACTCTTTATCCCTCTTTGCCTGTTCTGTTTTTCCCCATGGCACTTATGACCTAACACACTATAAAATTTATTAATTTGAAAATGTTTAATGTTTGTCTTTGCCCTTTCAGAGCACCATAAAAACAGAAATTTATACCTGTTTTGATCACTAATTTTATATCTAGAGCATGGAAGAATGCCCAATATTCAATAAATAGTGTTCGTTGAATGAATAACTGAATCACACTTGGATGCTCAATTAGTCAACATACTGTATTTAAGTTACTTTGCATTCCCATTTCCAAATGAAATGAAAACTTAAGTACTTATTATACACAATACACTTGACTTCATACTTGCACATGCTCTCTAACTATACCTTGGATAATTTAGATTAATTATTAATTATGGCCTGGGTACTGCTTGCAAGACTATGGTATAGAGACTGCTTACCTTTCAAGGAACTGTACTGGGTAAAGAATTTCTGCCCACTCCTTAATACACTCACCCACAAGCGAATCCAGAAAAAAATACATAGGGAAAGACAGAGGGGGAAATCACACATGATTCAGTTAAATAAAACTATATTACTCACTGCCTACTAAGCTGGCAAGAGATGAGTCAAGATCGCTCCCAAGGGGTTTGCTTGCTGCCATTGCAGGACTAGGAGGTACCATCGGGATGGGTGCAGGCTGCCCCGTTGGTGCCATGGTTGGCATCAGAAGGTCACCTAGACCATCAAACACTGGAAATCAAATGGACCAGGTTCAGAATAATTGAAAAAAAAAAGGATCATATGGAAAATTAAAGGGAAAACTGTCTTTAAAAAAACCATGGAAACAAGTGAATATACAATCTTATAAAAGAAGACTTGTAATTCACACTTATCATGACCATAACACCAAAAAGAACATCTCTACATAAGTCTACTCATAAAGTATGAAATACTAATGAACATGAACAAAGATGGAAAACAATCTGTGTAATGTACAGGAAAGAGCACAGACTTTGGAGTCAGAATTGAGCTCAAACTCAGCTACATGCCTCACTAGCTGTATGTCTTTGAGAAAGTTACTGTCTAAGCTTTGGTTTCCTCATCTGTAAGTGGGAAGAGTGCCACTACTACTACATGGCTTTGTTGTGAAGATTAAATTAGATAATATATGTCATGTCTTCATTATAATGTTTGCTGTACACAGGCACTCAATAATTGGTAGCCATGGTTACTCATTAAAAGCTATCACTAAAACATGTTTTATTCAAAATGGTAGTGATTTACCAAAGCCTAAATCGTTTACTCTAAAGTTCTACAATGTTTCCTTTTTTAAAAAAATCTTTGTTGAAAGTATTACATAAACAACTTAAAACAATTTTTAAATGAGAAAAGAAGGCCGAATCTCTTAGTACCTTATGAAATTCGTGTCGAAATAAAACCTCATCTAATGGTCAATACCTACTAATAAGTATCTGAAAAACAGTTGACCATATTTTAGAAGTAAGAATTTTAATTATTTTTTCTCCAGTATAGCAATCACTTTTGGTTCTAACTTTAAGGGAACATTTAAAGTAAACACTATATCAGTAATAGGAACCATGCCATTATTCATGGTTCCTGATAACCATGCAACTAATTACTACCTGTCTAGTTCCTTGAATACAAGAAGACCATTTAAAATGCAGACTCATAGGATTTGCATAAGTTATCGCTAATATCCATGTCAAAGATTTTGTGGTTGTTAATTTTTATAAAAAAAACTATGCATATTTACCATACATACTACTATACAATGATTCTAAATTAAAAAAGAACAGCATTCAACTAGGCACTGGCAATGGAAGCAACCAAATTGTCAGGCAGGGCATATATTTAGGGTGTTTCTGAAACACATTTAATTGCCAAAAACTCACCAATTGAAAATTTGTAGTAAGGACCCAGCATGGGAAGAGTAGAATGGAAGAGAATACAAACAAAATGACAGCAGGATGAAAGGTTAAAGGCAGGCAAAGAATACTATTTGTGTCTCAACTTCAAAAAACCAAGAACTATGAAAGCTTCAGAGGGTGTAAGCAACAGCAGGGGGAGTGTCCACACATTCAGATACTGTACAAAGATCTAGTACAGAGTACTTGTTTTCCTTTAACCATCTCTAAACCGTGTGCATGTAAGCTCATGCAATAGATGGTGTGCGTGTTAAGTTAGATTTCTGCAAAAAAATTAAAAACAGAAATACAGAAAGGAATTAAAAGTTATTCTTAAAGCCACCAAAATATACTGAAAATATTTACTTAAGTTATTGAATTTATTTATTGAACAGTTTTTAAAATAAGTTCATCACTCAGTATTGTGTAGACATTTTCTGATTATCATACTAACCTTAGGTGGTTTATCTTATAATCAGAACAAATTAAAAGAATGTTTGAAAACCACTGTCTCACCTGATGGATCAAAGGAGCTGCTGCTAGAAGTTGAAGGCGTTGTTCCAAAAGCTGCCTCAAAATTGGGCTGTAGCAGGTTGTTCTGGGCTGGAGTCACTGGTGATGGAGAAGGGGCCATGAAAGAACCCCCAAATCCTAGGAAAAAGAAGTTCCAGAAAAACGTAAGCAGAAACAACTAAACATGGGTAAAGGCCATAAAAACAGAGTTAGAAAAGGTTATAGAAAACTGAAAGGAATTGAATGCATGTAGATGAGAGAAGTCAATGACACCTGGGAAGTTATAGGTTTTTATAAGTTTTTCAAGTATTTTGACATCTATCATGTATTAATGAGAGGTTTAAGTTAACTGGAAACAAGATAGCACACAAGAATATATACCTTTATTAAGAGAACCCACAGCAACCAAATCTACGATTACAGTAGAACACATACAGCTAAGAGGGTCTCACCAGATTTAAAATTCAGATAATTATTTTCATTATATTTAAACTTTGTTTCTTCAAATCACAAAACCAGGTAGTTAGAAAATGCTTAGTTGTACACATTGAACCAGTATAATCCTATATAATAAGTGAGGAATATGCTAATTATCCCTTAAGATGTGAGGCGTAATGACCGGATCACGAACCTGCAGGAGGGTGGAGCAGTGAACTACAAGCAGGTGGTGGAGAGCTACAGGAGCAGGCAGGGCAGCAAGCTATGGGGGGGGGGGGAGCGCGAGGGGAGCTATAGGAGGGTGGAGAAGCAGGCAGAGAGCTACAGGAGGGTACAAGCTAGCAGCAGAGAGCTACAGGAGGGAGCAGGCAGCAAGCTATGAGGGGGGGACAAGAGGGTGGGGGTGGGGGAAGCTACAGGAGGGCAGGGCAGCGAGTGGAGAGCTACTGGAGGGTGGCAGCGAGCTACTGGCGAGCTACTGGTGCACTGATTCGTGTGCAGGGCTACTAATAATAAAATAAAATCAGAAAAATATGCGTGCATTCTTTCTGCCACCAAATCCTTTCTAATATCTTTCATATGTTCTAGTCCCCTTGCTGCTACTGCCAAGTGAAGGCTCTCCCAACACTGCTCTCAGGATTCATAAAGTCGCCCAGGGGGGCTTCTCATTTGGACTTCCTCCAGTCTAGTCTCTGCAGTGCAGCCTGAGTGATGTTTCTGGGTGGAAAACGTTGACAAAGTTACTTGCCTAAAATCCTTCCCTGGAGTCGCATAACTTTCAGATTCAGAGTGCAGATTCCTTTGCATAGCAATCAAGCTCTTCTGGCTCTGGTTCCCTCCATCTCCGCAAACTAAGTTGCTGCTTATTGCATCACCATAGTGAGCCAGATGCCTGCTCTGGGAGGGCTTCCTTACCTATACTGCTATCAGCCACAACCACCTCCACCCCCCGCCCCAAGGACGTATGTGCTCTACCCAAGCCCCATCATAATTCCTTATTCTCACCCCCAGACCCACCCACCCACCCCAGGGATGGTATTTTGATGTCAAGAACTGTGTCTTCTTTTCTCACCTTTTCTACTACTAATCAGACAATGCCTGAAACTCGGTATTAACGTTTATGGAGTGAAGGAAACTTCTGAATATAAAAGGTGAGGAGAAATCAGACAATTATAAAACAAGGAAACCTCAAATTAAATATTTATCTTTTGACTACTAGAAGCAAATCATTTCTCTCCACCCCAGACAAAAGCAGAAGCAGAGCTCATCTGTACAAAAATGTGCAACCTGTGAAGGAAGTGATTTCTTAGTAAGAGCTGAGATGATGCTCTATTATCAAAGAATTTATTACTACCAGGAGTTTTTTTTTTATACTCAGTTTGGGTATATACATTCCTTTCCAATCTAGGCATATCTGCTCTTCTTCAGAAGCTGCTTACGAAAAAAAATCAGAAATGCTAAAAAAAAAAAAAAAAAAAAGTAAGCTTGCACTCCATAAAACTAATTTATAAGTTTGGAAAGTGGCTCCCATTGAAATTCTTTGGTTACTGTTTTCTAAAGCAGGCAATAATGTGCAAGTCATGTTGCTCCTGGAAATTGATATGGATTTGGGCTTAAGCTTTCCTTGTATATGTATAAAAAATTGTAATTTGGAAAATTGTTACCTATTAGAAGGTGGTTTTTAAAGTTCACTTTAAGCGATGTATTTGAGTGACATAAGCATCATGGAACTTTCCTAAGTGAAGAAAAGACATTCTTTATATTTTCAAGAACTTATATCAGTCTGAAGCAAAGATAGGCCAACAGTCATTATTTCTGTGGATGTGACCATTTTGGTTTTAGGGAGGTAGGCTGTGTTAAGTGCTGACTTTTTGGAAACATCGCACACCTCAAAGTTGGAATATGGCTGTGCTTATTAGGCAATTATTCTATGAGGTGCTGCTTCTTGTTACAGGTGAATGTGGAAACAATTGTACTGGATGCTCAGCTTCTTAAAACTTGGCCAAGGAAAGACAATATATTCTAGAATTTAGCATCATCTGATTCAATCCTATCTTTCCATGGCTGGAAGAAATGGTGAAAGAGAAGTTAACACACCTACCCAAGATTAAGTAGTAGAAAGAGAAAAAAATGTGCTTTGACACAGGGCTCATCTGCTTAGTACTACTAAACTTCATAAGATAAGTAGGTTTTCTCCATCGGTAAATAAAGAACACTATTCAACAACAACAACAACAGTGCCTTCTCTAAGACATTGAAGGGTACAGCCAAATTGGCATGAGGCTCACCAAGTGCCAGGCACTGTTCTATGCATTTATTAGGTTGAACCACATGAATTTCCTAATTGATTTGACCATTTAGGTCCTACAACAGCAGAAATTTTATGTTGTTCAACCTAAAACATACTTTAGCTAATTTAATCCCAACACCAACCCCATGAAGTTCCACAGATGAGGGAACTGAGGCCAGAGAGGTTAAGTAATTTGCCCAAGGTCAAATGATGGCAAATGCAGAGCCAGGATTCCACACAGGACTCTTCCAGATACTTGTTCATCATAATACTACACAGCCTCTTTCCCACAGCCAGGAGTAATGCCAGAATTGTACCTTCCTACAGGTTTATAAATTTGACAAAAGATCTGGAAAGCTGACTTTTTCCATTATACTCAGTTCTTATGAAGTAGGTGCCCTCACCAACCTCGATTAATTAAAAAGGTATAAAGTGACATAAAATAATCAACTGATTATCTTAAAGAAAAATCTATTGCTATACTCTTAATGAAGAGCTAAACAAGAAAATTATAGACATTAGTAAGAAGTTTGGAGAACTTCTGTTAAGTGAAAAGTTTTAGAGCCCAGGAATAGAAGCAAATAATAAGTAAACTGAAACCACTAATATTTCTTTCAATATGGTTATAAATTACATTAAGAAGAAAGGTATTCTATGGAATTGAAAATAAGGTAGTAATCAGTAGGCTTCTGAATGTCCTGCAGGCATATTTGAACTTTGCTACACTATAACTGGGTTGCTCAACCATCTACAGACTCACTGCCTTTTATCACAGATGATTAGTCTTACAAATGTATCTTTCTCAAAGGGAACAGCCTATGCACTTAATGAAGGTTTATTAATACAGACATATCAAAAGCTATCATATTACTTGGGTCGAGTGAAAATTTAAAACTATTGGGAGTTAAACATTCTCTCACACATAATCTCCTCACCCACATTTGCTCCATTATGTTAAAGATGGTTTCATTTCAATTATTCTCAGTGGTACAACCAGTTCTTAACACATTCCACTTATGAAGATCAATCTGAGCTAGTCAATATTGCTAAGAATAATAGCCTGAGACATTTTGTCTGACACTTTCAGACTGTTTTCCAGCCCCACAGAGGATGAAAATTATTGGCTCTCTGTAGACCTTCCCATTTAGTAAAAATTGTTAAGTTATTAATTCAACTCTGAACATTTTTATATTTTAAATCCATTCAAGGACTTCTATGACTCTGCTAAAACAGTAATTTGTGTCTTGTGGTTAGCAGAGAATGTAAAACTACAAAGAGCCTCATAAGGCTGGTTCATATCTTCCCCGCCTTTGGAATTAAAGATAGGCTGTGACACATTCCTTTATTAGCACAGACTTATGGTGCAGTCACCTCAGAATTGTGTCTGGTAGGGAAGAATATGGTTTTCCTGCTTGATGTCAACCTCAAAAGTTAGGCATATCCTTCAACACACCTAATCTCCCTTAATAATGCATTTTTATATCCATCATCCAGGAATCTGTCTGTATCTTTCAAATCTCTATATTTTCAGCTGGTATATACTGAGAGAAGTTTGCCAGCTGTATTCTTCACTGCGTAAAATAATATTAACCTTTATTTGTTATAAATTTAACTCTCAAGTTTCCAGCCAGACTCCATCTGAGATATGCATAATATCGGCATCCTACCAGTAATCTCAGTGACTTGGAGAGAATACCCAGAGAGAAAGAAGGACTTCCTGCAATTCTGCGAAAAGCCAGAACATTTGATTTTATTCATACCATTTCAATCTTAATTACAACTTCAAAGCAAAAATTTGTAATCACTGATCTCATTTTAAAATTGACAAGGTCATTTCCCCTCAAACAGCATTTAAAATTATGCTGTTTCTGCAGCCTGTTAAAATCTTATTGCTATAGCATAGTTTGTGCTAACTAAAAACATATTCTTCCATTTACAGCCTGTTAAATATCTGAATTAAGTGTACTGGTTTAGCTAGAGCTTAAAGTTTCTGTGACCAATTTGAAGCTGCCTATGAAGAATATCTGGACCAGGAGAAAAGTCAGATAAGCTAGTATTTTCTTTTTTCCACCAAGAAACCAGTTGTGGTTTGTGTTAAATGCATGGCCTCTTGTCATATCTGCAACTTTCCAAGTCCACAGTGGAATCCTGAATCTTTGTCATTCAGAAAAATACCAGCTGGCAGTCACTGGTATGAAGTGGATTTGGCAAATAGGAATGTCTTGTTTACAGGGAAAGATGGGAAAGACATAAAGAATGCCATTGCCCCTGGGAAAGATGATTGAATGTCCAGTTTGAATTACTGATGGAAGGGAAGGTCAAGAGTGGGGCTGCAATACCCCATGCAGCCTCTTGAGGAAATACTTGCCGTCATGTCAAATGTCCTACAGCTCTGAAGGCTGATGAGGCCATTACTCACTACTAATCCAAGAATGAATGTTCCCTGGTATATCCGGTGTTAGGATTGCTATTACACTCTAAAATGAGAGCCAGTCACTACCCTATCAAAGGCTACATGGCTAGCAGAGAATTTAAGCTGAGAGACTCTGGACATGGTGGCTTCCCTGTGCTTATGGGACCTACATTCTCACCAGCTCCTCACCAACGTTATGACCAAAATGCATCTCTTTTGGTGACTGGGGAGGGACAGAGGAAGCTGCATCTAGGTATCTGAGTCCTTTGTGATGCTGCTGCTGTGCTTCCTAGATGTACCCTTCTAAGTTAAGTCAGAGTGAGGTAAAACAGCAGTGTCCTGTGAGTTGATAACCAGAACCCAAAACTCACTTTTTGTGGTCTTGTAACTGGCAAGTGCTTTGCCTGTAAAAATCATAATGTCTAGGTCTGGCTATCATTAAGCACACTTTGCCTTGCCCCCAAGAAAGACAACAGTGGCCTTTTACTATGTTGGAGTCCTTGAAATGTTTTTTTTTAGTCTATCTATCCCATCATAGCAATAAGCAATAATTCTAGGCATCTTGTACTAATCTATTCCACAACATAGTCCTGTTGAACTGGGATTACTCCAGGGGTTTACAGATAAAAAAATGATCAGCTTGTTAAAAGGTGGAAGCAGCTTCAACCCAATGATAGAAATCTATGAGTTTCTCCTAGTGTGATTCATATATTATAGAATCAATGATCAAACATAAGCATATTTTAAAAATATTTTTATTGATTTTAGAAAGGAATGGAGAGAAGGAGAGGGAGAGGGAGAGAGACAGTGATTTTTGTTCCACTTATTTATGCACTCATTGGTTGCTTTTTGTATGTACCCTGACAGGGGATCGAACCCACAGCCTTGGCCTATCAGGATGAGGCTCTGACCAACTGAGGTATCCAGCCAGGGCTTAAAACATAAGCATATTACCTCTAAAGTAAACCAAAAAAAAAATGTGCTAACTAAAAGTAAGGCAGATTAGAAGCATCCATGGAGCCACAGTGGTGGCTTGTATACAAATGTGATTTTAAGACTAATTTCATAAAATTCTGGGAAATAACCTTCAATTACATAATGTCTTGTTTTTCAATTTCATGTCTCAAAGAAAACATGCACCTTAAAATTTATATAATAGCTATTACTTATAAAAATATATCCAAACTTAACTTCCACAAAATACCATTTTATTTTAATTTAATTACCAGCTAGTAGGTCTGCCGATGCTGACGAACTAGAAGCAGCCTGAGGTGCAGGTTGGGGTTCAGAAGCACTAGTTCCAAATGCATCTACCCATTATCCATTATGCAGCAAAAAAGTAAAAGAGTGTAAACGGTAAGTACAGTGAGTAATTTACGTGTTTTGCAGATAAATGCATAGATATGGAGCTTTGTACAGTGAGCTAGTCGCCTATGGATATGTGAAATGACAGAGTGAATTGAATTATGCTCTGATAACTTTATTCTCTCTCTCAAAAAAGAAGAGTTCTTTAATAGTTAAGAATTAACGCCTTTGTAAGAGTAAGATAACTTTTTAAAGGATAAAACTTTTGGACTAAATCCTGTCATTTATCAAAATAAGATCAAAGTGTTAAGAATTTTGTCCAAAGGTAATAAAATACAATTTTTCCATTTATAACTCAATTAAACTTTAAAAAAATTTAAACAAACAATTCAAGCAGCAGCAACAGCCCTCTCATACCCATATGTCAAGGTTTCATGTTTATTTGCCACAATTTTTGAGCCTCTGAATGTCAGAAACTGTGACATCCTTGCACCCTCATGTACCCTACCCATCATGGCACACAGAGTACTTAGTGTGGGTTTAACTTGCTAAGGATAATGTTTTAGCCAGTAGATACACACTTATGAATATTCATGAAGAAATCACGTCTATCCTGCATTTTTTCCCCCTGTAAATTTACTGCTAACAGAAGACTTTAAATATATCATCCAAAGGAGTAATTCAGGATTAATTCAGCACATTTTCCTGCTTTAAATAACATATACAGGAAGAGGAAAATACATTTAAATCAGTGAAATACCTTCCAATTCTTTGGAAGGATTTTGAAACATTAAACTCAATATAAATAAACTCTACAAAATGATGAAAACATCTAGAACTTATATGTTCAATTTTGACTGGCTTATTTGTGTTTTCAATTCTGAATTTCATTCATTTTTATATTGCCTTTAAGAACTTAGAAATGTTGCTTTTAGCCAACAGATCAGGATCACCAGGGAAGAACAGTAGAAAGAAATTCAAATGAGCTGATTCTACATAAGGATGAACGAAAAGTTAAAAACAATCATCTAGAGTTGTTAGGCCATGCAGGGAAAATTATGAACTGATGAGGATGAAGATGATGCAAAGAAATGCAAAGATCTTAAAAACTGGAGTTTACGTTCAAGAGATGGAAATGACTTCACATGGTAAAAAAAAAAAAAATGAAAGAGAGGATCTACAAACTATTATGAGGAAAAAATAAGACTCTGGTAAGGGTTGAAGGAGGAGAGATACGCACCCCCGAAAAGGTCTATCACACCTGAAGGATCCACCTTTGCTGGAGAGGCAGTGGTTGCAGGAGCCGGTGATGCAAATGTATCCACTGCAGCGAAGCACACAACAGGAAACATTGCCCGTCACCCGAAGGAAAAGGAAACCATGAGCCTCGGCAAAGGGCGTCTTGAGATCTCACGTTTAACAGCGGGCGGTACAGTGCACACAGTCTTGACAGTTAAGGGAAAGCGAATGGATCTAACAATACACACTTTCCCGAGGAAAATGAAATTTGACATCGTGAGGTCAGAGGTTTCAGTGTGGGGAAAAAAAAAAGAAGTTTTGTCTTTTCATTGCGTTAAATTTGAAATATTAACCTTCCTCAGTTGGTGACGGGCCAAAGAATGAGATTTTAAAAAGCGATTTTTTTTTTGGGGTGAAGAGGACCCAAGACAAACCGCACGCTTTCATACTGCCCTCTCCACGCAGGACCCCCCCAGGGCAGCTGAAGGCTTGACTTGGGCCAAGGACTCACCGGATAAGAGGTCGGCGGTGAGAGAGCTCTCAGGCACAGGAGAGGCCCCAGGTGGTGGAGAGGAGAAAGCATCTTCCGAAAGGGAAACAAACCAAAACCAGGCAGAAGTAAGTGGAAGCGGCAATCCGAGTCAAACATCTAACAAAGGCATCCACCCAGGCGAGGACAGAGCGCTCAGTCACCCACACATCTGGGAAAACTAACGGGAGAGAGGGGTGGCTTGGGCTTTACCTGTACCGAACAGGTCTATGCTAGGAGCAGCATCCGGCTTGGGCGCTGCAGCGGCTTCAGGGGCGGCCTCAAACAAATCTAAGACCAAGAACACACACATGCCTTTACTCCGCTGGATGAGCCAGCCTGAAACAGCATCCCTTTCCAGCTGTGACTTTGGCAGAAGCAGCACAGGGCTTCTAGAGAGCCATCCAGTTACAAGGTGCTCATGCAGGGAGAGCTGTGGAGGCAGCATATCGCAAGCTACCAGCCTTCACTCCACCGGATGGAATGAGTTCAATGACAAGAACAAAACATTACCACCAAAGATATCTAGAGCAGGAGGAGCGGCGGCGGTGGTGGTGGTGGCGGTGGCGGCAGAGGTGGTGGCGGTGGCGGCGGCGGTGGCGGTGGCAGCGGCGGTAGTGGCAGCGGTGGCCGCTGCAATGGCGGGAGCAGGAGAAGGAGCAGTGGCAGGAACCGGAGGGGCTGTGCTAGCTGTAGGGGTAACTACAGGAACACTGGTCTCGGGTGGCTTCATGGCAAAGAGGTCCAGCTCGGATGCAGCCTCTGCACTACCTTCGGATGGGGCAAAGGGGTCTTTTGGAAAGGAAAGTGGAGACACATACAAGAGCATCAGTCAAGGAAAGAGACGAGAGACTGGCATCACAACTATGGTGAGAGACACCTGACATGGGTATTTACCCACTAGCTAGGCATTCATTAGGCTGCTTGGACTAAACTACTGCCCTATTAGCAGGGGTCAGTGATTAGGATGTTTTTCTAAAGAAAAGGAAAAAAAAAAAAGGAAAATTAAGCAGGTACCGCAAGTTAAGAAACTGAAACACATCAAGGTACGTGTAAGATGAGCCTACAGTCTAGCATCAGAGATTGTTATTCTTCAAATCCTTACTTAACCCAGGAGCTTTGAAAATACATGAAAACATGCCTATATATTTGAACTCCGTGTTACAGAAGAGTCACAATATAGCATCAGAGAATAAAAAAAACATTAAGAGAGCATACTGGCACTGGTAAAAATTGTCAATCTTGAGAAATTGTCAATTTTGATCAGTATGCCCTTCATTGCCTTAATGTTTTAAGTGCCGGCATTATCTAGTCAGCTACGATGAAGGACATATTTTACTCAGAAGAAAGTAAAATTAGAAACACAGATGGCCCCATCTAACTACGGCAGTTTCACATTAGGACAGAAAAACAACAGACGGGCTCGTGACTGGAAACCCACCATTTCCTGAACATGCATCAAGTGCCGCGGCTACCGGGGTTGGGGTGGCTGCGGCGGCCCCTTCGGATGCTGCAGGGGCCTCCCCGGGAGAAGCTGCAAAGGCATCTTGGGTGCAGTTTTTAAAACAGCAGAAATTAAAGGAACAAAAAGAGAAGAAATACAGTAAAAGAACCACGTTAAATTGCGAAGAAGGCTCCCTTATACAACATGAGTTTCTTAAAACGCGTTTTCATGGCCCATGCACTGTCGGTGGTCACAAAACAGCTCTTTGCGCCCCGTCATGTTGGTTACATGCAAGTGGTACAGTGTCGATCCTGTGAGGCCTATTAGGACCCAACAGGTAACAGGATTCTCATTGTATAAGGGCTCCGAGAAGCATGTTTTATGCATCACTGGAAATTAATGGATGTGAAAATTAAAACAAAAATAACTTTATTATGTAACTTAAGACATTACACTTTGATGTCCAGGTGCTAGCTATTCACTTCATCACTGTGAGGCCTTTAGTGGTCTCTAGCAACATGGATGTCTTCTTTAATGCCAATAAATTGGAATATACAACGATAATGTAAAACAGTTTAGTTTAAAAATTTTTTTTATAGTCTAGTACAGGAGAAATTATACTGTTAATACAAAAGGTTTACAAAGTATTCCTTAAAGTTAGGTCTTCATAACCATTGAAAAGTATTTTCAGGTACAACCAAGGACTTGTTTTAAAGAAATAAGGAGATAACATTAGGGGATGACACCATAATGCCTTTATTTTTACTTAAATGTATTGTTGCTTTCAAATATTGTACTGCTCTAGTTGTTTGGAAAATAATCTACACTCAATAGATTAAAATATAGTTTCATGTTTTAAGAATATGTGTTTTTACTATTTAGAGTTAGAAAATTCATTAAAATACAGGCAGACCCAGTTTATAAATGCCCAATTTATAAATTGTTGATGGTTCCCAATGTGTGTTGCTTCTTTCTTTCTTTCTTTTTTGCCAACAGATGAAGTTAATTATAGTAAGAAAAAAAAAAAATCCTGGAGTTTTTGAAGAGCGTCTATGGTTCCAAAGTACAAAAGGAATGAAGCCATCATAAGTCGCCTAGAAGAAACTGCTGGAAAGTGGGCACCAACACCCACTTAGAACCTGTTTCTTACAGGCTAGCCTTCCCATCTTAAAACACTGCCTTCCCTACCTACCAGAGTTCCCCAGAACACTGCTCTTCTGGCCATGAAAAGGGGTTTGTCAGTTATACTTGGGAAACACTGCACAGTCTATCCCCTTTCTCGGAGATTTGTGTAGTGTATTAGGCTATAGGAAATCCTACAGTCCAGGCCCTTGTTTCTCTGTTTATCCCAGCACGTTCCAAAATGATCTGATTGTGAAACACATTAGCAATCTCTTGAGGCTCAGCATTAAATTAAGTACTCTAGCAAACATTAAATCAGAGACTCACTTGGCTTAAGAGGTCCTTTACAAAAACACAAGTATCCCTAGAAGGGACAACAGGACAATCAGTGATTCACATTTTATTGGTTTGTGGGATCTGATTGCTTCACTCAGCCACACTGAGGTCAATGAGGGAGAGGCCAAATAATAGTAATGGAGTATGAAACATACATGAGGAGACAGGGCACACCTTCTCCAGGTGCCATGTTAAGGATACGATAATAGAGAACGTAGAGCAACATGAAACCCTAAGACGGGGCAGAAGAGCATAAGAAAAGTCTAAGAGGACGTTGGAAGGGCTGAAAACATTTTGTCATGAGTCAGGTCTGTTTTCTTTCTTGTTTTTTTCCTGTAAAACTTTGGAACTCAGGCTAATAAAATGGGAATAGTAGAAACCGTAATAGCAGTCACTATTCAGTGATATTTATGTGCCAGTCACTGTGTAAATATTTTATGTGCACTAATAAATTTAATTCCTACGTATCTTGTGATACAGGTTCCACTATCTCCACTTTGTAGATAAGAGAATGGAAGCGTGGAGGCTCAGGGACTGGACCAAGGTCACACAACCAGCAAATGACAGAGTCAGGATTTGGCCATGAACTGTCTGACTGAGGTGTGTGTCTAACCACTATGCAACACTGCTGTGAGCTATGCCTCATCCCACTATATACAACTTCCTCCTGTAAAATGGAACAAATAGCAGTTATATCAGTGTTAGGGGCCAAATAAATATCCACGGTGTGACTTGCTGGCCTCTTTAATGATCACTTATGTGTAAGTAGGTGAAACCCGTATTTATAGCTCTGTCCACAGGAGAGTAAGGTTTTTTTTGGTTTGTTTTCCTGTGAGCAGGACATCTCCTTTTAATGCTTCTCCTATTTGGTAAAACTTAATATTATAAACTTAACTCACTTACTCCCATCAAAACTTCTCTAAAAGACAGGAGCCCAGCCGCTCCAGCCCCTGGCTGCTCAGTCTTCCCAGCCCAGGAGAAGGAGATGCGATGAGGAAGACTGCCCAGCCACTGTCTGACTGTGGCCACAAAGGAACCCTGGGCAAGAACTGTGCAGCTGAGCCCAGTCAGCCCCAGAACTGTGAGAGATAATAACATTTCAACGTTGTTGTTTTTTTAAATAAGACATTCCTTTTTTTAAATATATATTTTATTGATTTTTTACAGAGAGGAAGGGACTGGGATAGAGAGCTAGAAACATCGATGAGAGAGAAACATCGACCAGCTGCCTCCTGCACACCCCCTGCCGGAGATGTGCCCGCAACCAAGGTACATGCCCTTGACCAGAATCGAACCTGGGACCCTTCAGTCCGCAGGCGGACGTTCTATCCACTGAGCCAAACCGGTTTCGGCTGTTTTTTTTTTTTTGTGTGTGTGTGTTTTTTTAAACTTCTTTTAATACCTAGCTCTCTTTCATGATCAATGGCAACATTATTCTTCCAGTATTGAAAACTAAAGCGATTTCCAATGCAGTTCGCTCTCCCATGTTACCTATTGGCAATTTACGTCTAATTCTGCCAAGCCTTAACCAGCAAGCTCCTTGCTGACGCGGCTGTAGACTAGTCTTTTTTGCCTTCTAGCAATCTAGGAAACACTTTCTCTCAAGCTTCCTGTAACTACCTTCCTAAATATGTCTAATAGCTGTCGTTTTCCCCATCCTGAACTACTCTCCCCATCTTCTCCTGCCACATAAGCCATCTTTAAATCACATAATCCTCCTCAATAGCCCCAGAGTCACCTTTCCAGTTCCTCTCCTGCTCCTAAGGCCAGCTTGTTAACCAAGATGCACCAAATGAAGGCAGCCGTGTGGGGTAAGTTCCTTGGGTTTCCAGCCACTGGTTTTGTGCTCACAGACTACCACCCTCATGAAGGCTTGCTCATAACTTGATTCAGGTGATTGACAGGGTTCCCTGGTGCTTGTGCAGAGGAATGAGCGTCAATATGGCATTCTAGTGCTTAGGAAAACCCTGTTATTACAAACTACTGTGGTGTTGTTAGTGAGGTCTTCATAAATAAAAATATAACGTTTTCAAGGCTGTTGTCTTTTAGTTTTATCAATATCTTTTAAGTTTTACTGAAATTTTTAAACACAGCCTTCCAGTGCTATTATGCATGACCACAGAAAAAAGATTTTTGTTTAAGTTCATTAAAAAAATAAAACATTTAGTAAAACTGTTTCTGAGAAACTTGTTTAATAACTTATACTGAGACGACTAAAATATTATGTGGGTATACTCTGAATGTTTAAAAATAATAGACATTTCCTACTTTTCAAACTTGAAATAAAACACATAGAAAATTTAATGCTTTAATATTTCATATCCAAGAAATTAAACAATTGGCCATTTTTCAGAAATTAAAATTCTTTAAACTTATTTCTAAAGAAATCTACTTAACACTGCTGTGCCTGCTACATAAAATCTCAAAATGGCATGTTTTAAAGTTGTGTAAACCAAGTAACTGGTGTCTATTATTCAAAAGTTCTACCACTTGCCCATTTTAGAGAGACAAGATTTTTTTAAAAATGGCTACATATTGTGGCCAGAGACTCTCATTTACATTTTTATTTAAAATCCCATCTCTAAATGATTCCTTATGAATCAATGAAAAATAAGAAAGAAATTAAGGAATATCATTGAAAACTGCAAAACAGTGACACACATAGACTCCTGACACATAAAGCATAGAGATTTTATAGCTGTTAGAGGCCAGTTTTATTTACTATACAGATCAGTGAAAATAACTGATGCGATTTGCAGATGTACCCACCTTTAATCAACCTCTAGCCAGATGACTAGAAAGAATAAAGGTGAAATCAAGGGAGAGCCCCATTCTTTGGCATTAATTTGTATGATTTTCTGTAATACTAGTCATTTACTTACTTATTTGTTTGTACTAGTCCTTTAAATTTATATTTTACGGTAGAAATAATGGCACCATAAAAGTATTTTCAAACATACATATTTCTCTGCCTGACAAATGTAGTTAAAGCAGAAGAAATGGATCAACACACAAACAGCATAATGACACAAAGATTATTTCAAAGAAATATCTTTAGCTCTATTATTCTAGAGAGTCATGAGAGAAGCAAGATGGAGTTGATTTCTTAGAGGCAATTAGCTCCTTACACATAGCCTGAAAAACAAAAATCTAAATCGCTAAAGGCACTAAATGCTTAAGCACTACATTGTTATCCATCCCGTCCCTATTTTCCTTGAAGTTTTTCTGTTAACATTAGCCTATGAGAAACTGCCATACCCAACATCAATAATCGGGGCAGGGAAAAGGAGGGCGTGAAAAAGTTTATTTTATACGTTTAAGTTAACACAAATTTTTGGCCTCCAAATTTATACAGGCATAACTGAAAAACTTTCTCTAGTGGATGATGCTTTATAATACACTATTCACGAGTCTGCAAACCCCTCCCTCCTCCTTTTAAAAAACAGATTTCTCCTGTAGGAATGGGAGTGCAAATTCCTTTCTTGAAACAGTGACAATGATGCTGTCTCGTGGAATGCTTTTTGTCTTAGACAATGTTGGTAAACCTCAGAGACTGGGGTCCGGCATGTAGAACAGTGGTATGTGACACAGCGTGTCAGAGTAGTAAGTGCTCAGGGGAGAATCAGAATAAACCGGAGCCTGCCAAAACTCTCCTGCCCTCCCCACCATTTGCTTCCTCCAATGTCTTTACCATATTCTCAAAATGCCCTGGGGAAGATGTCATATTATAATGAAGAAACACAAAACTATGATGAATATAACACTACTCGACTTGTGCATTTGATAGGTGCACCTCCCCAGGTCTGGACATTAGCACCACGCAGATGGGAATACGTAAACAAACTGGCTTCAGATGGCTCACCAGGTCCAGGCATACGATACTGGCAGAGTCTAGGATATATAGCCCACGCCCATAGCTCTAAATCAACTCTGTGTCAGAATTTACATTAGCATATTTTCAATCCTTACAAGTCTCACCTAAACCTGTTTTTAATCTATGTCAAGAGCTCATTCAAATGATCTCTCAAAGTCCCAGAGCCAAAGATGGTCCAAGTTTTTGCTTAGAAGACGCTTAAAGTTGCAAAACTGGGCATATCCCCAAACTCTCTTCAGAGTCCTCCAAATCTGAACTCTCTTACTGGTAGATGATATTTTTGGTCCTAAATCCTAAGAAATAACTTAGGCCAGGATTTCCCCTCCCATATTCCCCAAATATTTTTCTCCCTGCTAGTGTGAATCTGGCCTAAAAGACAAAATCAAAAGCATTAGGTCTGGTACCACTTTTCCATAGATACTGCAGGGCGGAAACACATATGGGCCAAGAGTTCTAGCGGCAATTTCCACTTTGAGAAACGGAAAGTCAACCTCTGCTCTAAAACCACTGAAATTAAATGAAGATAAAGTTGATAAATTTAGCTAAGATAAACAGACATGAATAACCATTTAAAAAATATGTAAGCACTCTGACGTGCTGTTAAACAATGTACGGACGTTTAAATCTCAGCAATCCTGGAAGGAAAATGAAGGAACAGTGAGTGACTGACTAACCTCCGAAGAGATCCACTTCAGCAGTGACAGCGGTGACAGTTGTAGTAGTGGAGGCGGAAGCTGAAGCAGTTGCAATTTCAGCAGCTGTAGTAGGAGGGGTGGGTTCTGGGGCAAATGGATCTGAAATCTTTGCTTCAGAGGGAGCAGAGGAAAGCGTAGCCAGAGAGTCTATGTTGCACCAGAGATGGAGAACGGATGGAAGAGAAGAAAAGGAGAGGACGAAAAAATACACCAGGTTCCAAAAGATCAAAATGAAGGCAGTTAGTAAGATCCAGAAGTCTCTCAAAACAGAAGTTTAAAGTAAAGCTTTACTCACCCTCTCCCAAAAGGTCTATCGATGTCCATCGTGTGTCAGCATATGAAGAAATAAGAGATAAAGCTGAAATATTCAACCACACCAGTGTCCAAGCAGGGTGAGGCACTAACTGAAGAAATTCTAGCTTTCTGGACCATTTGTAATAAAAAACATAAATGTACAGTCAGCCCTCTGTATCTGTGTGTTCTACATCCTTGGTTCAACCAAACGTGAATCCAAAATATTTGGGGGAAAAAAATGTTACGTTGTGCTGATGTGTACAATGTAGTTTCACCTACGATCGTTACATCTCTACTGAACATGTACAGACTGTTTTTCTTGTCATCATTCCCTAAACAATATAGTAAACAACTATTTACATAGCATTTATATTACATTAGGGATTATAACTAATCTAGAGGTGGCTTAAAGAGGATATGTGTTATATGCAAATACTCGCCATTTTATATAAAGGTCTTGAGCATCTGCAGATTTTGGTATCTGAGGGGGTCCTGTACCCAATGCCTTGTGGATACTGAGAGATAACTCTATTACCTGTTATCATTATGGAACTTTTGAGCTGGAAGGGTACTTTAGTGAATTTCTAGATCAAATTTCCAACTTCATAGATGGGAAAACTGAGAGCAAGCGGGGTCAAGACACTTACCTAAGTCAGGTCTAAACAATTTTGAAAAACTCAATTTATTTTTTACCAGATTTACCATTTTAACTACTTTGATTGATTTCCATATACTATAAATATCCATTCTGATGAAATTACAGCTAACTGAACTTTACTGATCTTCTTTATTTGATCGTAGGTGAAACTACTATAGTCTGGAATACCAGATAATAAATTGGAGCTTTATAAAAGCTGTAGTTTGATTGTAGAATGTATAAAACAGTCAAATAAATAAATGCAAGTTTAGGGGTTAGAAAAAGAAACCCCAACCTAAACTTTTTTCTTCTTCATAATAATATATATAATCTTTATATATATTATATATTATATATATATATATATATATATATATATATATATATATATATATATATATATATATATACCTTACATTAAAACACAGTATTTCATTGGGAGGTTCATACTTTCTGTGTTCAACAGTGGGATTATAGTTGGCATCCTGAATAAGAAGCCTACAAGGAGTTATTCTTTACTTTACTATGACTCCATGTCAAACATTTGGATTGCTCAATGGCATTTTTCTATTCTCAGTCACATGAAACACCTCATATTTAAATTCATGAATGTTCCTGTAAATTTACTTTAATGATAATTTTTTTTATCAGAACTCATTAGAAAGATTTTTTTCCCCTAGAGCTTTAAAAACAATTAAGAACCTGTAACCCAAAAGTTCTAGAGGACATTTAAAAGAACTGAGAAACATAAATTTGACATTAAAATAGTCACATTCATTTAACTACGCATTTTGCAAACCCAGTGAATATTATGTAAAGCACTCTACAGCTACACTGAGATAATCAGACTCTTCCTAACCAAATCCCATATATTTCATAACAATTTTAGAAAATTATAGCACATGGAGTTGACATTAGAAACCCTCTTAAAATTTTAGAATGTATACTTAATAAATAGCATGCAAAAAGGACCTACTAGTATGTTGGGTTGGAGCTAGAGTATATTCTGCTGTTAGGTGGCCAGGTGAACAATCCCAAGAAACAGAAGGTTCTTCTAATAATTTCTTATACCAACAATACCTGGCCCAATACAAGTGTTACTCCCCAGTCACACTTCCTAAAAATATTTTTGGATGACAAAAGTGGGTCTTCAGAAGCCAGATAGACTTGGCCTCTCTCTTTTCCAGGCATTGGTGGGACTCTCCCTCACCCTGCCCTTATCAACATGGATATTTCAAGCTTCAATGAGACTTAGCAGAAGAGTGAAAAGCCACGTGACAGCACAGTTTCCAGACCTATGATGGGGAATGAGCAACTGATTTCATACATTTGTTAAGGAGGAGAAAACTTATTTGTATATACTAGAAGGTGAGAGAAATAAAAATATTTTAAAAATATAAAAGATGTCAAGAGGAGCCATATACATATAAGATTAAAATATTAATTCCTTGCCTTTGACTAGTATTTTGTTCAGCTGGAGGGGGATGATGAAACTTCCAGCAGTGATAAAATGGAAGAAGAAAAGTAAAATTTCCTAAGAAAATGTATGAGGTAATTAATCATATTGTTGAATAATTGATGATGAAAAATTTTTCCATTCCTGGAAACCACAGGTTTTAGTCTCCAAACTCTTCATTTTCTAGATAAAACAAAATTTATGCTACTTATATATTGCTTTATGCAAAATTTTCTCTCCTATAAAAGGAAGTCTCTATTTTAGGATGATAGGAACAGTTTTAAAGATTCTCAAAACTACTACTTGTTGTAAAGAATTAATCTATCCAAAAAAGCTACAATAGCAGAGTTGATCCACTTGCAAATGGTATATAATCAGATTTTTTAAATAATAGAAATCACTGGAAAATATTCACTGTAACCAAGAAAACAGGCCTACAACTAAATTAACAAGGAAATCTATATTCTGCAGTGAGCTGTAGCTAAACTTTTAGGTTATTATAAAGATTAAATGTGTTCATATATTTAAGTGCTTACCCATATCTGTTACATATAAATGCTTACATTAAATGCTAGCTATAGCTAACATTTAGGTTAAATTATAATTTTCATTATTGATCTGTTAATGTCAAAGCTTCTAATCTTTCTGTGTGTGTGCATCTGTCTAAATGCATGTGTATGAAAATAGCCTAAAGATATGCCCCCCAGATTTAATTAACAAGAAAATGGTAATATGAGTCATAAAAACTGCTTCTACTGTAGCTAATATTCCACATGGAAATTATTAAAGTCATATGATCACATAATATTGATGAGCTTTCAAATACATGTTGATAATTAATTCTTATTAGGTCCATTAATTCTAATTAAAACCCTAACAGTAATTCCATGTTTCTCAAAAAGCAGAAATCTGACTTCAAGCATTTATAATAAGAAATAATCTGTTTTCCCACTTCTACAATACACAGAAATATAACATACATAACTCACTTGTTTGGGCTGAGAGATGAATTTATTATAAGAAAAAAACACTTTCCCTATTATGGGGCCAAAAGTAGGAATTTAAAAAATGCTCTGTATTCTTTTCAATGAAACATGTTCATTATTAGCCCACAGGATGCCAAATCTTATAAGCACTATTTAAATTAAATTTACCAAAATATAAATTTGCTAAAATCTGGTTGCTTTACACCAACAGGAAAAAAAGAGTATCATTTACAATATATCCCCTAAAATGGCAATACTTAGAAACACCTGAAGTAGTGATGGTAATTTGAAAATGAAATCCTCTGTGTTATGGTCAGATAAGAATATCCAAATAGGTCTAACTAGCTTTTAAAGTTCGTATTGTACTGTCTAGTTAAACAAAGTTAAAATATGCTTCAATAATAAAATCAGCCTAATCTTATCAAACAATATTGAGAAAGTGATTTTTTTTTTTTTTAGTCACATAAGCCAAAATGTATTTGTTACAATTTAGCATCATCTTCAAATCTTCAACCATCACTGGATCTGTAGAATAAATGCAAACTGAAGGTGGGTGACTATGATTTCTCAACTTCATATTACACTACTTCAATTTCTTAAGGCTTATAATTTTTATTATTTTGCTTAGGAAATTTACTTATTAGCATTTTTCTCCCCAGCTGACTTTTCCACTGATATACAATACTGTGGCTGTAGGTATTTTGTTGAGACAGAAGACTAATGCTGTCTAACCATCAAAAAGTGGCCAGTAGGCCCTAACTCAAGGCTTCTGCTTGCCTAGAAAGCCCTCTGCACTAATTATTAAAAAGTGGTCCCTCGGGCCTACCAGCTTAGAAAAAGCACCTTTCTCTCAAGGATGAGAAAGGATTATAGCTTCTCTGGCAGAAAGCAGGCTGGATATCACCCCCTCTCCGGAGTCTCACACAAACTGGCTGTCCAGGCCAGACAGCCTAGGCTGAAACCACACGACTAGACCTACTGATATCTCAGTGTTTGTCACCAATAGTTATTACTTCTAACAAGTAAAGACTGAAAAGTGTTATAATAAAATTAGTTATTAAAACGTATTCTTCACAATATTATGTGTCTTAGCAAAAACTCCTTGGAGATGAATGTGAATTAAAATGTCATATTGAAATTGAAAAAGATTTCACCTACATTTTTCTTTTGTGTGTGTGTTTTATTTTATTTTTTTAACTGTTGGCACCAAAATAATTTTTTAGAGTGTCAATGTAAGAAATGTCCAAACTTGTAAAGAATTTTTTAAGAGCCTGTTTGAGTTTATTTGAGCTACCGGATGACATGCCAAGAAGCAAGATCTCAAATGCTCCCAAGCATGGTAGCTTTGTAGTTCTTTTTATACATTTGGAATTCAGAAGGGGACATAAGGAAGATACCTGAAGGTGGCGAAATGATGGTATTATAGGATAGTTAACAAGATTATGTGCTCCCTTAAGAGTGGTTATGCCTCTAAAAAAGAGGATTAATCTGGCATTTCAAAGGTGTGGTAAACTATATGCACAAGAACAATGGAAAGGGCTGACTTAAAGCAAAGATCCACCTATCATTAAAGAAGACAGAGGCCTGGAGCATGACTACTCTCCATGACCCCCCAGCCAGGAATTCAGGATCAGATCACCTATGCTGTTATTTTGGGTCACTGATTTATTACAGAGCCTCTCTCTCTCTCTGGTGTGCCGGGTTCCTGGCTCTCCTGTTGCAGGAGGTGCACTACCCTGTGCCCACACAGTGGACTAATGGACTTTAATTCGCCTGAATGCTGAGCTGGACCCGGCTGCAACATGGAACAGAAGCTCTGGACACTGGCCCCCCTTTTGGCTCTACTGGACTCCCAGCTGCCCCTCTTTTCAGGACTGGGTTAAGGGGCATGGGGCTTTGCAATCTGAGAGATGTAACTCCATGCAAATAAAGTCTTTTACCATATCTTGTTCTCCCGTGCAAGTCTTAGAAAATTCATTTCCTAAAGATCTCGCAAGAATCCCGCTCCTGCGAGAAATCGAGAAGTTTGATTCTCCAGTGACAAAGCTATCCCAGATTTTAACTGCATTTAAGTCAAATACAATGTGAATAAAATCAATTCCTGTCAGGAATCCATGAAGGAAGGCTTTCCCTGAGAAAACCAAATTAGAAATGCTGTCTTTGCATAATCTCATAAATGTTCAGGAATACCCAGACTTCTAAAGCCCAAATCTCTAGAAAACAAGACTAAATATAATCAGAATTTTAGAACAGCAAAGGAAAGTACTGCCTTTGTTCCAACTTTTAAAATAAAAACTACATGACTACATGAACATTTTAACTGTATTATGTGTACTTTCTCTGTCTCTGTCTCACTCAATATATATTTCAATTAATAGATGCCATTGTGAACATTTTCTCTCCAAGTTTCTAGCACCATTTTGGACCCTCAGAAGGTAAGCATAACAATTATAGCTGAGTAAAAGCAACTAAGTAGAGAGATGGCATGACTGTCTGGTTTCACTCACCTCCCCATGCAGTGGCTCCTCCTGAAGGTGGTGCTGGTGCTGGCGCCGCGGCTGCCGCCGCCCCTCCAGAGGAAAAGTCTGGCTGGAGGTCCAGGAGATCGCTGGATGGTTTAGAAGTACTGAATGGAAATATAATTTTAAAGTCAGACTTTGAAATTTTATAATGTAAAGATATTTTTAATAGAATTATGTAGAAAACATCACAGATTTTAAATCAAATAAGAGAATAATATCTTGGAAAGGATAGTAGTAGTTCTTCTACACCAAGGGTTAGCAAATGAGATTTGTAAAGGGCTAGAGGCTAAGTATTTCAAGCTTGTGGGCTAGATGATCTCTATCACTGCTTGACTCTGCCACCGTAAAAGTGAAACAAGACATAGATGACGCATGAACAAGTAAGTGTGCCTTTGTTCCAGTAAAACTTTATTTACAAAAAACAGCCAGCGGGATGGGGGATAGGTTTGACTCCTGGGGCCATAGTTTGCCAACTCTTGCTCTATAGACAACAACAAAGTTAAATCATATTTCAAGCTATGAGTCACTCACCAGATCACAGAGCAGAAATTAAAAGGGAAAACCTAAATGCCTCAAAGTAAGGTGGAATTTTCTTAATCATGTTACGAAATGCTGATTAGGAGGACTGTGACAAAAGGAAACATCATCCAAATATTAAAGGTATTAGGGTAAGAGGATTATGGATAATTTCTTTTCTTTTCTCTATTTTAAAAGTTTTTAATGAAAAAAATTCTTGTCTTGAGAAGAATACTTTATTTATAAACCCAAGATAGTAAAATGAATAATTACTAATGTACCTTGTTTTCTAAATAAAACTACAACATATCAGTTTTGGCTATAAAGAGGACTCACCTGGAAATACTTATATATATATTTTTTTATTTTCATTCATTGGGGCTGTGATTTTTCAAAGCTCCTCCATTTGCAGAAGTTCTAAGAAGGAACCTAGAGCTTTGCTATTCAAAGTATAGACCCCGAACTAGTAACATCCTGGGACCCTGTTAAAAATGCAACATCTCAGGCTTACCCCATTATCTCCTACATCAGAAATTTTATTTTAACATGACCCTGAGTGTTTCACATGTACATTCAGGTTAAAAGAGCACTGGCCTAAAGGTCACCAGACCAGGTACCAAGCCATCAGAGTCCCAGGTTCCCCATCCCCTCTTCATAAACAGCAATTACATCTTTATCTTTTTTACAGATTAGAATTCCAAGAAGAATAGATTCTGCTACTTAAAAAGTTTCTAAACCCTTGAAATTTGCCTACTTTTGATGTCCATTTAATAAATACAACAGGTATAACTACCAGAATAGGAAAGTATATTTATTAATATTCATATCAGAGCTTTTATAAGAAGTAACTTATCTTAGTATAGAGACAGAAAGGTCTTGGTTTTACCAAGTTGAAGATTATAAAAAGCCAAACTAAGCAATAGAGGATAACATACATTGTTAACGTGGGTGTATTACTTGGATTTATTGCTTAGTTCAAAATTTAAGTCTCTAAATATAGGGCATTCACAATCAGAGTCACAGATAGTACAAAATGAGACCAGAATCCTAAGGCAAAATAGCCAAACAAAGAGTTGACCTAAAGTTATTATTTGAGGAAGCCACTGCGAGTTGGGGCTTCACTGTAGGCAGCCCTGAGATTTCACAGAATGTACAGTCATCTCTACCTTTCTCACCACCGTTCTGACCTGTACGTGCTAGTAAAGCTCATTAGAAACACCACAGTGGTCCCTTCCTAACACCTGAGTCTGAGTCCCTCAGATACACCAGCTAATTGATCTACAACTGCAAGCTTTTTAAAAAAGGCATTTTAAGACACCATTTGAATTTCCCACAAGAATAAACACTTTTTAGAAAACATTTTCTGTGTCAGCCAATTTCAGAAGAACTTGCAATGTGTGCATGGTTTTTCCACTTCCTTTCCCAAATGTGTGGGCAGCAAGGTGATTTCCACAGCTTAGGCCTTCTTATGCTTTTAGAAGTACAGGCCTCGGTAAGTGTATCAGGTATAAAATAACTTACTTTGTGTACCTAAAAGTAACCCCAGTAATACATGTTAGGATTAGCTTTCATTTTCTGAAATCATTTGGGTTCAGTACATAAAAAAACAACAACTTGTCAAAATACTAATAAACATTCACTGAATGTTCATTAACTCACCTGACAGGGACAGCCGTGGATGGAGTTGCAAATAAATC
This sequence comes from Eptesicus fuscus, assembly GCF_027574615.1. NCBI lineage: Eukaryota > Metazoa > Chordata > Mammalia > Chiroptera > Vespertilionidae > Eptesicus > Eptesicus fuscus. The sequence continues at coordinate 42,045,844 of NC_072482.1, forward strand.
AACCGGTGGGGACGTGTCAATAGTTTTCGCTGGTGTAGAATTAGGAGACGTAACAGTTGTGGCTGGAGAAGACTGAAAGTGAAGATGCACAACACACTCTAGTCAAATCCGAATCTACAGGACAGAGCAACAGCACTTCCACTTTGCAGACCCATGAACTATAGATCTATAGGGGGAAATACTCCTGTCACTGATAACGCTAATCCTGTCCTTAAACATGCTAAAAAAGAGATAGGGAGGTAAGGGAGTAATTAAATTTATTCAAGTAGGCTGTCTAAAAAGCATGCTTGTGGCCCTGGCTGGTGTTTCTCAGTGGTTAGGGTGTCGGCCCACACACCAAAAGGTTGCAGGTTCGATCCCCTAGTCGGGGCATGTGCAGGAGGCAACTAATCAATGTCTCTCACATCAGTGTTTCTCTGTTTCTTTTTCTCTCTCTCCTCCCTTCCCTCCCACCCTCCCTCCCTTCTACTCTCTCTAAAAATCGATGGAAAAAATATCCTCGGGTAAAGAGTAACCAAAATAGAAAAGAAAACAAAAAACAAAGGCACACTGTGGAAAGATTCCCAACTACAATTGCTTTCTTTACCATTAAAACACACATAATATCATGTGCCTTACTTGTCTCACAGGGCTGTGATTTAGAGTATGTGAAAGTGCTTTTCAACTAATAAAATGTTACAGATACATTTGTTCTCAGTGGTAAAGGACTAAGTTCACATTGTGATATTACACTGGACTTAGAAAATATAAAGGAGAATACATAAAAACTTACCTTACCTTTTCTAAAAAATTTAAAAATAAAATTACACCTGATCCAGTAATTCCTCTTCTGCATAATACCCAAAAGAATTGAAAGCAGGGACTTGAAGGGATATTTATACACACATGATCACAGCAGCATTATTTAAAATAGCCAAAAGGTGGAAGCAACTCAAAGTGTTCATTGACAGAAGAATAAATGAACAAAATGTGGTATATTCATACAATGAAATATTATACAGTCTTGCAAAGTAAGGAAATTCTGACATGTTACAACATGGATGAACCTTGAAGATATTATGCTAAGAAAAATAAGCCAGTCACAAAATGATTCTACTTATATGAGGTACCTGGAGTACTCAAAATCAGAGAGACAGAAAGTAAAATAGTGGCTACCAGGGACTTGGAATAGGGGAAGTAGAAAGTTAATGTTTCAAGGGTACAGAGTTTCTGTTTTAGAAGATAAAAAAGTTATAAAATGGATGATAGCAATGTTGCTAAATAATGTGAATGTAATCCACTAAACTGCACCTCGAAAATGATTAAAATTGTTAAAACAAAACACAACAAAAAATAAACTTACCTTACTTAATGGAGAGGGAGCACCAGATCTAAAAGGCAACAAAAAAATTAAAACTGAATATACATGTAGAAGCATTTAAATTTGATACTATCACTTGGTCAAACATTAATTTGTTTATATACAATTTTTTTTTTTTTTTAGTAATGGACACACTATTTAATACTTTCTATCTTTTACTCAGTTATGACATCTTTTTTAAAAAAAATTTATTGTTTAAGGTATTACAAATAGTAGTACATATGTCTCTTTTTTTGACATCCTCTTCTAATGTTTCCCACCCACTAAATTTCTAGTATTAGAAATTCTTAAATTAAAAATTTCCCCCTATATCTTTAGCAATTCAATTCTTCAAGTTGATCATTATTGCCCATGTCCATCAAAAATAAGCTGTCCGAATTGGAATTTATTTTTTTTTCTCCAAAACTTGGGAAAAATATGTTTTATAGAATTAAAAAACCTGCTGATTTATTATTTCAAAAAGTTAGGAAACTCATTAAGTTTAAAGTATATTGTGATTAATTAATCATAATTGTGATGCATAAAAGAAACACTAAAATAAATAAAAAATCCCTATGAGCCCTGTGCCTGAAATATGCCTCAACTTCCTTAAGTTTTTTTAATGGCTATAATGAAATCTATAAAAAATATTCCTATTGTCCTATTAGAACTAGTGGAAGCTTAAAAATGAACAGTAATCTCAATGTTTATTTCTAAAGCAGTGAAGGAAAATTAGGAAGAAATAATTTTTATTTTTTTTTAGTTATATTATGAATAGCAGTGACTACTGCACATCACTTCTACAAAGTGCTTCAGAAACATCTGCTTAAACAGCTTACATTTTACCAACCTGAGTTGGTGGAAAATAACAATAAAACAAAAGGAATAAAAATACATTGCAATAAGAAGCCTATAGTCAGGGTCTTATAGGATGTCAGGGATGTCTTGCTACTTATCTATAGAGAAAATATCACATGTAGCAGTAGCAGAAAAGAATTAGCAGAGAGTTAGTAACTGAATTTTATATACTATCATGAATTTTTATTATTGGATATAGCAAAACAAATCTAGTAGTAGTATATGCCTGATTAATACCTTTTATAGTCAAGTTCATTTGCAAATATATGCCTGCCATTTTCTATTTAAATTTAGTTTTTACTTAAAATTAATGTAAAGAAAGGGCACATAGAAATTTCTACTATATTATGAAGGTAGAAGAATAAAGGTAACATTTAATTTGGTTATGTGTAGTTTGGCTAAATATAATCTTAAGAATGACATATCCTATAAAGAAAAGGATATACATTTATCTACATTGCTTATTTCAAAGGGCCTACTGAAACAAGTGAATCACAGTGTGCTCTATATCCTAAAAGCTACTTAGGCACCTAAAAATCTTGTATAGCAGGAGTTCAAAAATTCCCTAATGTGTTTTTGACTAATAATTTCTCCACTCCCACCATTTTTTCCTTTATCTGTGTGGAAAAGGAAGGGAACGAAGTCTAAATAAAAATCCAAGAAAAAACAGCCTGAACTTGGCAAAAAAAATATAGAAGCCATTCGACATGGTCACTTTCTAAGAATGAATTAATTGAAATTAAATGATCTCTCAAGCAATGTCATGAAGCACTGCTCAGTGGTACTGACACACGAGGAATACTACTATTACAGAAAAGAGAACTGAGGATGTGCAAGCGCTTTTTGAAATATGTTTTTAAGCTAATACGTAAACATTTCTAACATATTGTATACTCCATGGCAATAATAAAGATATAACAAAAATGATAGAATTGTTCTATCTGCCATTAAAGAATATCACGCTCAAATATAAGCATAAAACATCATAATTGCACAAGAATTATTTTGCCAAGCTCCTACACGAATGCTATTACTAAATGACACATGTAGTTACCCCATGGATTAGACAAACAAATGAAAATTTCTTACTGTCCCTGTGGAGCTATCATGCCACCTACTGCACTATATCTTAACTGTGTAAGTGTCTGTATTCTCCATTAGATGCTAAGTTCTTAGCAGTGAGGGGACTCATCTCAATGATTTATATCTCTGGCACTTTACACAGCAGCTTGCAATGTGTAGGCAGTGAAATATATTTTGTATTATCTGAATTTTTGAATGAGAATACATTTATGTACTCTTTGTATAAAAATGTAAATTAACCAAAAGTCTTAAACATTATTTTGTGTGAAACTAAATTGTCAGGATGTGTGACCTCTGTTCCCATGGACCAGATCCAGCCTTTGACAAGATTTCATCAGAAAGGTGAGAACTAGAGGTGCTCCCATTGGGATATGACTTTAAAAAGGATCATTAATCACTGGTTAAAATCTGAGGCTCTGAGGTTCAGAGAGGTAAGTAATTTGCCAAGTCTCTTCATGCTTTAGTGGTGGGTTTAAGAATCCAGTCAAAGTCTGTCTGATGCCCGGAGCCTGTGCTCATTTCACATCCCAGCGGGTCCTGACGGAAACACACATAGCCCAGCACAGTTGTTCCTCCCTCACACAATACATTGCTTCCTTTTACTTGTTCCTTTGTTGATTTTCTATCTTACCATTGGTCATTTCTCCTTTATAAAAGAAAAGACTACAATGTTTTATATATAAGTAATGACATTTATTACAGACCTATACTTATTTTAGCTAGAGAAACTTAGCACTTAGTGAACTGTATTGGGGGAAATAAAGCACAAACATAATTTTAGAAGAGAATAAATGACTATAAAGTAATCTACCCTAAATTTTTTAAAATGCTACAAACTAATATGTGGGTTTTTCTGATGCACATAGTTTACTTCCACAATGTTAATAGTAAGGTATCAAAAGAGAACATTTTGTTATTTCTTATTTACAACAATAACCCCTACATAGTTCTGGTTATAAGTGCTAGTTATAAAAATAAACAACAACAAAAATAAAACACAGATGTGAAAAATCTGTCTTCCAAATAATTTTATTTACAATAGGTTTATCTTGCATTTCCTGCACCCTCAACAGTTAGAAACCCACATATAAAATAAAATAAAATTCTCTCTTTGGTCTATAAGGTCATAGAAACAAACAATATACAAAGGTGCATCATACAGTATTGCATAAAAGTTCCAAAATATCAGTTTCTTTAAGGCACTAAATATAAAGGGCATACATATTTTTATAGAAGACATTTGAAAATGCTTTGTTTTATGCACTTACCTAACCTGGAGACAACTTTAATAATTAATTTTATTTATAAAATTGTCTTTTGTTATATGACATGGGAAAATCTTCTGATTACTAAATAAATGAAAAAAACTTTGATTTCTAAAATCTAAAAGAAATATATATATTTGTGTACATACATACATATATACTAGTATCTAAGAGAGACTGTTAGTCTTGATCCAAGAAGACCAAACTAAAGTAAAACCATTTATGCCAGTCAACTTGTGAGACAAATAAAAAAGTATAATGAAAAACACAGATGTGTAAAATGGACAGAAATCAATTTTAAATGTTCTAAATACCAAATGTGGACTCTTAAGAGTGTTTTTTTTTTTTTTGCATTTTTAGTAATAACCAAATGCAAAAAAAAAAAAAAAGTCACTCAATATAGTACTCACCCTTCACTTAAGTTCCCAGGTAAGCACAAACATACAAAGAAGAAAATAGTTAACTACTGTAGTTCATTTATTTTAAAAACAGGGAATAAGCAAAAGACAAGTTCATATGCGGTCTTAGCCAATTCAGAAAAGAAATATGACAAGCATAAAATGATTTTAAGGCAGAGAGAAAAAGTATGCTCAGCTAAAGGTAATTCAAAACAGAAGTTACTATTTCACTGCTTTTGGAAATGTACGTTAGTATATATAGCTAAATTCTCCAAAAAATTTGCAGCAGCCACCAGGGGGCGAATTTAGATTTGAAGTTAGGACTAAGGAAATCCACTATGCCGTGTGTGGTGGGGGAAAACCTGAGAGGGAAAGAGTGCAGAGAAACTGCCCAAGGAAGAGGCTCTAACTCTTGTGGGTATGCATACTGCATTTCCTTCGCGAAAAAGGTTCCTTTGCCACAGGAGCAGGGCCTTTTCTCAGGCTTCCTGCCTCCTTTTCCTTAAATCCAAGGCAACTCACTTGGCTTCCTAGATCCCGTAGTACAGGATGGCCCCAGCAGTAGCTGGAAGCGGGCATCGCCTGTTGTGACTTAGTATACTCTCTAGTTTTTTATTTGGCATCAATCTATCCACAAAAGGCTGATCACCCATGGCCACACCCTGGGCTGTGGTAACAAACCTGCTAAAGCCCCCGAGAGGTCCATCATTGCAGTAGCTCTGCCATAACCGCCTGAGAGATTCCTACACTACTGTTTGTCATTGAAAATTTAAAACAGGCAATACTTTTTAGACTAACTTGGGGAAAATGACAGAAATAACACTTAGCCAATAAAACAACAACAAAAGTAAGGTCGGGACACTAGTCTAGATTCTGGGAGAAGAGAGCAGAAAGGAGTTGCCTTTTGGTAGCTGTACCGCAGGTAATATCTCTGATCGGCCTACAGATCTGTCATGGCCAGTTATTAAGTTGTCTCTGCTAACTTCTGCTGTCAAGCTCAGTGGACTAAACATCAAGCCAGGACAAACCACCACGACATTTCAAGCTGACTCTGTGGAGAGAGCTACACTAAGTGTTCAGGGGGAGATAATGAAGTATAAAATCATCCCTGACCTTTAGAATTAGAAAATCTATTTAAACCACATGTGTGAAAAAAAAACGGCCACAACACAGGGCAGAGCGTGATGAAGGAAGGTTTCATGAAATGTCCCTCCCGGGATGTGTGAGATTTACACAGACAGAGATAAGGGGGTTGGCATCCAGGACCAGCAAGGCACAAAGAGCGGAAAGCACTGGGTCTTGTGAATGCACAAGTTTTACCCCTGCCAGAGCAAAAATAAATAAATAAATAAATAGGAATGGAACCTGGACATTTTTTGCATGTATTGAGGAAAAATAGTAAAAAAATGTAAGTGCCAAACACAGGTATAAAAATCCAGTAAAATTGCACTTACCACTGCTTAATTGCCACTCTATAAAAAGATCTCTTAGTGGAATGTCAGCAGCATGCCATGCTGAATGGTTCAAGTGGGAAGAGTCTGGAGTCCAAGAAACTATACTCAAGGGCTTTTTTTTTTTTAACAGTGAGGTTGGTAACACAACAGTGTTCAAGGCTGCTTGTGAAATTGTGCTTGCTTTACGTATGCCCAATGATAACAGCCTCAATTTTTAAACATAAGCAACTCTTTTTCTGATTATTGTGAATCCCTTCTAAGGGCAAATACATAAATCAGCAAGTTCAGTTAACATAGGTGCAACCTACTCATTTGCTGCATTCGCCTGCAGACAGATGGTTGCAGGTGGGGTCGCACTGTCATGAGTTAATGGGACGGTGGGCGGGGGTGGGGGGGTTTGAGGAAACCCAGGAGAATTACAATAAAGCATACCCTAAAACTGTAGTAGTATAAGTTGTACTGTGATAAATCTCATTCTTATAAAGAACAATTCTAACATTTTTCATCTTATTTATAATATACAACTAATGCGTACTTGTTTCCAGGTTTCTTTCCTTCTAATGTATTTAGATGCTGTTCAAGGGTCTCCATGAGACTGCTGGGAGCCTACAATAAGAAAGTAAAAATAAATGTCTGGATTGCTTGCTTGCACAGTAAACACACTGGAACGTCACTGTAACCTTGCATGGTGGAGGCCTGTGAGTGGACCCCAATATATATGTGAGATGATTACATTCTAGGGGCTTTTAGTGTTAAAAATCTTTAAATTCCCTGGAATCTCAGACAGGCCAATCCTATATGTACTTAACTCCCCTGCATAACAGATAGTGTTACAGTGTGGTTTCAGTGTAGAGTATACATTGGATAAACTTTTTTCTAACATATTACTTATATGCAGTAAACTAAGTTTAATCCAATTCACCATATGTTTCCATAAGACCACAGTGAAAAAAGAATAGGTTTTTATATCCAAGTCAAAAATATAAGTGCTCAAGTACAAAGTAACAGAAATTTGAAAATACAGTAAAATCTCACTTATCCACGTTTGACTGAAATATTAGGAAAAATTGCTACTATACTAAAAAAAAGGGGGGGGGTAAGTGATAGTTGTGGGGAAAAGAATACACCTTTAGTAGCTAATAACAATTAAGATTTTCTTATTATTGAGGCATTTAATTTATTTCTATAATAAAATAACTATCAAATATAATAATGTTATAATGGACTATGTGTATTGGCAGATTTAATATATTTCAACCACTTTATTGAAAAGTAACTGTTTTCATAACATTTTAGGCAATATAAAGTGATGGCATTTTACTGTATATTAGAAAGAGAAATAAGAGATTCAAACAATATTCCACTCTATTCCTCAAGCATCAAAATTTTAATTTCATCTTTCTCATATAATTTTAACCCAAATTTGACCTTAGCAGCATAGGCATTCAGAGAATAGCATTTAATGAATAAAATATATAACTACATTTATAGATACACTGAATTCTAATAATTGTATTTAAATTAATATGAAATTAATTTTGAAGAACTATGCTAACTGTTGAAATAGTTCACATAACTCAAAAAAATTCATATCACTGTAATTTTATATGGTACCTAGAGTGACAATTTAAAATAAAATTATATTAAAAATTTTTGATTTTTAAAGTTTAGGATATTTATTTAATATTCACTTAAATTTTACAAATAGAATCATAAATGGTCTCAATAATCATGTGATTATTATAAGTATAAATTACTAAGTGAAGCAAACATAAGTTTATAAATATAAATTACTAAGTGAACAAAATATTAATGTGATCAAAGTGATGAAGGTAAGGTAGAAAGAAACAACCCTATGAGCATTATCTAAAAAGTTAATGACTATAGTGTAGAAAGAATAAGGACTAGCAGGGGGTATAATAAATCTAGAAAATTATAAAAATTAAAAGTTTAAAATATAACTCAGGTGAAAGTGGACTTACTCAACAAATTCCAGTAAACTACCGTAACAAGTATGCCTCTGAATATATAAAAAAGAAGTTTGTAAAAATAAAGAAAATTTTGCTGTATAGAAGAAATAGTCAACTATAAGGTTGTGCTAATTTAATAAACAAAGTGTACATTGTAACCTTAAAGGGAAGAAAATAGTAATGGCTTCATAATTTTTAGGTGTATCCATACCTGGTAACTTTAAAATTATAATAATAATTACAATTTTCATAATAATGGAACCCAGGAGGCATACTTCATTTTTTTTAAATTTTTAATATGGGATCACAGTATGGAAAAAATGTGTCAAGTGATAGAACCATTCTCCATTTAGAAGACTCAGGTCCTCTGAATGGTAAGTACAATGTAAAGGAAATGTGATTCTGTGCTAAGCCTGTTAAAAACAACAACAAATGCTACTTACAGACACAGAATAGAGAACAATATAGGACAGCATAAAAAAGAGGTAGTATATTCTCCTATTACAGTTTTTAGGTAGCTAAACAACAAAAATCAAAACCAGGAACAGAGTTTGCAATTTCTTTCTTTTTTCTTTTTTTGCAAAGTTTCTTAGCAATTTTAGGAAGAATTTTTAGAAAACAAATTAACAGTCACAATAGCCATAATGGAAATCTGATCAAGAACACAGACTACAAAATTGACTTTTGTCTTTAAGAGGAGTTATTTTGCAATATGTGGCACATAAAATTAAGTTTGGAGCATTTTATCTTAGAGGTTTAAAATGCTTCATCATTTAAATTACTTGTAAGTACTATGAAATCTAACAGAAATAAAGTTTTCAAATGTATGCAGACAAAAAAAAACAACTGTTTGATAGTAATGTTCAGGAGTGCAGGAATACCGCCTTCTTCTCAACTGTATCTATGGTGCTGAGCATATCCTGGCGTGTAGGAGGCAATAAAGCAAAACTAAAATTTCCAAGGAGCAAAACTCTGAGAATGCCTTTGCTATTGTAAAGAAATTTAAGGTTAACAAAGTATAATTAGTTACTCATTTTTAAAATGCCAAAGTCAATAGACCATTTAGACGGAAACACCAACCCAAGAATAAGTCAGCCTGTGAAAGCCAATAGATAACAGCAATATATTACGGTTACCGATTCATCAATGGTACAGTCTTTAAAAGGAGACTTTTCTTTATCAGTAGTTTTCAGGTCAACCAGAATTCCTGCCATCAAAACCTAAGATGTTTTTCATAAATGGAGATAATTTAAATTTGGAATGCGCACACACACACCAAACAGGAAATACTATTTTGAAAATCATTTTCTTGGAACAAATTCATAAATAATTTTGAGTCTAGAATAAAAAAGGAAGCATCCATCTAAAATTCAGAGGCTTTAGATTATAAAGCATCATTAAGGGGAGGGGGAGGGGGGCTGAGTGAAAAAGGTGAGGTGAGTAAGACAAAAAAACACAAACTCACAGACACAGACAACAGCATGGTGATTACCAGAAGGAAAAGGGGGGTTAGAGGGGACGTAGAAGAGGGTAAAGGGGGGCTAAATGACTTGGGGTGGTGAACACACAATACAATATACAGATGATGAATTATAGAAGTGTACACCTGACACCTATATAATTTTATTAACCAATGTCACCCCAATAAATACAATTAAGAAAACACAAATGGGAAAAAAGCAACCAAAAGATCATTCAAATTTTTGATCATTAGATTTAAGAAACCATTTGAAAGTGCTGAGAAATATATCAGTTCTGATATCATATTCACTTCTTACCCAAAACAAACTTTTGAATGTTTTTAAAGGAAATGTCACTGATACACATAAGTCATTTAAATGCACTTATGATGACATTAGATGCACAATTTAAAAAGGGCTACCGATGTCCACGCTGATAGTTATTATGCAATTTCTAACCTAAAGGATAGCCATTAAATTCCTCTGCTCCATCTTGCAGCAAGAGGAATTCTAATCCTTTTTTGAGTTACTAAGCAGCTTACTCCTTCTCCCAGTCAACAGGTAACCCTTCTGGTCTCCCTCTCCTCTCTAACCCTCTCCCACGTCTGGTGTTTTTATTGTCACAGCTAGACTGAGTGCCATGGTGGCCACAGAGAGGTCTGGCAGAGAACCTAATCTCAAAGGAGTTAAACTGAGCCCACAAAAAGTAGCATTTCTGACCCATCTGTAGATTGATTCTGGTCTAGCACGGTCTAAAGGATTAACCCTACCTAGAGCAGCTCACATTCCAGCTAGGACTTGACTATACTGTCCCAGTGTATCTAAATTCCCCAGTTCAGTTAGAAGTCTCCTTTGGACCTGTGGAAGGGGCTCTAAATAAGAATTAGCTCTGTTACTTATAATCCCAACAGAAATCACAATTAGGTAGCTTAAGAAATTTCAGAAGCACACAATACTCTTGTACTGAGATGTAAATATATACTGGAGAAATGAGCTACAAAAAATTTTTTTAATGAGGAGGTGATTTACAAATTAAACATTAATAGTGAAGTTTATGTGGCTCTTAAAATCATAACAAAAGTAGAGGATATGAAATACCAGAGTCTAACGGATCTCTACCAAAGAATACCTTTTTATTAGGGCCAGGGCAAGACTGTATCTTAAGGATTTTATCTCTGTTCACCAAATTGTGATAACACATAACATTATATAAAATATGTCGCCATAGCCTGTTTGGCTCAGTGGATAGTGTCGGCCTGTGAACTGGCCTGTGAACTGAAGGGTCCTGGGTTTGATTCTGGTCAAGGGCACATGCTCAGGTTGCGAGCTCGATCCCCAGTAGGGGGCATGCAGGAGGCAGCCAATCGATGATTCTCTCTAATCACTGATGTTTCTATCTCTCTCTCCTTCTCCCTTCTTCTCTGAAATCAATAAAAATATATTTTAAAAAATATTATGTCTCTGAACTCTAGAGAGATTATATAAATTATAATAAATTTTATAGTATCACTATAAATTAAATGCAAGTATGTGATTCCTTCTTTTGATGATTTACTATAATTCTATAATTTTAAAAACAAAACAGTATTAAGTATTCCTTTAAACCTTTCCTTGTCTTCCTTTTGGCTCTGCCCTAACTAAGACAAAGGAGGACCTATTTTCTTATTAACTGACAGCACTTCTAACAATACATCCAGTTTTTCTTTTATTCTACAGTGAGCTGCCTATAGAGCTGAATAAAGATGATTTATCATTTCTAAAAGCTATTCATTGAGCTGAATATTTTAATATTCAACTTTCTAGGTTAACATGCATTATTTATTTGGACTATTTTACAAATAAAGACAAAAATCAGCGTGGTAGAACTATATCAGAGTTTGCCCATTCATGCCCCTTCTTTGCACCTGGGGCATGCTGAAATCTAGAAGAACAAGCAGGAAGACAAATTCAAATGTCTTGATTATCATGCCTACAAATATCTTTTCATAGATAAAATATTTTTTAAAACAATATTCAAGGCTCCCTTTTGATTCAAGTTCAAGAATGAAAATATGACCTAAGTAAATTCAGTTGCCTTTTAAGAAGAAACTATGTTTATAAGGGCAGGAAAATATTCATATTACCTCTAGAAATATATTTAATAGCTAGAAAAAATAAACTAGAATAATTTCCAAGAAAGTCCATTGGCCTACATTTAAAATACATTAAATACTTTTAAATACTTACAAGACTTTATCAATGATCTAGGTAAGACCTTTTATGAAAAACTACAGAATAATAATTTCATGTACACTGAATCTTCCACTCAAAGAATCACTTACCTGTGTGAGGTCAGGAATATCACCTTTATCAATGCCAACTTGCTGTGGATTAAGAAAATAAAAAGTAACTTAATGGGAATTTTAAAAATTAATTTCTCTGAATTTAATTGAAGATCACCACATAATTAGTTAAAACTATATGTCAAACATGGTATAGAATTGTTATGTATATTAATCTTACTTTGAGCATATGCTCTTTGTGTAGTTTTCCACTCAGTATAATATAGCAATTATTTCACTAATATAGTTAGATATAACAAGTATAAAGAATTATGTTAAAATCCAAAAACAGAACTTAAGAAATTGAAGTGTAAAATTTAAGGTTTCTTCCATATTTAACAGCAGCTAAAAAATCTAAAAAAAATTGCATAGACTAAATTTAAATAGTTAATTATACCCAGTAAGTCCTTTGTACAGAAAATGTTTATTTAAAAATATATATATTTAAAATTTTAAAATTTAATTTAAACAAACCCTTCCCCAACCAAAAAACAAACAAACAAATAGTTCAGCCATTTCTCCCACCCCACCACCCACCTCTTGCAACCACCAATCTGTTTTCCGTACCCATGAGCTTGGATTTCTCTTATTATTTTTTTTAGATTCTTCATATAAGAGTGATCATATGGTTTTTGCTTTCTCTGACTTATTTCACTTTGCATAGTGCCCTCGAGATCCATCCATGATGTTACCAGTGGCAAGATTTCATTTTCTTTTATGGCTAAACTAGAGGCCCAGTGCATGATTAAATCATGCACGTGTAGGGTCCCCTACACGCTTTCGCTTTCGATCACGGGGGAGCTGGGTGCCTGTCCGCTGGTGCACCAGGCCTTTCAGAAGCCTTCGCAGCGCCGGAGGCTTCTGAAAGGCCTGGTGCCTGAGCAGACAGGCACCCAGCTCCCCCGCTTTTGATGGTCCGCGGCGGGACGTGAGCTCGCTGCCCCAGAGGTCCCTTCTGTGCCACAGCACAGCCATGGTGCAGACACTGAGCTCGGGCCGCCACTGGCGACGCGAGCTCAGTGTCCTGCCGGCCCAATCGGCCACCCCAGCCACCCTGAGTCCCGCAGCTCCTGGCCAATCGTGGGCATAGCAAAGGTACAGTCAATTTGCATATTTGTCTATTATTAGGTAGGATAATAGTCCACTGGGTGTGTGTATAATGTGTGTGTGTGTGTGTGTGTGTGTGTGTGTGTGTGTGTGTGTGTGTATAACATTTTCTTTATTCATTCATCTATTGATGGGTACTGGGGTTGTTTCCATATCTTGACTAATATAAATAATGGTGCAATGAACATGGGGTGCATATATTTTGTAATTAGAGTTTTCATTTACTTTGGATAAATATCCATGTGTGGAATTTCTGGATAATGCAGTTCTAGTTTTTTTAATCTTCACCCCAGGACATGCTTACTGATTTCAGAGAGAGAGAGAGAGAGAGAGAGAGAGAGAGAGAGAGAGAGAGAGAGAGAGATCTTACTTGCCTTAACTAGACCGAACTTGCAACCTATGTATGTGCCCTGACTGGGAATCAAATCCACAACCTTTTAGCATATGGGACAATGTTCCAACCAACTGCAGTTCTATTTTTAATTTTTTTGAGGAATCTGCATACTTTATTCTATGCTGGTTGCACCAATTTACATTCCCAGTAACAGTAAACAGGGTTCCCGTTTTCCCACATCCTTGCCAATACTTGTTATTTCTTGTCTTTTTAAAAACAGCCATTCTAACTAACATGTGTGAGGTGATAGTTCATTGTGGATTTGATTTGCATTTCCTAATAATTAATGATGTTGAGCATCATTTTATGTACCTGTTGCCCATCAGTATGTCGTTTTTGGAAAAATGTCTATTCAGATCTTCTGTCCATTTTTAATTGAACTACTTGCTTTTTTGCTATTGATTTGTATGAGGTTTTTGTTTTGTTAATCCTCACCTGAAGATATTTTTCCATCGATTTTTAGAGAGAGCAGAAGGGAGGGGGAACACACAGAAACACCCATGTGAGAGAGACACATGGACTGGTCGCCTCCCACATGGGCCCCAACCAGAGCCAGGATGGAGCCTGCAATCGAGATATGTGCCCTTGACCAGAATAGAACCTCCAGTCTTCAGACCAGTGCTCTATCCACTGAGTCAAACAGGCTAGGGCTGTATGAGCTCTTTCTATTTGTGGATATTAACCCCTTTTCAGAGATATGATTTGCAATTATTTTCTCCCATTTGGTAGGTTGCCTTTTTGTTTTGTTGATGGTTTCCTTTGCTGTGAAGAAGCTTATTAGTTGGATGTAGTCCCACTCGTTTATTTTTGCTTTTGTTGCCTTTTCTTTTGAGGTCAGATTTAAAAAATCATCAAGACCTATGTCAGAAAGATTATCACTTATGCTTTATTCTAGATGTTTTATGGTTTCAGCTTATATGTTCAAATCTTCAATTCATTTTGAGTTGTTTTTTGTGTATAGTGTAAGGTAGTGGCCCAGTTTCATTCTTTTGCATATGGCTGTCCAATTTTCCCAACACCATTTATTAAAAATTGTCCTTTCTACATTGTGTATTCTTAGCTCCTTTGTCGTAATTGAGCACATACTAGGTGTACCAGTTAATAATGCGGATTTTTTTTCAATAGATGGAGTTACACATATGTTGATATATATATATATATATGTGTGTGTGTGTGTGTGTGTGTATATATATATGATTTGATATGTATGCTATTTTGTTGTATTGACAGCAAGCTTCAAAACTTCATATGTCAAATTTGCTGAAGGTGTTAAACATCATAGATATTTTTACACTTAAAAATGTCGAATTTTGTGCCAAAAAAAGAGCATTTGCGGGAAGTTTAATTCATTACTTTATTTTGAAGAAAAAGTTATTGCCCTGACCGGTTTGGCTCAGTGGATAGAGCTTTGGACTGAAGGGTCCCAGGTTCGATGTCAAGGGCATGACCTTGGTTGCGGGCACATCCCCAGCAGGGGGTGTGCAAGAGGCAGCTGATCTGTTTCTCTCTCATTGATGTTTCTACTCTCTATCCCTCTCCCTGCCTCTCTGTAAAAAAAAAAAAAAAAAAAAAAGTTATTGTATACTTCGGGAAGCTTATGGTGAACATGCTCCATCTCCAGATACTTGAGAATGCTGGTTTAAATGCTTTAAAAGTAATGATTTTGATGTGAAAGACAAAGAACGTCCAGGTCAACCGAAAAAGTTTGAAGACCAACAATTACAAGCATTATTAGATGAAGATGCGTGTCAAACTCAAAAACAACTTGCAGAAAGATTAAATGTTGCTCAGCAAACAATTTCTGATCGTTTACAAGCAATGGGAAAGATTTTAAAGGAAGGAAAATGGGTGCCACATCAACTGGGTTGATCCAGGTCAACCAACAACACTGACTGCAAGGCCAAATCGCTTCAGAAAGAAGACAATGCTCTGTGTTTGGTGGGATCAGGAAGGTGTGGTGTATTATGAGCTTCTAAAACCAGGTGAAACCGTTAATACTGATTGCTACCAACAACAAATAATCAATTTGAACCACGCTTTGATTGTGAAATGACCAGAATTTTCCAGAAGACATGGCAAAGTAATTTTGCTTCATGCTAATGCACCATCACACACTTCAAAACCAGTTAAAGACATGTTAACAGATCTTGCCTGGGAAGTATTAACCCACCCACCGTATTCACCAGACCTTGCTCCTTCAGATTACCACTTGTTCCGATCGATGGCACACGCACTTTCTGAGCAGCACTTTAAAATGTACGAAGAAGTGGAAAATTGGGTCTCTGAATGATTTGCCTCAAAACAAGAAAAGTTCTATTGGGATGGTATCCACAAATTACCTGAAAGATGGGGAAATGTGTAGCTAGCAATGGACATTACTTTGAATAAAGCACTTTTGATGTTTCTCTTGAAATTATTGTGTTTTCTTTGATTACAAAATCCGCCATTATGAACCGGTACACCTAGTATGTGTGGTTGTATTTCTGGGCTCTCTATTTTGTTCTATTGATATTTCCTGAAGATTGCTTTGGCTATTTGGTGTCTTTTTTGGTTATATATAAATTTTAGAATTGCTTTCTATTTCTGTGAAAATACCACTGAAATTTTAATAGGGATTATGAATCTGTATATAGCTCTGGGTAGTATGAACATTTTAACAATATTATTTCTTCCAACCATGAGTATGGACTACTGATTTACTTGTGTTTTCTTCATTTTCTTTCATTAATATCTTAGTTTTCTACATTCAGATCTTTCACCTCCTTGGTTAAATTTATTCCTAGGTATTCCATTCTTTTTGATGCAATTACAAATAAGATTGTTTTCTTAATTTCTCTTCCTGACAGTTCATTGTTAGTATAAATCAATGCAACAAATTTTTATGTATTGATTTTGTATCCTGCAACATTATTGAATTTATTAGTTATAATTTTTGATGGCGTCTTTAGGTTTTTCTATATATAACATCATCTGCGAGTAGTGACAGTTCTACTTCTACCTTTCCAAGTTGGGTGCCTTTTATTTCTTTTTATTGCATAACTGTTCTTGCTAGGACTTCCAAAACTATGTTGAATAAATGTGGAGAGAGTGTCCAATCCTCGTCTCATTCCTACTCTTAGAAAAAACCTTTCAGCTTTTCACCATGGAGTATGATATAAATTTTGTTTGTTGGGAAGTTTTTGATTACTGATTCAATATTCTTGTTAGTAGTAAATTTGGTCAGATGTTCTGTTTCAGAATATAATTCAGTATTGGTAGGTTGTATATTTCTAGTAATTTATCTATTTCTCCTAGGACAGTGGTCGGCACACTCATTAATCAACAGAGCCAAATATCAACAGTACAAAGATTGAAATTTCTTTTGAGAGCCAAATTTTTCAAACCTAAACTTCTTCTAACACCACTTCTTCAAAATAGACTCACCCAGGCCGTGGTATTTTGTAGAAGAGCCACACTCAAGGGGCCAAAGAGCTGCATGTGGCTCGCGAGCCGCAGTTTGCTGACCATGGTCCTAGGATGTCCGAGTTACTGGCGTATAATTGTTCATAATACTCTCCGATGGACCTTGGTATTTCTGTAGTATCAGTTATAACATCTCTTTCATGTCTGTTTACTTATTTAAGTCCCTTCTCTTTTTTCTCTTGGCGAGTCTAGCTAGCATTTTGTCAATTTTATGTTTTCAAAGATTGAGCTTTTAGTCTCACTGATCTTTTCTATTGTCTTTTAAGTCTCTACTTGACTTATTTCTGCTTGAATCTTTATTTTCTTCCTTCTAGCTTTGTTTTACATTTTTTAGTTCCTTGAGGTGTAAAGTTAGATTGTTTGAGACTTTTCTCGTTTCTTGAAGTAGGCATTTATCACCAGGCACTGCGTTTTCTGCATCCCATAAATTCTTGTATGTTACATTTCCATTTTCTCTTGTCTCAAGGTATTTTTTGCTTCTCTTTTGATTTCTTCTTTGAGCTACTGGTTGTCAGTAAAATGTTTAATCTCCACCTATTTGTGAATATTCCAGTTTTCTTCATGTAATTTATTTCCAGTTTCATACCATTGTGGTCAGAAAATATGCTTGATATGATTTCAATCCTCTTAAATTTATTAAAACTCATTTTGTGGCCTAACATGTGCTTTATCTTGTAAAATGTCGCGTGTGTAGTTGAGAAGAATTTGTATCCTATTGCTTTTGGATGGAATGTTCGTAACATTGTTATCAATTTAAAATAGAATGTTATAGATATAAGTTGTTACTAGTATATGTAAGGCTCATGGTAACCACAAAACAAGAACCTATAGTAAATACATAAAAGATAAAGAAATCTAACCATACCACTAAAGAAAGTCAGCAAAGCACAAAGAAAGAGGACAAGAGAAGAAAGGAAGAGAGAACTATGAACATAGCTAGAAAACATTTAACAAATGGCAATAAGCTCAAACCTATGGACAATTACTTTATATGTAAATGGACTAAATTCTCCAATCAAAATACACAGAATGAATAAACAACAAAATCCATTTATATGCTGACTACAAGAGACACTCTATCTATCTATCTATCTATCTATCTATCTATCTCTATCTATCTATCTATCTATCTATCTACTAGAGGCCCAGTGCACGATATTTGTGCACAGGTAGGGTCCCTAGGCCTGACTGGTGATCAAGGCCAATATGTGAGGCAACCAGTGGGGTGATAGGGGGACCCCTGCTGACACCCGCCTTGGCTGGCCTGGGGCCTGCAGGCTGGTGGCAGCTCCTTATTGAGTGTCTTCCCCCTGGTGGTCAGTGCATGTCATAGTGACCAGTCATTCCACCATTCGGTTGATTTGCATATTAGGCTTTTATTATATAGGATTTATTTTTAAAGTAATTCTTATTTTGGTTTTTAATTCTTACCCAAAGACATGCTTTTACTAATTTTTTACAGAGAAGAAGGACATTGATGTGAGAGTGAAACATCATTCAGTTGCCTCCTGCATGTACCCCAACCAGAGATCAAACCTGCAACCTGGGTATGTGCCCTGACTTGGAATCCAATCCACCACCTTTTGGTGTACAGAACTATAATCCAACTAACTGAGCCATACCAGCCAGGGCAAGAGACACACTTTAGATGTAAAGACACACACAGATTCAAAGTGAAGGGACGGAAGAAGATATTCCTCACATATGGAAACCAAAAGAAAGCAGGAGTAGCTATACTTATACTAGACAAACTTTAAAGCAAAGACTGTAATAGAAAAAGAAGGGTGTTATATAATGATAAAGAAGTCTAGCTAACAAGAGGATATAATATTTGTAAATATTTATTCACCTAACATAAGAGCACTTAAATTTATGTAAGACAAACATTAAAAGGTAAAAGGGAGAAGTAGACAGCAATCCTACCTAATAAAAGAGTAATATGCAAATTAACCATCACTCCGCTATACCCACAAGCCATGCCCACCAGCCACGCCCACCAGCCAATCAGAGCAAGTATGCAAATAAACCCAACCAAGATGGCTACAGCCACAGAGAGAAGGAGGGAGGCTTGGGTTTCCGAGGCAATGGAGGAAGCCAAGCTTTCCACCTGCCCTTGCTGGCCTAAGCCTCCACTCAAGGCTACAAAGTTTCAATTATAGAAGGTAAACAAATCCAAACAGAAATGGCGGCAGCCACGGGGCTGAAAAGAGCAGGAGGCTAGGGTTGCCCCTGGCAATGGAAGAAGCAAAGCTTTCTGCACACACTGGCCAGCCCAGACCTCTGCTTAAGGCTACAAAGTTTCAATTATAGAAGGTAAATAAACCCCAACAGAAATGGCTGCCGGCCACGGAGCAAGCAGGAGGCTTGGCTCTGCTCCAGGCTACAAAGTTTCAATTGTAGAAGGTAAATAAATTCCAGATACCAGGGCCTCCGCTTGAGTCACCAGGGGGCGTGGCTGGCCTGCAAACCACCACAGGCCCCTCACTCAGGCTGCCCCACGCCCCAAGGGAATCCCTACCCTGATCCGGGACACCCTTCAGGGCAAACCAGCTGGCCCCCACCCCTGCACCAGGCCTCTGTCCTATCTAATAAAAGAGTACTATGCAGATTGACCATCACTCCAACACACAAGATGGCTGCCCCCATGTGGTCAAAGATCCTGCCCCTATGTGGATACAAGATGGCCACCACAAGATGGCCAGCAGGGGAGGGCAGTTGGGAGGCACCAGGCCTGCAAGGGAGGGCAGTTGAGAGGGACCACGCCTGCAAGGGAGGGCAGTTGAGAGGGACCAGGCCTGCAGGGGAAGG
Source organism: Eptesicus fuscus (assembly GCF_027574615.1). Lineage (NCBI taxonomy): Eukaryota > Metazoa > Chordata > Mammalia > Chiroptera > Vespertilionidae > Eptesicus > Eptesicus fuscus. The sequence goes on from NC_072482.1 coordinate 42,065,763, forward strand.
CAGTTAGGGGTGACCAGGCTGGCAGAGGAGGGAAGTTGGGGCAAACAGGCTGGCAGGGGAGTGGTTAGGGGGTGATCAGGCTGGCAAGCAGAAGCGGTTAGGGGCAATAAGGAAGGCAGGCAGGCGAGCAGTTGGGAGCCAGCAGTCCTGGATTGTGAGAGGGATGTCCGACTGCCCATTTTACTGGGATCAGGTCTAAACGGGCAGTCGGATATCCCTCAAGGGGTCCCAGATTGGAGAGGGTGCAGGCTGGGCTGAGGGACACCCTCCCTTCCCCGTGCATGAATTTCGTGCACCGGGCCTCTAGTACAATAATAATAGGGACCTTAATACCCCACTTATATCAATGAATGAAGGTCATTCAGACAGAACAATAAAGAAACATCAGCCTTAAAGGACATGTTATATCAGATGAACTTAACAGATTTTTATAAACATTCCATCCAAAAGCAACAGAATGTACATTTAGCTTTCATAACTTTTCAGGATGTATTTTCAATCCATTCCCAGAGAGAACCATTTAGTTAGTTTGTTATGTATCCTTCCAGAATTTTTTTTATGTATATCCAAGGAAATGTGAACTATATAAATATTTATATCCCCCATCATTATAGAATAACATTGTGTTATATACACTGAGCTTATATCTTTCATTTAATAATTTATCTTAGCTCTATATCTAAATTAATACACAGAGTTCCCTAATTTTTTTAAACAGCTACCTTGTCCTGTAATTTACTTAAGAAGTCATCTATTAACAGGAATTGAAGTTGATTCCAATCTCTTGCCATTGCAAGCAATGCTACACACAATATTTTGCCCTGTGTGTGTGGACTCATCTGTAGAATACATTTGTAGAAGTGGAATTACTAGGTAAAAGCATACAGGAATTTTTATTAGTAGGTTGGGGGAGGAAGTGAGGGAAAAAGAAGCACAAAGAAAGAGCACATGAGTGTGCAAATATAGAAATATATTAATAAAGCTAAATCAATGAAGAGAGTAATAGGTGCTTACCAATACTACTTTATCAACTCTTGTACAGATATGAAGATTATTCAAAATAAAAAGTGGGCAAAAAATGCAAATTATAACTTCAATGATCTCATTTTATATAAATGATAGAATTGACTCTCAAAGAAACAAAGTGAGTTAAACCAAAGTCTCTCTCTTTGATAAATTAAGTGCCTTGATTATGCTGATGGAATGTAGAAGCAAATACATGAAGCAAAAATGTTGGGTTCCTACAAAGACAATAAGGCAAAGCGGAGATTGGAAAATCCACTTGAGTGTCAGGTGCTGAGCTAACTTCTTTCCTCTGCCTTTTCTGTGTCTAAATTAGCTTGGGCACTATTGACATTTTGGGATGATGCTTTGTTGGGGGTTGTCTTGTGCACTGTAGGATATCATTGGTCTCTACCCATTGGATGTCAGTAGGCCTCCCCCTCTTCCTCTGAATGTAAGTGGGGCTTTAGGGTCCCCTGCTATTATTGCATTGCTCCCTACTGGGTTGTAATAATAAAAAATGTCTCCAGACATTGTCCGCTGGGGAGGAAGGGAAAGCAAAATTGCCTACTCTGGAGCACCACTGGTGTACAGGGCACTGACCCTCATCCCTCTAGATCAGCTTAAGCTGGAAAGTCCTCCCTGAAATATAGATTTTTAACTGCGAATGACTACACTCTGGCTTTAGAGAAGCCACTGATGCCTCCCTAAACTCACTTATGTTATTACAAGTTATGGAAATTATAAACTAAGGCAACTTCATCGCCTTTATTTCCATATTTAATACCTATTTAGGTGAGCCATTAAATATTAATATGAATGAAGTCAGTGTTTTTGAAATTAAAGTATTATGGATCCCTAATATTGGAATCACTTTGCCAAAAGATGATGTGTTCCTATGAAATGAATAATTCTGTTAAAGACACAATTTAGAAATTCATCCTTAACATTGCTATTTTTACTATCCTGACCTTGGAAGATTGAGGTGAAGTGTGATTGTACTATAGAAATCTTATTACTTTCTGTCTGCAAATATTCTGGAAGACATACTCCTACGACTTGGTATTTACCTTGGACTAGCAAACTAAGAATAACTTGGTTCTATAAAAGGGAAGTGTTTAGCAGAAATTCCTGTTACATGTGAAACAACCATTTTTGCAAAGTTTCAGTTGTCTGCTTTAGGAATCTTCAGTACAGTTAACCATCTGTATCCATGGGTTCCACATCCATGGATTCAACTAAACATAGACCAAAAATATCTGGGGGAAAATGCTATGGTGTTGGTGATGTGTATGATGTAGTTAGGATTATGACTGTGGTATCTATACTGAGCATACACAAACTCTTTTTTCTTGTCATTATTTCCTGAACAATATACTATAACAACTATTTACATAGCATTTACATTGTATTAGATATTATAAGTGACCTAGAGATGATCTTAAGTATATGAGTGGATGTGTATAGTTTATATGCAAATACAATGCTATTTTATGTGTGGAGACTTGAGCATCTGTGGATTTTGGCATCCACAGGGGGTCCTGGATCAATCCCCTGCAGAAACCAAGGGCTGATTGTATGAGAAAACAAAACATGGTGTTTTCTGCACTTTGAGCAATTCCTCTGAGAAATTTGATTATTTCCATAGAAATTAGTCTACTACTCTACATTTCTTTTAATAGGATGAACAACTTGGTGGTAACATTTGCCAAATACTCAATATAGTTGTATTTTTTAAATGACATTCTGGAAGTCTATATTAGGCAAATGGTACTAACCACAGGACAGCTATTTAATATGAATCTAAAGATAGATACACCATATGAGTACTAATTGGAAGAGAAAGCTATGTACATTTGTCAAAATATTTCAATATTAAGCAATCATAAGCATACCATTAAACACTGATATTCAACAATTAGTGTTGAAATCATGAACAATATAATTTAAATGTGAAAGAAAGCACAAATGGTTAGGTTTTATCCACTGTGGTTTAATGTTCATTCTATTAAAAATAATTTTGTAAATTAGTATACATTCTAATAAAACAATCATGATGTTCAAATAAAAGTAAAATATTTATTATTCAGTCATTTAAAGACAGGCTCTCAGAGTGATGTCTGATTTCTGTAACTGTCATTCACAACAGCCTGAACTGAGCCTGTGCTAACGTCGACAGACACAAAGTAAACTTTTACATGTAAAAATAGAAGGAATTGATAAGTAAGTACCCTCTTCTCATGGAGACCCTGAGCTGAGCCATATGAAGCTGATTAGATAAGTGTATACCCCAGACGGCCACATGTCAGCTCCTTATCTGATATAAACAGTAACAATGGGAACACTGGAAGCATATGCACCAGGAATTAGCAGAAAAATGAAATAATCTCCTGCTCTCTGGACTTAGGCAAAATTGTATTTTCACAGAAAGAAATTAGGTAAATTTACTAGATTATATTGATCATTATGGTTAAGCCATGGGAAACTCATATGAAATACAAAACATAAAACCTGTGCAGCAGTAAAAGCAAAAGTGTCAAGCAATTCTATCCTTTCTTAAAGACCACCGACATCAATAAACCCATGAGGAAATACACATGAACATGCTTTCAGGTATATGCAATTTATATGAGCTAATCTTTACCTTTTGTTTCTCATGTTATACACAAAATATTTTTATTCTGATTACAAGCCGTAAGGGTCAAAGCTGAAGACACCCTTTAAAAAGGGTGCTTGCAATATTATTTTGGTCTCATAATTTGAATTTGACAATTATTACTTCTGTGATATATGAGACTTGAACTAGACACAGGGACTAGAGTGCTTTTGAAACTATATATAAAATGCTTGTTCTGTGCTATATTCTCAAAGTGGTAAAAAGTACAAAAGCATGACATGAATGTCCCATGTTCATGGCATTGTGTGCTTTGCCACTGGGCTTCAGAACCTTTTGCACACAGCGCTCCTGTCAGTCCTAGCAATCAGTTAGTTGACATGTAAGATAAAAACCCATCTTGCTAAAGGATAACAATGTTATAATTTCTAATATCAGTATGAACCAATAATTGGGTCTTATAAGATGAAAGACCAACTTACAAAGAACCTCAGAAACATCAACTATACAGTTACAAAGTTATTTTGACTAAATATACTTAAAAGCCCTTAAGAAACTATAAACTTTATAAAATTAATTATACTTTGTTTTATTTTTCATTGTGTTTAAATCACTGACACGGTAAGAAAGGCCAGATTTTATGATCTATATTCACACACAAAGAACAATGGATGAACTTTTCTGAGGATTTTTTCTAGGGTTCAATAAAAAGGAAGCACTTTCTTACAATCAAAAATAGCATTAGGTGGAATGGAGGAACGGACTACCTTACAAAGCAGTAAGTGAGCTCATATCCATGAAACCTTTATTTAAGACAATGGTCATCTGACTGGGATACAGGAGTGCAGTGTACAGGTCTGAGTGAAAAGGTGGATAGATGACTTCTAAGGTCGCTTCCAACCCTAACGCTCTGTTATCTGTGGCAGAGTGTTTGGCTAGATTATAAATGTTATTATTTACTCCAGATACATGAGCTAATATTGTAAATTATATTCCCAACCAAGCTTTATATTACTTACCTCTGCAACTTTGAGAAATTCAGACACGCGCGTCATTCTAGTTAGAAATCGTTTGTAAATTTCTAGAGCATCTTTACATTGTCCTTTCTTCATTTCAAAAAACTTTTCTAGAACAGATAGACAAGCATTTTTAAAAGAGCATTATACTACATTTTATTGTAAGTATATATAAATACCATTACTTAAAATTGAAATTAATGTTTGAATCAACATGGCACTAAAATCTGTAAGAGGTATTAATGCACCTAAACAAGGGACCTCAGTGATTTAAAAGGGGTTCTTGTTCTACGGTGTCTCACAGGAAACAATGAAAATATAGTAAAATGTGAATTATCAAACAGGTTAAATTCATGATCCATACCTACCAGCTTTCTGTTTTGGAAAATAGCATCAAATTCTTTGTGATAACAATCTCAAAAGTAATGAATGACTGCACTGAACTGCATCCTTATTTCCTTACTAGCTCACTCTTAACCAATTAATTTATATATTATAAAGCAGTAACCTATAACGTCCATGAATTAAAGAATTCTCTAAGATGTCTACACTCTGTATAAATTGATACTTCCTTTATTGGTTATAAATTATTTCTTTCAAACAGTACAATGTATGTTTTAGTTATAAGATTGTGAAGTTTTGTGAAAAACATATGGTTTACCGAACACTTCATGACTCTATAATCACATCCTCTTTCTCAACCTGTAGCTTTCTAGACAGAAAAACAGAGGAGTTAGTTGTTCTCTTGTGTACTCCCAAGACTGGACATCACAGTCATTACGGTACCATCACTCCATTACAACGGCAGCATGACAGTGTGTTTTCTCCACACCGTTTTGAAGAAAACTAGCACTTTATCAGTGTTTTTGCCCGCCAGTCTTTCAGTCCATAATTACTGACACTGCAGATGGAGACATGGTAGGCCATTGTCTACAACAGCTCCCAGGCAACTCTGGATCATAACCAATGGCTTGGTATCATCATTATTTTATATCTGCACATGGTTAAACACATGCTATTTTTATATTCTCTCACACTTTAAAGTTCTTGATTTCATTCAGCATGTAATTTTACTACCTCAAAGTATTTTTAATTTTCTCAAGAAAGGTTTAATAATATATAATTACACAAAGAACTAATTATTAAGGGTAGCTACTCATTACCTTCTGTTGACAGTCTTTTCGTAATTTTACTTTTAGCATAGACCACCCCTGCAGGCTATTCAAGGGAAGCAAAGGGATTGAGAAAATAAACACATACTGTTTCCTACTTGTTAGGATTTGAGAAGGAAGCAAGCTTTTCAAATAAATGGTCAAAGCTAGCGATATTTTCTTTATCCACACTATCCTCTTTTTAGATAGGATCATGGTGCTATAAGGAAACAAGTCATTTTCCAAAAAAAGGACTTATTCTGGGAAACTATGCTTTCCTTTCTTTCTTGTTATACAATCTTCATATAAACAATTTCTTCAAAATGTCTAAATTACTTTTCTTTATTATAATCTGTTTATTTCTTTGCATTGGGTCTTTAGCAATAACACAAAAAGAAAAAGAAAACTAAATAATCTCAATTTCCTTTTAAAACCAATGCCTCAAAATTTTAAGCAAATTTTCTCTGTTTCCTTTGGGTGCTTTTAAAATGGCATCTATCATGGTAATTTAGGATTCAGCAACAAAAGAGATTCAATCATCACGGCTTTAGGTCATAAGCCCACAACTATTTCTATAACCATGGTAATGACGATGAAAGGCAACGTGCACTGACATACGCAAAATTGTGAGGATCCCTTGTCCCCTTAGAAACCAGGACAGGCTCCAGGGAAATTAACACGTTTAACAGAAGGTATGTGTCACCCAGAAATGAGCCTTTGTCTCTCTTTCATATTAAAGCTAACATATGTTGGTTTTCAGTTGTTGAAATGATCAAATTTGACATTCATAACATAAATGTTTATAAATAAAGTATTGATAAATCCCCTGTCATGTTAGTATTCCCTTTCACAAGTAACTGTCCTAGGAAAGAAGCCACATGAAAAGGAATCTCATCCCTGAAAGACAAACCAAGATTGTACATGTGGACATCAGTCAGGAAGGGAAGCATCTTCTAACTTGAACGTCAGAGTTTCAATATAGATATGATGTTTGTGAAGGTTTCTGGCACCAATATTGACTCCAACATTAGATGCCGAGAATTGGTCATGAAGTCCTGGATTAAAACTAAACCATAATATATTTAAGTTAATTCCTAGCATTACGTAGTAAACAGAAAACATACCTGTCTGTAAATACTTAGGATTCTAAGCGTGCCTATATTCTAAAGTATTATTTTCACAAGAGCCATTTGTCAACGCCGAACGAAGGCCTCTCACACCAGAATGTTGTCAGGCAAGAATACTAGTATATTCCCCTACCACTTTGGAAGAGTAGGGTCTTTAATATGAAAAGGTGTAACTTTCCTCCTTTTCTGCTCCTAATTATGGCCAATAGACTGTCTTTTTCAAATTAGATGAAATAAAAATATGTACCAAATGGTTATTATTTTAATAAAAAGGAAAAAATGCATTCTTACTATAATCAATCAGTGAATTCAACATAAAGAGAAAGTAGAGCAATATTTAAGTAGCTGTTCAAGACAACAATAGAGGAGGATCACATAGCTTAACATGTTTAATTGTCACATGAATTGTAGAGGCACTATATCCAATGTTCTCCAAGCCTAAGTGGGAATAAAACAAGGGTCCGCTGGTGAGAGAGGATGAGAATGAATCAACTGGGTGTGGATTTGAGTAAGATGAGCAACTCAAAGATAACTGAGGTTTTAGATTTAAAAGTCTAATTATATGTAAACAGAAACAAGGAGATTAGGAAGGGTAAATTCAAGAGTTCAGTTTTAGATCTTGCTGAGTTTTAGGTAAGAACACAATATCTAAATTTAAGTGTCTACAAATAAGAAGACATGCAAAACTAAAGCTCAGAATAAAAGTAAGAACCAACATACTAGATTTGGGACTCATCATAATGGAGATAATAGCTTTTACAATGAAGAACACACAGAAACAGCAGAATGGTAAATGGCTAGAAAGGAACTTCAGCAAAAGCTCACATTTATGAGTGGTAAGGAAGAGTAAGATCAGCTAGCAAAAGAGAAATGGGAAAACCTATCTTATTTGGTTTAGGGATAAACTGTCCCACCTGAAATAAAGGCATTATGGTTTTGAATTGCGTTTTATGGGCAGGAATCTTTCCATACCAAAGGCAAAATATCCAAGAGCCCTGTATTCGATGTTGGGATTGGCTCACCCAGCCCCCATTCTTTCGTTTTCTAGACTGATAAGAAGCAGGGGTTCTGCGAATTAGACCTGTGGGAGGCCTAGAAAGTGAAATTGAGGCAGAGCCATATTGCTTGTACCTTTACACCTGTTTCCTACAAGCGATAAAATGCTAGAAGTGAGAGTTTATCTTTCAGCAGCATTGCACTGTCTGCACTTAGTGGTTTTGAGGAGTAATTGTTATGATTGCAGCCACTTGGCATGATTCCCTAATCCCTGGAGTACAGCTTCAGGTGTCCATTCTCCTGCTTCCTAGGGCCGCAAGGCAGTCGGGTGGTAGCAGCAGCGACTTTCTTTGAGCACACCTTAAAGTGGTGGCCTCGGTAGTAGCTCCCCTAGATTCAGTAGTCATCTCAGGAGGCTGAGCCTAGAACCAGTTCCTGCAGGCTTCCAATAATTACATGAGTACCTAACTCCCTGTATTAAATCTCTTTTATTTACAATATGTAGGGTACTTTCTGTTTTCTTGAATAGGTACAGTGTTTAATAACTGAAGTGGCTGTAGAAATCAGACCCTCGAAAATGTTAAAGATGGGAATCTTGGATTAGATATGCAACCTGATTGGCTTTAATGGCAGCAATGTCCACCTGCAGCTATTGGAAAATTAGATTCTCATAGGCTGTGCTGCATAGGAGAAAAATAATTACTTAAATGATCACCTATCGTTTTCTGAAATGAGCACCCAGAATTAAGCTTATCAGAGCGAGCAGCTGCTGGGATAGAGTCCACCATGATGGGAACAAGGCAAACACAACTGTGGGGTGAGGGGCTGCTTCTGACTCCCCTGAAGAGCTTACAAAGGAAAATGACAGCACAGGATTTTAAATTATGGACGCAAGGTTCCATTCAGACTGTGATACTTCAAGCTGGCCTAAAATAACCTTATCTCTTGCAGACACAGGGCTGTCAGAGCTGAAAGTCAGATGAGTGTCTAATCCTGTGAGTTGCTGAATTATAACATATGTGGGTAAGTTAAATTTCTAGCCTCACCATGGTGTCCTTTGTGAAAATTAGGAATTTTATTGTAAAAGAAAATTGAAAACAAAACAAAACACTTGGGTAGATTCATCCAAAAATGAATCTATCCTTGCTGGAAAAAGCTTTTCCCCTCTTAGTCAGAAGAAGCTGGTCCTGCCTTGCTTGGAGATCCTGTAATCAACCCCTTTCATCAGAGAATGAAGATTCTCCTCATACCCTATCCTTCTACTTCTTATCCCCTTCCTTTTGTCAACTGCCTTGATAGAATGAAATTAGAATCTAGCAATTCCTGCATGCCCCAGGGAGACAAGCACAAAGTCGGACCCAGGAGGAAAAACCACACATGCTCCAAGAAGTACAAGAGTTTGTAGGTTTATGTTGGCAGGATGATTGCCAGACAAAATGAAAGATACTGACTTAAATTTAAATGGTAAATAACGAATAATTTTTAGCATGAGCATGTCCCAAATATTGCATGGTATTTATTAATACAAAAAGAGTCATTCATGTTGATCTGAATACAAATTTAATGAGGCATCTTGCATTTTTCCCCCTCCTGAATCTGTCAGTCCTAATTGATAAAAATCTAGAGAAGTGGAATGAATTCTAAAGGTCTGAGCAGGAAAGAAGGCATATTACATTACAGTTAATAACATTATTGATAACATCGATTTGGGTGAGCATACAAAACGCGTGGATTCAAAATGCTAGCCTGAGCATCTGGGAGGGACTCAAACACAGTGGCTCTCAAACCGAAGTCCCCAGATGGGCAGCAACAGCACTGCTCAGGCCTTATTGGAAATGTAATTCTCAGGCCCTTCCCCAGACCTACGGGATTAGAAACTCCGGGTTAGGGTCAAGCAATCTGAATTTCAATAAGCTTTCCAGGTATTCTTAAGGAAGGTCCTAGAAACTCAGCCAAAGCACTTTTTTCTCATCTCCTGCAAAGAAACTGTTATCAGAGTGTGCACAAGGGGAAAAAAACATGCCCAGACTTTTCAGGGACACACAGACTCTAAGCTGATGCTACTCCCTGGGGACGCAAAATGTCACTCTATGTTCTATCAATCTGAGTAGAGGCTCTATGGAGATTAGGTGATAAAAGAAAACTATATCCCAGTGGATGCATGAAACCATCTGCGGTTATTGCCCCAGTCTCCTGAATGTATAGTTGGAATAGAAGTACTTTGAAACTAGCAGAGTCCTCACAATGGTTTCCTAATTTCTGCAAAGATACAGGGCTAGCATTCCATCATATCCCCAGTTAACTTGCATATCTGGTTTGTGCAAAAGATGCATGGATGGTAGAGAGTAATAGTAGGTTACTGTAAACTTAATCAGGTGGTGATGCCTACTTGCAGAGATCCAGATGTGTTCTCCTTACCGGCGTAAAATCAGCACAGCTCCTGACACCTGACAGGCAACTACCAAACCAGAAAATTCTTTTATCTCCAGCCAATAAACAGAGCTCATCATAAGTAGTGAGGTTTCACCTGGCAGGATGCCAATACACCCTCACTGTCTTATTTCAGGGATATCATCCTCTCTGGCTGTCATAAGCCCAGGAAATACCACTTTGATGACATTATCCTGATTGTATCTACTGGACAAGAATTTCAAGTATGCTAAGTGCCTTGATAAGATACACGCATATCAAAGGGTGAGAGACAGAATCTATGAAAGTTCAGGGACCTGCTACCTCAACGAAGTTTCTGAAGGTCCAAAGGTCCCCTCCCTGTGAAAGACAAATTGCTTCACCTTGCACCCCCTATAACCAAAATACAGGCAAAGTTGGCTGAGGTTTTTTTGTTGTTGTTGTTTGGAGGTGGCATATACAGCATGTGTGTGCTGCTCTCAACAGAATATCTGGTACAGTATCAAATATGAAGTAGAATCCCAATGAAGGGACGGCTCTGCAACATCCCCAAACTGGAGTCACGTGGGCCTTTGCTCCTGCAGATCTAAAGGAACTCAAAGCATCTGCAGCAGCTCCGAATGCTGCAGAACGCCCTGGCACGCTCCACTAGGAATTTTAGGAGCCTCCAGTGCTTTGGAGCAGAGCCATGTCTTCTTCGGACAGTAACTAATATCTTTTGGAAAAATTGCTCTTGGCTTGCTTCTAGAGACTTAGATTCTGACCATAGAATATCGAGTAATCATGAGACCTCAAGTGTTTTCTAAAATACAAAACCATAAAGTTGGACAAGTGCAAGAATACTCCATCATCAAACGGAAGTGGTGTATCAGAGGTCAGCTTCAAGCAGATCCTGGACCCCATGCAGGTTGTGTGAACACGGCTCATATTCCCAGTACACCTCCTCTTCTGCACTGCCCTTTCTCCCTCAGATCATGCCTACGGCCAGCTGACTGAGGGGCAATAGAACTCAAGCTTGGTTTACAGATGGTTTCTCATGCTGGCACTAGTTGGAAGTAGTTTGCTGAATCATTATTATCCGCACAGAGGGGTGACCTTGACAGTGAAAGAAATCTTTTACTGCAGGGCAAGCTTTAAGTAGTGTATCTATCTGATTTTTTACTTTATGTCAAAGGAAATATGAGGATACATATGGAAATATACAAAAATATGTGCAGTAACTAACTGCTGGCCTGTTTTACCAGGGACTTAAAAAATAAAATAAAATGGGAAGATCAGTGACAAGAGATCTGGACAAAAGGTAGTAAGTAGATGGACCGCTCAGAATGAATGAAGAGCATGAGACTATTTCTATCCCATGCAATTGCAGGCCAAAGGCAACCAAAAGACTCTCAATAATCAGGGGGTAAGGGGACTCCATAGGCTGATGAACAAAGTGCCACTGCTAAATCTTCAGTCTGCCAATACCCGAGATCAATGCTGGGCTTCCACCTTGGCACCATACTCCAGGGAGAATGGAGTCATCCACAAAGTAATAGGATAAGCATGGATTCCTAGGTGGGAGAGCAGTAATTTCCCTATACCATAACAGACGGTTTATCCTGTACGTGGATCTATCATCTCTGCCCATATTGCTCTGCCAGTACCACCATCTGTGGAATTACTCACCATCATCGTATCTCACACAACACTGCCTCTATTTTTACTGCACACGAAATGAGACAACAGACTCCACAGAATCCATCAGTCTTAACAGGAATCCCATCCATCCAGAAGTGGCTGGCCTTACATAATGATGGGATGGCCTGCAGAAGAATCCATTTCTAACCTATTCTAAGAATATACCTTAAGAAGCTGGGGATTCCAGTGTACACTCTGAACCATTGATCACTGCATAGGTCCAGGCACCTAGGCGCTAGAGTGGCCCCTCTCACTATTCTACCGACTGAGGTGCCAGTGGCTGCTTGTTTCCTGTACATCTCCAGGGGTGGCATCACAGGGAGTTATTAGCAGAATGGAGCAGTTATTTGTCATTATGGGACTTATTCTGAGAGGCAAAGCTTATAACCTATTCCCTCCGTCATTCTGAAATTTTGTAAGCACCAAAATCCCTGTATAGAATCCCTTCCTGCCTAAAACATCTAGACTACTTCCTATTCCCTGAGCTGAATCCTTAGATGTAAGAATACTCAGGGGAATGTGACCGGAATGAATGGTATATTTAGATTTTCATGTATGAAGCCTGTGGTATCCAAATCTTTGCATCTGATACAGTCTTTATTCAAACATCATTCAGTAGTCTACTTACCAAGTAGGTTAATAACTCCATCATTGTAGCAAGCAAAAAGTTTGATAAGATCTTTGAAAAGAAGCATAAATGCAGCATTTATGACACCATTTGTTAGCTCATTTGGATGCACCTAGAAGAAAATGAGAAGTTAATATGTTAAATTGTATCATCAAATGACAATTTTTCTCAGAGCACATTAAAGTGTCTCAAATGATTACTAAGAAATTCATCTCTATTTTACAAATGTTGTGTAATTCTCTTAGTAACCCTACCAATATCAAAAGATGGATCGCATTTTTCTTGCTTTAAGTCAATGAAGTTAGTCCTATCAATTATAAGACATACATACACTCTATTTGATCAGTAATCCATAGATGGATCATATCCACCTTTTGAACATCTGGTCTTTTGCTGCTTTTACTATTTTTTATTACATTCTTCCACCTCCCCTATGTAATGTTCTCTGTGTAAGGGTTCAGGTTCCAGGGCCTGCAGTAACTCAGAGAGGAAGCACAGCATGGGAAATAGATACCTTATCAGCAACCCCTAAAGCAATTCTCAAGAATCATAGCATTTACGCATCTACCAAATACTCTAACCACCAAAATAAAGAAGAATAATTTCTCCTCATTCCCAAATCCTCATTCACAAGCTCTGGTGTTTTTTTTTGTTTGTTTAGTTTTGTTTTGTTTTTTTCACCTTTTATGACTTTTCTCCTTAGGACAGTATTATCGAAGGGAAGAAAAGCAAAGAAAAATAAATGTACAAAAAGAGGAAAAGATAAGCAATTCCATAAATACCTAGCTAAGTCCTTACTATAAAACCTGTCAAAAACAAGATAGTTTGCTGCTTTTACTGAAATGTCACAGGAGTTGGGTGTTGTGACTAGGATGCAATTATAAAGTGAACCATATCGTTGTAACAGAAATTTTAAATTATTAATACCTGAAGAAAATAGTTTTAAACAACCACCAAAAGAAAGAAAAGTTAACAATGTGAGTTAACCTTTTGCATTCGGATGTCGAGTGTGACTCGACACGGTTAGCATTGGTAGCAGGAAACGAGAAAAAAGCAAGCGAGTGCAAAGGGTTAAGAATCTTACTACATGTTAGAATACTTTATTTTCATGAATTAAATGTTTATTTAATTAGACTTTTTATTTTGAAATAACTATAAATCCATATGCAGTTGTAAAAAAAAAAAATATGGATTCCCAGGTACCATTCAACCAGTTTTTCCCAAATGGTAACATTACAACACTATATTATAATATCACAGCCAGGATATTGGTATTGATACAATCCACAAATCTTATCCGGATTTCCCCAATTTTATTTGTGTTCATGTGTGTGTGTATGTTTAGTTCTATATAATCTTACCACAGCCAACACACAGGAATGGTTTTAGAGACCAGCCAGGAAGAAGGACCAGGACAAAACAGAAATAATTCTCTTTGGTGGATGGTGTAATTTAGACGGTCTGTATAAAGTGGCTTCTAACAGCAGGCGGAGTCAGCTGCCTGCAGGTACATTTTGCACTACATTCTGTCAAAGACAACAGGAAATGGCCATCCTCCTCCAAACCTGGGGTTCCAGGAATGCATCACTCACATTTCCCCATGACTTAGTAAATACCTGGTAAGCTGCTGGGACAATCTGCACAATCATCTCCACTGCACTAACAGCTTCAACCAAGGGCTTATCTAATGTAAATGAGGGAGATCTCAATCTGCTTCCAGCTTTACCTGTAGCCCACCTTCAAATAAAAGACAATCCTGACTGTATAAGAAACATCTGCCAGTGAGATACATACATCAAATTCAAGCAGTGCATCGATTTGTCCCTGCAGTATTGGCATACTCTTTAGTAGCTTTTCTGGAACCATTGTTCTCATTACACCATCAGCCCTACAATTTTTTAAAAAGAGAAAAAGAGAAAACTTGCTTGTACATGAAAAATTCAAGACCACACACATTGTTCTAAGCTGTTTCCCCCGCTATTTCCTTGTTAATCATGTGGGATGATTTTGAGACATGAAGAGGTTGTAGTTGACCCCGCTCTCTGTACTACTTCCTTTTATCCATTCTTATTTTTCAACCACACAGGCAACAAAGGAAGAGAGCCATGTGGTCTGGATATTTAGAAGTCAGTTGAATTTCTAAATGGATTCTTTTAAATATTTAACCTAGATAACTGTATTCAAAATATAAGTTTCCTAAATGCCAGTTTGTTTGTTTCTGAGAAAGAGAGAAAACATGTCATGGAAGTCTTCAAAACCTGTAGGCCTGGGAGTCCAGATGTTATACTATGAACCATCAGTGAAGAAAAATGCATGCTGATAGGCACAGTTTGGCCAAAAAGAGATAAGTGTTTAACGAGCCACATAGAATGAAACCGGAGGTTAGTGCCCGAGGGTGCCTCAGAGCAGGCAATGAACCCTGGACCCACCGCTTAGGGAGCCCCTGCATCCAGGGATGGTCAAGCAGTGGCAGTACTGCAATGGGTGAGGAAAATGTAATGTGAACAGGCCGATGACGGCAATTTTCAAGGTCTTTCTCACTTCAATGGTAGGAAAAGTATCCCAAAGTGTCCTGATGTGCATAAAAGGGTGAGAAGTTTCTGAGAAGGTGTGGGCTTGTGGTGGAGAGGCCACAACCCATCTGAGAACATCAACAATGATTGCCCAGGGCCATCTTAGCAGGCAGAGGAAGGTGCATGGACTAGAATCATCTCTACTAAGAAGGGGTTAAAGTAAGGATCTTCATTTTATAAATGTTCACCCACAAGAAACTAACTTATTTTGAATAGGTAAGCTTATTATTGTTCATCACCATGATTTAAAAAGTTCAAAGCTAAGGCTGGGCAAGCTATTAGAAGAATAGAGTTAAATCTTTTTGTGTGGATCCCTGAAACTAAAATATTAAACCTTCTACAATACCTTGTCATTTTTTCAAGTTAGAAAAAATCACAAGATTTACACAAATTTTTGACTGAACATTTCAGATTAAACTCAAACGTCTATTTAGAAGGAAATAAATGTTAATTAAGAATTAAAATGTTTCTGTTTCAATTAGGCTTTCTTAATCAACGGTTAGTATTAATAATTAGTTCAATTATGGTGTGTGTGTGTGTGTGTGTGTAATACCAGGGCGGTATTACCTCTCAAAAAGAGATCTCCACCGTGTACACAGTTCAGTTTAACCTCAATCAAAATACATTGAAATAATTATTGTCAACTTCAGTCACTGCTCTTTTAATTAAAATTTGTTCAAATTCTCTCCATTTAAAATTGAATATATATATATATATATATATATATATATATATATATATATATATAGAGAGAGAGAGAGAGAGAGAGAGAGAGAGAGAGAGAGAGGCCAGATTATTATGATCTCTGAACGCATAATAATCTGGCCACTCAGTGTATTTGTATCTCAAATGGGTACCAAAAGTATTCTAGACTTTTGCTGGAGATCAATCACCTATTTGCCCTGAGCTTTCTATCAGCCAATGCAAAGGGGAAAACTGATCAGGTGCACGATTTATAGTATCTTTGATATCAAATAAATGAGGTACTCAAGAGAAGTACACTGAGTGGCCAGATTATTATGCGTTCAGAGATCATAATAATCTGGCCACTCAGTGTATATATGTTTAAGAATTTTGAATTGATTTTAATAAACAAAATGTTATACCAGAGCATCATGTCAGATTTTATGCATGATATATAAAGTAATGCATATTATAACCTCAAAACTAACTTCTATAATATTATTGAGTTTCTTTTTCAAGCATTTGTAAACAGAGCCTTCATAATCAAAATTATTTGGCATTTAAGATTAATTAAAAGAAATTAAGTATGCTTTCAAAACCTTTTTCTACACAAATAAATAGGAGAAAGAAACAACATACCCTTTCTTCACCCTGGCAAAATCAAATGCCATCTGTCTGTAAGAGAAAGCCTTTTCATTTAAATATCTACTATAGCGCCTTATGAAGGTAGACATATCATAACCTGGGGAAGGAGCGGAGAAAATAAAATTAATAAAATACCTTCAATTGTGCTTTGCTTAGTACCAATTTCTTTTAACTCCCCAGTGTAACTAATTCTAGGATGCGGTCAATAAGTGTATCAGACAAGCCTCATTTAAAATACTACTGCAGTCTACGGCCATACCACCCTGAACGCGCCTGATCTCGTCTAAAATACTACTGCAGGCAAAAATGCTTTTGCCATGAGACATTGCAAGACTATTCAGTTTAGTTATGCTATCATCCTTGAACAGAATGTCTATTCTGATTTTTCCTTGCAGTTTTGTTCACTGTTTCAAATAACAGCCAGTTTTAGACTTAATATGTGCAACTCTCTGAGAACTCTCCACTTGCTTGGTGTGCCTGCCTTATACGTAATAGCAACCAGCAAATATGATGACTGAACAGATGAATGCCATTTGAATTCTATTCATTTATAAAGAACACTCCTTCAGGACTGTTACCTGTTTTTTAAATTGGGAAAGTACCTTTCATTTCACTGCTTCTTGCACCATTATAAACAAACAACTGTGGGTCTAGCACAACCACTGTTACTATTTAAGGTAAACACTAGGAAGACAAAAATAAAGTTTACATAATTTACATGCTGAGTTATTTTAACAATGAGATATTTAAAAACTAGTATAAACTACCTATATTCAGGGTGTCCCACAATTATTCATTCAAAGTGTACATATACTTTGGGTTAAATGTGAAAAGAAAGAAACATCAATTGAGCTATCAAAAAATGTATGTACACCCTATACTTTTCATTTTTTCTTAAACACACAGTTATAATGATTTTGTATTAATAACTTCATTTCAAAAATAAAAATAATTAGACACAAAAAATATTAGCAAAAAGATAGATAAAACATAAATATTCTCACCATGGGATCCACTTTTGTCCAAAAAATTGCTGAGATTGAATAGTGTATTTCTAGAGGCCAAATACTGAATAAATCTCTGAAAAAAACAAAAATTAGAATCAAACACCAATGTTCTCAAATCATACTTTTAAATAATTTCTGATACTAAAGGGAATTTTTATTTTTACAAATTGTCACTCTTTTCTTTTACTCAGTTATAAATCTTCCTAGTCTCCTGACTTTCTCTGAAGGGGGGAAAGGACTGAATAATACTTACTGAGTTAGAACTAAATTGTATGATCTTTCATTTCTATATATATTAGAAACACTATAATTTAATAAGATTCAGTATGCATCCTATACAAAGTGGGAAATTTTTACATTATTAATATTTTCCAAAATTAAACATGTTTATGAAAGCAATTTTCACTTAAAGGCACAAAGGAATAATTCCTATGGGAAAAATAATTTTATTATCCCTTTTCCCCTCACATTTTTGCCCACTAATACATTGACATGGTAAATACATTTAGATACCAGCAATACTGAATACTTAGATATCTCTAATAAAATGTCTAACCACATTTGCTTTTTGAAAAATAGCAAAATAGAAGATTAAAATTGTACTCTAGAAGAATATGAACCAAGATTTCCTCTTCTTTTTCTGCTAATTAGTGAAAATCCAAAGGGCCTTAAGTCATCATCATCCTCTTCCACAAAAGCCTCATCCCCCACCAAAAATAGACAAGTTTACTTGGTTTACCTCATTTCCATGCACCATGAGATGATGTGTTGTGACTAAAGCTTTAAATACAACCACCCAGCTACTGTTTGTTGCTCGCTCAAAGAGCGTGTCGGCCATCTGAGGAATATTAACATTGGTCTCATTGGTAGCCTGGATCAAGTCTATGAACATATAGAAGATATCAGTCAATTATATTTGTCATTACATACAAAAACTCATTTCAAACATTAAACATTTAAACCTGTTCACTTAAATGAATTCAAAATTGCTTTGAAAATAGTTAATAAAAATTTTATAAGTTAAACTGTATTATTTTTACACATATATTTATGTGTTTTTTCTTGAGCTTATTTTTTTTTTCTATTGAATCCTCTTCTAAATTTTATGTGTTTTCTATTACCAATGTCATTTTTTAAAAGTACAAACTCCAGGAAAGCTAAGCCTCATATTAATCATCTTTGTTATCCCTCCAAGCATAATTGTCTCAGACATGTGGACACTTACTCTATGCATCATTTGAAGTCAATAACACACATGTATTTTTTGAAACACAAGAGCTAAAAGCATATTTCATTTGGATTTTAATTTTGATGGTTATTAATAAATACATTTGTCACATAAGTGTCAGAATGAGAGCAAATAGTAAAAGGAAAGAATTTTACTACGCCCATCTAAGCTTTCAAAGAACATCATGCATGCATTAAATTACTATAATTTGACTCTAGTTTCTAAGGGAGTAAAACTTTATAATAAATTCACTACCCTACATATTATCAGTATGATTCCAGGTCTATCTCAGGGGCAATTTTTTTTACAGTGGCCAAGAGGCGCTGCCCAGCATTCAGAAAACATGGTGAGTATTGTCCAAAAGCTAGCAGAGGCAACCCAAGATCACAGGCTTACAAAAGGAATCTAAGCCACACCGGGGCAGTGAGAAATGAAGAGGAAACAACACCTTAGACTTCTTTTGCATGCCACACCCACCATTCAGAGAACTGCATGTAATTCCCATTTCCTCGGAAATCCCATGCAACCAACACAGAGGCAAACCCATGCTTTACTCAAAATCCACACTCAGTAATCATCGAGCTATGTATTTGTTTTATGCACTTCTCTATTTTATCATAAATAAGGTTTTAAAAAGTTGATACTCCATCACTGAAGTAGCTATTAATTTCTTAAAGGGTATCGATAACTGTTCTGAGTTACAAGTGGACCAAACCAGGCTTATTTCTGACTTTATTTTAAATTCCATTCATCATCCCTGTCCCCTTAACGCCCCTCCCTCAACATTTTCCTTTATTGGAATTCTATTCATCCTTCAAGAAATCTTTCCTGGTCCCTTTTAAACGTAGCCCCCTGTGGCCTCTCTCTGTTTTAAAACTTGAGGCGCTTTGTTCTTGCTGGGTGTTCAGATTAGATGCGTAATCGTCCTAAGTTCCTGCCATACCAAAGCTCCTGGAAGATGGAAACAGTCATGCCAATGTCTTGTTTCCTGTGCAGCACTTCACAGAACACAATGCACGGTAAACATCTGCTGAGCGAAATGTATAAAAGCTATACTTTAGCCCCAAATATAAGCAGTTCTTTGAAAAAGAAAAACCACCATGCTCTCGCATTGTTTTCTGAGACAGTATCATGGGACTAATTGAAATTCTGTTCCAGTCATAAATTCTTCTATTCGTTTATTTACTGAACTGGGCTCAGGGAACACAGAAATGCACTGCTGGTCAGAGGAGACAAAAGCATGATCAGATAATAGAGAAACCCCTCTAAGAGATGAGTAAAGAGAGGCAAAATAATAGAGCAGAAAGAGCCCCGGGCCAGAACCCCGCTCAGCCCCTGCCTAGGTGTGTGACTCTCAGCAAATTAATATCCCTTTGAATCAGGTCCTCATCTTTTAAATTGGGGTAATAATTACTACTTTTCAGGGCTATTATAAGAATTGCAAGTGGTCTGAACAAAGTAGGTGCCCAAAATAAATGTTTGTAAATATTGTTACACATTATGAAAATGCAGTGAGATAGTAGAAAAGATCCCATGGGAGGGACCCTAAACTCAGCTATGACCTGCGACAGGAATGAGAAGTACATTTTTAGCAAATTTGCAAAGTGTGGAGTCATAAGAGGTGCTGTGTCCTTGGACAAATGTGGGGGTCTTAGCGCTAGGTGTGGGCAGGTGGTGGGGAGAAACTTAACTAAAGAGCGAGGGAATGGCCGGTGAGGGATCTCACACATGACATTAAAGAGTTTGGATTTCACCCTATGGACTAAGGGGACTCTTGGAAAAGTACCAATAAAATTTCACTTTTAGAGTCAACCACGTTATTCAGCAACTACTAAATACTATCTGCAAGGTAAGCAGAAGCACAGGATGAGGAATAATCATCTTTGCCTGGAGATACTAGAAGACTTTAAAAAGCCCAGTTGAGAGTCAGATGAGGTGAGCTTAAACTAAACTAGTAGTGGAGATAGGGGGAGATAATGAATGGGGAACAGAAAGATATTTATGAGGCATCACTGACAGGATTTGCAGGTGAGTACATGGATATGAAGAGGTGAAGGGAAAAGAAATCCTGAACAAGTCCAGGTTTCTGGTTTCAGGTCCAGTTAATGCTTTTCACTGAAATTGAAAGAGAGTTGTTTCAAAGGAGATATGAACTACTAGAGGCCCGGTGCATGAAATTTGTGCACGGGGGCTTGGTGGGGGATGTCCCTCAGCCTGGCCTGCACCCTCTCCAATCTGGGATCCCTTTCACAATCCAGAACCACTGGCTCCTAACTGCTCGCCTGCCTGCCTGCCTGCCTGCCTGATCGCCCCCAACTGCCCTCCCCTGCCAACTTGATCACCTCCTAACTGCCCTCCCCTGCCAACCTGATCACCCCCTAACTGCTCTCCCCTGCTGGTCTGATCGCCCCCTAACTGATAGCTCCCCTGCGCTGGCCTGATCGCCCCTAACTGCTTGCTCCCCTGTCAGCCTGATCGCCCCTAACCGCCTCTGCCTTGGCCCCTGCCACCGTGGCTTTGTCTGGAAGGAAGTCGGACATCCAGAAGATATCTGGTTGACCCGGTCTAATTAGCATATTACCCTTTTATTAGTATAGATTTTGGACATGATATATTTGAAATAGCTGCTGGAGATCTAATTTGACCAATGGATTTTAATGTAACAGTATAAATGTTCACTGACATGGTTTCAGATTCAACATTACAATTTAAATTTAAGAAACTACCACTTAGAGAGTTGTGGTGTAGTATCAAGAATGTCCTGAAAAGGCTATTAAAATGGTTCTCTCTTTTCTAATTGTGTATCTGTGTGAGGCCATATTTTCCTCATATATTTCAACCAAAACAATATATTCCAACAACCTGTATACAGAAACAGATATGAGCAACCATCTTCTTTGGGAGAGGATATTAAGAGATGTGTAAAAATATAAAGCCAAACATACCACTCTTCTCACTACAGTCCTTGTTATAGTAAATAATTATTTTTCTCTGAAAGTATTTTTAGTGCTAACTTATCAATTGGTTTATTATTGTTATTTTAAAAAGGAAAATATTTAAAGACTTTCTGTTTTGATGTCAAATACAGTAATTATCTAAAGACATAAATCACATAAACAAAAACTTTGAATTCCTCAATAATTTAAGAGTACAAAAAAGGTCTGAGAACAAACAGCTTGAGAGCTGCTTTTCTTGGTGTATGCCTAGAAAGGGAATTGCTAGGTTGTAGGGCATGCACATACTTTACAAAATGCTTTTACACAGTAATTGCACCAAGTATATGCTCATCAGTAGTTTATATGAGTTTCTACTGCTTTACTTTCCCACCAAATAAGGGTTTTCATTTAAAGAATTTCAAATAATTCAACAAAACAAAGTATGAACATAAACATGCAAAAAAAATTATTGAAAATTGTGAGAATCTGAATGTGAAATATCTCTGTCATATTTGAAATTCTTAGGATTGAAAGTCTTAGTTGAATTTTGGGAGACAGATATAGTATCTTTTTAGTAGTTTTAAAAATAGCTTTATTGAAGTATAATTGACATACAAAAAAACAGCACATATTTAAAATATACTATTTGGTAAGTTTTTACAAACATATGCACCATAAAACTATCAGCAAAATCTAGACAATGAACATATCCATCACCTCCTAAAGGTTTCCTCAAGCTTTTTTCTATTTCCTCCTTCCTGTCCCTCCCCATCTCCATCCCTGTGTCCCTTAATAATCACCAATATGCTGTCAGCCACTTTACATTAGTTTTTGTTTTCTAAATTTTCTATAAAGCAAATCATATTTTGGGTCACAGGGGACAAGTCTTCTTTCACTCAGCATAATTATTTTGAGACTTGTTTTCCAATATCAATAGTTTATTCCTTTTTATTGGTGAGGTGTGCTCATTATATGGACATACCAAAACTCTGTGTCCATTCACCTACTAATGGACATTTGGGAAGGCTGCAGGTTTTGGTTACTACATGTAAAACTGCTATGAACATTTGTGTACAAGTATTTGTATGAACATATGCTTTAGTTTTCCTTTGAGTAATAGCTGAGTGGAATATTTAAGTTATTTGAAAGTAAATATTTAAGAAACTGCCAAACTACTTCCATCCTGGTTGTATCATGTTACATTCTCACCAGCAGGGTATGAGCGGTCCAGTTTTTGCTGTTGTTTCATTGTTGCCATTTCAACAGGTGTGACAGGGTATCTCCTTGTGGTTTTTCTTTGCATTTCCCTGATGACTAATAATGTTAGACATTATTTTTCATATGCTTTTCATTAGTTTATTTGTCATTGGCATACATTCTTTGCCCATTTTTATTGGATTGTTTGTTTCTTATTATTTAGTTACTAGAGGCCCGGTGCATGAAATTCGTGCACGGGGGAAGGGGGTGTCCCTCAGCCCAGCCTGCACCCTCTCCAATCTGGGACCCCTCGAGGGATGTCCGACTGCCCTCTCACAATCCAGGACTGCTCTGCTGGCTCCCAACTGCTCGCCTGCCTGCCTTTCTGATTGCCCCTAACCGCTTCTGCCTGCCAGCCTGATCACCCCCTAACTACTCCCATGCCAGCCTGATTGATGTCTAACTGCTCCCCTGCCAGCCTGTTTGCCCCCAACTTCCCTCCTCTGCTGGCCTGGTCACCCCTAACTGCCCTCCCCTACAGGCTTGATCACCTCCAACTGCCCTCCCTTGCAGGCCTGGTCCCTCCCAACTGCCCTCCCCTGCTGGCCATCTTGTGTCCACATGGGGGCAGGATCTTTGACCACATGGGGGCAGCCATCTTGTGTGTTGGAGTGATGGTCAATCTGCATATTACTCTTTTATTAAATAGGATAGAAGCCTGGTGCATGGGTGGGGGCCAGCTGGTTTGCCCTGAAGGGTGTTCTGGATCAGGGTGGGGGTTCCCTTGGGGTGTGAGGCGGCCTGGGTGAGGGGCCTGTGGTGGTTTGCAGGCCGGCCATGCCCCCCAGTGAACCAAGTGGAGGCCCTGGTATCTAGGATTTATTTACCTTCTATAATTGAAACTTTGTAGCCTTAAGCGGAGGCCTGGGCCAGCCAGCGTGTGTGGAAATCTTGGCTTCCTCCATCGCTGGGGAAACCCAAGCCTCCCTCCTGCTCTCTCCATGGCTGCAGCCATCTTGGTTGGGTTAATTTGAATACTTGCTCCTGATTGGCTGATGGGCGTGGCTTGTGGGTGTGGCAGAGTGATGGTTAATTTGCATATCACTCTTTTATTAGATAGTATTCTGAATCAAATCCTCTATGAGATACATGATTTGTAAATATTTTCTTCAAGTCTGTGACTTCCCTTTTCATTCTCTCAACAGTGGCTTTCAGAGAACAGAAGTATTTAATAGAAAGTCCTATTTATTAAGTTTTTCTTTTATGGATTATCACGTAAGAAATTGTTAAGTCAAGGTCACAAAGTTTTTCTCCTATGCTTCTAGAAGTTTAAAAATTTTATGGTTGTAAAGTTAGATCTATAATATATTGTTAGTTTTTATAAATGGTCTGAGGTATGAATATATGGTCCTTTTTGCATTGTAATGTCAAATTGTTCCAGCATCATTTGTTGAAAAAACGATTCTTTTCCCACTGAATTGCCTTTGAACCTCTGTCAAAAATTAATTGGCCACATATCTTTGGGTCTATTTCAGGATTCTGTTATTTTGATTGATCTATTTGTCTATCTTTACCCCGATACCATGCTATCTTGATCAATGTAAATTTATAATAATTCTTGAAATTGGGTAGTGTTAGCCCTCCAACTTGGTTTCTTTTCAAAATTGGTTTGGCTCTTTTAGATCCTTTGTATTTTCACATGAGTTTTAAACTGAATTTATCAACTTAAAAAAATGTCTGCTGGGATTTTGATGGGGATTATGTTAAATCTCTACATGAATTTGGGGTGAACTGGCATCTTAACAACATTGAGTCTTCCCATCCATGTGCACAGTCTGTCTCTCCATTTATTTAGATCTGCTTTAACTTGTCTCAGCAATGTTTACAGTTTTTAGTAGATTTTGCTGATAGTTTGATGGGTGCATATGTTTATTGAAACTTACCAAATAGTATACTTTATGTTTGTCCAGTTTTTTGTCTGTCAATTATAGGTCAAAAAGGCTATTTTTAGTATTTCAGTGTTAGGTATATTTTGCCAGATACATTCTCAAAGTATTTCATATTCTTTGATTATTTCGTAAATTGTATTATTTTCATTTAAATTTCTAAATGTTCACTGCCAATTTTGAGAAATACAACTTATTTTTATATTTTGACTTTGTATCCTGCAACTTTGCTAAACTCACGAGTTCTTTTTGGTAGATTCCATCATATTTTTTCACAGATAATCATGTTATTTGTGACAAAGTCAGTTTTACTTGCAATCTTGATATGTTTGTTTTGTTTTGTGTGTTTTTTATTTATGGCACTGGCTAGAATCTCCTGTAATTTGAATAAAAATGGTGAGAGAGGACATCCCTGTCTTTTTCTGATCTTCAGAGGAAAGCATTCATCTTTCACTCTTAAGTGTGATGTGAGCTAAAAGTTTTTCTTAGATGTTCAATTGTTTTATGTTGGGTTGGGAAAGTGCCCTTCTAATCCCAGTTTGCTGAGAGCTTTTAGCATGAATGGATATAGTATTTTGTCAAATCTATTTTTGGCATTTATTGAGATGATCATATAGTTTTATAATGTCTGTTATTATGTTGAATTACATTAATTAATTTTCAACCTTGCATTCTTGGTCATGATGTTTTATCTGTTAATGGATTTGATTCGATAAAATTTTGTAAAAATTTTATGTGAGGGATATTGGTCTATTATTTTTCTTTTCTTAGAATGTCTTCATCTGGTTTGGGGATCAGTGTAACACTGGCCTCATAGAATAAGTTCTGAAGTATTGTCTCATCTTCAATTTTCTGGGAGAATTTTATAGAATTAGTATTACCTCGTTTTAAAATGTTTGGTACAACTTACTAATGAAGTCATCTGGACCTGGAGAGTTCTCTATGTTAGACTACCTTTAAAAAAATCCACAATAAATCAATTTATTTAATAGATATAGAGTTACTCAGATTATTTTATGTATTTCTGAATGAGCATTGGTAGTTTGTGACTTTCAACAAGTTTGTCCTTTTCATACAAGTTGAGAATTTATTGGCATCAAGTTGTTAGCAGTATTTCCTTATTGTCCTTCTGTAGAATCAGTAGTAATGTCTCTTTTATCATAATTACCTGATATTGATCATTTATTTCTTCTTTCATTTTTTTCTGATTGGTCTAGAAAAAGGCCTTTCAATTTTATCTGTCTTTTCAAAGGACCCTCTCCCTCTCCACAATTCAGGAAACCATTAGGATCCAGCTGGGTCCTCCATCCACCCTTTGCTATGGCCTGGACACTCTCTCATGGCAGTAAGCTGGGACAATCCTAGAATTCACCTACTTTGTTTTCCATCTCTTAAGGATGATGGTCCTTTACTGCCTGATGCCCAATATATTTAAAAGTTACTTGATAAACTTTGTGCAGTTTCTCAGTTGTTTCAGGAAGGAAGATAAATACAGAACCTGTTACTTCCATCTTTCCACAAAGTATAAGTCTCTCCTTTTTGGTGGCTTTAAGCAACTGAAAATATGTTACAAAATCTATCTGAGGCAAATTATCATCATCAAAATAAGAGAATATAATAAATAGATATAAGTAGGAAGATAACTTTAACTTTTAGGAGTTGTAAATAATTGTTCACTAAAATAAGAAAATGTCAACAAACCTAAATAGCTCTCAAATTTGTGATCACCTACTTTTTTCCCCACTACTATGTGAGACTCGTGGGAGAACTGTGGCAAGTCTAGGCAGGTCTGGACATGTAAAATGAAATGACTTAGTGAGGGTTTAGGTGGGAGATATGCCTAAAGGGGAAGCACTAGGAGGTACATAATTAAGACAAAGGTGGAACAGCAATAGCAAGAAGTGATGACCCTCAACTGTTAACTGTAGATGACACAGATGAATGGAGTAGGAAACAAAAGAATGAACACCCGCCTGAGAGTTTACAGAGATAAAGGGAGAAGTTTGTAAATGTGCCCAATATGATAAATAGCATTTGCAGAATTTAACCACAGTATCTTTTTTCAAATAAATTATTCTTTAAATTTAAAAGTACAAACCGTGAGCTTTAAAATTTTTCACTTACCCTAGTCAATATAGCTGGATAAAAACTTTATTTGTATTTTTATATTACTACATGCAAACTGGAATGTAATCTAGTTTCTAAATTATTTAGGTAATTTCTTTCATTTTCAATAAAAATATGTATATTTTGTAATTACTCTATAGTCCTTTGTAGAAATATATACCCCTCAAGCCCCCTTATTTGTTCCCCTATAGAATTATGGAAGATTCAAAATTAGAAGATGCAGTATATGTACAGCATAGACAAGTCATTCAGTTAAGACTTTGGAGCCAGACCAGACCCAGTTTAATTACAATCTGTTACTTAATAACTGTCTGATCTTGAGCAAAGTTGCCCCTCTTAACCTCCACTTCTGTATTACTATGATGAGGATAATAATAGCAACTATGTGACAGCTGGTTTATTAAAGTGGGTAAGGGAAGCAAAGAATCTAGAGCCTGACACATTATAAGGGAAAGATATCAAAGTACTAGCACAGAGCCTGATACACTATAGCCACTCCTTATAGTGTATCAGGCTCTGTGCTAGACTGGTTGCATTAAACTTCTTTCTTTTTTCTTTCTTTCTACCTATCATATACTTATCAAAAATACATATGGATATATATCATCCTATCCTATCCTATATAATAAAAGCCTAGTGACCAAATGACAGAACGACCAGAATGACCAGTGGACCAGTCACTATGATGTGCACTGACCACTAGGGGGCAGACGCTCAACGCAGGAGCTGCCCCCTGGTCATCAGTATGCTCCCACAGTGGGAGCACCGCTCGGCTGACTGTGATGAGTGGTGCTCCCACAGCAGGCGATCCTCGCAGGCCACGCCCCTCCCACTAGTGCAAGAATCCTGTGCACCAGGCCTCTAGTACATATATAATATAGTATACAATAATAGGGATAGATACACAATTATAATTAGATCCACCCTTTGGCTACCTATATCAAAAGACTTGGCATACTATGTGAATGAACTCAGTTAATTCATTCATTAACAAATATTTTCTGAATGCTTATCATGTGTCAGGCCCCGTTCTATCAGCTGGAGATACCGTAGTGAACAAAACAGATAGCATCTGCCTTCATAGATCATACTTCCTAATGGAGGGCACAAATACCTAGAGATACAATGTCAGGCAGAGATAAGTACTGTGATAAGAAATAAAGTAAGGGGGTACAAAGTAACAGCGGGTACTATTTTGGATAGAGTGATCAGGAAAGGCCTCCCCAAGAAAATGATATTTAAGTAGTCCTAAAGGCATTGAGGAAGCCAGTCATTCAGTCACCTTTGGAAGGAATGTTTCATGAAGAGCAAACAGCACATGCAAAGGTCCTGAGGTGAGAACGTGCCTGAAAGGTTAAAGAAACAGCAAGAAAGCCACTGTTTCTGGAGAACAGCAAGGGAGAAAGTGGCAGAAAGAGAACTGACCAAACCAGGTAACAATGCATTACAGCTCAGGAAGGACTTGGTATTTCATTGAAATGCAATGGGAAGTTGTTTGAGGGTTTTGATCAGGGAAAGGATGCAACCCAACTTATATTCTGAAGAATTACTATCATGGCTATATGGAGCATGAACTGGATGGGCGGAGTGAAGTTAGGGGGGTAAAGGTACCTCTATTGTCTGAAACACCTACAAAGATGTCCTCAGAGTTATGCCAACATTTAAGCATCATGGCAAACTATACCTTCAAAGTGCTCTAAACATGGGCCAGTTTGAGATGCAGGCAACAGCAACTTTTCAAAATGAACATTATAAACTGCCATGATTCTTCTGACCAATTCGGGTAGAGGAGAGACTGGCCGTGATGCTTCCCGAATGCAGCATCACGACTCACAGAGCTTCACGAAGCCAGCACAAGTGCCCAGCCACCTGCCTGCACAACTGGGCCCAGGGCGTGTCCCACTATTGCTTGGGATGGGGGGAGGGAACGAGGACGCAGTCCATGTGCCAAACATTGCATCCTCAGTTAACTCCAGGGTGGTAGAATATTATTAGGACAAAAATTACAAGTTTCCTTTTTGCCTTTTAGGATCTGTACACAGCTGGTTCTTGGCATTGACAATGTCACTGTTAGGGAAATCACTGGATTTCTTTAGCATAGTGTCTTCATTCATGAGGTAATCACATCTGTCCACGGGCCATAATACGACATTGCTCTTATAGTTTATCCTCTTCCGATGGTTTTCTTAACAACTAAAATGGGGTTCTCAAAAGAACTCTGTGCTTTAAGGAACAGATGTGAGCAGAACCGGGTATGTGGGGGGTGGCGGAGGGATTGAGCAAAAAAGAAAAACTTAAGGACACAGAAAACAGTGTGGTGATTGCTGGGGGATGAGGGGAGATACAGGAGGGTATAGGAGGGATATGTGGTGATGGAAAGAGACTTGACTTGGGGTGGTGAACACACAATACAGTGTACAGATAATGTATTGTAGAATTGTGCACCTGAAACCTATATAATTTTGTTAGCCAGTGTTACCCCAATAAACTAAAAATATATTAAAAATGAAGAGTATTGTAAAGGTAGACGACATTTTTTAAGAGACCACTGAAACAGAAGATCGTGGTGTTCTGCGCAATCCACAAAGAATCTCAAGCCAGTCCTCTAAGCTGGCAGGAACCGCTGGGAGGGCGGCCTTTGCTGACTTCATTGCCAAGGAGAGTGTAGAAGATACTGCAGCCTGGGTTTCTGATTTCCTGCTACTGCCACACGATGACCAATGGCCTATGTCTAGTCTGCAAGTGTGTCAGGTGAAGTCACTCATGTCCTGTCTCCATGATGGCCTTAAGTTTTGTGGGTGTTTTTGTTTGTTTATATTTGTGTGTGTATGTGTTTTTTTTGTTTTTTTTTGCTTTTTGTTTTGACAGAGCCTTGGACTGAAAATACGTTTAAGGGATTTAAATTTAAATGATCTCAAAACAGCACTTTTGGAGTCCCTGGAAAAGAACTTGCCATGTTAGGAAGTGTGCCATATCCCAACACTGATCAACCGTGCATATCTTTTGAAATATCTAACCTAAGATCCTCAGGCTCTAACCAGAGCCCCTCACTGCCTACTCCCCTCAGAAAAGAACAGCCATTTCATCTTCAGCTCACTCTTTATACCCAACACCTCCTTTTGGAATGCTCTAGGACCAGGAAGAGAAGCAATGCTTCACAGTTAGGACTCAAGCAGCAGGAGCAAGGCAGCAGTGTTCTGTTCCAATCAAGCTCCCTACCCACATATGTGAAACGTATGTTTCCTAAAAATAAACCAAATCCTTAAGTGGCAACTCCTGTAGCAGAATTCAGGACTCTTCTCCTTTGCTGTTTCTACAGCCTCATCTCTAGGATGTCTCCCAAAGCTAATCCAGGGCTGGATCTTAACTACCTTCTACTCCTGCTCTTCCCCTGGGCAAGAATCCTTGGCAACACCAGCACCATTCCATCTCCTTGGCCTTACCAAGTCTTGTTTTTATACTTCAGAACTTCCTAGAAGGAAATATCCCAAAAGACCCAAGTTAATTTTCTTTCTGGAATACCCAGGAACACAACTTTAGTTCATAATAGTCTATCTACCTATCTGTCTATCTATCTATCTGTCTGTCTATCTATCTATCTATCTATCTATCTATCCATCCATCCATCCACACACATGCACCATATACACCATACACACACACACATACACACACCATATACTAGTACACTATATAGACAAACACACACATATAAACCTTACCTAGTAAAAGAGAGAAAAAGAATTAAGTGAAATGAAAAGATTATATAAACCTCTCTTCTTCATATATATCCTTAATTCTTAAAAAAATAAAACAACTGAAAATGTTTTAGAGACATTAAAGAGAAGTTTATGAGGCTCTATTTACTGATTAATACTTAGTAAGGGGAAAAATGAAGAATGGTGAGAAATTCAGATATTACAGGTGGTAGCAGAGAGGTAAATCAGGAAGTCAACCCCGGAGACCCCAGGCCCCCGCCCTATCTTTTCCCCAAAAGCCCTGTCCAGCTGAGAACCTCCACCAGCCAACCCCCCACTACACTCTCCTATCCAGCAGGTGGAAAAATAATCACTTTCCTAGTTTCACTAGAGTGCAGGGGGCCAGGAGGAAAAGCTCTTCCTGATGTTTCAGAATGGAACTCATTCAGACCTTAACAACATTATAACAACGATTAGTAGTTCAGTCATATGCTCCAGGTACATTACGGTTAATACAGGCTCTGGGGAGTTAGCTGGAGAATTTAAATACTTATTAGACTATTGCAGAGGAAAACGATTTTTAAGATTTACAAAGCTTCAGTGTTCAGCCCTGGCTGGAGTGATGAGTGATGTCTGGTGTGCATCACCAGACATCACACCAGACATCAAAAGGTCACTGATTCGTTTCCTGGCCAGGGCACATGCCCAGGTTGCGGGTTTGATCCCCAGTTGGGAAGGCAACCAATTGATGCATTTTCATTTTTACCAAGAGGAGTCACTGTTTCCAAGGAGGTTTTCCACCTTTCCAGGTGCTGTGAGATAATCCTCAGCCTCATAGCTTTTCTAAGACCCTGCAGTCTAAAGAAAGAGATGTCTATTTCCTGTGTTTCTCTTCACCTCTTTTCTCCCACTTATTTAGATTTCCAAGATAAAGAAAAACAATGGATCTCGGTATACACAAAAGTCCACAAAAGAGTCATGTAATATCACAAAGATTACTAGCCATCTCAGAAAGAAGAAGAACCTCTAGGAATCTCTACAAAATGACAATCACCCCCACCTCACTACTGAATCTGCTCTGGAGTCAGTAGTGACTGCTAAACTGCCCAAGAGCAATGGACACTCTCTAGTTCCCATCTTCTGTGCAATTGGACAGTCCTGGAATGCACTGTGCCTTTATCTCAGCTGCCTGATTCCCGCCATATCCTAGAGTCCACTGATTTTTTTCTTATACCTTTCACTTGGGCTCTTTGCTATACCAGGCCTTCAAAACAAACAAAACTAGATGAAGTCTCTCAGGTGTAAGTTGGCTACTTAATTAAGCACTATTTTTACTATATTAAGTATTCCTTGGAATAAGTTGGTCATATTTATATGACCCATAATAAAAGTTACCATTTAGTTGTTTAAGAGGTATTTGACAATAAGTGGTAGCATGAAATGAGTTCATCAGAATTTAAATATTAAAGAGTTTCTTTTGTTCAAAGCACGGACAAAGCTTTGTGCTTTAAACTGTGACTAATAGGTCTTTGGTAACTAATTCAGCAAATAAATTACTTAAATTTAGGAACCAGACCATTATATAGAGATAAAACCACTGACATATTTTACTTTTATATTATCCAGTCCTTTATTAGTCTAGTTGAATTTTGAGTGTAATATATTAGAGCCTAAATATCCTTTAGGACAATGGCCACATCCATTACGATTAATAGAATGATTCAATGGCTGACACTACATTTACCAATTCTAATTTCCATTAGTAGAGCTTCATCACACTTTTCTTTAGTGCTGTTTTACATGGGGGTAAGACTAAGAAAGGATGAGATGAAAGCCAATTTCTATAGAGCTTATTAGAAATAACTAGAGCCATTCTTACCAGTGTGTTGATAACTGCAACGTTTTGCTAATTAACAATCATGTCCTTTCGTGTTGGGCACGAAAGTCTATTTGGGCGTTTTTAGTGCCTTGCTTTAAGAATATGTTATGTTCACTAGATTTTGCATTATTTTGATAACAGTTTTTATATGAACTCTTAAGTTTTTGATAAAAGTCAAGTGTATCAAGTTTTGGAGAATGGACATGATACATGATTTAACGTGATTGGTTCGACTGCAGTTAGCCTAGTACTCTCACACCTCACTGAAGCTAGCTGTTAACTCCACAGCTTGCTGAGCTCCTGCTGGGTTTGATGAGCTAGCTCTAGTAACACTAGCATAGGCAGATTGAGGTGTTCTGGGGAATTTGAGGTAAAATGAACATGTACTTTAAATGACCATGTTTATCATATGGATTTAGTTGTTCTTACCTAATACCATGATATTGGAAAAACATTGTTTAAAAAAATAACAGAAAATTATTCCATGCCCTTCAGGAAATAATATCCTAAATGAGTCATATGTTTGTGATGTTCACCTGACATTCAGCTAAACTGTAACTGTGGTTAGGATGTCTAAACCACACCTAGATCATAATGTACCAAAGAACCTAAAAACAATTAATAATATGATTGGTAATATTTTCTTTCTATAAGATTTCCTTTTCTCCTTCTATGTTACATAAGCCCATCTTAGGCTGAGACCATTTCACTTACCCATGCAGATACTGGGGGAAAGGGCATTCGAGGCAGAGGGAACCGTTGGTGCCCAGTTGGTTGCTTGCCTGACTTGCCCAGAAACAGTAAGAGGCTAGTGTATCTGAAGCCCAGTGAGGTGGAGCAGGCAGAGGCCAGACCCTGTAAGACCTTGAAGACCATTATTAGGCCTTTAGCTTTTTGAGTGAGTGATATGGAGTCTTTAAGCATAACAGTATCATGATTGGCATTATATTTACAAGGATCAGTCTAGCTGCCATGTTGAGATTACACTGTGGGGGAAGGCCTGGAGCAGAATTAGGCAGCAATTGCAGTCATCCTGGTAAGGGATGATGTTGGCTGGGAATGAATGGTGTCAGGGGAGGTGGGAGGTGACAAGTGGTTGGATCTATCTGTGTTTTACAGGTAGGTAGAACCAACAGGTTTTCCTGGCTGACTGCATTTGGGGTAGGAGAGAAAGAAAGGAGTCAGCAATGACATTAATGATTTAAGCCACTGGATGGATGAAGTTGCTATCAACTGAGATTCAGATGACTGACATGATATAAAAACACAGCTTTGAGGGGAAGATAAAGAGTTCAGCCTTGGATGTGTTGAGTGTAAGAGTCTAAAAATGTTTTCAAACTCATGAAATTTGCCTCCATGGTTTGTCCAGCTTTATATTAGGCTATGGTGATCTACAGTCTCTCCTTTTACCCTTCCAATACAGCCCCTTTCAAATTTAGCCTTGGCATTTTTATCCCCTTGGTAATTTCCTTGTGCAGGCCCTCGTTATCACTTGACTTTCCAATATCTCTATCTAGTCTACATTTTCCCTAGTGTAGCCATTTCACACATACCGGGACTCGGGGTGGCCGATTGGGCTGGTGGGGGGCAGTGACTCACGAGTCCCCTGCCCTCCGTTCCTCCTGCTGGCCCCAACGGCCGGCACTGCGGGAGGACCCAAGGGGCTTGCAGAAGGCGCCGGTGGCGGAACTTGGGGTGGCTGATTGCGTGGCTGATGGCACCAGTTTTCCACCAGCACCAGTTTTCCTCTGGCCACCCACTGATCGGAGCGCCTCCCGCCAGCGAGTTCGGGGTGGCTGATCATGCTGGCAGAAGGCACTCCGATCAGCAGGTGGCCAGAGGAAAACTGGTGCTGGAGGAACTCAGAATGGCCGATCACGCTGGCAGGAGGCGCTCTGATCAGCGGGTGGCCAGAGGAAAACTGGTGCCAGCAGCCAGGTGAAGGAAGGTCTTTTGCACGAAACTTCGTGCAACGGGCTTCTAGTCTAATCTAATAATAGACAAATATGCAAATTGACCGCACCTTCGCTACACCTAAGCCACACCCACCAGCCAAGCCACGCCCACCAACCAATCAGGACGAGTATGCAAATTGCCCCAACAAAGGTGGCGGCTGATTTGCATATCAAGACAGTGTCGAAAGAAGCCAAGAGCTGCAAAGGGGAGTAAAGCTTCGAAGAAGCAAGCAAGCCAGGGGGGTGGGGGGAGGAGAAGGGAGGAGCGAAGTCAGGGAGGGAAACGAAGGCGGGCTGGAGGAGAAGGCGGGGCCGGCGGCAAGGGCGGAGCGGAGGCGGGGCCGAGGCCGAAGGGAAACACGGGCGGGCTGGAGGAGAAGGCGGGGCCGGTGACAAGGGCGGGGTAGAGGTGGGGCCGGGGGCGAAGGGAAACGAAGGCGGGCTGGAGGAGAAGGTGAGGCGGGCGGCAAGGGCGGGGCGGAGGCGGGGCCGGGGGCGAAGGGAAACGCAGGCGGTCTGGAGGAGAAGGCGGGCCGGTGACAAGGGCGGGGCGGAGGCGGGGCCGGGGGCGAAGGGAAATGCGGGCGGGCTGGAGAAGGCGAGGTGGGCGGCAAGGGCGGGGCGGAGGCGGGGCCGGGGGCGAAGGGAAACACGGGCGGGCTGGAGAAGGCGAGGTGGGCGGCAAGGGCGGGGCGGAGGCGGGGCCGGGGGCGGAGGCGGGGCCGGGGGCGAAGGGAAAAGCAGGCGGGCCGGAGGAGAAGGTGAGGCGGGCGGCAAGGGCGGGGCGGGGCGGAGGCGGGCGACAATGGCGGAGCAAAGGGAAACGCGGGAGGGCCGGAGGAGAAGGCGAGGCGGGCGGCAAGGGAGGAACGGAGGCGGGGTAGAGTGCAGCAGGAAATCCCATTGCAGGAATTTTCCTGCAACGGGAAAGCTAGTATATATATAAAAAGCCAGAGACCGTAATGGCCATAATGACCCTAATGACTGGTTGCTATGACGCCCACCACGGCCAGTGAACCAGCCCAATCAGGGGTTGGGGCCGGCTGGCCAACCTCACAGCCCCTCTCCCCTGCCGGCCCGCCCGTGATCGGACTCTCCCACCCCAATCAAGAGTGGGCTGCCAGCCAAACGCCCCCTCCCTTCTCCCTGCCAGCCCCGCCCCCGATCAGCCTGCCCCACCAGGATAGGCCCGCAGCCCCTCCCCCCGGCCAACTGCCCCTGATTGCACCTCCCCACCCCAATAGGGGGCGGGGCTGGGTAGCCAACCTCCTGCAGCACCTCTCCCTGGCTGGCCATGCCCCTGATGGGCCTCCACCACCCTGATCAGTCTGCAGCCCCACCCTGCCGCCAGTTGCCCCTGATTGCACCTCCCCACCCCAATAGGGGGCGGGCTGGGTGGCCAACCTCCTGCAGCCCCTCTCCATGGCTGGCCACACCCCCAATGGGCCCCCACCACCCCAATATAGGTGGGGCTGGCCAGCCAACCTCCTGCAGCCCCTACCTCTGGCCACCCCACCCCTGATAGAACCCCCACCCCAATAGGGGGCAGGGCCAGCCAGCCAACCTCCTGCAGCCCCTCCCTCCACCCGGCCTCACCCCAGATCGGCTGCCCCCACCCTGATCAGGGGTAGGGCTGGCCGGCCAACCACTCATGGCCCCTCCCCCAGGCCGCTGGCCCCACCCCCAACAAGTCCCCCAACCCCAATTGGGGGTGGGGCCTGCCAGGCAATCACCCACGGCCCCTTCCCCCAGTTGCCCGGCCCTGATCGGGCCCAATCAGGGCACACCAGCTGGCCAACCTCCCGCCATCTCCTCCTCCTGACAGGCCCAGCCTGATCTGGCCAGACCCCACCTGTGCACAAATTCATGCACTGGGCCTCTAGTAAATACATAACAAATTGTTTAAAAATAAAATAGCTCATAATTATGACCTACTTAAGATTTTGACAAACTTTATGAATTACAATCTCCCTAAAGTTCTATTTGATGGTCAGTTAGTCTATTAAATGTTGTGAATTTTTTTTTTATTAATCTTCACCTGAGGATATTTTTTCCATT
The DNA here is from genome assembly GCF_027574615.1 of Eptesicus fuscus. Classification (NCBI taxonomy): domain Eukaryota; kingdom Metazoa; phylum Chordata; class Mammalia; order Chiroptera; family Vespertilionidae; genus Eptesicus; species Eptesicus fuscus. Next base: position 42,102,319 of record NC_072482.1, read on the forward strand.
GAATTTTAAAAAGAGTGGGAGGAAGGAATGGGGAGAGAGAGAGAAAGAGAGAGAGAGAGAGAGGGAGAGGGAGAGAGAGAGAGAGAGAGAGAGAGAGAGAGAGAGAGAGAGAGAAACATCAATGTGAGAGAGATACATCCATTGGTTGTTCCTGCATGCACCCTGACCAGGGGTTGGGACCGAACCTACAACCCAGGTACATACCCGTGACTGGGAATCAAACCCAGGACCATTCAGGTGCAAGGTCCAATGCTCTAACCACTGAGAAACATTGGCCAGGGCAGCAATAACTCTTTTTTACTCAAAGACTCTATATTTGAGAAGTTTAATATCTAAAAATAGCTAAGTCTAAACTTTTTTTTTTTTACGAAGTCTCAATAATGTATTTCAGGAGGTGATGTTAATCAAACACAAGTTACACTCATATTTTGATAATTAGTACTAACATTTGTTAACAGAATAAAAACAAGATAATGAACCCCATACTGAGGGTTTAATGACCCCAGATATTTTCATATCTTGTAGGAATATACTACTGTCTCTCAAGCTGATACCACAGATAAACACAGAGAAGCTGCCACATAAAGTGCCTGAAAGATACCTAGGAAGATAACTGTTGGGGTCCCAAAGACATTTTCCTTCAATAACAATAATTCAGAAAGTAATTCAGGGTTGAAATTTGTTGCTGTGATGGCTGTTTTTAATAAATCTATTCATTTAAATGTTACCATAGCCCCATGATGCCTTAGAAAAGAAGAGACTGAGCCCGCCCCCCTCCAATTAAGTTAATTGGTCCAAGATCACAGCCTGAAAGCAATTGAGCCTGGAATTACATTAGGCCATTTGATCACAAGTCAGTATTCCTTCTGCTGTACCTTCTACCACTCCCCAAAGTCTGTAATTAAAAGGTATCTATATATATATATAAAAGGCTAATATACTAAGTGTCCATCCAGGGTAATGATGTCATGTAGCAACGCCTGGCTTCCTCTCCCTAGTGACTAGCCTCCTTGCAGTTTCTTCAGCCCAGGAACACGACTTGCTTTATAGCCAGGTGGAAACATTTTACACTTTAACCAAATGTCTGTGAAGCATTTTCTTGTGCCTCATCTCATTTGATCCTCACAGAAGTCCTGGAGTAGGTAGATAGGAAACTTGGTGGAATCATATTTTCTTTTCATTAGCCAGAAAATGGAGATGTAGAAAGCTTAGAAACTTGACCTGACTAAAAAGAAGTAAGAAATGGTGGACCTTGAAAATGACTTCAGGTTTTCTCACTGCGCAGAATATAGTCAAACACTGCGGCAGTTAAATATTTTACCCTTTGTTCTCCCTGCATGATCTACAATAATAATCTGCTTCATGTTTATATTTACTGCTGTGTTGCTAGTAGTTACCTGAAAGAGAAGTTGGGGTGCTTCACTGGGAGGGAAAAAGTTTAGCTAAATCAGAAAGCAAGTCTAATTAAGCAAGTTTATTCTATATATATAAAAGGCTAGGTTGACTAATGCATGTGTGATACATATAAAGCTCTCACTGGCACCAATTGCATGTGTGTGTTTCGATCTGTCATTGTCAATTGTGAATTTGGTTGACACTTCTATTATAGAGAAAGGGTGAAAAGTGATATTAAAATATTTCTTCTAATTAATTTCCTTTCTACGTGCACAAATTCGTGCACTGGGCCACTACTGGTAAAATAAAGGAGTCTGGAGCAAATCATCAAGATGCATAACTGATGAGGGGTGAGACTGGCTCAAAAATAGTTATTTGTGTCCACCCTCTCTACCCCCTTCCCCCCCCCCCATTAAACAGAGAAGGGTCTCTGCAGGGGTTTTGTCCATCTAGCTAATTAGCTAACCTGCCTTCAGATCTCACCCTGTCTTTAATTCCCCAAAACAATCATATGGTGAGTAAAATTGTCATTATTTACAGATGACATGATACTGTACATATAGAGAACCCTAAAGATTCTACCAAAAAAAGATAAATTCAGTAAAATATCAGGATACAAAATAAATATCCAGAAATCAGTTCCATTTTTATACACCAAAAATGCACTATCAGAAAGGGAAACAAAACAAAACCATCCCATTCACAAATGCTTCAAAAGGAATAAAATACCTAGGAATAAACTTAACCAAGGATGTAACAATTAAATGGTGTTGTAATGGGTTTTGTTTGGGATTATTGCTACTTCTGAATGACACTAGAGACACAGACAACATGATGCAAAGGAAAAAAGAATTCTTGCAGTTAGAACCCTTGATGAAATCCTGACTCCTCCCCTCATTGGCTATGGGACCTTCGATGGTCTCTAAACTCTTTAGGCCTCATTTCCCCCTTCTATAAAGTAGAAATAAAAGTTATTTGCCTCAAATGGTGTTTTTGAGGATAATAGCAATTGATTTCTTGATTTTAATTCCCTTAAATCTTATAGGGAAAGACAGACTACTAATGCATTATTCATCAAACAAGTGAATCAATAATTATTTTACATTGAAAAAAAAAAAAAACCCATATCCATGTACTTGTACCTGAGTAGCAATTCAAAGAGAATCTCTTGGTACTAAAATTCAAATGTGCTTTGCATAACTTATATTTTAATGCAATTGATTAATACCAAACCTGATGCGTTGAGAAAGTTTAGGTTTTAAATGCAAAAACTCGACACATCCTTTTTCTGCCTCACAATAGCTATAACTGTCTCTGTTAAAACCAAAATAGAGAGTCATCCTTTTGCTATTAAACAGAGCAGGGAAGAAAAACTTCCCATGGCCTAACCAAACAAATCTCCGAATTACTAGCTTTTAAAGACAAGGTCAAGGTCACTGGCAAGTAAAACCTGGGTTTGGAACCATCCAAGATGAATGCCAATTCTGGAAGTCTAGGTAAAATCAGAGAGCAGTTTACCTTAGTATCCAGTATGAATAAATTGCCTAGACAAGTGATGGCAAATCTGTTTCATCTTAAGCATCACCTATGATTGACAACAGAAATCCAAAACAGTGTATATGGATGCAGTTGGGGACCAAATCAAAGCTCTGAAGAAAAGAGTGCCAGGGTCAATCTGCAATGTCTGCCAAGGATGAAGGAATATACAGTGAGTCTACTGGCCAGCTAGTCATACATTTCCAGAATCCCCCAGCATCACTGAAAGAAAACTTAGCAGCTAGCTTATTGCTAGATAATAACGACCACATTCTTACAGCAGTGGCCTGATACAATTTCATTTTTGGCAGTCCCAGTGGCATAAAATAAGTGTTTTTAAGGTAGAAGTGACAAGCTGTAATCCAATTTCTTTTTCCTTGGACAGGGTGAGGTCAATGCTGTTTGTTCACATCCCATTTCCTTCCCCTTCTGGACTCACAGCTAGACCTTCCCCTACATTTTGGCGAGGCCACTGAGCTCTTGCTAATGGAATACAGGTGAAACGTTGTGCAGGCCTGGACCTTACTCCTCTTTCTATCTGCCTTTCTCGGTTAGAAAGATGCACAGAATCCAGTGGAGCACTCTGAAACCTTAGGGGATAGAATCCCTAGATGGAACATGCTGCCCACAGAAGTCTGTGATGTGAGAAAAAAATAAAATTGTTTCAGGCCACTATCTCTTGGAATTTCCAATTAAGGAGTTCTGGTTGAGAGTGACAATTATAGTATCACTAGAGGCCCGGTGCACAAATTCGTGCACAGGTGGGGTCCGGCTAGGGAGAGGGGCTGCAGGTAGTTAGCCAGCTGGTCCTGCCCCTGATCAGGGTTGGAGGGGGGGGCGATTGGGGGTGGGGCCGGCTGGGGGAGGGGCCACGGGCTATTGGCCAGCCACCCCGACTTCTGGTCAAACTCCCTGTTGAACTCCTGGTGGAACTCCCAGTTGAGGGGACAATTTGCATATTAGCCTTTTATTATATAGGATGCCACATACTCACATGGGCAAACCATGCCCTGAGCAAAGCAAATCAGAATTCTTCCCTCTGATTTTGTAAAACTCTAGCAGTAGGGAGAGAGTCTCTTTCTCTGGGTGAGGCGCGGTGATGTGAGCCTGGGAGCTTCAGCCCACCGTGTTTCCAGATGCACTGAGAAAGAGCTTGAGAACGAAGCAGATGCTCCACTATTGTGTGAAGTAGAGGCAAGAGAAACAGGAGGTGGACGGGGATCTTGAACAAGGACCAGAGAGGCCCAGCTTCCTCCCTGCCTTTCTCTCAGATTGGTGACAAGGGCCAAAGTGATCCTCTCTGTGCTCAAACTAGTTTGACCTACATTCCTGTAACCCCCTAATCAAAGTGGTCATGATCAATGTGGGTATACTAGTATAAGGTATATAAGGTGGAAAGTAAAAATCCTTAAACCCTCAGAAAATATTTTGAAATATATTGTACTAAACTATATAGTACAGGCATATACATACTTTTAAAAAATGAAAACCAGATCATATATCATTAATTATCTTCCCAAGTCAAATATACTTTAAGAATCTCATTTTTCAAAGTTGCCCACTATTATATTGTTTGGATACACCATCACTTTTTAAGTATTTAGGTGTATTCAATTTTGTGTTCCTATAATACATTGCTGCAACAGGCACCCTTGAATGCATGTTTTTTTCTATTCTTCCTTTCATTTATCTGAGATAAACTTACAGCAGTCAAATTGCTGGATCAAAGGACTTTCAAAAGTTTTGATTAAGACTGCCAATATGCCCTCCCAAATGAATGCCCAATTTGTACTCTTATTTTTCCATCTGAACAAGTAATGCTGAACTCAATTAAAGAAGCACTTCTGTCTGAGTCCACAGCACACTAAGGGAAATTATTAGCATAATCCCTCAGAAGAACCAAAGTCAAATCTCCATTCTACTGAGATACGTTTATAGAACATTCTTGACAGAGTAATGCTACCATAGCACACAGTTCTTCACAAAATGCAATAAAGTGCAACTAAAAATGAAGTGGCTTCTTTGAAACCATGATGAGAATTCTTGTATTCTTGTAGGGAAAAAAGAACAAGTAGAGAACCACAAAGCAAGGAGGAGATGCAGGTGTTAAATAGTCAGTTCAGCCTGTTCATTAGCGCAGACTCAAATCAGCCCTCCATGGAACCTCCCACCTTCCATGGCTAAGGTCATGCTCATTCAAAGGTAGACGAAACCAGAATGATAAGTGTTAAAGTACTTATGGAAGATGCCAGAAAAACATGAATACACTGCAATCCTGTTGGGTCAGGGAGACAAAAATAACAAAATTTCATTAATCCTGGGTCTAACAGAATTATTTATCTAGATGATGGAGGGTTTTGTAAGCTGTACAATTTGACATTAATCAAGTAGATGGTGAGATTATAGGAATTTTTTTAAATTTTATTTCAGCCCTTAAGGAAGAATCAATAGGCTCTCTTCTGACATGGTTTTAATATTTATCTTGAGGAAAAGAATTACAGTGCACGGTGATGTGAAAACAACTGGTTTTACAGAGAATAGGAGAAAGGTAAAGTTCTTCACTTGGATATTTACTTAACATAAACTTCAATAACTTTAGTTTTTTCTTTGGTGTTTCAGACTAAAAACAAATCCAGTGAAGTATGGGAAGAACATACTTAGATATACTTAATGTATATGGTGATTTTGGGGGGTTATTTTTGTTTGTTTGTTTTGGATTTTTAATAGTTAAGTCTAATTTATAAAATTCTATAATTTCAGTGATGGATAGTTAACAAGTGTTATAAATTATGTCACCACAATAATAAGACCAAACTAAATGGCCTTTAAATTGAAGTTTGCTTTCATACATAGTTTTTTGGAAGACTTTTAACTACAAGTCTGTAATCTTTTTAGTCTTCACTGTCACCAATGGCATAAGTAGCATTCTCCTGTGTCAAAACCATGACCCAAGAAGCAAGCAACAGACAAGAAGAGGGAAAAGATAAAATGAGGTCAGACTAACAGGACTAGTCCTGGAACACCGTCGGGGACTAATATATGCTGTGCACTGTGTCAGAAGTGCCCTGGGCTATATTTGTATTTATGGTGAATTTTAAATCAGACGGTTAAAATGTATGTGTTTGTGTATCTATATGTGTGTGCATGTGTGTGTGTCTATGTGTATATATATATATGTATGGATATATATGTACATGTGAATATACACATATACACATATACACTATCTATCTATGTTTAAATATTTTTACATTTCCCACATGACCTACACAGAGGCTATTTTCTGGCATATATAGCAATCAGACCTAGGTGAACAAAGCAATGGCCCATTAGGACATCTGCTGAAGGCAGGTAAGAATTATCCAATACTATTCAATACTGACACATGTAGAATGTGTGATTTTGCCTCTTTGGGATTCAGCTTCCTCATCTATAAAAATGAAGAGGTTGGACAATTTCTAAGATTCTCTCCAGCCTAGAAGATCCTCCTGGCCCCAGCCCATGTTCTGGCCCCTGTTCACAACTCAGGTCTCATCTATTAACATTTTCAGTCCTCTTCAACTCAGTTTTGCAGCAACCCTTAAGTTCTTTAAATTCCTAAAATGTGCCTTGCTCACCCTGAGCCTCTTCCTAGATAAGATAATGCAGCAGTCCTTGTCCTCACCTAAGGAAATCCCACTCATTCTTCAAGTCTGAGCTTAAACATCACTGCCTCTGTAATGGACCTCCACTGTAGTCTTTGCCTTCCCTGCTAAAACGTAGTCCCTTTTTAACCACCTGTAATTACTTCTTTCATTTTCGGCCTCCCCTACTAAGTCCCAAGCTCTCTGATGCCAAAAGCTGTGTGTGTCTTGTTCACCATGGTGTTGCTGCCTCCTGGAACAATTCCTGGCATTTCGTAAATACCCAAATATTTGTTAAATGAATAAATAATGGGCTTGTGCTAAATAAGCCACTGCAAGCCTCAACACTGAAAGTAATTTCTAATCTTTCCAAACAGGTCGCTAAAAACTAAATTAAATATGCCAACATTTATTGCTCTCTTTACAAAGGCAGAACAATCCAAGGTTTTAGCTTAAGCTTGTCTCCTTTCCTCACTGCTTTTCTAAAATCCTAAAGTTAATGGTAATATTATTATGTTAATGAGTAATATCACGATAGATTCAGTGAATAATATGATTTCGGTGAAATTAAGAGTATGTAGCTACTTGTGAAATAATGCTTTTCTTCTGTAACTATCCTTACTATTCATAATGTATGTATTCATGAAATATAAAATGGAAACTAAAAAGCAATGTTACACAAAGGTATCCAACTCAGAACAAAATAAAGCAAATGTACGCGCGCGCGCGCGCGCACACACACATACACACACACACGCACACACACACAAAATGCTAGCAAAGAATTTTCTGATACTAACACCTAATCATCTACTATCTAATCATTGATGATATGCATACACCAAGACAAGAACACGTATGCTTTCAATAATAGCCAAAAACTCTTCTTATTAAGAATATACTTTCCCCCAATTAAGTTTTTATCTTATTATAAAAATGCAATTGTTGAGAGACTGTTAGGAAATAAACATTAACTATCCACATTGGCAATTTACTGTTTCCTTTATTTGTTTGCTTTCCTCTGATACTAGACTTTTATCCATAACCTGAAGAGAAAATGGATCAAGTTGTAACTCCTTGTTCTTCTGAAAGGTTAGCAAGTAAAGGTAAAATTTTAAAATAGAAATAAGGAAAAAAGGGCCTAAAATTTGGGAAATAGGAAATGTGTAATAAAAATATCATTTAGCAAATGTTTACTAAAACCTGCTCCCATGCTATGTCTGGTGTTAGGGATAAGGCAGCCTCAACTGCAGACCAGAGAAAGAAAGAAACCATGGAACAGAATCCTCCCACTGCTTTTGGAGTGATATGACAAGGATATATGTACAGGGATATAAGCACTGAAAAAGAATGACTAATGTAGGTTTTAGAAATGAGATTTTAAAAATGTATTAAACACAGAAAGAGCATGTGCAAAGGCCCCAGAGGTACAGAGTACAGTGTAACTACTGAATTTCAAAGTGGCTCAGGAAAGGACTGTGGTGTTTGTGTTGGGGGTGGGGATTGGTGGAGAATAGAGGATAGGAAAACAGGTTGGTTCCATTTCTAGCATACAGGTAGACTGTAAAAAAAAAAAACCACCAAACACCTGATAATCCAGATAAATAATACAAGCATCCTTCCAACCATTTGGGTAAATGCAGAAGAAAAGCAATCCTCAGGGCTGAAAAAAAAAAAAGATGCAGAAAACCACATGGTAAACTGATACTGAAGAGAAGGCTCCCTGAGGTCATGTGTTAATGTGAGTGGATAGAGGCTTAGATTTTAAGAGCCCTGTGGGGAACAGGTACAAGGTCTTTGGGAATAAGGAAGGAGGCTAGCTGGAACTAAGATCTCCATATAAATCTAGAATTCTCATAGAGTTACTCCCTTAGTAATATTAGAAGAAAAACAAAAACTAAAAGAACACCTTCCAGCAAAGAAGAAAACAGAAAAACTTATCCCACCCAGCTTAGGTTCTGGGTAGATGAAGAAAAAGAATAACCATAGTTTCCCTCTGTCCAAGACTATGATTCAAATGTAGACTACAGATTCATACTCCTCTAGCAGGAGATCCTCAGAGCCATATATGTTTCAGAATTTAAGATTTTTCAGATTTTACAAAAATAATATGATACATACTAAAGTACACCATATATTAAGTAACACCCAGTACAATCTGGACAACACACATAATATGAGCATATTTCTGTAGCTCAACACATGAAAATTCATGGCATGTAATATAATGGCTATTATCAGGTCAAATTTTGCTGCCAAATGATTTTGGAGGGAGGAGGGAAGGTCTTCTGAGCTTTTTTGATTTTCTAAATATCAACCTAGACTTGTACTAGTTCAGAAACTCCAATAGCAGAAATCAACTTAAGATGCTCCCAAGGTGGTAGCACTGTGAGACTTCGCAGAAGCAAATATAAATTCTCTAGAGGTGATCCTAGGCATCAGGATTCCCACAGATGAAGTCCTAACCAACATGATTTAAGAGTCCAAAATTACAAAACACATGAGGAAACAAATCTTGAGTGAGGATTAGGCAAAAATAATAGCAGAAATAGAACTTCATGTAATGAGTCTATGAGATATAAAATGAATTGTACTCAAAATGGTAAAGAAATAAAAGAGGAACTCAAACATGTGAGCAAGAAATGTATGTTATAAAAAACACAATTGAAAAACTTTAAAAATGAAAAAAGTTAATAAATAATATTAAAAACTAAGGAGGAATAAAAGCAAAAAAGACATAGCTAAAGAGAGAATTAATGATCTGGAAGATATCTGAAAAACAAAGCAGGCTAAACAGGGAAGGAAATAGAAACTATGAAAGGTATATCTAGAAACATAAGGTTATAATGAGGAAGTCTAGCATATGTATAATCATATTTGAACAAGAGAAAAAAGAATGAGTGTAGGCAACAATTAATGGTAACTGAAATGCTGAGAATTTTCCAGAACTGATGAGAGACATGAATTCTCAGATTCAGGGAATCCAACAAGTTCCAAATAGGATAAATAAAAAGAAGGTTACATCTAAACACACATACACTACAGAAGGACAAGGCAAACAGATTTTAAAAGCAGCCACAAAAACAAAGAGATCACCTAAAGTCAGATAGACTAATAGTTGACTTCTTAAGAACAATAATGGAAACCAAGAGTTAAATACTATTCTCAAAGAGAAAATAACTGCCAATATAAAACTGTATATACAGACAAACTAACCCTATATAAAAATAAACGCAAAATAGATTAAAGACTTAAATATAAGACCTGGAATCATAAAACCCCTAGAAGAAAACATGGGTAATAAAGTCTTTGACATCACTCTTAGTAATATTTTTTTATATGTCTCCTCAGGCAAGGGAAACAAAGCATAAAAATAAACAAATGGACTACATCAAACTAAAATGTTTTTGCACAGTGAACAAAACCATCAACAAAACAGAAAGACAAGCTACTGAATGGAGAAGATATTTGCCAATGATACATCTGATAAGGGGTTAATAGCCAAAATTTAAAAAGAACTCATACAACTCAACATTTAAAAAATATAATCCAATTAAAAATGGGCAGAAGACCTGAATAGACATTTCTCCGAAGAGGACATACAAATGGCCAACAGACATATGCAAAGATGCTCAACATTACTAAGAATCAGGGAAATCAAGTTAAAACCACAATGAGATATCACCTCACACCTGTCAGAAGGGCTATCATCAATAAATCAGCAAACAACAAGTGTTGGTGAGGATGTGGAGAAAAGGGAACTCTTATGTACTGTTGGAATTGTAAATTGGTGCAGCCACTATGAAGATCAATATGGAGGTTCCTCAAATAATTAAAAATAGAACTATTATGTCACCCAGCAATTCCTCTTATGGGTATTTATCTGAAGAAATACAAAACACTGATCTGCAAAGATATATGCACCCCTATGGTTACTACGGCACTATTTATAATAGCCAAGATAGGGAAACAACCTATGTGTCCATCAATAAATGAATGGATAAAAAAGCAGTGGTACATATATACAATATAATATTACTTGGCCATACAAAAGAATGAAATCTTACCATCTGTGACAACATGGATGGACCCAGAGGGTATTATGCTAAGTGAAATAAGTCAAACAAAGAAAGACAAACATCATATGATTTCACTTATATGTGGAATCTCAAAAACAAAATTAATGAACAAACTATACAAACTTATAGATACAGAGAACAAATCAGCAGTCACTAGATGGAAGGGGCTTAGAGAATATGGGTGAAAGGGATTAAGAAGTACAAATTGCCAGTCATAAAAATAGTCCCTGGGATGTAAAGTGCAGCACAGGGAATATAGTCAATGATATTATATTAACTGTATGGTGCCACATGGGTACTAGACTTATTGGGGTGCTTACTTCCCAAGGTGTATAAATGTCTAATCACTACGCTCTACACTTGAAATGAATATAATATTGTATGTCAACTATAATTGAAAAATATTTTTTTAAAAAAAGAAAGTAAAAATAAGAAAATCTTAGACATAATGAAGGAATGGTGACCAAAGAAGTCAAGGTGGATATATTTAAATAAACACTGCCTGTATTGAATAATAATATCTAGCTTTGAAGTTTAAAACTATGATGAAATTAAAACACTGGACAGTTATAGCATGTAAGTAAAAAGGGGGTGATTGGAGTTAAAAGTTTCTAAATTTGTTTTGTTTGGGAGGAAAAAAGACATATTGACCTACTTTTGTCTTTAAGTATGCATATTAAAATCTTAAGGGTAATCACTAAAAAAACAGAAATAATATATATAGCTTCCAAATTATCAAAGGGGAAAGTTGAAGTTAAAGTACAAACTGAAGCAACTGAAAAGAGGGGGCATAGAGCAAGCCTGGAGAAGTAGTAAGGGCAAACCACTACGGATTGTATATATCAGTTGCTATGGTGGTGGTAGTAGCAGTAATAGTGCTAGTAGTAGCAACAACAACAATTATACTAGTAATGGTTAGCGGGAGGAGGAGGAGTAATAACCGATGTTCTTTCCACATTCATGTGTTAAACTCTGGGCTAGGGGTTCTACATGCATTATTTCATTTGTTCCTCACCAAAAGTGAGGTCAGTACTATTATTAATTTTCATTTTACAGTTGAGGTTTATTAATGATCTAAACCAAGGCAGAAGACAGCTAAATAACGAGATTGCAGAGAGTTTTTAATAATTAATCACCCACTGGATTTGAGAGATGAGGGATAACTCTCAGGTTCATGGCTTGTGTAATGCCTAGTTCCTAATAGCAATTCCAATTTTTCATGCATGAATTAAGCCAATCAAAGACACAGAACATCCAAAGGAGTAGAGTTGGGTTTGTTTTCTTTGGAATGGCGAGTTATTGTTTCAAGAAGTTTGGTCGTGACAGAAAAGCAAGGATGCCAGAGGCCACAGAGTCCAAGGAGAGTTGTGTGTAGGTGGTTTTGCTTGTTTTAAATTGAGATACTTGAACATATTTATAAGAGAGATAGAAAGAGAGGTTAACATACTGATGACAAAGAGAATAAATGATGTAGGAAGAAGGAGAATTATAATAGAAAATAAAAGTGCCAACTCTAGGAAAATAATCAAGGCCAAAAAACAAAACCACACAAAGCAGGCCCAGATCCCGCTTCTCTCTTTCCTGAGCAGCCAGGAATGGCTCATGACAAAATCCCTCAGAAGATATTAGGTCCTCCATAAAAATGCATGCGAGAGCCCTGGCCAGTGTGGCTCAGTTGGTTGAGCATCGTCCCATACACTGAAACATCACCAATTTGAATCCCCATCAGGGCACATACCCAGTTTGTGGGTTCAACTGAAGGCAACCAACCAATGTCTCTCTCTCTCTCTCCTTGTCCTTTCCTCTCTCTCTAAAATAAATAAAAATATATTTTTTAAATGCCTAAGAGAAAAACCTTATGGACACACATGGAAGGGTGAAGGCTTCAGGGTACAGTTCCCTCTCTGGTTTGTGCTCTAAGGAAGACTCCATCATTTCTTACTTCAGGTCATCACACATTTGACACCGGGATGCCATTCAACTATCCCCCCCCCTCCCAACCCCCTTCATGAGAAACAAACGAGTGAGCACATTACATAAACACTTAAGAAAAAACAGTCAACATTTCCCTTCACAAGCAAACAATATATTTCTCCACAAAGAAAAAGGAATTTACAATGTTTTTTAATGGCAAGAAATGTGGCTTTTCAAATTAGTTAACTACACCAGGATTATATTTGCAGGCTCTCTCAGGAGCTGCAGGCTCAGGAGCTGAGTCAACTAACCTAAGACTCTGTATAAAGAAAGCGTCCTCGGCCCTGAGGGAGCAGGGTTGTATATCACTTCTGACCTTCTTTACCAAGTTATTGAAACCCAGATAAGCTCCAAAGAACACTCTATCCTAGCATCGATCAATTTGAAGAGAGGAGGTAAGATATTTATTTGTGAAAAGCTAAGAGAGAGATCTATGGCAACTAAGTGCCCAGATTAAATTACAAATAAGACTTCAGTGACCATTTATTAAACATTAAAGCTAATATGGCAATGTACCCAAAATTGAGATTTTAATCTAAAATGCTGCAAGCTAATACTGAAACTAAGATACAAATGTACCTACTACATATGTAATTTTTATGTATTTTTCCATGTATACAATTTTTTAAACCACTAGGGCAACTTTTAAAACATCAACTTGAGTTACCAACTTTATACTGGTTTTAAGAAGATATCTACTAACCACATTGATTGCCAAAGAGGAAAAAATATTAAAAGGGATCCAAATATATTTGACGTTTAAAAAATTTTCTCTGAAAATGAGGAAGTGAAAAGATCCAGAAAGAAATCCCAATTTTTCCACTAGCTGGTTACAAAGCCTTCGGAGTTACTTTAAGTCATTTCTGAAGCAGGTTCCCTACTACTGCCTGACTCTTGGCACCTCTTTTTCCTCCCTGGCTCCTGCCAACCCCTAAATCTCACATGCTCTCTTTTGTTTCCTCCTGGGATGCTGAGCATCATCTGAGAAACATCACAGGACCAGGCAGATTGGACCCGTTGGATTTCTGATTTCTGAAACGCTGTTTGGAAGTATATTTTCTTCATCCCTTCTTGGCTGCCTAAAAAATAATTCAGAGTGTTTTACTGGTATACCACTCATGGGCTGGGTCTTCTGGAGAAATCAAGAAGAAATAGTGTGTCTTGACATAGGAAAATGAAGGGGATATTTAGACAATAATAAATAGTTAAATGAGAATAAATGGAATCAAAGTAAAATATATTTATAGCAAGTGTTCAGTAAACTTTTATATATTGTTCCAATTAATTTTATTCAATAAACTTTGCTTACTTTTTTGGATCGTAGCACTATAGAAATCTCTATAAGTTATAACAAATATAGATATGGTATTAACTGAATTAGGAGTTCTATAAATTAAAATATATTTTATAAGCTTCTGCAAATAAACTTTTAGGTTTAAAATTTATGTTTACTCAGAAAATTTCTTACTTAGTAACAGATATTTTATGAACAGAATTAAGGCAGCAGGAATTTTGTGGTAATTTGCCAATATTTGCCTTGAATCAAAATGTTGACCATATTTTATCAGATATGACCTACCCTTTATCAGATATTCTTAAAAGAAATACAGTCATATTTTTTCTTAATATGGGAGGAAAAGAATCACTTAAAAATGAAAAGATCTCAAACATAATATTCAGAACTTGAATCACTTGCCTATTATGTGGGATAAACTCATTATTAAAAACCCTCAAGAGGTTTAAAATACAAAAAAAAAAAAATAGGATTACTGATAACCAATTTGGCTTTTCATAAGGTTTGGCTGGATGTTAATAGTAACGTCTAAGTTTAAATATAGAAATTGCAAATAAGAACACAACATTTGGGTAGGTACTGGGTACCCTATTGGATCTTGTTACTTTATTATTTGACTCGAGCTATCCTTTAGTCCATCAAAGACCATCAATTACAAAACAGAAAAGGAAAAGCAACTGAAATGTAAAACACTCCTAACCAAGAAGGCAAATACTTGCTGAGTCCTGGGTGTTTTATGTACTATTAAATCTGTACACAAAGTTACAAGGAAAAGGAAATGGGGATGTATAGATAGACCCAGAAAAACTAAGGCCAAATTAACATTCGTTAGGTGTTTAATTGTCATAGGCACAGGGCAACATTATTAGAGTAGGGTAGAGCATAGAATAACAGTTTTACATAATCAAAAATTACCTTAAATATATAATCCTTAACTAGTTTACTAGTATATACAGTTTCTCTGTAGACACTGAAGTATCTATATCCTTTACATTTAATATATAGATGCTGATTATAGCAAAGCTTTTTATGAATATATTTTTCCTCTAAGAAACATACTGTTATTGAAAAAGAGGAAAAAAATCAGAGAATTTATTTCTAGAGGTTTTTTTTTAAATTAAATCTCCACCTTCTCTCCACCTACTCATTTAAAATAAGAAGTAATTTTTTCAAATGTATAAATCATGTAACATTAAGTGTCGTTTTATAAATCACCATAATTAACAATAATTTTCTTGGCCTATGAAACTACAGAGAAAAAATTGTCTTTTAAATCAGTATTTTAATTAAGTACACTTTTTATAAAGATTTTGAGACCATTTAATTAACCAGGTATCTAAAAATATTATAGAGCCATATATTCTATTCTTATAATCTTCCAATCTAAACTCTAAACTAAAAAGTTATACACAAATCAAGAAATTATAAATTTTTTGTTTCAAATCCCCAACTCTACATTTTATGCTCTTTTCCTCCCAAGTAGTATTTATTATTTTTCAAACTAAAACACCAACTATTGAAGAATACTTCAGGGCCTACAGTGAAACTTAGTTATGTGTTTGTATGTTTTAATGACTGGTGTGACTCACTTTTATAACTAGTACGTTACTGAAAACCTGTGAATAAATTACTAAGGTAGTTTACTGTTATTTAAAGAAACTGCACCAGGAATCCTGAGTGAAGATGCCATCTTACAATGCATATAAATATAATATTATGCATATTCAGATTCTCTGTATCATCTTTTCTTAAATTAGGACATACCAGTAATGTGCTATCTATCTTCCCAAATTCCTAAGATTGGTTGTAAGTGAAAATAATGCATGACTTAGTGGAAAAGTAAAATGTAAAAAACAAAACAAAAACAATACTTCTCAGTATGTGCCTTTTGCTCTTTTTTTGGAGGGGCGGGGGGGGGGGAGGACAGATTTAAATGTTGTTTTTTCATGCATTTCATAGAGACTGCACTGAGTACATGAGTTGTGAGGCCCAATTTCACACAAAGCCTTGCTGGCATTTTCAAGGTTAGACCATTCAGGCTAATATGGTTCCTTCCCCCAACTCTCCAACGAAGAATTTTACTAAATAAACCGCAGATGGCAGTTAAGTACAGTGGTAAAAGCTGTGATAGTTAATTATCTTGCCTGAACCAGTTAAGTAGTGACAAATAAATAATGTAAAGCCCATTGCCTGGCATACAGTAACTGCTCAATAAATGTTTAGCTCATATGATTATTCACATTAATAATTCAATACCAATTCCTGACTTTAGCTGCTTTCTTTAAATATGGAATCTTATCCCAAAGTTCCACATCTTCAAAATCACCCCACTTACTAACATATGCTGCAAATACTGGAAAACCTTCCACCTTAAAACATTTTAAGGAACTTTTTTGACATCTAAAAGATTAAGATGACTGATGACATATTTAGATATGGAAAAGTCAGTCTTTATCTGAAAATATTTTAATGAAATGCTCAAACCTGCGAATGTTTTCTGAAGTGTACTGATATACTAATCTATTATTTTCATAGCATTTAGCAAATCCACAAACTGTAGCTTTTTATTACGAGGATCTGCTAGACTGACACATACCTTTAAGACATGAGTCACCCTTCCAGTATTGGGGAAACTGATGGAAAGATGGCTAAATGATTCAGCATGCTGCAGCAAAACGAGCTGGTCATGAATTTATAATTTCCACTTCTGTTAGGTGCCCCAGCCCTGGTGGCCTCTCTCATCCTGTACTGCATATGTAACACATGATACCACAATTAACAAATGTTGTTAAGAATTCCCCCAGGAAAGGAATAATGCTGTTTTCCTTTCAAGCAAGCTTCTAGAAGCAAAATTATTCATTTTTATGGGACAACAGGTTCAGTAGGCTGGAACACCGTGACAGAGTCCGTTGTAAGTTCCATCAAGCTTAGCTTATACTGATAGGACTAGAGTCAATCCTAACACTGGTGCCATTTTCTCAGCCAGTTGCACATGGAAGACAGTGGGGAAGGCCTGCAGCAAAAGGAAACCAGAAAATGGACAAAGGACATCAGATGTGAAATGGCTATGGTTGTACCTGTGTCTCTCATGCCAGCACCGACCTTTGCCAACAAATACCGTAACAGGACAGATCTTAAGCAGGTCCAAAAGACCGAATGGCAACGACAGAATAGATTCTGATGCAGCCTGTTCAGGAGCCGCACTACCCAAAGCAGGTGAAAGGCTTTTTCTAAGTGTCCCTATGTGCCCTTCAATAACAAAAGATGGCCTGTTCAATCGAAGAAAACATTTGTTTCAGAAATATATAGATTCCAAACTAATTTTTCCCATCAAATAACCAATATGAAAAAAAAAAGTTATGAATTAAATGTTTTCATCTAAAGTCACACTGCCTCAAATGCTGGAAAAGCACATCCATTTTGTGACCACAGCCTCGTGTCATCCGGCCCAGCAGTGTCTGAGAATGGGACAAAGCAGTGTGCCAGGAAGGGTAAGACGAAATCCCCATCACCTACCAAGTGCCATTTCCTCCTTCGGTAGTTTGAATTTATTTCAGTTCGGTGTGGTTATACACAACACACACTCGTCCACCCACACTCACACCCAAAATCTCAGCAGCCACACCGAAAAAGATGGCATTATCTAAAAACTGTTCAAAATGTGTTTAAGAAACAACTGGGGTGACAAGTTTGACCTTCCCTAAATCCATCTTATTTCTGCTGTTGTTATGACTGTGCAACCCCTGATTTCCTCTAACCCGGAGAAGGAAGGGAGCGTGGAGAAAGAAAGAAAGAGGTGAAAAGTGCCTAATACAGAATGTGCAATTTCTTGGTATCTTACAGCATTAATGAATATGTATATTTTCTCCACCAAGACCTTGGTGGTAAAGAGGCGGGGGGGTGGGGGGGGTTGGGGAGGGGGGCGGGAATGGCTCAAAGACAAGGTTTGGGGGGCTGACCCAAGGAAACAGACACCTCCAGGGTTGGAGATTTCCAGCGCTGGGCAGCCCCGCTGAGAGTTGTAAAGGCTGCAGCGTTCTGGACCGCGAGCCCAGGCCGCGCCGCCGGCATCCAGGGCGCCCCTGCCAGGCGCGTGTCCCACTTATATAAAGAGATGCTTACAGTCCAGGTGCTTTTTCTTGGGGCCCATCACTTCATGAGTGGTGGCTTTGCAGACCGCTCTGGCCACAGCGGAGCCTGTCACGCTGTACTGAGCCGCGGCGATCCTGTCCGTGAGCGTTTGGCCCGACATCTTCTCTGGCCGCGTCTACCGCCTCCTCTTCTGCGGGAAAGGAGAGGGGAATGGTCTTGCTTTAAACTACAGACCCTGCCCTCGGAGCACCCAGGCCTGGCCTCCTCCAGCCGCACGCACGGCGGCTCTCTTCTCCGTCCCCGCCCTGGTACCACCCCTTGGAGCCAGAAACGCGCCCCGCTCCTGCAACGCGGTCCAGGGGGTCTTGAGCAAAGGTAGGTCTGTCGCGCAACCCCAGCGCGGGCTCCCGCCCCAGCATCCGGCCACCATCCCCTCCAGCGTCGCCTCACCCCTTCGGCGCCCCCAGTCAGCACTTTGCCTGCAACCTGATCCCCAGGTGCCAGACCGGCGTGCTTCGGGGTTATTCCCCGGGCGCTGCGCCCCCCGGGTGCCCACCCCTCACCTCCCCACCGTGCAGCCCGCAGGCTTCGGGAAATGAACTGGATACCCAAGCCCTGGCCGCTGCCCTCCTCCTCCCGCTGCTGCAGCAATGGGCTCGTCCTCCCGCGGCCGCAGTGGAGATTATCCTAACGTTGCGCCATGTTATGCCCGCGCCTCCCTTTCCTTCCTCCGCGTCCAAAGCCTGGCCGAGGCCCTCCGCCCGGGAAGCCTCCCTTCGCCCCCAAATCCCTGCTGCATGGACCGCGCCGCTCTGCGGAGGCGCCTGAGTCTCCGGGCGCCTCGCCCTTCCCGTCAGCAGGGCAGAGATGGGCTGACAGCCCAGCCCCCCGCCGTCCTCAGCGCCGCGGCGCTGTCACCCGGCCACTGCCCCTTCTCCGCGCCCCAGGATTATCCTTCCTGGTCCCCGTGGGCCCTGCAAGGGGGAGGGGGCCCGGCCCAGCCGCGGGTACTCACCCCGCCCCAGGAGCGGCGCCGCCCGCCGCAGGATGAGCCGAGCCTGGGCCACCGAGGGAAGCCGCGCCGGGTGGGTGTGTGCGGCCGCGCGTGGGACCCGGTGCCCCGGGCGCGATACCTCCAGCCCCGGCCCAGCCCCGGCCCTCAGCTCCGTGGTCCGTGCGCCCGTCGCCAGTGGCCCCAGGAGCCAGTGCCCGCCCGCCGCCTCCGCCGCCAGCGCCGCCGCGCCGCGTCTCCCCAGCTCTCCGCGCTGCGTCCCCATCCCCGCCCCCACCTCGGCTGTGGCTGCTCCGACGAGTCAGGTGACGGCGGCGGACAAACCCGGGCGAGCTCTCCGCGGAGCTCCCGGCGGCCCCCTCCCAGCTACTCACACTCGCCGCCCCCTCGAGCCGGGTGCGCCGCGCGCTAGCATCCCGGGTAAGCGCGGAGAGAGAGGGAGGCGGGATGCGGGGAGGCCGACGTCCACCCAGCCTTCCACGCCCCGCCGGGCGCCCAGCCCTCCCTCCGCCCGCTGGACCCGCACCCGCAAGCGCTCCGCGCGCGCGCGCGCCGCACACACCTGCCGCCGACTGCGGGATGCGCCCGGGCCGGCGGCGGCGTTGGCGCAGCCCTGCGAGTGGGTGCCGGAGTTTCCGCGGTGAAGGCCAAGGCTAGGGCGTGGTCACGCTCTGTCTGACAGATCCCAGCCCCCTATTCCCTCCTCCATTCGTCTCACACGCGCCCTCCTGTCAAAGGCAGACTTAGCCCAGATGGGCAGGACGATTTAAAATGTCAGATTCTGCCAACCAACCGCACCCGTTACCTGTGCGTCCTCAACTCCTTGGAGCTCCTCGACTTGTCTCTAACAATTGGGGGCCTGGGTGGGCAGGTCATTCTAGCCATTCTGGTCTTGAACGGATATTAAGGTCAGCTGCAAGGACGAGTAATTAGCAAAGCCATCGATGGAGTCGCAGATCATATTCACAGTAATCATTTGGGTGTGTAAAGAAAACTCTTTTTGTCCCCTTCAAAAGTAATTTCTGCCCATTAAATATAGTGTTTGAATTGCATGCATGGATTTCTAAACAGGGATTTGGGCTCAGTAATAGTTTCACGTGCGGACATTTTCAAAAAAAATGTTATTTACCTTAACCTAAAAAAAAATATATTTTTAAGTTTTTAAAGTGGAATCAAAATCAGAACTTGAGTTGTCATTTTCCTTGATATTTTTTGCTCGCTATGGGAGGCCTCTGTTTGGCCTGGCGGTTGTAAAATGTCTACCTATATATCAAGGTTTTGTTGTGTTCTCTCTTTCACCTGGTACAGTGTTCAGTATTTCGTAACTCTTGGGACTGACTGACTTTTAGCATTAATTACAAGCGTGATGACTAAAGGAAAGACTGCCCAAGACCAACATTGTTAGGGTTCAAATACTAGTCTTACCACATGATCTAGCAATATCACACCTAAGTATTTATCCAAGAGAAATAAAAACACATTTCCACTAAAAAAATGTGTACTCAAATCTTGTAGTAGCTTTATATGATGACCCAACTGGAAGAAACCCGAATGTTATGCTGGTGGTAAGGGGACAGACAAAAAGTGGTGGATCCACACAATGGAATTATACTATGCAATAACAAAGAGATGTGTTTTTATTTCTCTTAGGTAAATACCTAGGTGTGATATTACTTGATCATATGGGCCTTGAAGGCCCACGCATACAATAAATAGTATTCAATAAATCTTCAGCAAGAATAAGCATTGACTTTATTTATTGATTGATTTGAGAGAGAGAGAGAGAGAGAGAAACATTGATTTGTTATTCCACTTATTTATGTATTCATTGGTTGAATGTGCCCAGACTGGGGATCAAATCCGCAACCTTGGGGTATCAGGACAACACTCTAATCTGAAGTACCTGGCCAGGGCCAAACATTGATTTCCCATATTTTTACAAAATGAAGGATCTTTAGATCTCTCTCAATGGTCTATACAATAGATATTATATACAATAGACGTCCAAAACATTGGCTGAGAAAAAAACACACTATTTTTTTTCTGAGCCAAAATACATGTATGTCACTGTACAGATGTTTTCTAAGTCTCTCATTTAACTTTCATGTTTTATTCTGAGTATCAGATCTAATAGAGAAAAACCAAACCAACAATAATTAACATGTAGACTGACAATTTATATCAACACGTGAGGGCAAACGTGTTTAAGCTCTTGGTTTCAGCTTATTTGTAAGACATATGAGTAATATTAAAGAAACAAAGCAAAGGGCAATCACCCCAGGCAATAACCTGAATAACCTGAGGCGGAGTTTGAAAATTCATATTTTTCTCTAAAAACTATAATGCTTTTAAGGTAAAACTGTAGGGTGATTTCATTCCAGAGGTGCTTTTCTTTCTAAGCAGGAAAAAAAAGTGAGGTGCAGAAATAACTATATTGGGATATATCCACCCCCACACGCAAATGTGACATGTCTGTCCAAACTCAAAAGCAACTGGCAACAAAAAGCAAATTTTGATATCCTGAAAGCACTTGTGTAGACATAAAAAGATTGCTTCACTTTTATAAGAAGACATAGAAAGCGACCATAAAACCGATGAGCATTCTAATGTAGCAAGAAAATAGTAGGTTGTACAAAGTATTGGTAAAATTGAGATTCAAACAAGTAGATCATTTTAGGGAAGTGCAACATTTTATCCAGGAAACCACTCAAGTTACTTAAGAATGAAAGTAAATGGAGAAACAGTATATTCCAAGAAAGGACAAACATATTTAATAAGTTTGGTTCTGCCCAACATTCAGGTTAGAAATTAATTGCATAGCAACTAGCATGTTTTACATGCATGGTAATACTTAAAACAATTTCAATATGACATTTTAATTTTCCCTCCCTGCTTTAAACCTAACGTGGCTACCTACAATACAACAAACTTGGACTTAAAAAACAACAACAATATTTAGCCTCACCGGTGTGGCTCGGTGGTTGAGTGTCGACCTATGAACGAGGAGATCACGGTTCGATTCCCAGTCAGGGCACATGCCTGAGTTTTGGGCTGGATCTCCAGTACGGGGCATGCTGGAGGCAGCCTATCAATGATTCTCTCTCATCATTGATGTTTCTATCTCTCTCTCCCTCTCCCTTCCTCTCTGAAATAAAAATATATATATATATATACAAAAATAAACACATTTTTTAAAGTCTCTCTCATAGTTCTATAAATTAACAGGACTCTGCTGGGTAGTTCTCCTTTGAAAGCTTTCATGTCGTTGCAATCAGGTGAAAGCAGGGGCTGTAGTCATTGGAAGTGTCTACTGGGCTTCCCAAGATGGCTTATTCACCCACCTGTCTGGCAGTGATGCTGGCTTTCACTGAGAGCTCAACTAAGGTTTTGACCAGAGCACTGATACAGGGCATCTTTATGTGGCTTGGGCTCCTTATGGCAGAGTGGTCCAGGTAGTCACACTCCTTTCCTGGTGGCTGGCTTCCAAGCAGGAATATCTTAAGATGGAATATCCTGAGAAACATAGGTGGAAGTTGAGAGGTTTCTTGTGACCTAACTCCAAGGTTACAGAGCATCAGTTCTGTTGTGGTCTATTGATCAAAAAAAGCAGTTTCAAAGACGGTGTAGATGCAACATGAGGAGACTATTACTGGCAGATTCGGGACCATCTACCACAGTGACACACGAAAGTAAACCCTTACGAAGATCCTATAGAGAGAAACCTGTATTCTCAGAAATATGAGCTTAAGTGATTCAATTAAGATTCATTGGGAACTATCCCCCAAATAATTGGCAACTGATCAAAAATTTACTTGAGGATAAATTAAAATAATGTGGTGAGTTATTTCCTTTGATTTGAATATCCTCTCTCACATATCAGGTAAACTCTTACTTATCCTTCAAGACCCCAGATTCAGTTGTATATGATCTATAAATATTTCCAAAATCCTCTATTTTAGGCCTTCTTTTTACAGGTGAGGAAATTTAAGACTAGAGAGTTTAAGTGAATTTTCCTCTATCACACAGTGAGATTATGGCATAACCAGTCCTAAATTCCAGTTGTCAAACTTCCAACCTAGTTCTTTTTATTGCACTCATTGCTTCTTTTTTTTTTGTATTGCTTCTGATAAAGATATGATAGTATTAGGATAGAACTTCATTTCATATTATCAACTAGCTCTTTATTTAGAAAAGTCCTTTTTAAAAAGTCACGGCCTAGAATGCATGGTAGCTAATATCTTAGGTTATGTAATTGGACAAGCCCTGGTTTGAGTCACTAGCATTGGCCCTCATTAGCTGTGTGACCTGGACAGATTCTGTAGCCTCCAAGGCTCAATTTTCTCATCTGTAAAATGGGCATGATAATAATATGCACTTTGAAGGATTATTATTACCATCAAATAAGATAATGGCTTATAAAGCCAATAGCACAGTGTATGGAACACAATAAAAGCCCAATGAATGTGGGTGATAGTACTCAATAATTATGATATAGTAATTGATTTTATTATTTTATTGATATAAGGTTATATTACATTCTATTTTTCTATTTTATTTTATTATTTGGAACTACAAGTTTATACAGTTATTTGATAAATATTCTACTAGTATCGTTTCTAAAGTGAGAAAATAAACTAATAAATTACCAGTTTCTGAGCTGTGAAAACCAGATAACTTCAAATATCATCATGAGTTGGCTTGAGCTCCTGTGATTCCCAGGAAATTGAAGTAGAAAACATATGCATATACAAATAGTCATTGTACAGTAATGCAGTTACAAACAGCAGTCATTTCTTTTTTCAATCTAGTGATATGATTTCAAGGGAATTCTTGGGAGCGAGAAGATTTTTCTTTGAGAAAGGAGAGGATTAATCAGGAAAGTCTGTCTGGAGAAGGAAGTTTCCCAAATAAACTTCTAACTTAAACACATGGGAGGGCTCAGCCAGTGTGCCTCACCGTCCAGTACGTAGCTCATTAAGTTTTCCTCTTTTTATTTTACTTTCTCCTCGATTTTTGGCTGTTTTTGTATTTGTGTACAGCTCAGTTTGCATTCTCAGTTGCTTAGGGTGAATGACTGGGGTTCCACTTGGTAAGTCATTGCCTGAGTACTATGGAAGAGCGTGCATTTGTCCTTCGTACAGCTCCAGCAACACAGCCGTGGCCTGCTGTTCCTGGGAGGTCTGATATTCTCACACTCCCTCACATTGTGCAGCTGAACATACACATGTACTGGTTAGTTTAAAAGGTTCTTGTGCAAAATTAATTATAGAGATGAACTATAATTTTAATTACATAATTATCAGCTATAATTATATCAGGTAACCACTGCTGTTTCTCCAATAAAGAGAACATTAAAGAGAAATGGAAAGCTTAGGGTATTTAATGCTCATTCAGTACAACCAGATGAGAATGAAATGCTGTGTTACTATGTAAACTCACTTTGTCTCAAACAAGTAAGATCTTGGACTCTTTCTAGAGCATAATGCATATAACAGTATTGAATTTCTTTTCCACTCGCCTCGAGTACTTTCCTTTGTCCAAGAACAAATGCTTCAGATATTTGGGAGTCATTTCATAGGACAGAGCATTATTACAGTAGGTCTAGAAAATTAGAAAACTCTACATTTTAAAGTTTATTCAAATATTCATATTAGCCTCATGTTAGAAAGTGTAATGAAACAAAATATATATTTTTATTTTCTAAAAGTGTTAGTTAGTTTAGAGAACCAAGTTTTCCATGGAGGATCACGTTTTCACTTTTAAGTAGGAAAATGATTTTTTTTAAAAAAAATAATGCCAGAGTGCCAATTCTTTTCCCCATGGAGAAACTAAAGAATGAATTGATTGTTTTATTGTCTTGACCTTAAAATTTTGCCTTCCTCAAACTAAAACTGGATTAATTCTGTTGTAATTGGGATTGATTTTAGATGTAGTCATAAAAACAAAACTCAAGAAATTCTCATCACTCATGGGCTTGGATGCTTGTTATGTCTCTGTATCTGATGCTTCTAGATGGGCATTATCAGAGATGTGCATTTGTCTTCATGAAATCTCAATCAGTGTCCGTGGTGCATCTTTTGTATCTAGATGTGGAGAGAAAGCCAATTTGTTTCCATTGTTACTGACTTCATTCTACAGCCCCCGTTAAGTTTACTCAGGCTTTTGCTGATAAGAAACAACAAACATTGGCATTACAAGAAAACCCTAAAGTTTCCATTTTGTGGGCCATAGCAACAAATTATGAGTCACATAAGTAAGTCAATAAACTTAGCATTTATGTAGCATTGTTTTCTAGGGATATGAAAATATTTCTCACTAATAGTATACAAAATTTGGAGATGTTCATAGTTCTGAGATAATAAATACTGTTGTTTGCATCTTTTCAGTTTTATTGGGGGCTTTAGCCCTTAGCCTGGTGCTATCCAGTGAGGGACATTGTTCGGCAGCTACATGGTTTATTGTTGGATGCTGCCCTTTGCATTTGGACATGTTATTGATTGCCATTACCACATGGTCCCTATTTGGAAGTCATAGCCCTTTCTGAACTGTGTATATCAATATTGTTGATTGATTTCCAACTATAGTAATGGTTTGTGTGGCTGCCTCTGTTTGAGACCTGCCTCAAATACACAATCTCCTGCTTATAAACCCTTAATGGTGATTATATCTGCTTAAGTACATCATCTTTCAGGGGCTATGATCCCGTAGTGGCCCACAGCTTTGCAACTCACTAGGCATTTTAAGTCCTTAAAATACCTTTTGTGCTTTTTGTAGTTGCAGTTGTCTGAGCTTCCGCTGGCTATCGTGGAGGCATTTCCATGTCCTCATCCTCATCCACTTCACTTCACTCAGCTGTGTGTAGGAGAAATTTTAACCACAGAGTTCTGGCCACAGTCAAGGAACTCTCTGCTAGAGTCTCTCAGTGACCATCTCAAAGGCTGGATGTGACATTTATGATAGGTTTACCAGTAAGTGTCACTGTCATCTGGAAGTTTACACACACATGTCTGGAGCTTGGTACTGATTCTAAACTTTGTCAGTTTCTCCTGGACCTCCTCAATTCAGGAAACCAAAGTACCTATAGTCAAGCAGTGCATTGTCTTCCAGGCCCATACACAGATGAAAGGTCCTGATGGTGTAGGGCTGCTTTACAGAGGCATGACTGAAATCAGGCCGATAGAGATGTGCTCATTCCATGGTGAGCAAATGTCTTCCTACATGGAAACTTCAAGAAGAGCAGTCATTAGCAGAATTATTTGAGAAATAAAATAACATGAGTTACTTTCATAATTCTGAAAGATAACTTTGGGCTAATGGGATGATTTTCTCACATGTGTGGAAGAATATCTGTGTCTATTTTAATGAACTATGAGCAAGTTTATGTAGAATAGATTGCTTTAACTGTTACTAAACACATACATTCTGGTGCTTTATTTAGGCTGGGTCAGCAACAGAAGCTTGAAAAAATAAAGGAGTTATGGGCTTCAGCCCATCTCTAGGGATTAAGGCACAGGTGCCTAAGTCCAAATTGCTCATATGGTGTGAGCTGAGGACCAGGCAGGCGGAACTTGGTTATCCAGGTGAGGGAGCCATAAGGAAGCAGAGTCCAGGGCCAGGGGCAGCACTCTAGCAATGGTAGGAGTGCTGGTAAGAGAGAAAATGAAGAACAGGAATTAAAAAATCATTCTTAAATACTACCTGGCTTGGTCCAGACTTGGAATAATACCAATTCTGTAAATGTGAGTAAAGTATCCCCATTCCTAATTATGAGTGCAGGGGCGAGAGATTAAACTCAGCAAGAACACGGCCCTGTTTTAGTCATATTATCTTTTACTCAAGTTTCATGTGTAAGGTGTCTTTAAGTAGTTTAGAAAGTAGACTGTTAATAATATTCAAACATATTTCCTCACAGTGCTAAACATATCATCAAAATAACATAATTACTTTTTGGTATTTCTATTTGGTTTAATATACATATGTGTTTAATGCAAATATTTTCTCTTGTAATCTCATCTTCTTGCTTTCACCCTTACTTACAGGTAAAATAACATTTAAAACTGGAGCTAATTGAATGTTTTTTCTTTTTATAAAAATCAAATGTGTCTTCCTCCATTGACTTAAGCCTCCTCTCTTTTTTACAGATAAATTAATTTCCTGCCTATGTAATTGTCCCATTTTATCTCTTAAAATATGTGTCTTCCCTCAATACAGATAAACAAATGTTTGATGACTGAGCTAATGAATAAAAGGACCAATATCTCACACAGTACCTAATACATAGTAGATGATCAATAAATGAGTTTAATGAATGGATGAATGGGAAATCATTGGCAATAGGAGTTAATTTCTCTGAAAAAATTAATTTATAAAATAAGACAGGAGACACTTAAGGTCCTTTTGAAGACCTATGAGGTCAGATACACAGAGAAATTAAAAGAAGACTGCCTGGCACTCTTGACAAATCAACTGGCTTTTTTCCAAGGAATTCTAGACATTGTCACAAGCTACAACTTGCCAACTGCGAATTAGTCCTTAAAACACCTTCAAGTAGGGCTACAATCTCTCAAGAGTAGGTTTAGAGAGTTAGTCACTGCTGTGTTGTGAAAATACTATAATTTTGTTAGCACAGCAGTACATGTTGATAGGTACACGTAGCAACATTGTAAAATAGCTAAGCTGTCACTGTGACTCATGATTCCTGACCAACTCTCATCATCTTTTCTTCCTAAAATTTGTTCAATGTTTTCTTATCAACTAAATTCTATTTATATGTTATATTTTATCAACTAAAAACATTTTTCCTTAAACTTTAATAAGTAGATGATGAATTTCTGCTGTAGCAGCAGTTTTCATACTCAAGAATTAAATCACAGTACATGCTTTGCCTAGGGTTCCCCATAGTTAGGAAATAGTTATTTTAAACTAAGTGTGTTGAATCATAAATATTGATAGGTATACCATCTTACAAGATAGCTTTAAATAATAATGTGATATTATAAGAATTACACAATTTTTGTTGAGAACCCATATCCCAAGCACTTTCTAGGAAAAAAAATCCTTGCCTCAGTGGAACTTACATTCTAGCAAGAGAAGACAGACAATAAATTAATAAATTCATTATCTAAAATGTTAGAGAGTGACAAGTACTATAGAAAAAAAAGTATAGAAGGCTAGTATGGGAGGAGTGACAATATAATCTTAGGTAGGATGGTCAAATATATGGGGTGGTTTGTGGAGGAGGGACATTTGAGTAAAGACCTAAAGAACATGAATGAGTCACTGTTGCAGATAATACATTGATCATCACTCTTGCAAATTTCCTTTAGAACAGCCCTCATGTGTATGGATGATGTCATTCTCCTGCCTAAAACATCAATGACTCCCTATTGCTTTAGCATAATGTGCAATGTCCTTAATTTGTTCTATGACAACCTCTGTGATCTCACCCCTGGCTCATCCTCCAGCCCCCTGCCTCTTCCTCTTGCTTTTCCTGCTTCATCCATCTGGTTTTAGTTCAGCTCCCTCTTCAGTGCCAATGGCTTTTCCACTTTTCAGTCTTCCACAAGCATTTCTCTCTGCCTGTAGCTGACCACCCTCACCTGCTAAAGTAATCCCTGTTCTTAGATTCTCATTGCACACCATATTTGCCTTCCTAGTCCTTATTGCAATCATAAGTAAATAATCATTCTATAATTATTTGTTTAATTTCTATTTTTCCTCATAGACTTAAGTAAATTGATGATAGGGATGCCCTGTTCATTACTATATTGCCAGAGCCTGACTCATGGTAAATGCTCAGTATTTGTTGAATGAATAAAGCACGCCTGAAATGGTGGGATTTATGTTGGGCTAGGGAGAGAGAATGTACCAGGTTAGGACAGTAAAATAATAATGAAAAGTTTTGTTTCCTTGAATGAACTTAATATACTATATTTTTAAAAATCTTTATTCTTGAAAGTATTATATAGGTCTCCCTTTTCCCCCCCATTAACTACTTCCAGCCCACTTCTGTGCCCCAATCCCCAAGCCCTCACCACCCCATTGTCTGTGTCCATGGGTTATGCATATATGCACACAAGTTCATTGGTTGATCTCTTCCCACTAAATGGCCTACATGGAAGGACAATTAAGGGCTTCAGGAAACTCTTTTAGGGTATATTCTTCTTATGGATCCCTATGTAGCTAGCAATGAGTCTCCTTAGACAATGATTATAGACTAGGAAGTGTAGCAATTACTTTTCTTTCTCCAAACATTCCAGTTCCCCACCCTCCCCTCTTGGCCCTCTTGAAGTTGGGTGTGGCCATGTGACCTCCTTTGACTCATGAACTGAGTGGATAAAGATAGGTCACTCTGGCAAGAAGCGTTAGAGTCACCACACAATTGGCTACCTTTCTCTTTCTGTTTGCCTGGCAGTGCTTCAGGTAGCAGCTCCTCTGAAACTTGGGTGATTTGTTTTCACAGAATTATCTAGCCTGTCCCGACTGACACATAAATAGGTTTTGGGCTCAGTTGTACAAAAAAAAAATTCAAGTACCAGTACTGAGATGGAAAACTGAACTCATCATTTCTCCTCCTAAACTGGTATCTCCACAAGACCACTGACCCAAAGGAAACCAGTGGTCCAAAGCAGAGCAGCTGACTAATTTCTGGATTCCTTCCCTCTCCTTGCTCCCCACAGGCAACCTGCCAGTTCCCTGATGAATGCCTACTGAATACTTTCCCTTCGTCACACATTTCACTTTCCATCTGTCTCTATCTCAGGCCCTTACCATTTCTCTCCTGGACAGCCTCTCAACTCATATCCCTGTTGCCACTTTTTCTCCTCTCTCATTTATCTTCTGTGTGGTTGCTACAGTGGTTTTTCTAAAAGAGAGCTCTGATCACACTCTTCTTTAAAATTCTGCAGGGAAATTTTCATTAACTTCAGGATTAAGCCCAAATCTTCAGCAGAATGAATTGAAGCAGGACATTTGAGACCCTCAGCCCCTGCCCCGGTCCCTTCACAAGCTCACTTGGATGCCCATCCTCCACATGCCCACAATGTCTTACACCTGCTCCTGCATTCGTGCTTTTTACAATATAGTGCCCTCTCACAGCAACCCCTTCTCGGCTCTGGGGCTGCATCACATTGGGCCACAAGGATTGTAGTGGCTCTGCAGGGTGGCACCTCCCCAGCCCTGCAAGTCGTTTTTACTCGCAGACAAGCGAGTGAGCAGAAGAGACGATGCACCATGATGGCAAAGGAAACAGCCAGGCACATATTCCTGCTCTCTGATTTATTTTCTTTTTCTCTTAATAAGAGAAAAGATTTGTATATTCTAGTTATATTGAACATAGTCAGTCTTGAAATGTTCTTCATTGATATGTATGTTTCCTATAGTGAGTAACAAATCCTTTTCCCTAGCCTTTTTATCATTGAACATTGCCTTCTTCTTGGGATTTATTGCTATGGGAACCTGAACAAAATAAAAATTTAAGTGTATCTTCATTACATTTAGTGTATCTCCATTACATTTAAGTCCTGTCTATATATATAAAAGGCTAGACTCTCCTGTGGGTGGTGACCAGGGTGGTTTTCACCGAAATCATGTGGTAGGAGCCGTAATACATATTCAGGTCACTTTCCTCAGAAGTGTGCTTGCTGAAACTACTAGTATTAATAGGATTTTGATAATTTATGAACTCTTACAGCCCATCAGGAACATAAGGCTGACTTTATCTTATTATTTGAAGCAATTTGATGTGTTCTTGAAGCAGAGGGCACAGTGCTCTCTTTAGAAATAGCAGAGAGCATTAGCATGGAGGGGAAGAATGTATAAGAAAAACCTTTTTAATGGTAAGAAACAAGAATGGAATGGCAATCTCTTAGTGAAACCTCAGAGAAAAATATCAGGAATTAGGTAGAAGTGAAAGCACAATGTGAAAAACTGTTTTTCTTTTTAGTGAAGCATTTGTTAGATATATTTTAACAAGTAAAACTGAGAACTCAGAATGGGTCATCTGATTGACTAAAAGTCTCAAACTCTATATTTTAAAACATTATAAAGACTAGGTTATATATGACTAGGCGATACACCTCTCTTCTCTAGCTTGGGGTCACATTTATTTTTACTATTCAAGCCATAAACATTGGTGACTCCTACTTGCCCTGACTGCTTAAAACTGCAGTCTTTTTCCTAGGATTCCTCTCCTCAGATATTCCTGGGAATTGGTAGGGAAAGCTTCCCCATCTCTCTAACCCATCCTGGCAGCCACTTTAGAAGGGAGGAGGGGATGGGGAAAGAGAGACATCAACATGAGACACATTGATTGGTTGCTTCCCACTTGCACCCAACCAGGACCAGGGATGGAACCTGCAACCAAGGTACATACCCTTGATGGGGAATTGAACCCAAGACCCTTTGGTGCACAGCCGACACTCTAACCACCGAGCAAACCAGCCAGGGCATCCAATTGCAATTTTTTGTAGGACTTGTACCTGTACATGCTACACTGATTTGCTCCAACTATAGACACATGTTTTCTCATATCCCTTCGAAGTCCCTTTGAGGTGAAGGATAATGTGGCTTAGTAAGGCTTTACTGAATTTTTGGAAAATAATATCTGATGTCCTAGTGATTTACCCTGGACATTGAACCCAGTGTCAGGGTTGTAGCGCAGCCCCCTATAGATTCCTCTGTGTCTGGAAGCCAGTTCACCACTCCAGTTAAGACCAAATCTCCATGTTCCTTCACTTCAGGGCTCCACTTCTTTAGTTCCATATTGCAGAGAAGATTTCCCTCCTTCCCCAAGACCCAGGCCCACCCATTCTTGCCCCTGCTGGATTCACATTGGAAACTCCCATTCCTTTAGCAGAAGACTCAGAGAATACAATCACAGCAGTTGACACTGTATTTCCAAAATTTTGTATGATTCAATCTTGATATGTGAAGGCCACTAACATTCAGTGTAAATCCATACTTTTGGAAAACAGTTCTCTAACTGCAAAGGCACAGTCTGCCCAAACAATGCAACCATTGGCATTACCCAACCGAACAAGGATTCTTCTGCAGCAACTACACTCAGATTTATGTGACTTCATAGTTCTTTCTAGGAACAATGGTAGGTACTTTTATGGAACTATAAGTTCCATCCTGGTGTATTTCCCAAAACAAAGGGAATTTGTTACAAAACTTAATTGATATTTCTGACCCTAGAAAATGAAATTTTCAGCAACTTCAACTGGCAGTTCTTTTTCTTAAAAAAAAAAAAAAGAAAGAAAGAAATTAATAAAAGTAATTCTTAGGCTCCTTCCCCAGGCACTACACACTAAGTTGTAGTTAATGTCCACCATGAATTCAGGTTAACATGGGCAAACACATAGAATTCTTTTAAAAAGGAAAAGCTTAGAGAACTAGATTGACATTTCTAAATGTATATTTATTTTTCTTTTTGTGACAACAAGTTCTAGGGCAGGCCTTCCTTTCTATTTTCAGAACAGTATTGACACACATAAAAGCAAATAAAATGATGTTCTTATTCCAGGCATTTGTGAAAGTATAGATCTTAATTAAGCTGCAGAGGTGATTTAAACAATTATCTAGAGCTGAAATAAGTGAAAAGTGAATAGTGATTTGGTAATATTTTAAGCACAAAAGTTTTAAAATTACACATATAGTACCTGTTAGAAGATAGGGAGAAGTAAAAATAAGAAAAATACTTATCAATAATCCTACCTCCCAGAGATAACCACCTGTTACTTTGGTATCTTTCTTTCTAGTATGTTTTTCTAATAATTAAAAAATGGTTATGATCATATAATATCCTAATTTTCTCATGTTTAAAATAAAACCAGTTTCCTATGAATCATTAAAAATGATTTATAAATATTATTTTGATTATCACAAAATAGCATTATTATTGAATTTGTGGTGACCTTTTTAATTTCTAAGGTAGTTATAAGCTGTGTTTGTACAGGTCAATATAGAATACATAGTTTTGTCAAAACTGAAGGTTCTATTGTAATCTGATTACCATATCAGTCTGATTTACTATATCATTAGTAGGAGACTGGGTCTTTCAAAAACCAGTTAAAGGTACAGAGCAAATGATATGGCTTGCCTTTCATTTCAGGTGGAATCTGAGGTGGAACCCTTGGTTCATGTGTTTTATAGGCCAATAAAGATTATCATTAGAAGGACATCTAATGATGGGATTGCTAAATGGTTCAATCATAACTACAATTGATCAGTTCATTGATTTCCCTTAACAGACAAAGTCTCTTTTTTAAGTTTCTTTTGTGCCCTAATATGTGATCTATCTTAGAGAATGTTCCATGTGCATTTGAAAAAAAAAGTATTCTGCAGTTTTTGTATGAAGTATTTTATCAATGTCTATTAATTCAATCTGCTGTAATGTGACAATTGAGGGCATTATTTCCTTATTAATTTTCTGTCTAGATTATCTGTCCATTGTTGTGGATGGGGTGTTAATATCCCCTAATATTATTGTATTACTGTAGATTTCTCCCTTTATGTCCTTTAATAGTTGCCTTATATATTTAGACTAGAGGCCTGGTGCATGAAATTCCTGCGGGGGGGTATGTCCCTCAGCCTGGCCTGCATCCTCTCCAATCTGGGACCCCTTGGGGGATGTCCAACTGCCGGTTTAGGCCCGATCCCACAGGGCCTAAACCGGCAGTCGGACATCCCTCTTGCAATCCAGGACCACTGGCTCCTAACCACTCACCTGCCTGCCTGCCTAATGCCCCCAACTGCCCTCCCCTGCTGGCCTGGTCACCCCCAACGGCCCTCCCCTGCTGGCCTGGTTGCCCCAAATGGCCCTCCCCTGCAGGCCTGGTCGCCCCCAACTGCCCTCCCCTGCTGGCCTAGTTGCCCCCAACTGCCCTCCCCTGCTGGCCTAGTTGCCCCCAACTGCCCTCCCCTGCTGGCCTGATCTCGCCCCCAACTGCCCTCCCCTGCTGACCTGATCTCGCCCCCAACTGCCCTCCCCTGCTGGCCTGATCTCGCCTCCAACTGCCCTCCCCTGCCGGCCTGATCACCCCTAACCCCCTGCCAGCCTGATCTCACCCCTAACTGCCTCTGCCTCAGCCCCCACCACCATAGCTTTGTCTGGAAGGAAGTCAGACATCCAGAAGATGGCCAGTTGACCTGGTCTAATTAGCATATTACCCTTTTATTAGTATAAATACTTCTATGTTGGGTGCATAGATATTTACAATAGTTATATTCTCTTCTTGAATTGGTCCCTTTATAATAATGTAATGTTCTTCTTTGTCTTTTTTTTACATGTATTGTTTTAAAGTTTATTTTGTCTGACATGAGTATTACTATTCCAGCTTTCTTTTCATTTCTGTTTGCATGAAATATCTTTTCCATCCCTTCACTTGCAGTCTATATGTGTCTTGATTTGAAGTGAGACTCTTGTAACTAGCATATAGATGGTTCATGTTTTTTAATTCATTAAGCCACCCTATGTCTTTTTTATTGGAGTATTTAATACATTTACATTTAAAGTAATTATTGGTAAGTGTATACTTATTGCCATTTTGTTAATTGTTTTTTGTAGTTTCTATACTTCTCTGTTCCTTTCTTTTCATGATCTCTTCCCTCATGGTTTACTGTTTTACTTTAGTGTTTTGTTTGAGTTCCTTTCTCTTTGTTTTTTATATATCTTTTGTAATATATGCATGAGGTTTATGCATATAATTCTGTATATATAGCAATCTATAGCAATCTATTTTAAGCTGATAGATGCTTAACTTGAAATATATTTTATTAGTACTACATTTTCACTCTTTCCCTATTTTACACTGTATTCTTCTTTCCTACTTAAAGAAGACCCTTTAACATTTATTGTAAAGTTGATTTAATGGTGATGAACTCCCTTAGCTTGTGTGTGTATGTGTGTGTATATATATATATATATATATATATATATATATATATATATATGTTTCTTATTGATTTCAGAGAGGAAGGGAGAGGGAAAAAGAGAGAGAAACATCAATGATGAGAGAATCATTGGCCAGCTGCCTCCTACATGCCCCACACTGAGGTTCGAGCCTGCAACCCGGGCATGTGCCCTTGACCAGAATCGAACCCAGGACCCCTCTATCCACTGAGCCAAAGAGGCCAGGGTATGAACTCCCTTGGTTTTTGTTTATTTGGGAAAACTCTTTCCCCTCCATTTTTGAATGTAAATCTTGCTGGGTAAATCATTCTAGATCGTAGTTCTCTTTCTTTCAACACTTAAAGATGTCCTGCCACTCCCTTCTATTCTGTAAAGTTGCTGCTGAGAAATCAGCTGATAGCTTTATGGGGTTTCCTTTGCATGTAACTAGTTGTTTTCCTCTTGCTTCCTTCAATATTGTCTCTTTAACTTTTGCCATTTTAATTATAATTATGTCTTGGTGTGGCTCTCTTTGGGTTCACCTTGTTTGGAACTCTCTGTGCTTCCTAGACCTTGGTGTCTGTTTTCTTTCTCAGATCAGAAAAGTTTTCAGTCATTATTCCTTTAAATAAAGTTTCTGTTCCCTTTTCTCTTTTTTCTCCTTCTGGGATCCAACAATGCAAATGTTTGAGTGCTTGATGTTATCCCAGAGGTCCTTTAAGCGATTCTCATTTTTGTTTGTTTTTTTATTTCTTTATTCTTTCTGCTGTTCTGATTGGTTGATATTCACTAGCTATCTTTCAGGTCACTGATCCATTCTTCTGTGTTAGCTAATCTATTGTTGGTTCTTTCTAATGTGTTTTTCATTTAAGTTATTGTATTCTTCAAGTCTGCTTGGTTCTTTATTATACTTTCTAACCCTTTTTAAAAAATATGTTTTTTATTGATTTCAGAGAGGCAAGGAGAGGGAGAGAGAGAAAGAAACATCAGTGATGAGAGAGAATCATTGATCGGCTACCTCCTGTACTTGATCGGCTACCTACCTACTGGGAATCAAGCTTGCAACCCAGGCATGTGTCCTGACTGGGAATTGAACAGTGACCTCCTAGTTTATAGGTCGATGCTCAACCACTGAACTACCCTGGCTGAGCCACTTTCTAACTCTTTGTTGAAGTTCTCCCTAAGTTCCTCTATTCCACTATCAAGTTTGGTGAGCATCCTTATGACCCTTATTTGAATTCTTTAATAGCCAAATTACTTATTTCCTTAACCTTAGAGTTTATTTTTCCCTCTGAGGATTTTTCTGGTTCCTTCATTTGAGAGATATTCTTTGTTTTTGTTTTTTATTTTGTTGGAGGCTCTATATTTATTTATTGAATTAGACAAACTAGCTATCTTTCCTAATCTTAAAAAAGTGGCCTTATGTATAAGTGGCCTCTGCATAGGCTATGTGTGTTGGGTAATTTTGGCAAGTCGGTAGGAGCTGAGCCTTTGCCTTAGGTGTGAGGGGCATTGGCCTACCAAGCTGGAGTGGCTCTGGGTGTTGCTCCTGCTTGCTCCCTTTCTTTGGGTGGAAATGGACTTACAGGATGTATCCAGGAATGCACTGCAGCAACCTAGCAGGTAGGCCAAAGCATCTGGATAGAGCCCCTGCCCATGCTATAGAGGTAGAGGGGGACATAAACAATGGGGCCCCTCTGACCCTGGAGAATTCCTGTAGTCCACAAGACCTCGCCAAGAGCTCCTTGGATTCTCCAGTCTTCTCTATATAGTCTCTCTCTGCTTTGTTGTACCAAAAGTGGTCTTGCAAAGAAACAACCTCTCTGTAGACTTTATGTGCTGGGTAGTTTGGGGAAGCTCCTTGGAGCCTATCAGGCCCTTATGGGTCCTGGGGCACTGGCCTGCTCTCACCAGGAGGGCCAGGTGGGTTTGGTGACACCCTTCCTGCTTGCACCTTTTGTTTGTAGGCAAAAGGCTCCAGACAATGTAGCTGGAAAAGTCCTAAGGTGATCTTGCAGGTAGGCTAACGCACTTAAATAGAACTCCTGCCCAACTATGGAAGTGGAGGGCATGGAAACAATGGCGCTCACTGCCTCCTCAAGCCAGAGAGTTCCAGCAGCTCTCAGAGGGCTCCCCGGCTTCCCAGCGTTTTCTCTTCAGTCTCTTTCTCTTGTTTATTGTTCAGCTGATGTTTATTTGGCCCTCAGTTCCCAAATACTTTTCTTGACATCCTGTTATGTGCCAGACTCTATCCTAGATGTCACCTGTATAGTGAGCAAACAGAATCTGATCCTGCCCTTGTGGCATGAGCAGCTTCACTGGAGCTTGTGAACCAACATTTACTGGAAGTTTCTGTGCAGTGTTAAATTATTGGAGTGAATCTTACCAATCACTAGGCATGCCGTATAACAGGAGAGATTATAAGTAATACTCCAAATCTTCATAATGAAACAAATGAGGAAATGTTTATTTGATTATATGTCATATGTCATTTCTCAAACCTTGCAAAATATCCTACTTATGAGCAGCTGATGACCCTCAGGATTCAATAAGCGATCTTATAAAAAGTACACTGCACACAATATATTTTTTATAGTTTTTAATCAGAAGATTGTGTAGGAGGCAATGAATTCTATATCCAAAATAATCAAATAGATAGAGCTCTTACAACTGAAAAGCCATCTATTTTAGAATAAACAATTCATCCATCTTGAAAGGCACCCTAAGTGGATTTCATAGTAGCATAAAATAATATACATTTGTTATTCTAATCTGAAGAACATATTCACTTGTGGTAACTTGTTCTTGAATAAGCAATAAGGTCAGTGGCGTAAAAAAGAGGAGTAACAGAGAATGAGAGACAAAGAGAGGCCCAATGTACAGCTCTAGATACATAGGGTGTCCCCCAAAAATGTATACACAAACTTTGAATAATTATAAAGGCAGTGTTTTTAAAAATACATTTTCTTTTCAAAATTTAGAAATCAGCTGTTAAAGTGTGTATTTATTTTTGGGGGGACACCCTGTGTATTTATATATCTGACACCTGCTACTAAGAAATTCTGAAGATCTCATTCCATGCATGCTATACTTAAAAGGAACCATTTTATCACATGTGCATTTGAATTGTTGGTGCATTAGATAATATTCTTTTGTCCACTTGCTTTGTACACTCCAAGATTCCTGAGAGTGTAAAGTGTCACTAATTATGGTGTATGACCACACGGTAATTCTGTTAGCACACAGCAAAGGGCAAATTTGTTTTATTCAGTTATTTGCATTGCCACAGGGCAAAATTTACTCATCACTGCAACATGGGGGTTTAAAATTTTCCATTGCACTCATTACTCCGTAATACATATAAATGAAACCATTAATGTTTTCTAGTGTCCATAAATATATTTTTGACAACATGTTCTCATTTTATTGCTTTATGCCTAGATTGAAATAAAATTAATCATGACAAAAGATAGATGATTAACATCACAAACTGACTCTTTAGCTATGTTTGCAAAGGTGCTAATTGCCCATTTATAAGCATTACTAACCTGAACTCAAATATGTGTAACTACAGGCGAGGTCATAGATGTTGCTAGTTTATGTGTATGATTGGATTTTGAGGGAAAGTGGCCAAGATTCCACACAGTACATTAAAAGACACAAACTGAAGCACATGTCACTCTTCATGACGTGTTAAAGTGAAAGGATACCTCTCATACCAGGAAACAGTTGCTTACTTGGTGTTGCCAGTGAATCATTTAAAAGACACAAAAGAAAACACTGCATTTAAGGAACTAAAACCAGTGCTAGCTTTCTCATTTTATGCTTTCTAGTATTCAATAGGGGTATTTTCTAATTATAAGATTTTCTAATTATAAGATTTTCATTCTTCTCAGTCTTGTTCTCTGGAATGAAAGATTACCAAAAGTCAGGATGAATAGGATAAGCATTGCCCTAGCAACACATAAACCTGAAAATATAAATCTATTAGATTCTGCTTTCTGAATGGTGAGGGGTTAAACTAACAATTCTGGAACACTAGAGAAAAATATCATGAGAGCTTGCTAAGGACAAGTACTAATTTAAAGTTGTGTGTGTGCATTCAGCTAAGAAAATCCACATAACAATGGGAAAATGTCAAGAATTTCATAGGGGAGGTAAAAGGTTTTTATTGCTATTATGCTTGCCCTGTTGTTAGGGCTAACATTAGACAGGATGGAAATTATGACACACAATCACTTAGGACTTTCATTGCCAACTTTATGATCATAGCTGTGAAACCACTTTCTTATATCTGAGCTATTGAAAAATTATTTTGTAATTACAAAGTAACATCTGAGGCAGAAGTTGAATTCTGTAAGTGATTAGATTACTGAACTGTTAGTTAAATGTATCTGGAACTTTGTGCTTCCAGTTTCACCTGAAATTGATTTTAAACAGGTCAATGAAATAATAGACTAGAAGTGTTTAGGGTC
The DNA here is from genome assembly GCF_027574615.1 of Eptesicus fuscus. Lineage (NCBI taxonomy): Eukaryota > Metazoa > Chordata > Mammalia > Chiroptera > Vespertilionidae > Eptesicus > Eptesicus fuscus. Next base: position 42,141,691 of record NC_072482.1, read on the forward strand.
ATTCATATGAAGATAGAAGTCACCTGGGATAAAGTGGAAAGAGATATATAATTATAGATAAAGAAAATAGCTTAATTATGAAAACAACAAAGGTATTCTTTTATAAAAAAGAATAGCCTCCATTGTATTTTCCTCAAAAATAATACCTATGTCTTGATGACTTTAAAGAAATAATCTGCCTACTTATAATACTTACTGGGAAGCAATTTTTTTTGGCAAATCTAGTGATCAAGAAATATCTGATGAGCCAAATAAAGTAAGAGTCAATTCTACCTTCTGAAATATTTATGGTTCTCCTAAAAAATTTACCAGACTTAGGGAAACTAAAACTAGGAACCTTAGAAGAAGATAGCCTTACTTCTGAAAACTGCAGGGACTATTCGGATGGAATGAATATCAGTAGCTGTTTAGGGATATCCCACATCAACTCTACAACTTCTAAGAATGGAGGGGACATACAATTAAGATTAAAAAAAGAGAAACAGGATAAACCAAGAGGGCAGTATAAGGTATACACCTGTATGTGCTGCCTCTCACAACCATACCAAAACTACAACTAAAAGACAAAATGACTATCACCCAGAATCACAGGAAAGCTGGCTAAGGAGAAGTTCTACAACTAGAAGGAACGAAAAAAGCGCATTGAGACTGGGTAGGACATGCAGAGGCACAGAAAAGCAGAAGTAGGGAGGCACACGAATTGGGCTGGTGATTGGGTGCGCTGCTTTTTTCAATCGGGAAGGAGATACAAGCTATCGACTGCTCTGAACTCCAGTTTCTGGCGAGACTCTGGGGACCCAGACTCCTATGGGGAGAAACTGGACTGTCTGGCATCAGGTCGGAAAGTGAGGGTGGCTTTCTCATAGAGGTGCTTGCAGGAATCATTGCTTACTCTGCTGGGGTGCGGGATGCGGAGATGCGGAGACTCAGAGAAGGCTGACTGGCAGACATATCTGGTTGCTACACCCTGGTGATTCCCTGAGACACCGACCCACCCAATTTACAAACCCACCCAAACTGTGCACAGTGGCTTTTGCATATGAATGGCCTGCCCTTTTGCAGCTTAACCTAACAAACTACAGCTGGGTCAGACAGCTCCAAAACTTCCAAACCCCAAACAAAGAGGAGAAATCTGCAGATCTCCCTGTAGCTCCTGCTGGGTGGCTTCAGGCAATAGCTGACTTGCACATCCTTGGAGATCCAGAAGCCAGTGTATCTAGTGGTCAGTGTGAGACGATACCAGATTTCAACTCCTCACATCCATAAGTGACACACTCAAGAGGCACACTCTGAGCACAAAAGCCCCACTGAAGCAAGTCCTGCCCCATAAGGGTGTCTCCAGCACAGCAGTTCTTCCATTATAGACACAGCGGGTCCTCACAGCCAATTGGCCTGGGGATCAATTCCTCCCAGTGTACCAACAGCAATCAAGGCTTAACTACAACAAGACTGTGCACATAGCCCACAAAGGGGTGCACCAGGAGTGTCCACCTCAGGTGATTGGGGAGGCTGAGCCACTGGGCCCTATAGGACAACTAGCACACAAAGCCACTCTATCAACGCAGGGAAGCAGCCAAAATGCGGAGACAAAGTCACAGATCACGAATGAAAGAAATGGAGGAAAGCAAACTACTGGATATAGAGTTCAAAACCACTGTTATAAGGTTACTCAAGAATCTTCTAGAAACATCCGAGAAACTTAGTGAGACCTTCAAGGATCTTAATGAGAATGCCAAAAAAAAAAAGGAAAAGGACCAGTCAGAAATTAAGCATACACTGTCTGAAATAAAGAATAATATACAGAAATTCAACAGTAGACTAGAGGACCCCAAGAATCAAACAAAGATTTGAAATATGAGGAAGCAAAAAACACCCAACCAGAAAAGCAAAAAGAAAAAAGAATCCAAAAATATGAAGTTAATGTAAGGAACCTCTGGGACAACTTCAAGTGTACCAACATCCGGATTATGGGGGTGCCAGAAGAAGAGAGAGAGCAAAATATTGAAAACCTATTAGAAGAAATAATGACAGAAAACTTTCCCTACCTGGTGAAAGAAATAGACTTACAAGTCCAGGAAGCACACAGAACCCCAAACAAAAGGAATCCAAAGAGGACCACACCAAGACACATCATAATTAAAATGCCAATGGCAAAAGACAAAGAGAGAATCTTGAAAGCAGCAAGAGAAAAACAGTTAGCTACCTACAAGGGAGCACCCATTCAACTGTCAGCTGATTTCTCAACAGAAACTATGCAGGCCAGAAGGGAGTGGCAAGAAATATTCAAAGTGATGAATAGCAAGAACCTACAACCAAGATTACTCTACCCAGCAAAGCTATCATTTAGAATTGAAGGTCAGATAAAGAGCTTCACAGACAAGAAAAAGCTAAAGGAGTTCATCTCCACCAAACCAGGATTATATGAAATGCTGAAGGGTATTATTTAAGAAGAGAAGAAGAAGAAAAAGGTAAAGATAAAAATTATGAACAACAAATACATGTCTATCAACAAGTGAGTCTAAGAATCAAGTGAATAAAAAATATGATGAACAGAATAAACTGGTGAATATAATAGAATCAAGGGCATAGAAAGGAAGTGGACTGACAATTCTCGGGGGGGAAGGGGGTGTGAGGGGTGCGGGAAGAGACTGAACAAAAATCTTACACCTATGGATGAGTACAGTGGTGGGTGGTAAGGGTATGGGGCCGGGGGGGGGGGTGGTGAATTGGGTGGAGGGGAGCTATGGAGGGAAAGAAGAGGAACATCTGTAATAATCTGAACAATAAAGATTTATTTAAAAAAAAAAGAGAAACACATACCATAGAATCTCTAGGGATGTATTTTTATTTCTTAACACAAATACATTGTGTGTGTGTTTTTCAGGCCAATCTGTATAAACAATCTATGTGGGTTTCTGGACAGCATTTTCCAGTCTCTTCAGACGGCCTCAAGGTCAAGAGAGAGAGATGTGGACTGGGGTTAAAGTATAGCTGTATGGATCCTTAGATATTCAAATGAGACAGGAGACCCTGAGTATATGTAAATAGTCTTGTATTTGACAACAGTTTTAATGAAAATACAGGAGAAATTTTTATTAAGTTTTATTTTATTATTTTTTAATTCTTTATTGTTGAAAGTATTACATCTGTCTCCTGTTTTTAAATCAAGTTTTAGATGATAAATTTTCCAATGTGAATATACTGAGAAAAAGAATTCATATTCAGAAGACTTCTAAAAGGTAGATTAATGGGTCAAAATTAATGAGATTAAACTTTAGAGAAAGAGCAAGATACTTGCCTTCCAGTCCCAATGTCTTTCAAGGTTTGACAGCTTCCTATACTTTGAAATAAGAAAACAAAACATGAAGAAAAAAGACCATAGATTCTCTTATACAGCCAGGCAGGCTGGAATCCCCCAGGGGGGTTGTGGGCAATGGAAACTAAGCCAAAAGGTGTCACAGGACCCTGACTGGGAGCATAGGCTTGTATCTACCTGTGCTGTGCTTTGGAGGGTGGGGGTCCTCATTAACGCTCTGAGGAATGCCATCATTTCTGTGGGCAGAAGCAGCAGTTTAAGATCATGACACCCCAAAAGTGAGGTGGACTCAGGCCCAAAGGAAACCTTTCATTGTCACTAAGGGTTTTGTCTGATAGTTGGGACGAAGCAGTGGGAAGTTCTCGGTGGAAGGTACAGCCTGCTTAGGAGTGTCCAGGTGGGCTGCCTGAGGTGAGCAGGACGTCCAGCCAGAGGAGCAGCACAATCCCCGCAGTGGAGGCTGGCAAAAGCTATAGAGAAAGTTAGCCCTATGGATAAGTGCATCTCAGTTCTAGCAAAATGAATGGAAGTGAATTACATTCTGAAAGCAAAGGTAAAATTTCCACAATCAGGATTGCACATGGGGAGGAGGACAGAAGGACTCAGTGGGTATGAAGATGTTTGGGACCCACTTTGGAGTATCAGATGCCAGGCTGCGCAAATCAACATTAAAAGCAGCAAACCAAACCCAGCCAGTGTTGCGGGCTTCATCCTCAGTAGGGGGCGTGCAGGAGGAGCAGATCAATGATTCTCTCCCATCATTGATGTCCCCCTTTCCTCTCTGAAGTCAATAAAAATATATTTGAAAAAAAGGAACTAACCTATATAAAAGAAAAGGGCTTTGAGAATCATAATTTAGTTTTTGTCTGGATTATCATGGACACTGAAACTTTATTCAAAGTGTTAATACAACTAAAAATCAAGTATATAAATTAAAAAGCACAACCACAGGCTAGTTGATTGATTATAGCAAATAGTACAAAAAGTTAACTTTAAAATATAAATAGGGATAGCATAAAATTGGGATTAGGAGCAAGGACTCTGAAGTCCCAAGTTCCTATCCTGGCTCTACCACTTACTAGCTGAATGACTTCAGACAAGTTACTTAATTTCTCTATACCTCTGGTAGCACCTCTCTCAAAGGGTTTTTGTGGGTATTTAAAAATTTTTATTCCATTTTTTTATAATTAATTTTAGTGCCAAAGAAAACAATAAAAAATTCTTTATATATGTTCAAAAAGGTAAAAATATTGGATTAAAGAGATTGGCTTGACGCACATCAAGTAAAAAGGTCCAAAGAGTTTAATTCACTGAACATTCAAAATGAAACAGCAATGTGATATCATTCCCCAAAAGCAAATTTCATTTTAAGGGGGGGAAAAACAACATAAGAACAGGAGTTATAATAAGGAGGTGACAGCCTCATCTCAGTTGTCATTGATCAGATGATATCTGAAACTTATTTTGTTCTGAAAGCCACATTTTAAGAGGTATATAAGCAAATTGAACTACATTCAGATAAAAAAGGGTGAGGGAATGAAATTGAAGAATGTGCCAATGCTTAACTTGGAAAGGGGAAGGCAACATGGGGATAGGTAGGAGTCAAAGTTATGTTCAAAATTGTTAAGTGCTGTCTTAGAAAAAAAAGAATAGACCTTCTTTATGTAAATTCAGGTGTCCCTTTGAGTAGTCACTTTAGTACTATTAAAACAAAATGATCTGTCATGAAAGGTGATTAGTTCCTTGGATTTAAACTGGTTTAACTAGATGCTGTATACAATCTGTTGGGAAGGTGTGAGTTTGAACTCCATGTTTATTAACATCAATCTCAATACTAAATGTCAGTAACTCAAGAAATTCACAACTTGGCATGCTTTCCTGGACCTGCAGAATCCGCTTGTGGTGAAGTGGGATGCTATGGTTTGGAGTAAGAAAGGGCTGGGTAAGATATTAAAATGACAGCTGAAATGAAGAGAGCTGATAGGTAAGGATTAAAAGGGTGACTTGAAAAAGGCACTACTATTCAATCCTTTAGTAATGAAAAGTTGGATAAGAAACTGAAAGCTGGAGTTATAGTAACTATTGCAATGAAGTTAAAAATCATTGACATTTTGCAGTGAAGAACAGTTTTATTAAATTTCATTCCAGTCAAAATTAAATCCATTTAAATCCTCCAAAGGAATGTTGAAAGAACCTTGCAAGAGCCTAGAGAAAGAGCTATAGACTCACATAGTTTCTGGTCTTTGAGGGTAAAAGATATACTTAAGGCATATTTTAAAGTAGATTCCTTTTATTCTTGGAAAGCTAGTTTCTGAACTAGGAATTTTGTGTGAACTTTTCAAATATAATAGCATATTTATTGCACCCTGCTTCAATGGTTTCCACAGGACAGCATTCATTATATGCATTCACTATAAACAGAGTCAAAGACTCAGGTTATTATTATAATCCTTCAAGGCTCTCTGTTTTAATTGAACTATTTATGGCAAACTATAAGGACATAATTCAGCCAAAGGAATGTTTGAGTCTCTTTTGATTTGTCTTCTCGTGACCCTTGAAGTATTGCACAGTGTGGATCAGTGAGGAACAACTAACATTTCAGAAATCCCTTCTTATAACTTACTTTCATCTATTAGATTCTAGGATTTTTCTTTTAATGTGGAATTTTAAGTATAATTGAGGGTATCTATTTTTAAATTTCTTTAGAAGTGTTTATAATACTGTGTTTAGTTCTTTAATTAGAGTAATGGGGTACTATAGTAAACTAGTTTAATTAAAAATGCTTGATTGAAACTATTTTATCTTGTGGCAGATTGATTTTGTGACTCCAAAAGAGATGATCCATGCGTACACATTTTAAGATAATTTGGCATTGTTCTTCCTATCTAATGAGATTTTGTTTTGTTTTGATTTGTTTTTTGTTGTTATTGTTGTCATCAGAATTTTGTAGATCTTGTAACTTTGATTCAGTTTAAACTTTAAGATCTTTATTTTGAAAGAAAAATGTATGCATATAGATATATATTATGTGTCATTTCAAGAAATAGTTCAGAAGTTATTCCATTTTATAGACTATTATTTTTAGAAAATCTCAGAACAAATTATTTCTATCTTAAATCTATTTTTTCCTTGGTGAGTAGTCAGCCAAGTGACATTTTTTTTAAGATAGCAGACATGACATAAGTAAACTAAAACAAAAAAATTAGGTTCAAGCATATAAAATGCTGGTACCCACAAGCATTTGAAAGCTCTCATTACTAAATAAACAGTCAAGTTGAAATGAAATAAATATGAACATAATGACATTTATTTATTAGATTGCTCTAGTCCTCCACCTCTCCCAGAAAATTAGCATTCAGAACAAATACTTAATAATCAACAAAATGCAAGGTAGGGAAAGTAGAGCTTGATAATTATGACAAAGGATTTCTTTCTCCAAAGATTCATAAGCAGGTGTCCTTAGCATGCACAAATACACACAAACACACCCCCACACATGCCTCCCGTCAACAACTGCTGCTGCTCTAACCCTATAGGCCAATTCTGTTCTTGGTTGATGGCCATGTGTTTCTGGCCTTAGGCCAGAATATTGTCCTTATAAAAGGAAACAGATGACTGTAGGAAACCAGTCCAAGAAGATACAGAGCCTGAAGCAGTGCCCCTGGCATTCTTTGATGGGAAGAAACAAATCAAGACTGGCATTAATTGATATCATAAACCCTGTAGAGACTGAGGAGAAGTATCACATCAAGTCTGGATGTTCTTGCATTTTGGCTACATTCTAGGAATTTTAAGTTAGTAATATTGATCAAGAACCCTGTTTTCAGTACTACAGATTTAACTACTCCAGAAGGCATTAGAATATGGAAGTTTACTTAGAGGTAGGAAAAATAATGACTTGATTAAATGGAAATTTACATAGTTCATATTCTGGTCAGGAAGTCTAAATAGCATATCAATTCTTCCAAATTAATTTAAAGTTTTAACATAATCTCAGTGACATTTGGAGGAATGTACATCAATCCTATATAATAAAAGGGTAATATGCAAATTGACCCTAACAGTGGAACGACCAGGAATGACGAGTCGCTATGACGCGTACTGACCACCAGGGGGCAGATGCTCAATGCCAGAGCTTCCCCCTGGTGGTCAGTGCGCTCCCACAGGGGGAGCTCTGCTCAGCCACAAGCTGGGCTGATGGCTGCGAGCGCAGCGATGGTGGCGGGAGCCTCTCCCACCTCCTCTTCAGTGCTAAGGTTGTCTGACTGCACCCTCTGACTAAGCTATGAGTTAGACATCCCCGAGGGCTCCCAGGCTGCCAGAGGGATGTCTGACTGCCAGCTTAGGTCCAATTCCCTGGGGTCCTGGACTGTGAGAGGGTGCAGGCCTGGCTGAGGGAGCCCCCCCTCCCCCAACCCCAGGAACACAAATTTTTATGCACCGGGTCTCTAGTATTAATATAAAGAGAAGGCATATGACAGAATTAATTGATGAGAATCTATTTCCCCATTCCACCCATGTCAAACATAAAAATTCTAGATAAAATGTAATACAAAAACATAAAGGAAAGAGTGAGAACAAAAAACAACACTTTGAATTCAAATTGAGCCACAAACAAAATTCTACCATACATGAAGAAATATAATTTTAGATATAGGACAGAAACTTCTACAATTTGATCTCAGGAGGCCATCTAATAAAATCAACAATAGGACATGAATTGACCTCACATTAAAATAGTATTATAGAACAGTTGGACAATGTTAAAAGAGCTAGATGAAGAAATCAGAATAACAAGAAAATACAATATTAAAAAGTAAAAATTAAAAGGACATGAAAAAATAAATATGTAAAAGTATGAAAATAAAAATATGTATTGAAATTAAAAAACCCCAAATAGAATATACTATATATTGGACCTAGTTAAAGAGAGAATTAGTAAATTGAAAGATGATACTGAAGAGTTTTCTCAGAGTAATAAAGAAATAAGATATATGAGAGAACAGTTGAGACATGCAGAATAGGTATAGCAGCTCTAATATGCCTAATGGAAGTTACAAAAGAAAGGAATGGAGTAAAAATAACATTGGAAGACCAAACTAGATGTCTCTTTCAAAAGTACACTTTAGAAAGCCCTCTTCGTGATCTTACAGTGCATCAAGTATTTAGGTCAGTGAGATTTTGGAGTATTTTCTAAAGTAAATGGGGATGTTTTGGCCCACATTCCAGGCTGCTAATTAAGATCAGGCCTAAATGAAACCTATAGTCTTTCTTGGGTCATTTTGGAGAATTTGGATCCTTTCAGGCATGACCTAATCTGCATTCTGCCATCATGGATCTCTGTGGTGATAACCATTGCCCCTTCCTGGAAGGACTTGATGTCCCAGCTGTCAGCACCTTCTGGGTTATCTCAGCTTCTGACAGTCCCTTCCCTCAAGGCCACACCCTTCTCAAAGGCCACATCCAGTGACTGCTGGGGTATAAAGGCCCAGTGTGGACCATACTGATGAACAGTATGTGCTCTAACCATCCAGAGGATTGGCTGAGCCTTTGTCATCCTGTGCCACAATTTGACATTTCCCTATGCCCAGTCTGCCCCTGTCCCTCCTTTATACCTGTAAGGGGCTTCTCTAGCTTCTGCACCCAGAGAAGCCAACCTGAAACAGTAGCAGGAGTGGTACTAGAACACAGGCAATAAGATGGGGCTTCGATCATAAATTAATTGACCATATACGCATGGGTTTATTTCTGGGCTCTCTATTCTATTCCATTGATCTTTGTGTCTGTTTTTATGCCAGTACCATACTGTTTTGATTACTGTATCTTTGTAATACAGATTGAAATAAAAGAGCCTGGTACCTCCAGCTTTGTTCTTCATAAGCATTTTGTAATAGACCCAAAACTATGCTTCTTAGTATCCTGATGGAGAAAGGAACTCCCCTTTCCCTAAAGCTTTTCAGAAACTTTCTACATGATTTTTAAAATGAACAGAAAGTTAAAGCCAAAAAAAAAAAAAACTGGAAGATGAACACTAGGGATATCAGAACGTTTGTTTGACTAGTATGTAAAATAACACTTGCGGGAAATATATATTACTTCCTTCATGTTTATTTATGGATATTCTTATGCACCTGCCACTTAAAAATAATAGGAATTGTGTTAGGAATTTTTCATGGAAAAATAAAAAAACGATCTCTCAGGCAGCCTATGGAATTTACATTGAGTGGATTTGTTGGGGACGGTATAAACAACTTAAGATTTGGGAGTCCATGCATAGCACATGTAATCAAGTACTGTTGGAATATTTTTTCCCAAGTGACAGAGGCAGTATTGTTCACACAAGTAAAACAATGCTAATAATTGAGAGAATGTGGCCAAATCACCTCACTTGCTGGGACCTCAGTTACCTAGCCTGCATTTAAGGGGTTCTCAAACCTAGATAAACGTCAGAATTATTTGGGAGCTTTTTAAAAATAAAATTTTAAACTACTTAAAATTTTATCATAAACTACTTTTATCTTCCTTTTAACTTTATTATAAAACGGAAGAATGTAGAATCTACTCTTTTGTTTAACTTTTTTTTAAGTTCAACATTATTTCTGTAAATATTCCATGTTTTATTCTCCCAGAATTTATTATGCTCAAGGCTTTTACATTTAGATCTACATTCCATTTGGAATAAGTGTGAATTAAGAGTCAAGGTTCATTTCTCCACCCCCACCCCCCAAATATGGATATCCAATCCTTTATTTAAAAGACTTCTTGCATCTATCTATGCTCATGAGATAGATGAACTATAATTTCCTTATCCTATAATGACACGTTTTGTTATCTGGCATCATAAACAAGTTGAGAAATGTTTCCAGTTTCTCTACACTCTCAAAAAGTTTATGTAAGGCTTATATTATTTCTTCTTCAACTGTTGGGGAGAATTTGCCAGTGAAGCCATCTGTGCAGTTTCCCAAATCCAAGTCCTGCTAGGTTACTGTTCTAGCCTTTGAGTTAGTCTCTAGCCTGTCCATGCCCCTGTTTTTTTGTTTTGTTTTGTTTTGTGTGTTTTTTTGTTTGTTTATTTGCCCAGTTATAAAACTATTTTAAAGCGTAAAAGAGAAATTAAATAGCATTACAGAAGATTTTCAGAGGGTGTTTGCATTAATGCCCAAGAAGGAAATTCTAGTTAAGGTTTTAAAAACTAGAAATCATGTGTCTCTTTTCCAGAAAATGCATTTAAGTAGATGAACACAGGGGGGAAAAATAGTATGTATATGTGATAAATGCATTCCTTTTTGTACAAAACAAGGAGACCTCTGTCTGTGATCTAAGGATGAATTTGCTTATTTGTGAGAGTTCTAAAAATGTACCTTCACTAATAGGCTGCTGGGTGTTGGTAAAAAGCATTGTAATTAAACAAAATGGCATGGCTCTGTTGAATGGTGAGTTTTAGACAGCGATGACTCTAGTCCTGTTTAGGGGAGGATTAGAGAATAAGTACATAGGTTGTTCAGTTTTGTGACAAAGATCATCACTATCTTCTATAGGAAGAAGGGAAAAATGACTGCCTCCATTAATTTAACAATATACTAAGTGACTAGAAAGCATTAACTACTGCAGCAGGTGGGAGATCTTTTTGTACAGGATCTCTCTCTCTCTCTCTCTCTCTCTCTCTCTCTCTCTCTCTCTCTCTCTCACACACACACACACACACACACACACACACACACACACACACACAGCTTTGACCTTCTATACTTACATTTCAGGTCCTTGGACCTCCCTAACTCCCATACATCCTGCCAATACAGCTTAACTACACGGCACAAAATAAAGGCCCATCTCCCAACAAAATCAAAGTAAGAATAGACCGTAACACAGTTCAGATGAACAGTGTGAAGAGGTGCTACGATGATACTTCACGTGTTGTTTAGTGGAAAGTACAGACCTCATGTTGGCCTCATGGAGGGGGCTCCCAAGGGAGTGAGAAAACCGTAGGTGGTGGAAAAAAATAATTAGAAAAATTGGAAGTAAACTTGGGAGTTTCTAGAGAAGGTTTTAGAACAGGGAGAAGTGGTTTAACATGGGTAACTTTGAGTTTCTGACCTAGGGATATGTAATTGGGATTATTTTATAAGCAAATTAAGTTACAGTTCAAGTGGATGCAAGTTATTAAGTGGATGTGACCTAGAAATGGGTGAGTATAAAAATGTTAAATACTCCATGAACTTCTGATGTAGCTCAAAGAGAAGGTTAATTTCATTTTCTTATTAACCAAGGAAACTAAGAGAAGTAGCTCTGGTTTGCAAGGGAGATGGAAGTCCATGCAGAGTCGGATAAGGCCTCTGAAATTGCCATAAAATGCCATCACATGCATCAACAGAATGCCAAAGGAATGTATTGCCACAAATTCATGTCGCTTTATCTCACCCACCTTCTGTGTAGTAAAATGTTCGTGTATTCTACACGGTGATAGAACAGGTTGGGAAGCTGACGATAGGAGACCCAGAGGAATCATGATCCAAGGGGCATAGTCCCTTAGGGGGAAACATCTGGTCTTCTGGGGGTTGGAAGCAGAAAGCAACCTAAGTGAAACTGCAGAAAACCTTTTAAAATCTGTGCTTGGCCACCTTATACAGCCCTGGCTGAGCAACCAAGGCAGAGATTGTTTACCAGGCTTCTAGAGGAGTCCAATTGTTTGGCTGCAAGAATTCCATGTGTATGCTCATGCCTGCCTTGACCCGCAGGACAAGATTTTTGGCTTTGCCTTCTTTGTTGCCTTTGCACTGCTTCCTCCCAAACAGAAAATGTCTGGCCTTGATATCACCCTGTGGAGTTGTTTTGTCAGAGATTATGTTTACCAGCTGTTAGCATCCATGTTAAATTGTTCCCAACTGCACTTCAGAGGAACCCTGAAGCCTATCATCTGATTGTTAGATGTACTGATACCCTGCCTGCCTGCTTGCCATCTCCGTGAAATCTGGGGTGCTCACCATTGTTCTTCCTCCTGTGCCTTCCTCACTGGTTGACCTGAATTCACACACGGCTTTTCTTCCTTTCCAGAACTGAACCAAAAATACTTTGTTCAGCCTTTTGATGCGAGGGGCCTATGACACAGAGGGATGTAGCTTGATCTCAGTGTGGTTATTCTAGCATAAAACTCAATACAAGGATATCCTCCCAATTCTCTCTCTCTCTCTCTCTCTCTCTCTCTCTCTCTCTCTCTCTCTCTTCCCCTCTATCTCTTGCTGTCCATTGTCTATGCCAGAGACAAGAAATTAAGACATCTGTTGGCAGGGAGTCATTATGGCTAAAGATAACCTGCACTTGAAACTTGAAGAACACAGTAACCATATTGGGGGGGGGGGGTAACCACTAATAATTCTGAGGAAGTTATATATTTTTCATCCCTAAACAAACTTTATTTATTGCTTACACACTGGCAAGTGAACAGATCTAAGAGATCATGCAGGTGAAATAGGCCAGAGGGACCTCCAAAAGAAACAGTCCCAAATTATATGTGTCCTACCCATACTATTGACCATAGACAGTAACATCTGGAAACCTATATCAATTCTCCTCTGGTTCCTACAGAGTGAGATCCAGTAAAAGCTTGGGCCCACACTGGTTGGTTCTCTTATTGCTAATCTGGTGCATCCGCATGCTCCCACCCTGCTCTTCTGTCTTAAATCTGTAATAAGAGGTTGTGGTGTCATGGAGGGATTGCTCTTTGATCGCTCTCTGCACTCTGACCATAGCAGGAGATTAATAAATGTTGCTGTGTTGATAAATGTGAGCCTCTCTAGAAAATCAACCAAACCCAAAAAGGGGAACATTGAAATTCTGATCTATAGCTGGTAGGTCAGAAGCACAGAGGCCAATCTGGATTTGTGATGATTGACATTTGAAGTGGGGGGGGCAGTCATGAGGACTGAGCCCTTAACCTGTGGGATCTGATACTATCTCCAGTGTCAGAATTGAGTTGAATTGGGGGACAGCTGGCTGATGTCAAAGAATTTCTCCAGTCAATGGAAAAACACCCACAGGCTGGAATTGGTGACCAGAACAGTAGGAGAAGAAAGGAAAAGGAAATACGACTTGTTTTAGACCACCAACTTCCCTCTTCCCTAGGCTTCTCTGCTTGCTTCATATCTAGTCCATGCCAGAAAGGAAAAAGAAAACCATTCCTCCTTCCCCTAGCCCAGAGCCCGGGGGCCTGATCCATATCTCCTCCCTCTTTTGGGCTCACTTTGACATAATTCACAATGACAACTCTACATAATTCACAATGACAACTCTGTATTGTCATTGTGAATTCTGTAGACATGAACAAAGACCTGAAGGAACACTGTAAGTTTTTGGTGCTAAAATGATGAAATTCATTAAAGAAGTTAAAAATGTTAAATACTCTATTGAACTTCTGATATAATTCATAAAAGCCAGACTTCAATAGCAAAAAATAAATGAAGTCAAGACATAGTTTTGGCTTGAGGAAATTGATTGCTAAAGGTTGTTATGATATGGATGAATCAAATATTAAGTGCTTTCAGAGAGAAGTTGTAAAATAGTAAATGAAAGACAAAGACTTTCTAATTCTGTATCTGAACAATTATTTCATTGTTGTAAAATAGTCATTATGACTTATAATGCCAAAAATAGAACTCTTATTCACTATCTTATAGATTTATCAGTAGGAATATCTTGAAAGAGTGTGTTAGAAGGACTCTCAAAAAGTTTTAGATACTAGTTGCTAAATAAGAATTAATATAATTATGTGAGACCCCCCCAAAAAAAAAACCTGATAGAAGGAAGTAATGATTTGCTTCTAGTTGAAAGCATGGCTAATATTTTAATTTTTTAAAGGAAATAATGAAAAAACCATGATAAAATATTAGGTGTTAGTACAAATTCATTAGCTATGTGGCAGTTCTCATGGAAAAACTATCTTGGAAAAAAGTCCCCAGAGCATGTTTATTTGGAGAGGACCAAAATTTCCAAGAATGGTGGGTTTTGAGACTCAGATTTAATTCTTGAATTCTTTCTTTATAAAAAGCAGAAGCTAGAAAACTGCTAACTTGAATAATGAGTGTGCTGTGTAAAATCTAATGAATTTTGGGGGGAATTCCATATTTTTTCCAGCTTTATTGAAATATAATGAAAAATAAAATTGTAAGATATTTACAAGTATACATGGTGATGATTTGATATATACATACATTGTGAAAGGTTTCCCATAATCTAACTGATTAACATATTCATCACCTCAGATATTTATCTTTTTGGCTTTGGGGGATGTGAGAACATTTAAATTCTACTCTCTTAGCAAATTTCAGTTCTGTAATACAGTGTTACCAACTATAGTCACCATGTTATACATTAGAGACTCAGACCTTATTCATCTTATAACTGGTAGTTTGTACCCTTTTACCAACTCTCCTCATTCCCCCCACTCTCCAACCCCTGGCAGCAGCTTTTCTACCCTGTGTTTCTATGAGTTTGGCTTTTCTTTTTTCTTTTTTTATTCCACATAGAAGTGAGATCATATAATATTTGCCTTTCTCTGTTTGGCTTATTTCACTTGGCATAGTACCCTCAAAGTCAATCCATGTTGTCAAAAAAGCAGGATGTCTTTTCTCATAGCTGAATAATATTCCATTGCATATAGGTACCACACAAGAAGAAGTAGATTATCTAAATAGTCCTATATATATTAAAGAAATTGAATCAATAATTAATAACGTTCTAAAATAGAAAGCACCAGGCCCAGATGGCTTCACTAGTGAATTCTGCCAAATATTTAAGAAACTATACCAATTCTCTATGATCTCTTTCAGAAGATAAAGTCAGAGAGGATGAGACAAACATACTGACAGAAAAACAACCCTATACACCTGTATCTCTCATGAACATAGATGTAAAAATCTTCAACAAAATATTAGTAAATCAAATCAAGTCCAACAATATACATAAAAGAATTATACACCACCCCAAGTGGGATTTACTCCTGGTATATAAGGCTGGTTCAACATTCAAAAATCCATTAATCTAATCTATCACATTAACAGACTAAAGAAGAAAAATCTCATGATTCTATCATTAGATGCAGAAAAAGAATTTGAAAAAGCCAGCACCCATTTACAACAAAAATTCTCAGTAAAGTAGTGAATAGAGGGGAACTTTCTTAACTTCATAAAGAAAATCTATAAAAAAAAAAAAAAAACACCCAACAACCCTACAGCTAACATCATACTTAATGGTGAGACATGCAAAGCTTACCTGCTAAGATCAGGGACAGGTAAGTCCTTCTCACCGCTGCTTTTCAGTGTGTCTTGGCTGATGCAATAAGACAAAGGGAAATAAAAGTTATACTTATCGGGAAGGAAGAGATAAAACTGGCCTTATTTGCAGATGTCATAATGATCTCTGTCGAAAATCTGAAAGAATTGATGACAAAACAAACAAACAAACAAACAAACAAACAACCACAACCCATATGCTGGTCTTTTCAACAAATGGTGCTGGAACAATTGGAGATCACATGCCAAAAAAATGTGTGTAGACAGATCTTACAACCTTCACAAAAATTAACTCAAAATAGATCATAGATCTAAATGTAAAATGCAAAACTATAAAAATACTAGAAAATAACTAAAAGAAAACCTACATGGGCTTTTTTCTGGTGATGACTTTTTAGATACGATACCAAAGCCACAGTCTATGAA
Source organism: Eptesicus fuscus (assembly GCF_027574615.1). Taxonomy (NCBI): domain Eukaryota; kingdom Metazoa; phylum Chordata; class Mammalia; order Chiroptera; family Vespertilionidae; genus Eptesicus; species Eptesicus fuscus. The sequence continues at coordinate 42,157,720 of NC_072482.1, forward strand.
ATAAGTGATAAGCTAGAATTCATTAAAAATAAAAACTTCTGCTCTGTGAAAAACAATGTTTAGAGAATACGAAGACAATCTAAGATAATCCATAGTCAGGGAAAAAATATTTGAAAGTGACACATTTGATAAAAGAACTGTTATCCAAAATATACAGAGAACTCTTAAATCTCAATAATAAAAAAATAGACAACCTGATTAAAAATTTATCAAAAGACTTAAAAATCGCACCAAAGAAGATATATATATAAAAGCCAAGCAACCGGAACAACCAGAATGACCGGTCACTATGACATGCACTGGGGAGGCCAACCAGCCTGATCAGGCCCAATCAGCCCCCCAACTGCCTGCAGCTCCTCCCCCTGGCCTGCCCTGCCCCACCCCCAATCAGCCCCCCACTTCGATCAGGGGCGGGGCCAGCTGGCCAACTTTCCGAGGCCTCTCCCCTCAGCCAGTCATGGCCTCTTCCCCCAGCTGGCCGCAGCCCCTCCCCCCAGCCAGCCCTGCCCCCGATTGACCCCCATCAGGGCAGGCCGGCCCCCACCCATGCACGAATTCATGCAAAGGGCCTCTAGTATATGTGTGTGTGTGTGTGTATATATATATGAAATATATATGTATATATATATATTTATATATATATATGTTTATATATATAAGTGTGTGTATATATATACATATATACATATATATATATATATATATATATATACATATATATTTCATACACTGTGCCTTTGGCATTATATCTAAAAAGTCATCACCTATTAGAGTGGCCAAAATCCAAAATACCGATAGCACTAAATGCTGGTGAGGATTTAGGCAACAGCAACTCTCCTTCATTGCTGGTGAGATTGTAAAATGGCACAGTCACTTTGGGAGACAGTTTCTAATAAAACATACTCTTATTATGAGATCTAGCAATGGCACTCCCTGATATTTATCCAAATGAACTGAAATCTTAATATCCACACAAAAATCTGTGCATAGTTGTTTGCATCAGCTTTATTCATAGTTGCCAAAACTTGAAAGCAACCAAGATGCCTTTAGTAGGTAGAGGATGGATAAATTGTGGTATATCCAGGCAATATGATACTTATTATCCTATATAATAAAGAGATAATATGCAAATTGACCCTCAGGCCCTCGCACAAGATGGCCACCCCACGTGGTCAAAGATGGCCACCACAAGATGGCCAGCAGGGGACGGTAGTTGTGGGTGATTAGGCCAGCAGGGGAGAGCAGTTAGGGGTGATCAGGCTGGCAGGGGAGGGCCGCTAGGGGGTGACCAGGCCTGCAGGGGAGGGTAGTTGAGGGCAACCAGGCCAGCAGGGGAGGGCAGTTAGGGGTGACCAGGCCAGCAGGGGAGGGCAGTTGGGGGTTATCGGGCCAGCAGGGGAGGGCAGTTGGGGGTGATCAGGCCGGCAGGGGAGGGTATTTGGGGGCTTTCAGGCTGGCAGGGGAGCAGTTAGGCGTCAATCAGGCTGGCAGGGGAGTGGTTAGGGGTAATCAGGCTGGCAGGGAAGTGGTTAGGGGTAATCAGGCTGGCAGGCAGGCAAGCGGTTGGGAGCCAGCAGTCCCAGATTGTGAGCGTGATGTCTGACTGCCGGTTCAGGCCTGATCCCCGTGGGATCGGGCCTAAACCGGCAGTCAGACATCCCCCGAGGGGTCCCATATTGGAGAGGGTGCAGGCTGGCTGAGAGACACCCCTCCAGTCCACGAATTTCATGCACCAGCCCTCTAGTTCAGCTATAAGAAAAATGAGCTATCAAGCCATGAAAAGACATGGAGGAAACTTAAATGAATACTATATTACTAAGTGAAAGGAGCTAATCTGAAAAGTCAATATATTGTAGGGTTCCAACTATATGACATTTTGGAAAAGGCAAAACAATGGAGACAGTATAAAAATTAGTGGTTGCCAAAGGTTAGTGGTAGTGGTGGTGGTGGTTGTGGGGGAGATGAATAGGCAGAGCACAGGGAATTTTTAGGGCAGTGAAACTGCTCTGTGCAATACTATAAGGGGATAAAATGTAGGTTTACATTTGTCAGTACACAAAACACAGAGTTTATTTTTGTGTTATTATTTATTAATTATTTTATTACTAGAGGCCCAGTGCATGAAATTCATGCACAGTTCGGTCCCTAGGCCTGGCCGGCAATCAGGGCCGATCAGGTTCCCCACCTCCCCACCTCCCCGCCTCCCCATCTCCCCGTCTTTTCCTTCCCTTGCTCCCTCAGCACCCAGCCACCACCACTGGTCACCCACCATGGTCCACACCACCCCCTGGTGGTCAGCACACGTCATAGCAAGTGATCGAACACCCAGTCTCCTGGTCGAACTCCTGAGGGGACACTTTGCATATTAGCCTTTTATATATATAGATTTTCCATAGAACAACTGCTAACCTACTTTTGCCCAATTCTGTAAAGGGATGGACATGTGTCATTATACATTTGTCAAAACCCATGGACTGTGTAATATCAAGAATGAATTCTAATGTAAACCATGGACTTTGGGTGATAGTGAGGTGTCAATGTAGGTTTATCAGATGTTAATAAATGTACTACTCTAGCGGGGATGTTGGTAGTTGGAGAGGCTGTGTGTGCATGGGGTATGGGGTAAGTGGGAATTCTATACTTTTCACTCAGTTTTGCTATGAACCTAAAACTGCTCCAAAAAGAAAGTTTGTTACTTCAGAAAACTAACTGGGGAACTTTACTGAATTATATTCAGTAAGCACAACCCATAGAACATTGTTTCTAGTCCATGTTTAACCAGTTCAGGGAGAAATGGCACTGTCACTGTCACTAGTTCCTCTCCCTTGCAATATTGCCAAGACCCTCACTTCCAAAAGTGTCTATTCCTTCCCTAGGTCTAACAGGGGGAAATTGGAGATAAGTGCTAAACATTTTTAGAAAAGTTGTTTTTCAATCTGCACGATAGTTCTGCTGATTTTAATGATAAGAAACTTGACTCTTCACTAGAAAACCTCCAACCAGACCAGATTCAACTATGCAACAAAAGAACTGTGACTTAATGTTTCACATCATTGTAGTCTTTGAATTTATTTTTTCCCCCTAAAACTCATAGAGGCTTTTAGATCATCTTGATCCAGTCCCAATCATAAATCATGTTTTTCTTGTTGATTTATATTTCCCACAGACCTGCAAATATCTCTAACTTACCAATATTTGGTTATTGTTTATATGGTCAGAGAAATGCTGAGAAAATGTGTTCTAATATATTTCATGAACTGAGTGAGAATTTTGTAAATAGGAAAGATCCTAGGAACCATCTCATAAAATACTTCATCTTATAAGTGAGACACTTGAGTGACAGTAAACTTAGTGACCTGATTGGGGTGTCATTACAAATTAACAGCAAACCTGAGACTAGAACCTAGTTCTCATTACTCCACAAATAAAGAATTCTGAGTTCACATAATACAAAGTGTTGGCCTCAAAAAAGAAATGGGAGAATATTTACAGGCTTATGCTTTTGCCAATTAAAATTTTGAGGAATATGAATTACTAATTTGACCAACAAGAGTCAATGCATCAACTCATACTTTCTTGGGCTTTGTAGCATTAGCTTGCAGTAGCAATGCACTGTAACACAACTCAGAAGACCAAAGAGTTTATGGCAGGATATGACTTCAGCTTGGTTTCTCCGTAAATAGAAGCAGCTCTATTTAGAGAACAGGTGTGTTATTAGGGAAAACACACCGACTTTACACTTCGAGTGCACTCCACTGGAGTACTCAGTTCCTGACAAAGAGAATCGAGGACATATGCTGAATATTTAATGACATGCTGTTTTGTGGTCTCTCCCAAACCACAATGTGAAGGTAGTAGTTGTTTGTGTTGAGTGATGATTATATTTGGTGCATTATGTTCCATCTGGTATGTAATATTTACCATGTCAAAATCGGTAGAGCGGTGAGAGAAGAAGCAAAACAAAACTATAGTTGTTTTGTGGTCCTGAGGAAGAGAAGCAATGTTTTTATTGGTGCATAAATCAGTTCTTGCAAATAGAATGCAGCTGCATGAGAGACAAGCAAAAAAACAAGTTATTCTCCTTATTTAAGCTTTTTAATGTGTCCTTCCCCTAAGATGTCCTTTAAGTGAAAGAATGTGCTTATTTCTTTCATATCACTGAATTCATTGATTTACTCCCCACTTTGTAATAAAGAGTATTCAAGAACTTTTAAGATGGTTTCAGGTTTCTACCAAAAAGCAAGACAGACAGCTCCCTACCTCAAACTTCATTCAAATATTTTGAAGCTACCTGCCTGACATGTCTTTCCCTCATTCAGTCCTCAAACAGCTATTCTAATTTTAACTTTTCCACTGACAACTCCTCTTTAGAAATAACTTTGATTTTAGAACCAATACTCATTATAGAGTCGCCCTAGCAAGCAGTGTATTGATTTCCCCCCTCTAATTATTTCTTGTTTCTATTTAATATTGACATTTTTGAAAGTGTTATTACATCTCAAAAATTCAGTGCTAACTATAGAAAATTCCTTTGTCACTTGTGATGAAACATTATAACATTCTTTTCCTGTGTCACAGCCCCTTATGTTGCTGAACTCCCTGATCATTTGTTTATTTCCATCATTTCTTCACACTTAGGTATACAGGATTTACACCAGGATGCAAATAACTTTGAAAAACTATTAGGTGGCAGAAATTGTATATCGATTGGCCATTCTTAAAGTTCATATGTTTTTCTTCTAGACACTCCTGATTATCTTAGCACTTCTCCTTATCACTGCCAATGAGAGTGCCGATGCTTTACTAAAGCAGATACACTGAGAGCCTGTGCAGATACCCATGACCCAGCTAACCAAACCAGAAGGGAGGGCACGGTGTCTTATGAAAAGTGACATAATTTATATGAGAGCGATTTGTATATGTAGCATAAGATCATGTAAATGTAAATCTAAAGCATTAAGATGCTGAGGTGTGGACAGTGTACGGAAGGTAGAAGCACTTATCTCTAAGACTCAATCCTGCCACTAACCACTTACACCATTCTGGGAAGTGCATTTAATTATCCTTTTCTATTTGTGCTTGTATCTATTTGAAAATTAGTCTAGCTACAAACCTATCATGTTTTTATTATAATTTATTACAATTATTTGCCTATGTGTTTTCTCACCTATTAAAATTTTGTTCTCCTTGAAGATAAGAATCCTATTGCATTAATTTCTCCATCACTCATGCATAGCCCTGTCATTGATTCAAAGTAAATGATCTTAGGAGTCATGCCATATTCTCCTGATGTCTATCTTGACATGTTTAAGGCTTTTGGTACAAAGTCTGGTGCCTTTTTTTTTCCAGTTTGATTTAAAATAAGTTTTGTGGTGGGGGGGGAAATTTACTAGAAAGTGTCTTGGGGAGTGCTATCCAATATATATATATATATATATATATATATATATATATATATGCCAAGTGACTGGAACCACAGAATGACCGGAACGACCAGTCTCTATGATGCGAACTGCGGCGGCCAACCAGCCCAATTGGGGCCTAATTGCCCCCCTCCCCAACCTCCTGCGGCCCCTCCCCCTGGCCAGCCCTGCCCCTGATCAGCCCCTATTGGAGCAGGCTGACCGGACCTTACCCGTGCACAAATTCATGCACCAGGCCTCTAGTAGAAATATAATATGAGACACAAGTGTGAGGCACATATGTAATATTAAGTTTTCCAGAAGCCACACTCAAAAAGGTAGAAATAAAGGCATAATTAATTTTAAAAATAGATTTACTTAATATATCCAAAAGTATTATTTTAACATGTAGTCAATAAAATAATTACCAAAAATATAAAATAACCTTTGTATAAGGAAGTGAGTCGAGGGATGTAATGTGCAGGGGATCGTTTTCTCAGACAAAACCTCTGTGGAGTATCAGTTGCAGTCTAATCCGGGAGAGGCTGTCAAAGTTTAGATGTATGTGCGTGAATGTCCCACTGAAAGGGGAGTTCTGCGTGTCAGAGCCTGCCAAAGGGAGCCTGCTTCCCTACTTCTGTCAGACAGCTCAGCTCCCACACCATGAAACCACCACAAGTGTTGTGAAGGCATCTTTTAGAGTGTGCTCTTCAGTGAGCACCATATCTAGCTGTCCTGTTTCTTGTGATGTAGGTTTCATCAGGCTCCAAAGGGGGTGGCTGGTTGGGGCAGTGTGTTCAGAAGGATCCTGTTAGAAGGATTTGCAGCCTACGTCTGAGTTCACTAGAACAATGTGCTCTTGGTATGGGATGTGGCAGTGCATGTGCTAACGGTTTGCCCGCTGTGTTGAGTATGTTTGATATTAATAATGTCTAATACTTAGTAAATACTTACTGTGCCAGGCACTTGTATAAAGCACTTCATGACTGATAGCTCATTTAATCTTTTCAGTAATTTGAGATATGTACCATTATTATCACCATTTTACAAATGAGGAAAATGATGCCTAGAGACATTAAGTTGTTCAAGATTACACGTCTATCGAGCAGTTGGTCTGTGATTTATGTGCAGGCAGTAATTTTCCAGGATTTATATGCTTAACACTATGCATACTGTTTAGATATATTCACCTGAGAAGTATCTTATCTAATCTCACTGGTAACGATACTAAAATTGATCAAACTATGAAGTCTCTGAAATCCTCAGCCATCTGCCATGGCCTTTCCTTAAAGGGACAAACTGACAGACATGGGCAGGGGGCCACTGACTCCTTCCTTAAGTGGACTTGAAATGATATGTCTCCAAAGTATGGTCTTTCAAATGCATAAATTTGGAAGTTTTAGGAGGCTGTGGGCACGATGAGTTCATTGCTATTTCTTTGCTTCTTTCCTAGGAAAGACACTAGCCATGTGATCAATGATTTTGCTTTAAATGTACTTGCTTTTTTACAAAAAGGCTCATTAAGATGCCCTTTGTCTTATTAACCTGACAGCAGAACATCAATCAGCACATCCCAAGAAGTGCATAGATGGTCTTCACTTACTATAGTGTTTGGAACACAACAGAATACTTACTGTCACAATGAGAAAAATAGAAACCTTTTCTAATGAAATGCATGCTTCAACTATGATTTATTTATTGTTTTTTGCTGTAAACAGCATGGAATCTATTTCCAAATTTCTTCTGAAGTAGGGTAACCTCATGTAGCCAAGAAAACATAACGATTTCCTTCTAAATTAGTTCCATATTGCATTGAAATAGCTCATCTCTCTTGGACAAAATCTATCAGGACATTAATAAAATGTAACAACGCTTGTGTTTGTTAAATAGGTATGTTACTGAGGGGAAGAAGATAGTGGTTGGCAAAGATTTTTTTCTTTGGTAAAATTTGGGAAACATACTCACAGGTAGTTTTGCATTATGTAGGCATACTCTGATCTCCACAAGAAGAGGATAGATGAACTATCTCTGCCACACCTCCACATCCCATTCTATCTAAAGACACAAATGGGTACCCATTTTACTAGTAAGTCTTAGATTCTGCATCATAAAATGTAGAAGAAAAGGCTTTGGCTTAAAAGATTTTGAAGACTGGAGTTGTGAAATACCCTCACTCACATTAATCCTATGACTTACTATTATTGTGATGATTAAATCTTAACATAGCTCCCCTCACATATTTATTTTGCTCAGAAATGTCAACTTACAAACCTGTCATACTCAATAGATATATTTTGAGCTACTACTGAGTGCTAGCATCTGTGACAGGTAGCATTAGTTGCAAAATAGACACTGATGAAATACATGAGTTGATCTGTTAAATGCCATTGTTTGATAGCATTCATTAGTATGCCAAAGCACATTTAACAAAAAATTATAGTTTGAGTATTGGTATACTAGTACTTAATATTTAGATTTTAAAAGATGCAATGGGTCCTGGCTGGTGTGGGTCAGTTAGTTGTACATCCTCCCATGTACCAAAGTCACTGGTTGGATTCCCAGTCAGGGCACGTGCCCAGGTTGCAGGTTCAATCTTTAGTTGGGGTGCATTCAGGAGGTAACTGTTCGATGTTTCTCTCTCACATCAATGTTTTTCTCTCTCCCTTCCTCTCTCTAAAATCAATTTAAAAATGATATTCCTGGTGCTGAAAGAGGGAATCAGAAAATTAGCGTACAGGGCATTTATCATCATGCTTGTCGTTGCTAGGGTCACCTGGTTGCCTGGAACAGTTCATGTTGATACCTCCTGCCCTGGTATAAGTTAATAGGACTCCATTTTACTTTCAAAATTGCCCTGGTTTGGATGGCAAGTTATATTATTATCTTAGTATTTTCATGTGTCATAACTCAGACAAGCTCAGGCCTGAGACATATAGTAACTGAGCTGAAGTGGGGGTCAAAAGAAAACCTCAACAGGATGGGAATGGAAGAGAGAGTAGAAGGATCTCAAGAAAATGTAACACATTAAAAAGGCCCAAAGTTGTGTATTGTTGGTTCCAGAAGGTGTTACACAAGATGCAATCTGGTGGCTGGGACCAGCCATATGCAATTTTAAAACCGGGCATATGATCCAGTTCCGCTTAGGACAAGACTTCATGTGAGCAGCTGTTCATGAAAGAGTTGGTTGTGGTAGTGATAGTGGAGACATACTGACAGGAGCTGGATTAGTCAAGGCCTCCAAAGTGGACTGACTTAAGGCAGCGACTGACTCCTGGGCCTGGGAGGGAGACTAGCTTGCTAGTTGGGAAAACTAAGGCATGGGCTTTATGGTATGAATCAATCAATACAGTGGGAGGTAAGAGACAGTCACAATATGGTGAGTTCATTCCAGGTACACTGGAACGGGGTCCACAGCAGAAAGACCAATTACAGATTCAGTCCACCATTAGTGCTGCACCTCCTCATTGTCAGTGTTGGCTCAAGAAGTGGGTGTGCCTGAATGACAGGTGGAAGCCATCATTGTAACTACAGATGGAAGGGGCAGGGGAAAAGATGGTCTAACTCTCTTTGAGGGAATAAAGAACAAACTTTCAAGGCAGGAAGCTGACAAGCATCAGCTGACTTATAAAGATTTATTGATGCTCTGGCTGATGTGCTCAATGGTTAAAGCGTTGGCCCATGCACTGAAGGGTTTGTGGGTTGGATTCCCAGTCAAGCACATGTACCATGTACCTGGGTAGCCAGTTCACTCTTTGCCTCTGGTTGGGATGTGTGTGGGAGGCAACCAGTCGATGTGTCTCTCTCATCTCTCTCTCTCTCTCTCTCTCTCTCTCTCTCTCTCTCTCTCTCTCTCTTTCTCTCTCTCTCTCTCTCTCTCTCTCTCTCTCTCTCTCTCTCTCTCTCTCTCTCCCTCTCTCCTCTCCCTCTCTCCCTTCCCTTTCACTCCCTCCAAGAAAGCAATCGGAAAATATCCTCACATGAGAATTTATTTTTAAAAGAAATGTTTAAAGATTTATTGGGTGAACAAATGCCCAAATTATGTGGGTCTTACTACTATAAAAACTCCAACTGAAGAGAGTGGTTAGTACAAATGCAGCCAGTCTCTGAAGATGAATCAGAGTGTGGACCAGAAACTCAGAAGTCTCAAGGTCAGGAGTGCAATCACACAACTGATCAGACTGTGTAAAAGAAGGAGAGGGAACTAGCAAGAAGGGCCCATGATGATGGCCGTGCCCACCACGGTTGACGGTGGCTAATCTTTGTGGACCTGCAGATGTGTGGAGCAGAGGTGTGTGCTCATTACAGGTACAGAGTCCGGCTGGGTAGTAGGCATAACTGGTCACAAGGCAGAAGCAGCCTTGTTTTCTGAAAATTGGCCCGATTATGGAACACACTTAGAAAAAAATGAGAGGGGAGAGGGTAACAGCTGTTTTATGCCAACTTAAAAAAACAAACAAACATCAGAATGCCAGAAATGCTTTTCTGCCCACCCTAATTGATGTGGTGGGATTTTAATAAAGATTCTGAGAGAGCTTCAAAACTTTAAATCAATAGTGCAGTTGTACCATCTTCTCCTATATTTGATGCTTGTCTATGAAGTAAAAAGGACAATACATCATTAAATACTTCCAAAAATAAACTCAAATATTTCATACAATTTTTTTTAGTTAAGTTTAACAGTGGTATAACTGTTAAACATAAAACATCCTGTGGAATATTAGATGAAAAACCCATATTTCAATTTATTAGAGAAAAAACTGGCAAATGATTTTAAAGGGAATATCCAGTTGAGAGACAGTAGTTTGAGGAAACTAATGAGTTTTACTTTGTAGATAATATGTAGACTATGTTTTGGTCCATTCCAGATTAGATCCTTATATAGACATGTACACAAACACTGAGGATATACTGCTCTTCTTCCATTGGCAATTTAAGACAAAAACAATATTAAACTATAAAATAAATGCAAGAAGTTCAAAAAAAGGTTCTGGCTTTTCTAATACTGTCTACTTGAATTGGTATTAATATCAATATAAATCTTGATATTGACACTTTCGAACATATCAATTTGTCATTGTCTTTGGGGCTCTGCTTCACTCTGAAGCCATAACCAGGATACTGAGTGCTGCCTTTGGTGACCCAGCACAGCGTGTGAGCTAGTTTTCCAGGAAGAGGAAGAGCCAGACACACTCACCAAGTGCCACTCAACATTGGTGCAAAATACTTATTTACGTTTAAAAAATCTTTATTGTTGAAAGTATTACATATTGCTAAGTATTTGGAATGATCTTCTTTGGAGATAATTAGCCTTAAAAAAATCATAGAAAGCCAGGAAGGATGGCAACGATGATACTTCTGGGAAGCAGTAGCGGGTAGACCAGGTTGACTCGGTTGGAGTGTTGTCTTGTGCACCAAAGTGTTGCCAGTTCGATTCCCAGTCAGGGCACATGCCTGGATTGTGGGGCTCAATCTCTGGTGGGGGGAGTGCAGGGGACAGCCTATTGATGTTTCTCTCTCTCTCTCTCCCTCTTCCTTCTTCTTCTCCCTCTAAAATAAATACAATAAAATATTTTTCTATAAAAAGGATTTTAACCTTATCTGTAATAGCTTAATTTAAAAACTAATTTCAAGTGATTTAATAAGGTTTAATAATACTTGATATCATACAAAATTCTCTGATTTTGATCCACCGTAATATTTCTTCATCCATTTTCCCTTTGGAGTCTCAGTGTAGGCTCCCTACTTGTTCTCCAAGCCTCTTCCTGGCCTTGCTCTTTCACTAATCCCAGCTTTTGAGCCAATACTATCTGTTTCATTTCTTCCCCCCCACCCACCCACAGTGAGATTTGGTACTAAGCTCTTGTCTTAGTCGATCTTAGAGTTGCAGCTTTCCTCTTATGTTATTTATATTTTGAGAGTGAGGCTCCTGCATTTGAGCTCTCCTGTAGCCCTACTTCTTAGGGCCCTACTTCTTAAGGCCACAGGACCCTGCCTAGGTTTCCATTCTGAGGCCTTCTTCCATTAACTTGCCTATTTCACCAGTTCTATGATATGAGTACCAGGGCTCTGCCTTTTTCTTGTTTGGCCCTTGCCTCAAGATCAGAGATTGTCCTGAAAACCCAACTTAACAGCAAGAGTCTTGATCCTGTGGATAGACCTCCCCAGGAACCACTGCCCTACCCTGTATAGCTTTCTGGCATCACACTCCTGCACTTTCCCCATCCGTCATCATGCCAGCTCCATTAGAGCTGGACATCTTCTACCCAGTGCTGACTGTTTGCTTGAATCCTCAACAAAACTCTTCGAACAGTTTAGCCAGGCCAGGAGCTGTATCCCTAATCCTTTGCCACAAAGGACCCCTCAAAAAATATTCAAAAAGAGGGGAGTATCCTGTGCAATGTCTAGTCAGAACACAGCCAAGCCAGTCAGAAAGACACAAGTTGTTACCTATGTAAGTGTCAAGGCTAGAGATAAGAATGACCTGTAAGCATGGATACATGGAACAGACTGTCCAGTGCCCAAGGGGAAGAGGGATGGGGGTGACTGGATAAAGAAGGTGAAGGGGTTAGCGAAAGAACATATATGCATACGCCAGGGACATGGACCATAGTTTGGTGATGGCCAAGTGAGGGGGAGTTGGGGAGAGTGGAGGTGAGCAAGCGGAGGGGAGGAGTCACTTGCAATAATGTCAGCATTAAACATTTTAAATACAAATATTAAATTTTAAAAATAGAAGAAAAGAAATAATTAGACAAAGTGGTAATCAAGACAGATTAGGCACAGGTGGAACAAGGCCTGGTGCACAGCAGGGTCTGTGAAAAAGACATCCTGCTGATGGGATACTGGGGCCAACAGGATTGGTGTGCTTTTGAGGATCTGGGTAGGGTGAGGAGAGGGCCTAAAGTGATGATCACCACCAGAAAAGTGCCCGCCTTTGGCCCTCTGCCCCATTTCACTCTGAGGAAACTGCCATGACTCACTAAAAAGAAAAATTCCCAAAATACAGCAGTCAGATCCAACAGGATCCTTCTGACTCACCAAACTGACATCCTCAACTCTGCCAGGGGCATTTAGATGAAAATGAGTAGTTTTATTTTTAAATACATTTTTTTATTATTTTCTTATTTCACAGTAACTATAGAAAATAAGGAAAATACAAATAAGTAAAAAGAAGAAACAGGAAAATCAGCCACAATTATACCACTTGTATTTAAGTACTGTTAATATAAAATAATTTGGGTGTATCCTTTATACTTTAAGCCATGTGCATATGTAAGCTATTTATCTATAATTTATCTATCTCTTTTTAAAAGAGGTCAGATTATACATGCTGTTGGCCATTTGCTTTTTTTCATGCAACATTATGTCATAGATACCTTTAACAGAATCACCTTTCTTTTCCCTTTGTTCCTTTCACAAAATTATCTGACTACTCTTTAATTTTGTATATTTAGTTATTTGAAATAATCTGATAGTTTTTTTTTAATTATGTTTTGAACAGCCTCATACTAACTTCAACTGGTTTACAAAGAATTTTAAGTGAGAGATTGTTGAGACAGGCAAAGAAAGCAAAATGACTAAGACTGGAGAAGTGTTAACTAGAAACAAAATACTATATTTGGAAAAAAAATTCTGATTTTTAAATAAAAATAAACACTCCAATTACCAACTTGTTCTTAGAGCTCTCGCTACTTAGATTTCGATTCAACTTAAATTATTCATAAATTGCAATTGTAATTGTATTCGTATGGATGAAACATGCAGTCAGTATCTAGAGGGCAGTCATTCTATGAAAATATGGTTCCAAGCAAGGTCCCAGCCTCACTCAGTGATTCTAAATGTTCGGTTTTTCCAAGGCCGTGAAGCCCACTGAATGTGGTCAGTCCCGTTCTGGTTGGATGCACTGCTGTGAGGTTTTTCTGCAGATGTTTGTCTTGTTTCTCTTTGTTTGCTTGTTTTCTTCCTACCTGGAGATGTCTATCCTGGCCATGAGACCTCCTACGTTCTAGTGTGGAATTACTGCTTTTCCCAATAGACCACAAAGCTCAGTCAATTCTATTAGCATCTTCCTCAACATTGCTGGAACATTTAAACTCCTCTCTAAATGGTCTTGTTCTTCTTATCCAGAGAGATATCCTTAAACTGTCAAATAATAAATGTTTTCTTTCTATATTAGAGTCTTGATTTCAATATTTTCAAACTCATCTGTCCATATTACCCTGTTCAATGGCTGTGATGTATCAGTTGATCACCTTTACAGGAGTTAAACTGGGGTATTCAGTTCTTAGATATATGGCTTATCTGAAGCCCCTTGAAGTGAAATACTGTATCATTTTTAAAAATAAGCATGAAGATTTGATAATTTGTGATTATTTCTGGGCATATGAATTCTGTGGCCCAGCCTTTTTAAGATAATTTTTTTTAATAACAACTAATCTAAACCTTGTGGGACATGTATGACTGCTATATTCGCATAACTTCCCCTTGACTGGCCTATGCTTTTGGTGTTCATCCTTCCAATTTCTTTGATTCTCTTTATAAATTCTTCTTGTTGTCCCAACACATGGTGTATTTAGCCATTGAATCCATATAACCAGAGAACGCTTTTTTAATGAAATCATTAGCAGTGTTCTCTAACACTTCTCAGAATTATGTAGCCCAGGAGCCATTTCTCCCAATCCCCCTTCATTTCCACCCAGGTGCTGACCACACTCTGCTTCTTCCTGAGGAGTAGTTTCCAGTCATGTGATTTGCCCCCTGAGCAGGACTTCAGTGATGGGACAGAGGTATGAACAGTGTAAAAATCTCTCAGGTTGCTTTATGCAGCAGCCAATCACTTTCTTGCACTAATAGGTCGTGTTAAATATCTCTCCTTTTCCCTGCTCTGACAGTGTCAAAGCTTTTTTTCTCAGTGTCAAACTTTTCGTTATATTGTTAACCTTTAGAACACCACCAGGTTTCTGAGAACCCAGAGAATGCCATTGTGTTCTGGAGTTGTTGCTGCCTCTGTTCCTCCAGAACACCACCCAATTCCTGTAATGTCCATTCAGCTGGGTGTTTCATTTTCCTTACCTTTTACCTCAAGGGCTCTGGGCAGATTTATCTCTTGTTTAAAACCACCTGTATCCTTAAACCAAGTTTTAATGCTTTAGGCTTCCATGACTTCTCTTTTAATGTTCAGGTTTTCTGGTGTTTGATTTGTTTTCTCTTGTCCTGAAACATGGCAACCTTTTCTCACCATTCTATCAGAACATAAAATAGATGCCCATCAAACTTTTAGTGTAAAACTCTTTAGTACCCACATTCAAGAAAATATTCTGTGCGTGTTTATTATTGATACAGAAATGTTAAAAATGTTTAAAATGACTTACATTTGAAAAATGTAACATTAGCATTCCCTGGAGCTGACTCACATGGAGTAGAATATTTAAAAAATCAGTAAACATAAATTCTGTGGTCTTGTTCTCAATAATTTTCCGAGCCACCATTTTTCAATGCGCCCATTTGCTTAAATGTCCAGTCACTGTTTCTTGATGATTAAAGTTATGATTCCATTCTGAGACTGAAAACTTGTTACACGAGTTTTTTGGGATCATATGGTGCACTCTAGTGGGGTCTACTTGAATTACAAACAGTCCTGTTTCCAACTCTTCCCCACCATTTTGGGGGAGGGTGGGGCATGACAAGAGGCAGAAATTAGTTAAAAATATACTATGACCTAATATTCATGATTTTTAAAGCCAAAGAACTTGAGCAAAAGAAACATAGATCTGGAAAGGACATGGAGATACACATTTCCTTCCATCACGTCTAATTAGCACTTCACCAAAGGCAATTCAGAAGACAGATTGCTACCCTAAGCATGTGTGAAGCAGAGATGTGATCATGCAACATAACCATGCTTGTATTCGCTTTGAGAACATTTCAAATAGATGTTAAACATCGTTATCATCAAATATTTACACAGCATTGCTTGTGTACATGAAATTGTACTAGATATTATAATTAGTTTTTCCTGAGCCACTTTATACATTATAACAACTAACAAGCTACTGCACACAACTGTTTCTTTATAGGTCAAATCATGTAATAGAGGAACTGAAATAGAACTCTTCCAGGATCTGGCAATATCATGCCATTGTGGGAAATGGCTATGTTCTGCCAATCATGTTCAGGGGTCAGAGACAGTCCAGCATGGGGAATTTCTAATCCATTCTCCTTTAATATAGCACATATTTGTGTCTCTGTGTTTTTTTAAGAAAGGAAACACCAATAGCCAGTGTAGGTGTGAGGCTGCACAAGGTTGCAAAGCAGAAAGGACCGAGGTAGGCAATTCCTCTTTGCGCTCTTTCACCAGTCAGCTGGGAGACTGGGCAAGCCAATGGATAGTCTAGGCCTCCCCTTCCTCCTCTGTAAAGTGGGAAGGTGGTCCATATATTTTTCTTCATTGGTTGGTTCATGAGTTGATGTTATCAGTGAGATTGCATTGTTCACAAGAAGAAAGATTATACTCCAACTTGACAAATAGATGCTATAACTGGGTACTATGTAGATTAGCACAGGAAAAGTAAAATACTATGAGATGAGCCCATTCCCCAGAAATTCACATGTAGTGCATCTCAGGAAAGAATGGGTCTTACGCTAGTAACAATTACCTCCTATAAAGTTTTCATCTGTCATAAGTCATTCCCCATATCACAACATAGGTGTGTTCTCTCTGTAAATAAAACGATGATTAGAAATGCCACACTGTGGTATCCATGTTGACATTAGACCTGGCTAAACCAATGAAATTTAATCATAGATTTTTAATCTTTTCTGTAGATGCTAAAGATCCAAAAAGGGTAATTATGTCCGCTTTCATGAAATATTCTAATCTTAAATTTATGAAGCACTAAAAGCACATTTGAGAGGTGGAAGCATTTAATATAATGGAAGACCTTGGGGCGACTATATTTATACACAACAGAAATTCTCATTTGGGAAGGGCATGCATTTGCTTTAGCTGTTTTCTTCCTGTTACATAAGGACCTGGGCATCAGCCAATGGACATCTTGCTACAGAGAATTGACAGATGCCTTAGGAGTAAAAGTGGAGATAAGCCAAGAAGTCCAAATTCGTACACTTCATATGACTATGGACAAAACATAACATTTGCTTTAATGAAAGATATTCAACTAGTTTTGACATAGGCCTTATGACTTTATTAACACATTGATTGCCTTCTTCTCTGACATTTCTCAATAGCAATTCATATACTCACTTTTATCAATGCGATGACATTGTATTTATTTTAGATCAATAAATGAACTGCAATATGGTATGTGGTCAGAAACACTGAATATTTCAATATTACATGTATATACTGTTGCTTTTGAGATGGCATGAGAAACCTGTGTATTTTCATAGGAATGATAAATTAGTAAAATTATTAGGAAAAAGTAAACAAAATAGGAGTTTTTTTCTGTGCAAATACTCATTGTCCCTTAACACTTCATTTTTATTGGTGTGTTGTGTGCTTAAAATCCCCAATCTTATCCTAGTTTTCCACATTTCTGTTTGCCATGGAGTATAATGGGAAGGGCATAGGCTCTGAAACTTGACAATCTGCCATTGAATCCAGCTCTGCCACTTACCAATAGAATGATCTTGGAAACTGAGCCTCAGTTTCATCATTTATACAATAAGTACAATAATACTTAATTTGAATAGTTGTTATGAGGATGGAATCCCACTTATTAAGTAGGTGTTCAATAGTTTTTATTTTCATTCAAATCTACCCTCCACCCTCTAAAGAATAAAACCTGGGTATATCATGAATGTATTATAGTTTTGGGTGGTATCAAACTTACAAATACAAAGTTAGTTTTAAAAGTAAATATTCACCTTCTTTGCCCAGTCACCCTCATCCCCCTCCTCCCGGGCACCAGTCAGTCTGTCCCATGTATCTCTGCCTCTGGTTCCATTTTGTTCATCAGTTTATTTGTTCATTAGATTCCACATATTAGTGAGATCATGTGATATTTGTCTTTCTCTGACTGGCTTATTACGTTCAGCATACTACTCTCCAGGTCCATCCATGCTATTGCAAAGAGTAAAGAACATATATGCACACCCCATGGACACAGACAACAGATTGATGAAGGACAAGGGAAGGGGACGTGGGAGTGGTTGGAGGTGGGCAAAGGCAGGGGAAAGGGAGACAACTGCAATTATGTCAACGTTAAAAATTTTGTTAATAAAATAAATAAATAAATAACTGGGCAATGTTCATTTAGATAGAAAAAATAAATAAAAACAAATTACAATTTTTTAAAAACACTGCTTAAACATTTCAAATGAAAAATCATACTCTTTGATCACCTTCTCCTATGACAATTTTATAGTAGTACATTTTAATTAAGAAAAGTAATTCAGATTTTAGCATGGTGGATTGAACTTTTTAAAAAATATCTACTCTGGGAAAGTTATTATTTCTGCCCTATTCTCACTTGCCTTCCTTCTTCACCTGCCATATTATATGGGTCCCTGCAGTCCTCTTATCTGCCCTCTATACTCATCGCTCTGTGAACTCCAGAGAGAACTCTCAGCTCTCATGGTTCTAGCTGGAACATCTACATGGATGATCTCTAATTCTCCACTCCCTTCTTACCCGTTAGTATGCTCCAATTGTATTTTCCCACCCATCCGAAAGACAGGCCTCTTCAAAGTCACATCAGCACCTTACAACCAAGTGTTTAAAACCAACCTCATCCTTGCCCTTCCTAAGCTGACTCCACATTGATCTCAAGGATATAATAAAATTTGGAGTAAATTTTGATGAGATCCTCTTTGTCTTATTCTAAATCTCAGGCTGTCTTCAAGGTGATTCATTGAAAATGTCTCCTTATCTTTCTATCAGTATAAATTCCCCTTTTTCTTTCTACTTATAAGTGAACCCAACCTTGATGGTATACTTTGAGTGTCTGAATATTACCAATTTATCAGAGTTTAGCTCATGACTTTTGTGAAGCCTTCCTGAATATTCTTATTTACATTTATTTAATCCACTTGGCAAATTCAGCCACAACTCTTTTTTTCTGAATTGGGTCAATTTTGGTTCTAAGTTAAGCAATGAGACAGAAGTTTGAGGACTCCAAGAGAGTCAGTTTCTCTATCATCCCTCTATTTATCTCTACTCACAACAATATTATGCAATGTTTGATATTACACATACAGGTTTTTGGTCCTCTGTTGGTGAGGTTATTTTTTTTCCAAATGCCAAAGCAGATCTAAATCTCTATTTTGGGAGGTGAGTCATAGTTATATGCATATTCATGTTATTGCCTCACAGGAACAGGTGATGTTCTATCCTACCTCTTAGGTGATAAAAATGATAGGCCATTGTGCTACAAAGATAATGCTATGTCCTCATCTGAAGAGGGTTCAATGGGTAGGCCCCTTCTATTTTCTAAAAGTGGCGACAAAACAGCAAAGATAAACCACTTGTTCTATTTGTTGCAGTTTGCGAAATTTACCTTCCTGAAAAAGCCCCAGGGATCCTTTTTGCAATAAATAACAATAACAATAGGCTAATTCCATTCACTTCCCCCCAGTAAGGAAACATCTTCAGTTGTGTGGTTGCAGGAGAATTTGACTGAGGATCATCCATAACTCAGTTATATCACTTCTAATTTGGAGATGGGGAGATGTGGAAGAAGTAACTCCTGATATTTCCCAAGAATTCAGTACCAGAATCAGAATTTAAAAAAAAAAAAAAGATTTCTTGTTGCCTGACTGGTGTGGTTCAGTGGTTGAGCCTCAACCTATGAATCAGGAGGTCATGGTTAGATTCTTGGTCAGGGCACATGCCCGGGTTGCGGGCTTGATCCCCAGTGTGGGGTGTGCAGGAGGCAGCCTTTCAATGACTTTCTCTCATGACTGATGCTTCTAGCTCTCTCTTCTCTCCCTTGTAAATATATTGTTTTTAAATGATTTCTTGCCCTGGCTGGGTGGATCAGTTGGTCCCATACAACAAAAGGTTGCAGGTTTGATTCCTGGTCAGGGCACATACCTAGGTTGCAGGTTTGATCTGTGGTCTGGGCATGCAGGGGATGCAATTGATTGATGTTTACCTCTCCCTCCCTCTCTCTGAAAAATCAATAAAAACATATCCTCATGTGAAGATTAAAAAAAAGATTTCTTTGTGCTCTCACATATTAGCCACAAACTGAGGGAAGGTATGAACCCTTTTAATATTTGAGTCCAAGCCACAGTGGGGGCAGGATCATAGTTAATGCACTATGCCATTTGTACTCTCTATTTATTTACCTCGAATTAAGTATTTCCCCAAAGAGTATAAGATTATGAAGGGTTACAGATGTCTACCCCTTTCTCCTACTCCCCCTCCTCCTCTCCCTCACTCCTCTTCTTCTTCCTCCTTCTGCTCCACACCCATCTCCTTCTACTTTGAATTCTCAAACAGTACTGGTTAAATAATAGATACGTAGTAAATGTGTGCAGGATAAATAAGTAAATAATTTCTTTTTAGAACATTGAGAAAAATCCCGTCCATCTGTTTCTGTTAATGGAATAAGTTATGTTCAGCCTTCTTTTCCTAATTTGACTTCATAAGGTTAATATTTACTAAATTTCCAGGAAATCTTGAAACATTGGAAAATATGGGGAAAACCACTTAGATTTATAAAGATAAGGACATAAGCACAACACTCCAATTGTTTGGTACTTCGTTAAGATAATAACATCTGTCAAAAACTACCATGTGCCATCCAAAGAATCAGAGATTAAAAACACACACAGTAAGTCAATTGATGACTCACCAAAGGGATACAAGTTTGAAAGGAAGAAAACAGCTAAAGCAAATGCATGCCCTTAGAATATTATATATAAGTATATAGTATTACACATTATATAATGAGTAATAAAGACTAAAACAATGGCAAAACAGTGAGGATAGAAGAGGAGGGAAGGAGAAGGCGGAAGTCTGATGGTGATTATCCAGTTGCCATGTCACTGTGAAGCTACAAGACAAGAAGATGTAGGGGGGAAGATGACTAAATTAACTTTTCTCTTCCCTCATCATTAGCATCCTACTGTTGCCAAGACTCAGGAAAGTGTTTCATTCCTGGAAGGTTTCTTGTTGTTCTTCAATAATATGATTGTCTTCCATTTCTTGATTCAATAAGTGATCAATGATGGGGGTGAAAAGTGCAAGGACTGAGAAGCTCTGATGTAGTCACAGAAACATATGCTGATCCATGGTGGTTTACATTTTCTCAGAAGATAACCCAGCCCTGAACAACAACAAAAATGCTCCTGAAGAGAACTAGAGACTGACACCTTATAACCCAAACTGAGGAGTAATAACAATGAAAGGTTATAGCCTCCATTCATTGAGTTCTTACTATATGCCAGGCACGGCTAAGTGCTATACAGTTATGATTTCATTGATCCACATGAAACCTTATAAATTAGGAACAATTACCATCCCAATTTTACAGATAAGGAAACGAAGGCACAGAGGAATGATTTGCTTGAAGTTAGAACATTATCAGAACCAGGATGTGAACCCAGGCAATCTGATTTTAAATTTCATGTCTTAGTGAAAAAAAAATGTTTCCTTCTTATATATGCCATTATACCACAGTGCATTTTAATACATTTTAGGTCATTTTGTTATAATAAATGTGAACCCTGAGGGGGAAAAAAAAAGACATCTACTAAGAAGGAGTCCTGGTGGTTAACTGGGCTCAAAATTTAAGAAAACAACAATACAAGGGCCTAGCTGCCCTTTCAGTACAGGAGCCTCTCATACAAACTGAACTTCACAGAGAAGCCCAGGCTGAACTGCCTGCCTCTGCACTGAACTGCCTGCCTGCACTGTATTCCTACCATTTCAGCCAGCTCTTATAAAGGAGTTCCTGGAATCCTATTTCAGCCAATAGGACTGAGGCCTTTCCCCAGTCAATCAGAGATGCACAGCTCAGGCCAATCAGAGTGGTTAAATGCTTACCAATCAGGATAGTGTCTTTTGGACCAATCAAACTATGAGGATTTGGAATCCTTATTTGTATGAGGATGGAATAACCAGGGACTAGGATGGGGTCTCCTGATCATATAAGCCAGCTTCCCTCTAGCTTGGGGAGCATTAAAGAGCATTAAATTGTCTAACTGGAGAAGGACATGGCCTCAGGGCTGCCTGATCCCAGGGCTACCTCATAGCTGTGCTGTTTTCACGGCCATGCTATATCACAATTGAGCTGTTTTGCACTGAATAAAATTTATCCTTCACCACACCCCAAATTGGGGATTCTTCTTGGTGTTGAATTGGTGCCAACAACCATCAGTTAACATAAAAATAGAATAAGGTGAATTAGTTGTAATATTAAAATACCAATAACACTTTTAATTCCATAAAACTGGGTGGTAACCATTATAATTATTCCATTTTAATAAAAGAAACTGGAGCATAAATGAACTAAAACTGAGAACCAATGTAAAAATAATGACATAGTTAAGTATATAATACTTTTGTCTCCCAAGTGAACTCACATTACATGTAGTTTTACCACTAAGTTAAAAACCTTAATATAGTTATGGATTTACTCAATTTTAAATTTAACTAATTTAAAATAAAAAGGTAAGAAAACATTGAAATCATTTGTTTCCTACTATTGCAGAAAACTCAAATATGCAAGTTTTATTTAGTACCTTAGCTCAGAAAATTTCAAAAGGATTTATGAGATTTATATGTGTAATGTGCTTAAGAATACCTGGCACAAGGTACTTACAAAAGATTTCCTTTAGAATAAAACATATATATATGCAGGGTTGGGCAAAAGTAGGTTTACAGCTGTTCGTATGAAAAATAATACAAGAATAAACTCTGTGTTTCATGTACTCAAAACAATAAACCTACTTTGGCCTAAGTCAAATTTCCAATAACTTCCTGTCTTAGTTTGGCCTGCCACAGAAGGAGACCCTGAGATAGGGATTCAAATGCAAATTGTTTGTTTAGGAGGAGAAGGACATGATCAGAGGAAAAGTGAGACAAGGTAGGAAGGCGGCCAGAGCAGGGTGTTAGGAAGCCAGCTATTACCATGTGTAAGTGGAGCCTAATCCCACTGGGGAGACCCTGAAAGCCAGTGTAGACCATGCTCCCCAGAGGGTAAGGGAGCTGGCACATTTACATATCAACTTCCATCAGTCAGTGCTTCAGTCACTGAATGAGAGCTGCTCTGGTCAGGGGCAACAATGCCCCTATTTGTCGAACTTGCTATATGGGAGGCAGAGCGGGATCCAACAGCAAGAGAAGTGCAGGCGCTGGCAAGTGGACGTCTAGCTGATGTGCAGGCACCAGCCTCAGCTCCACTCTCCTCCATTCCACTTTTTACTATAAAGGATATTATTTTGTCTATAAATCTTTATATCCAAACAGCATTTACTCTTGGAAATAACAAAGGATCATTTTATTCTACAAACAGATTCCTTCATATTGGTTTGTGTGAAGGCTCCACAGAAGCAAATGTCCAGCGAAATAATTCAGGCTCCCTGTTTCAAGCTGCTCTGACGATCACACACACAGTGTGTTGCACGGGATAGTAAATTTCCAGTGGGAAAGGAGATGTGTGCAAGAAGCTCATATTACTGATCTAGGATACCAAGATGTCCTCTGGAAAGTCTCCCCCTTCCAGTCCTAGAAGTAAAATGACTGTTATTGTTGGGCCTCATGGTTATCCTTCTTATTTTATCTATTCACAAAACCCTACAGTTGTGTGGGTATCCAAATCGTTGATTTATAAGGCAAGGAGATTTAATGGATTATCCTTAATTATAAACTGAGTTAACTTTTTCAACGAGGGCCAGAACTGATTCTACATGGCCAAGGAGACGGCAGGATTTGGACTAAGAAGTCCAGCTCACCCGCTCTTCTCTAAGTTATATATGTTTCCATTCTCACTTTCCTTCTCATTTGTCTCATTCTTTCCTTCCTTCACATAAGTTCCCAAATTGGCCCAATGGCCAAATAACCAGATAGAGGGTATTTTTTTTTCCTAGTATTCTTGCTTGATGATGGCTATAGGTTATAAATTGCACCCTCCTCCCCTTTTAGGAATGAAAGACATGAGGTAACAAGAAAATCTTCACATGATTAGAAGTTGCAAAGAATATTTTGACCATTCTGACCTGCCCTTGGACAGTTTTAATTTACCTATCTTTCATCTATATCCTCACATAGATAGAAAAATAGATTTACTTGTGTATCTTATAGTTTGCCCCAGCTCTTCCCTTATTAAATGTTTCCTTAGAATATACCCTGATGCTTTGTCCTAAAACATCTTACCTCATTATCCAAATACTAATAATCAAAATTATGTAACTTTGAACAATCACTTATAAAGATTCCCCAAGTTGTGAGAAAAAATATTCAAGAAAGAAATGTCATGCTTTTTAACAAGAAAAGGTGATGGAAAGTGAGAAATCACATGCGTAGGTAAGAAGTGTGACTTTCACCCTCTTGTTGGATGCCTGGCAGGATTTCTTAGAAGAGGAAAATGAGGATCCACTATGTGATTTATATTTGCACTTTGAAATTTGTCCCTAGCCTGAAATCAGGTCTCGGTGTTTACTCAGCCATAAGATGGAATCACATTACTCCTCTGTGTGATGACTCACAGGAAACAATCCATGATTTTTAAACAGAAAAATAAGCGCAGCACTCTTTTCCTGAGCATCCTGAATGATGAAAGGATAGCAAATGTCTTCCCACAGTCCCACTCAGTCCTCACCCAGTTCCGAAGAGAACAGAAATGCTGACTTTTTTTTTTTCTGGCCTATGCAATGGGAACTATAAAAAGATGCTGGGAGTGGATTTGTTAAAAGGTTTTCTTGCCAGCTATAATTCCAGTGTGTGTGTGTGTGTGTGTGTGTGTGTGTGTGTGTGTGTGTGTGTGTGTGTGTGTTTGGTAAATATTTATCACAAGGCTTTTTGTGCATTTCTCTTTTATATCTTTAGAGAGAAATATCATAAAGGTCTGAAGTGTATAAACATATAGATTATGATTACAATGGGAAAGCAAAATACAGCAAAGATATCAATGATGTATACTACAGCTTTGCACAATCCCAGCATTATATTAAATCATCCTTGGTAGAATACCAAGCATGCTTGTAAAAAAATGTTACTTAGAGTACATTATATGCACTCTCCTGTGTTCATTGCATCAAGCACACTGGTAATCAGCAAACATTGATTGGATTAAGGATTGCCAAGAACATCCTGCCAATTTAGGGTTTATTTATTTACTTTGCTTGGTT
Organism: Eptesicus fuscus; assembly: GCF_027574615.1. Lineage (NCBI taxonomy): Eukaryota > Metazoa > Chordata > Mammalia > Chiroptera > Vespertilionidae > Eptesicus > Eptesicus fuscus. The sequence continues at coordinate 42,182,439 of NC_072482.1, forward strand.
ATTAAGTTGAAGCTTTTTCAATTATTTATTTAATGCTCTTGTCAATATGATCTGCACCACATGTCTCTTCATTTAGAGTCTAGTAGATACTGGCTTTTAGGTATGTACTTAAGGCAGAGACTGTATTCCATTTATTCATGAGCATGCTATCCCTATAAAATGCTTAGACATTCAAATCAGACAAAAGGATGAGCATCAAGTTTTGATTTCCCAGTGAACACTCATGTTCTCCCTTTATATCATAAACTGGAGATTGATACTCAAGAAATACATAGTGAATCCAGACCCTTAAATATAGATTTAAAATTTTTTTAAAGATAATAGCAACTTTATAGAGATTACAATTGCCAGAAACATCTGGGGGTAAATTACCTTAACTATTTTTAACAATAATCTATTGAGGTACAAATTTAAATAAATGACAGGAGCAAAAATAAATAAAGAGATTATTCTGTTATTATGTAGAGACATTATGATATCCATATGGGAAATGTAGTATGTTCTTATCTTGTAAAAATATAATTCTCTGAATCTAAAGAACGAACTGTCCAAAAGAACTGACTGTGGTGATGGAAATGTTCTATATCTTCTCTCTCCATTGCAGTAGCCATTAGCTACATGTGGCACTTGTGATGTAGCTAATGTAATGGAGGATCTAAATTTTAATTTTATTTAATTTAAATTCATTTAAATAAAAATATCCACATATGATTAATAGCTATCATATTGCACAACTTAATTCTAGGGGAAAACAGCTCATTTTCGATCCTCAAAGAAAAGTTATACTACAGTGACAGGGATGAGATAAAATTAGACATTTAAAAATTAATGGGCATGAAGAAAATATTTTCAATAGATACATCTGATTTAAAAAAACTATTATCCAAAACAAACATAGAACTTACAAAATTCAACAATAAGAAAATAACCTCATTTTAAAAATGGGCCAAGGACCTTAACAGACATCTCACCAAAGAAGATACACAGAAAGCAAATAAACATATGAAAAGATATTCTACGTCATATGTCAGCAGGGAAATGCAAATTAAAACAGCAATGAGATACTACTATACATCTATGATAATGGCCACCAATCCAGAACACTGATAATACCAAGTGCTGGCAAGAATGTGGAGTGACAGGAACTTTTCTTTGTTTCTGATGGGATTGCAAAATAGTGTAGTTACTTTGGAAGAGAGGTTGGTGGTTTCTCTCCAAACAAAACATACTCAGCAATCATGCTCCTTGGTATTTATTCAAAAGAGTTGAAAACTTATGTCCACACAAAAACCTGCACACTGAAATTTATAGTAGGTTTATTTGTAATTGCCCAAACTTGGGAGCAATCAAGAAGATATCCTTCAGCCCGGCTGGCATGGCTCAGTGGTTGAACTTTGACCTATGAACCAGAAGGTCACAGTTCGATTCCAGGTCAGGGCACATGCCCAGGTTGTGGGCTCAATTCCCAGTGTGGGGCATGCAGGAGACAGCCAATCAATGATTCTTTCTCATCATTGATGTTTCTATTTCTCTCTCCCGCTCTCTTCCTCTCTGAAATCAATAAAAATGTATTTTTAAAAAAGATATCCTTCAATAGGTGAATGGATATAATCAATGGGCATAATCTGGAAATAAATTTTAAAGTAGGATCTAACTCTAAAGGTTTAGACAGCCTTTTAGGAAAATAATTTTTCATTTCATTAAAGTTTTGACCTCTCTCTGAAACTTTTGACTCAGCTAAAAATTCCTTGAAACTCTGTCATCTTCTAGAGTTCTTTGGCATTGATGTCCAGATTCTACTTCTACTCTTCTATTCCTTCTTATTCTCCTTTTCTGGCTCCTTGGTTTTTCTTTATTTAAATGCTTCCTGTTTGGGGCTTTGTCTCCTGAGCCCTTAAGATGCTTCCATTGAAATACCTTCTTGTTCCACCCAGTCTCTCAGTTCCCTTTTCACATCCATAACTGTTTTTTACTCCCACCAGCATCTTGAGCCCCAGACTTCATTTAAGCTGTTTCATGCTTCTTCATTGCAGGATCCTTCTGACTGAATATCTCACACAAACCCAGCATCAGAGAATTTGACTCAATGATTTCTAATACCTTCTGAGACTATTAGGCTATAGGTATTTCATTTTAATCTAAATTAATCTTATCATTGACCTTCCACATTTTACCTTCTGTGGGTGGTAAAATTATTCTTCTATTCTTGAGACTAGAAAAATTGGTATTTATAACATTATCCTTTCATTTATCCCCTGAGAGCAACTCATCAACAAATCAATCCAAAGAAATAATTTTTTCCCTGTAATGTCTCTTATATTCACTTAGCCTGCTTTTCCTCCAGGGCAAACTGGAGGCCTGGGGCTCTAAGAGGTAAGGCAGCCTAGGCATGGGAGTGGGAAGGGGGCCATGACCCTGTGATCAGAGCACAGAGCACTTGGGGTTAAGGTTTCATGAATCAATAAGAGGTCAAAGTGACTCCAGGGGAGAGGATTGAGAACAACAATGAGAAATATGGGAAAGGTTTTGCAGACAGAGTAAGCAGCTTTGAGAGGCAAGGTCCAGAAAGAGTTCTAGAAGCAACTGGATGTAGGTCAAAGGACCTTTGATAAGCTTCTGTTGATGAATTTAGGGACAGGGTTACAGAGCCTACAAGACTAGATTTTTTTCTTTTTCCCGATACATCACCCTAATCTAAGCCCTCAGACACATATTACTACTTAATTGCTTTCTTTCTGCTTTCTTCTTAATTGTGTTACTTTTGGCAAATTAGGAAAACTCTCAGTGCCTCAGATCCTCACCTGTAAAAATCATCATACCCATCTCATAAAGTCATTTGAGGATTAACATGTTAATATATGTAGAGCACTTAGAACAGGGCCTGGCACACAATAAATGTTATATACACATTGATTATTGCTATTATTTCTATAACAATTTCTAACTGGTTCATCTATCTCCAGGCTCTATAACCTCCATTCCATCCTGCATTTAATTTGGTGATTTTTTTTTTATACTTCCTTTGGCCTTCAGTGGTTCCCAAATTACCCAACTCCTCTATTGACATTCTCGACTTTCACCAATCAAGCCCCACCTACTCTTTGCTCCCCAGTGCTTCTCCTCTGCTTCTTCCAGCATGACCTACTCACTGTTTCCTGCAGAAGTCAAGACCTTTCATACCAGCTTACCTGGTATGTTGCTCTCCTTCCCCCCAAAAATACTCCTTTCTTACCTTCTACCTGTCTCAGTCTAACCACATGTCAGGGCGCAGCTGAATTCTACTTCTTCTATTGCAGTGGAGGTAGGGTCTGTTGGGCTTCCCAGGTGTGTATCTAATAACATCAAGTAGAATGCCTGGCATACAGTGTCTAATAAATGCCTGGCACACAGTGTCTTTTTTCTTTCTCTACTGTTCAGCACTACAGATTTTAGAGCTGTTTATTGCTTGATTGACAATTGGCTTAGGGATATATGTTGTGTCAGTTTAGAAAGCATTCAGTTGCATGTCATAGAACACCACATTCGTGGAAGGTTAAACCCTAAGAATATGTACTGTGTGCTTCCAATATTTCATCAACAACTCAAAATGTCTCTCTGCCCTTTGTGTTCACCATTCTCAGCCAATTGGGTTTCCATCCATGTGCGTTTTACCTCACCATCACAGGACTGCTATTGCAGCTCAGGCAATACATCTTCACGTAAATATTCCAAGATGGAAGGAAGTATCAATGACAAGTGTGTCATCCCTAGCTTAGAGGCTAGAAAAAAAGAGTGTCTGGGAAAGGAGAAAAGTGATGCCACCATTGGCTTAGATAATTAATCCCTCGGGGCAGGGCACATTACTACCTTAAAAAAAAAATGGAGTTCTATTGGGAAAAAGAGAAAAATAATTCTTGAGTAGACATCTTGGTTAGTGTCAGCACTTCTCTTGCATTTTTACTCTCAATTATAGTCTCTTCGAAGGAAGAAATAACATCTTTATTCTCCGGTGTGTACAGTAACATGAAAACATGCAGCCCCTCAGTAAGCCATTGTTTGACTGTTGAAGTCCTCACTGCTGTTTGGGCCATTTCTTGTGCACGCACCTCAGGTCCATCTCAGACTCACAAACAGTGAAAGTAACAAAGGTCCAAGAAACACACTGTGAGCCAATAGACACTTAGATTTAACACAGTTTATATGAAGCTCAAAAGTCAAAATACAAATTTTGAAAAGTTTTCCTGTTACTATCTGCCTCACATAAACATTATGTGCTTCACTGAGCTGGAAGTCCTTTAATTATCTTTTCAGGAAGCCTTGCTGAGAGTGTAGATTCTAAAGCTACCAACCAGAGCAGCCTCCTGCCAGCTCATGCTCTAAAACAGGCATCAACTCCAAATAATAGTTCCTTTCCCTACATATTATAGTATTTATCTGACACAAAGTAATTAACATCTACATCCAGTAAAATCTCTCATTACATCATGTGGTCCCAGCTCCTCGAAAGCCACTCACCCATCTGGTTGCATTAATTTTGCCATTTGCCAGCATGTGGTTTGTGTGTGTAGTGAGGGGGTGTGTGGAGAAGGGAGAACTGCTGGGTGTTTGGAGTAACACGTTACCACATGTGCATGGTCGGGTTTGTAATGTGTACCCAGTCACTTCGTCCCTCTGCTCAAGTTAGAAAGGGACAGATGCTCCTGGTGACACCACTCTTGGATTTAAACTCTCATACATTCCCTGTTCTGTGTTTCTGGAGAGCATCAGATTGTGGGAAATATTAATGTTTTATAATTAATTGGATGAAAAGATATAACCCAGAAATTCCTCAGCTATGAAAGTAAAATTCTACAGATCAAGGGAATAACAGCAATTCTAGATAAAAGCCACCCTGAGTTTTTGAGCCATTGGGGAGAAATATGTATCGAAGAAGAAAAAGATTACATAATAGATTCAGTCTACTTATGTATTCCCAAATTATGCATATGCAGATTAATTTGTACACATTGTGCAAGATTGGGGTGGGTAGTGAAAAATTCCAGATATTACCAGATGATTGGGTTATATAACACTCCATGCCCACATGTTTTGGACCCAATGCTTTATTTTTCTTTCAGCTGCTTTGAAAGCACATAAATGCAATAAATAAATCTGCATAAGGAACACAGGCCCAATTTATATAATGGTTATTGTCAAAGCTAGGAAATATTCAACATAGGGTTTTGGATGGTCCAAAGTTGTTTTTAATAAAGCTATCCTAAAAAATAAAAAATAAAGCTATCCTTAGAAGTCATTGAGTAAATACAGATTATATAGCAGATGTGTTCTGTAAATCATGAAGGGCGATTCCATTGAAACATAATTAAAAACAAAGGAGATAGATATTCCACACAAGCCAAACATTACAATGATTATCATCTAACAACCAATAAGAGTTGCAAGTTTTATCCATTCTTTCAATATGCCTTTTTTTTTTTGTAGTTTTCAAAGGAAATATGCCAACCCAAACTGGAATGAGCACTTGATATGCTCTCCTCATACTAACTACAGTGATCTTGCCTTGATATTAATAATTACAGCTGCCAGGCTCAGGTGGAAGGGGTGGGGTGACTGGAAGAAGCAGAGAGGGAAATGATCAAAGTGGCGCTATACCACACTGTGTTCATGATTGTTCTTTCTCATTAAAAAAAATATTTTTTTATTGGTTTTAGAGAGGAAGGGAGAGAGAGAGAGAGAGAGAGAGAGAGAGAGAGAGAGAGAGAGAGAGAGAAAAACATCAATGCTGAGAGAGAATCATTGATCGGCTGCTACCTGAACACCTCACACTGGGGATAGAGATTGCAACACAGGCATCTGCCCTGACCAGGAGTCAAACCATGACCTTCTGGCTCATAGGTTGACGCTCAACCACTGAACCATGCCAGGCAGGCTGTTCTTTCCCAATATTCGCTCTGACTCATTTTCTTAGACCCATGTAGTCCATGCTGATGTTCCCAACAAGAGTGATGGAGGGCGTTAGAAGAGTCAGTGTCATGGTTAGAGTGGAGGTTCTGAAAGGGTGAAATCTGACTCCACTAAGCTTCCATATGGGCAAACTGCTTAACCTTTCTACATTTCAGGTTCTTCTTCTTTTTTTTTTTTTTTAAATTGGGGATAACAGCAATAACTATCTCAGGATTATAGGCAGATTGAGTGAAATATTATTTCATAAATTATTTAGCCCATAATAACAAGCCCTATAAATGTTAACTATTATCATTATTATTTTAGCTATAATGGCTATAATGGCGATAAAAGAGAAGTGAATAGAAATGAGGTCTTTAACAACTTATTCCAGGCATCATCCATTCACTCATTTCTTTGCATAAAAGAAGCACCTTGGTTGCTGTGCCCATTATATTGGGGTAGGCAAAATGGCTTTGGGCACAACACAAGACCTTGGTAAAATCTCAAATAGGTGAATTTGCCTCTAAAATTTCCTCACCACCCTTTCAGCACCCACCTCTCCCCCCTTCCCCAGAATATGTCTTACTCCCGCTGCCTCAGTGGTTCAGAGTCACTCACTGAAGTTCACCTTAACAGGTAAACTGTCAACTCAGTCATCTCCCACCAAGTCTCCTGTGCAGAGTCCCATTTCCTCAGATACCTGCCTTAATTAATGCTAAGGTGTTACATTTTCTGGTCTGTTGGTATATTATATTAACTTTTTCAGATAATAAACCTGCATGTTAACAGGGGCCCAGTAGAGACACAGTGCCTTACACAATGAGTCATTCTCATGTGGAATTTCAGAGCTTGAAGTAGGCCCTTGGGGTACACAGCTTGGTGCAGAGAAGATGTTCAGCAGCTGGCAAATTAATTCACACAGGAGGTTCTGTCCACACAGAGATGGCTTGGCAGGAGGTTGTGAGGTCCTGTTCTGCTCTGATGAAGCATACAGCTTATTTAGAGAGAGAAGTATATCAATCTATACTAATAAACGACTAGGTGGCCCTCACGCGCAACGTCGTCACAAGATGGCTGCCACAAGATTGCTGCCAGAAGACAGCCGCCAGAAGACAGCCGTCACAAGACGGCCACCACAAGATGGCCACACACACAGCAGAGGTGGGGCCCAGCAGCCGCTCCATGCAGTGAGGCGTGGGGGGTCCCGCAGCTCCATGCAGCACAGAGGAGGCTGGTCACCGCATCTTCACCACCACATGTGGAGGAGGTGGGTCCAGTGGAGGAGGCGGGTCACAGCAGGGGAGGGCAATTGTGGGCGATTGGGCTGGCAGGGGAGCAGTTAGGCGTCAATCAGGCTGGCAGGGCAGAAGTGGTTAGGGGCAATCAGGCAGGCAGGCAGGCAAGTGGTTAGGAGCCAGCGGTCCCAGATTGTGAGAGGGATGTCTGACTGCCAGTTTAGGCCCTATCCCTGCGGCAGTCAGACATCCCTGAGGGGTCCCATATTGGAGAGGGTGTAGGCCAGGCTGAGGGACAACCCCCCCCCCCATGAACAAATTTCATGTACCAGGCCACTAGTTAGATAATAATAGAATAAAACCCATGGCATAGTATCATCTATAATAATTAAAGCATAATATGCTAATTAGACTGGGTGTCCTTCCAGACGTCCTTCCAGATGAACTTCTGGACGAAGCCGGGGCTGTGAGGGAAGCCCAGGTCCCGGGTACCTGTTGGCGGCTGGTTGGAAGTCTGGGTCCTGGGTGCTAGAGGGAAGCCAGTGCCGGCAGCCAGGGAAGGAAGGCCTACTCTAATAATTGTCAAGGTAATATTATTTGAGAATATATAAAAATGCCAAAAGTTATTTAGTAGTGATAACTAATACTTATTGACTGCTTACTAAGTAATAACATATTTTATTGTGGTTAAATACACGTAACATAACATTTACCATTAGTGACATTTAGTAAATTCACAATGTTGTGCAACAATCACCACTAATTCCAGAACATTTTCATCACTCCAAAAGGAAACCCCATTTCCATTACACACTTCATTCTCCCCTCCCACCAGTCCCTGGCAACTACTAATCTGCTTTCTGTCTCTATGGATTTACCTATTCTGTATATTTCATACAAATTGATTTATATTATATGTAGTCTTTTGATCTTTTCCTTAGCATATATTTCAAGTTTTTATCCAGGTTGTATCATATATCAGTACTTCATTAATTTTTATGGCTGAATAATATTCAATTTTATGGATATGCCACATTTTGTTTATCCATTCATCAGCTGATGGACATATGGGTTGTTTGTATGTTTTGGCTGTTGGGAATGGTGCTGCTCTGAATATTCATGTACACGTTTTTTGGGGGCACCTATTTTCAGTTCTTCTCACGAGTGAAATTACTGGGTCATATGTTAATTGTATGTTTAATTTATTGAGGAACTGCCAAACTGTTTTTCATAGTTTCCATTTTATATTACCACCAGCAATGTATGAGGATCCTAATTTCTCCACATCCTCATTGACATTAGTTATTTTCCATTTTTAAAAAAATTCTAGTCTTCCTAAGGTTATGAAGTGGTATCTCATTGTGGTTTTGATTTGCATCTCCCTAATGACTAATGACATTAAGCATCTTTTCATGTGCTTGTTGGCCATCGGTATGGCTTTTGTTTTTGTAGCATTTTACATACCTTATCTTGATTAATTCTTACCAGAGATCTGACAGATATTGTATAGATAAGTAAACTGAGACTTTGTAAGTAAGATTAGGTAAATTGTCATGGCTGAATAGGGTTCAAACCAATTTTCACACTCTGGATCTAGGGGAAATGAGCCTGGAAATGATGGACTTGGGTTACTGAAGAGTATCTGGGCCTCCCAGGGTAAGAAAAATGTCCAAGGACCGTGGGGTTATGATTAAGGCGTGTTGGAAACAACCCACCTGTAAGGCAGGCCAGTTGCAGAGACTGAGCCACGCACAGCCGCGTCAGTGAGTCCGCTGTTGAATGTGTGTCCCCAGGCATTCAGCTTTCACAAAGGAGGCTTGGAGGAGCCTCTGCAGTCATTGGAAACTTTTCTTTCCATTTTGTTTTTCATTGTTAAAAAAGAAAAAGGAGAATAAGAAATAACCTGGTATAACTGTACCAATACCTTTTTTTTTTTTTTAAATGCCATTTTACTTGATTAACTAGAATACTGCGGTAAGAATGTAGAAGATGAAGAACTTGGATTTACATGACCCAATAGGAAGAAAATCCAGATTTTCTTGGATTTCAAAGAGCTTTTTAATTATTCGGGATAATCAAAGATCTTTGGAATAGGACAGGTGAGTAAAGAACACATGCCCCAGAGCCAGGACACGCCTAACCCACAGCCTGACCAACTTGAGAGCCCAAAAGAAGAGTGTCTTTTGCCCTAACTGGTTTGGCTCAGTGGATAGAGCGTCAGCCTGCGGACTGAAAGGTCCCAGGTTCGATTCCGGTCAAGGGCATGTACCTTGGTTGTGGGCACATCCCCAGTAGGAGGTGTGCAGGAGGCAGCTTATGGATGTTTCTCTCACATTGATGTTTCTGACTCTCTATCCCTCTCCCTTCCTCTCTGTAAAAAATCAGTTAAAAAAAAAAAGAAGAGGAGTGTCTTTCCACTGACAGGTATCACCTGTACCACGTACACTGAGGTGCCACAGGCAGGCCACGTGGTGTCGGCAACTGGTTGAACCTTACACATATCTTACTCAGCTACCCTGCCTCCTCTTTAGATGATTCTGCCATGCATTACATAATTTGAAAATTAAGATAAATAATGCACAAATAGTAATGAGAGCTCCTACAAAGTGCCTTTAACTTTGTAGTTTCCATGAAGAGTCCGCCATGGTAAACAAAAAGATGCCTAAAATCACATGGAGATTGAGCCAAATGAGGGCAACTTTTAAGTTCCAGACAATTTTACCCCAAATACTGAATAATCTTTTACTCTCTATGAGATGGTATTAAATCAGAAGCATAGCCAAATGTATACTGGGACTAGTTAGAGCAACCAAAGGTTTAATGTCAGATCCCATTAACGGGACAAAGCTCGCTGCCCATGCCATGTGGGAGCAAGGTATTTTCCCAGGTACCGTGAGAGTAACACTCGCCTGTCACATACCTCCTGGACCATGCGGGGTGTTTTCATTAGCACGCAGAGGCAGATCTCCAGCAACACCAGAGCTTTCTGTTTACTTTAAAGGAAGTGCAAAGTATAAATGTTTACCAAATCTGGACTGGACTGCCTGGTCTCCAGATGAATTTGGTTGTTGTTGCTATTGTTTTCTTAAATGTGTTTCAACATGGATGGAGCAGTTTTGGACAGAAAGGAAGCACAATTCACTCTAATAGCCTTTCTCTAGGGATCTGGGCCTCCCACTGAAAGATGAGGAAATTGGCAAAATTTTTCTTTGCAAGGATGGTGTCTGTGTCACATCACCCATATAAAATATACAGTTAGTTACATTTTTCAGAAATACTTTTTAAGGCAAATGATTTTTAAAATATTTCCCCCAAGAATCTTCTCTCCTCATACTGAAAAAAAAAAATCTCTTGGCAAAAGTAACATTTACCTACACATCAGGCATTAATGGAAACAACTGGAGAGCATTTGCTGGCCCAGGCCTGATATCTGGAGCATTTGTTTCCTGGAGAGTGCGGTGAGATAAAGTGAGCTCTTTTATCCTCTGAGTCCAAAATACAGATGCCTTAAAAGCCTGCTTTAGTGCAGAGCTTAATCAGAGATGGAACTGAACTGTGAAAGATCCTTCAAGATCTTTATATGTATGACTGGCTGTATTTAGCACGTACAACCCAGCAGAATTTATTTGAATCCCCCGGATATTATAAAAATACTCAATGGACCTTTCAGAGCAGTTACATGTCTATTTGAACTGTGCAATTCCAAATTCAATATATATATATATATATATATATATATATATTCTACATTTAAAAGCTTATGGAGCATTGCAAATAGACATTACTGGCTTTTTATCATTTCTGCCCTAAAACACATTTCACTAAAACTAGTACAACATATGAACATGACTAATGCTTTATCTGTTACATGCTAGTTAACAAGAACTATAGTAAGTTTTCTTCCATTTTACTTTTGACATTATTTTAGTTTAACTTTACTATTTTTCCTGATTATAAGTGTAAAATAGGAATATTGTTAAAAAATAGAAAATTATAAAGTAATAAAAACCACCTGTAATTGCCACCGCAGCTATAACAAATTTTAATGTTGGTTCTATTTTTTCTAGTCTCTTATATATGTTTGTATGAATGCACATGCATATCTATATATTTGTTTACTTACAAAGTTGAATTCATACCTTAAATATTTTCTGTCCCTGATATCACTGAACATTATAAAATTAGGTTTTAGCATGTTATTAGTCTTAGTGCACAAACTTTTAAAGGGCTGCATAATATTATCCTTTAAAATTTTCAGTATTATTGAGAATGTAAATTGTTTTTATTTTTGTATTATGAATGATGTAGTGATGAGTATTTTGATATATAAATATTTGATCATATTTCTGATTACTTCTTTGGCTAGGTTCAGTAATTGGAATTGTTAAGTAAAATATAAAAGTAAGACATTTTAAGGTTCATAATATATTTTTTCTTTACTGTTCTGAATATGCCACGGTAAATGGTGTAAACTCCGCCACCAGTGAAAAAGAAGTGCCTATCTATCTCACCACACTCTCATCCAGACTTATTAGTAGCATCAAAAAATAGTTTCCAGTTTGATATGCCCAAATCACTGTTGCTTCAAACTGCTTTTATGCACATCACTGTTGCTTCAAACTGCTTTTCTTTAAAACCAGTTAAAATCTGTACTTACTAGTAAAATGTGGGGAAAGTGGCAATTTGTTTTCTTTTTAAAATTGTTCATTTCCTTTGCCCACTTTTCTTTTTTCTGTTAATCTATTTTTCTTTTTAAATAAAAAATAGATGCTCATTATAAAATTAAAAAAATAAAATTATAAACAATAAAAATACTAAAGTTATCTTTCACCTTCTATTCACTTCTTTCCAACAGACACAATTTGTTTGCATATTTCCTATGGACAGTGACTTTTACAAAATACATAAGCATACATAAACATCTATAGCGTGTGTTTTTTTAACATAAATTAGATCTTTTGCTTTTTCACTTAAACATATATCATAGATTCATTTACTTGTCAGTACTCAGATATTTCTTTTAAAAAGATTTTCATTTAAAATCTTTTCATAGATTTTCATTTAAAAAACAACAGTATTCTGAAACTTGGGTGTTGTGTTGCATAGTTAATGTCATCATTTATTTATTTATGTTCACCATTGCACACATATTATTATGGTTGTTGGGAATAAGAAGCTCTGGCCTTTTCTATGCATCTTCCCTCTACTGAATGTAAAGTATGGATTTCTTTTCCACTATTTCTATTTCTCAGGGAAGAAGCGTCTGTTCGGTAGCTGAGAACACAGTTCTCACTAACTAGTTAGAAGAGCGTAGGTCAATAAGGGGTTCTGATGGGCCCCTTTCTCCACGCTCAGCAGGCCAGCACAGGGTGCCTGGAAAAGCTGCCGAAGGTGTCTGACAGCCTCCTCCCACCCCATTCCCAAATCAGAGAATATGAGCATAGCTATTCTCAGCTCTAGTGGGGAGGAGCGGGGTGAGTCACCATCCTTCAGCCAGTCCTCTGCTGAAATGGTGGCTTAATGCTTATGGCTGTTGAACAGGTTACCACTCCTACAGACTAGGCTGGCCCTATTCCTATTATTGGAAGCTCCAAGGACAGCCACAAGAGTCTGAGCAGCTTGTAAGCTCTTAACTCCTACCTCCAGGAAATAGCTTAAGAGGCCAAATACCTCAAGAGGCCAGAATGGGGAGAAGCTGCCAGGCTCAGCTCACTTCACCTCTTACCTAAGAGTACCAGTAGAACTGGCATAGCCACTTGCCCGATCTGTCTCAGGTGAGCATGGTGGATGGATGCCATTATGCAGAACCACCATTCACAATATCTAACTCCTGAAGATCTGGGTGGGGAGCATACAAAACCCATCCATGCAGCCATTCACTCCTCAATCATACATTTATGAAATGCCTCCATAGTATTGGTTTCTAGAATCTCGTTGGGTAGCAGGGACACATTGATAAAGAAATGTTTTTTCCCTCAGAGAGCTTGCCATCTACTACAAAGACATAGATTGATGTGAACAAATGATTATAACATAGCATTGGTACTAGGCCAGATGTGTGTCTACGGTGCGAGAGGTACAGAAGAGGAGGGGTGTTATTTCTGCTTGGGGGATAAGGAGACAAAGGAAACCTTCATAGAGCAGGTGCTATTGGAGTTGAGTCTATTGGTCTCTCCAAACACCTACTTCCTGTGCATCCCTGAAACTACCTGTGCCTCCAGAGCCAGGTCCTAGTGGTTATCAGCTACTGTCCAGCAGCTGAGCACTCAGACCCCTTGCTTCCATCGTCAGATCTCCTACTACTGATATCCATCTGCTGCCCTCCTATAAGGAGTCTTGTGATTACCTTGGGCCCACCCAAACAATTCAGGATAATATCCCATCTCGAGATCCTTCATCACATCTGCAAAGTCCGTTTATCATAACATAGTCAGTTCTGGGGATTAGGGTGTAGACATCTTTGTGGAGATGGGGGTGTCCATTATTTTGCCTACTGTAGGTAATATGCTGTTGAGTGTAAGAATATCTATAGGACTCTCAGGAACTATTACAGGTTTCAACACTTGGCCAGATTTTCATGTGAGAAGATAACAATGTCTGTAGAGCAGAGACAAAGACTTCAGACAAGTCTAGGTGGGTAGATGATGAGGACCTGAATTGGGAGGAGGACAATGTGTATGGAGAAAAAGGACATAGAACAGCCATAGAAGAGCATAAATATTCAGTCACTCTGAATGTGAAAATTTGATTGTTTTGTTCTTTTTCCACCCATTTTTTTTTCTGAGTTAAAGGGGTAGAATGTGGTTATTTCTTACCCCTTCGGAGGGTTCAAATATTGAACCCTCCATGCCCTTAGAGAAAGGGGTTTGACTATTTTGGCCTGCCGAGGAGCATATAGATGGCTTCCCAGTTGTCTACCAAACAGTGTGACAGGGAGAAATATTTATCCATCACCCAATGGTTGAGGGTGGCAACAGAAGGCGATAACCCCCCTGACCTGAGGGCCGTGCGTGGGGCCTGCGAGCAGGTTCTGCGGTGTTGGAACAACTGCCCTGGGGCAGGCAGAACAGATGCCCACAGCATGCTGGAAGCAAGGTGCTGGCAGAAAAGATGCCCACAGCATGCTGGAAGCAAGGTACTGTCCGTGTGAAGCCATTCGAGCCGCCACAGCACTGTTTGCCAAAACCCAGGCTGTGAACAGAGCTGAGGCTGAGACGGGGTAAGGGACTAGCAGGTGTCTGATGCAAGCTCCTTTCCTGACAGCACCCTAATCTCTTTATGGGGACACGAAATCCTCGTTCTTATCTCCCACTTCCAAGAAGCTGAAAACCAACGGTACAGATCTGTCCTCTGTGCGACCTAAGCACCCCTCTTGGGTAGTGGATGACTCTGAGCGGCAGGCTGTACACACCATGAAAGGTCCTGGCAGGATCAAGTCCAGTTTCTCACAGTTGTGGGCAACTTGATAACATCCTCTTATAGTGGCAAGGACATCCACGACCTTGAATCCTGAGAGAGCATAAGCAAGGATGGGACACTTTAAAGATCAGTCTTACACAGCGGCAGCCTCAGCAACAACACGCTGACCAGGCTGTCTCATGGATGACAGTCCATATTCCCTGCTTCCTGCACCAGCCTCTCTGAGTTTCTTTGTTCTTGCCAGCCCTTCACTCGAACTCCGGCATCCTTTTGGGTCTATGAACCCCTGGTGTTATTCTACCAAATTTACTTTTCCTTAAGTTAGCCACAGTCAGACTGATAGAACAATCAGTGAGCAAGATCGAAGACAAGGTGTGGGGTGGGGCAGGGTGGAGAAGAAAGACCATCTCCCTCCCTGAACAGTCAGGCTTGAACTAATTGCATAACATCCAGTATATATTGTGTATGTTATGTGTACATATACTGGTATGTATTATGTATACTAGTATTTTGGCACCTTTTTAAGTAGAATGAAATTATCTATAGAAACTAGCTCAGGCACGATCTTGCTAGAATTAACAATCATTAAGAAAAAAAAATCCCTCTCATTTTTGCTTCAGCAGTTATCAGTAATAGCCTTATCAAAATAAGAGTCTACACTTCTGATTTTATACGGGCCTAGAGATTGTTTTGGTTCTGCTTCAATCCAACTTACCTTTAATGGTATCCGATAAGAGATATGTGAAAGTGTGGCTTGAATATACACAGTTCGCTCAGTTCTCCCCTAAAATCCTATGAAATGAGGGAAAAGGAATGGAAGAAAGCATAGATGCTCAAGGGCAAAGAGAAGAGGAGGGAACGCAGGACTGGTAACTGACACATCGGGCGGAGGAAAGCTGACACCTACACCAGCAGTGGGAGATGGCCGCAACCAGAAACAAGCTGATTCATGCTGCAGCGCCCTGGGAGGCCTCAAGGATCAGAGGTACCAGGTATCTTTGAAGATGACAATGTTGGGAGGTGCTGAAAACAGAAGAATTAGTTCAGAACCTATACTTGCAGCAGTTAGATGCCCCTCCCCCTTCCCCAGCACAGGCACCAGGCAATCCGCCCTCCCCCGCCACAGCTGGATCCTGACAAGTTCTGGATCTGATCCCAATAGGCACGGCTGAGGTGGGGGTGAGGCACTCTACTGAGATGATAGAGGGATTAAACATGCCTATTACACTCTAAAAACTTTAGATAAAACAAAAAAATCAGTTTCCATATAAGTTACAAAGTTTTCAATAGTTATGTGTCTAGCTTAACATAACCTTTCTTGTCTAGCATGTACACATATAACTTCAGGCCCTCCTAGGGCTGAAACCTGCCTGGCTCTTGGTAATCCTCTGTTGTGGAAACAGGATGAATCCATGACCCTGGACCCCACCCCCGAAAGGAAACCTGCTCTCCAAGGTGAGCCACCCAGACACTGTGCATTCTGGCGAGTACTTCCAGTGTTCAGCCCCGGTCATTAATTCTTTATAACACAGTGGTTAGAGAGCACAGTCTCTGGAGTCGAGTTGCTTGGGTTCAAACTTGAGCTCTGCCAGTTACCCGCTAACTTGGCTAAGTGATCTTAGACAAGTTACTTAACTTTCCAGTGCCTCTTTATCTAAAATAATTTTTAAATGCTTCCAAATCTTTGATAGTTACATTATGCCAAGGACTTACTTCAGTTTTCTATTAAAAAACTACTCAAAAATTACATTGTGCTCAAAGACAGAATTTGAAGAACTTCATGTTTGTGTCGCCTCAAAATTCATATGTTGAAATCTTCACCCCAAAGTGTGATCCTAGGTTGGGTCCTGTGCCAAGAAAAGAAAAAAAAGGTATTATAGGCATTATTGAAATAAATGGTGGCACTTGAATATGGACTGGGGATTAGATAATAGTCTAATTGTATCAATGTAGAACTTCCTGATTTTGTTAATTGTGCTGTGATTATGAAAGAAATTGATTTTGAAATACACACACAAGAAGTATTTAGGGACAAAGGGCATGTTGTCTGCAACTTACTTTCAAATAATTGAGAAAAGTGTGTGTGTGTGTGTGTGTGTGTGTGTGTGTGTGTGTGAAAGAGAGAGAGAGAACAATAAACCAAGTGAGGCAAAATGTTTAACAGTTGGTGAACCTAGATAAAGTGCATATAAGAATCTTTGCACCTTCTCATAAGTTTAAAATGATATAACATTAAAATTTATAAAAACAATATACTGTGGAAAAGATTTCCTCCTGAACATAATCTTCTCCAGGTAGCATTCAGTGATTAAGAGGGATCCCTGTAGACTAATTTACCTGTCATCTCCCCTTTCCAAACTTAGAGAAAACTTGATTTCGAACCATACCCAGTGCTATGATCAAAAGCAAGATAGCTCCAGCCTCCCAGAGCCCACGGAACCTGAGTGCATGAAAGAGGAAGCCAACTAGTTTATGAATTCTTCTTCTGATAATATTTCCTGTAGGTAGTTTTAAGTAGTACCTGCTATTGAACAAAGTGTGGCAGAATTTGTTAGTAGCCACACAAATATTAATTTTTTCTTGGTAACAAATCCCCTGATTTTTTAGGTAAGGCTATAGGGTAGCTTATAATAAAAGATAAATTCCCCAGTTTTCCTTGCAGCTAGGTGTCGTTATGTGATTAAATTCTGACCAAAGAGACTAAAAATTAAAGTTAAAAGGCAACTTCCAAGATACCTCTTCAAAAGACATCAGTCATAGGCCCCTTTCCTCTTCTTTGTCTCTTCTACCATAATATTACTTGGAATATAGATGTGATGCCGGGATCTCTAGCAGCTGTATTGGGCAATAAAGGCAAGTTCCACACCCTAAGGAGAGTGGAACAGAAGGAGAGAAGGAAACTGTGTGTGTCCCTGAATAAAAAGAGCTGTCATAACAAACCTGGTAGATTATTTTATTTGAGAGAGAAATAAACTTTCATTTTGTTTAAATCACTACTAATTTGAGTTGCTATTTATATTAAAAACACAATTGTATTTTTTTAAATATGCATTTTAATTGACTTCAGAGAGGAAGAGAGAGAGAGAGAGATAGAAACATCAATGATGTGAGAGAAATCATTAACTGGCTGCCTCCTGCACATCTCCTCCTGGGAATTGAGCCCGCAACCCGGCCCTGAATGGGAACTAAGCGGGAATCTAACTGTGACCTGGTTCATAGGCTGATGTTCAATCACTGAGCCACACCAGCCAGACCGGTTTTTGTTTTGTTTTAAATAAAGAGCCAAGATCTGATGTGGACTCATAATTTCTATGAAATTTTCAGGAGATATTTCACTTCATGAGCATGGATCCCAGCAATGTTTCTCTCTAGAGCCTAACAGACGCTTCACATAGTTTCAGTTGATGAATATTTTAGAATGAATGAAGATATTTTTAAATAAAAACAACTCTAAAATGTTGCCTATAGCAACATTAGAAATACATCCCAATTTGGTATTGTTATGATTATAACAATTTGCTTCAAAGATCACATTAAATATATTTCTTTCTCTATAAATATTTGATCAAAGGTAAATTTGATCTGGTATTCCAACTTGTTAAAATTATAGAGAGATTTTTTTATTATACTGATTTTAATGTTATGATTATATTATTTTATGATTTGCTTCCATAGCATTCTGCATTAATGTATCATAAAGTAAAGTGAATCAGGCAGGTCAGGCTGAGTTATGCCAAAGGAACAAGCCACTCCAAAAATCTCACTACTTTAAAACAACAAAGGTTTACTTCTGGTCAGCAGAGGGCCCTGTTCCATTTTGTCCTCATTCAAGCCGATGGAATCTCCTCCATTCAGACAAGGGGGTAGGGAACATAACAAATTGCTCATTGGTTGTTAAAGCTTCCATTCATAAATGATGCGTCATTTCCACTCACATATTATTGACCAAAGAAGTCACATGACCACACCTGACTTCAAGGAGCAGGGAAGAAGTGCACCAGGCAATGTATTTAGGATGAGCATCCCAAAATTATTGAAGAACACTCGTCACTACCAGATATAGCATTTCACAATTAATTCTGAGCTCATGTCTTCTCATTTCAGTCTTCTCCTGAATTTGCTTTCAGTAATTTTTAAAGATAAGAAAGACTTGGTTGACTAATAGAATAAGCCAACTACATTTATTATGGATAGTAATATTTTCCTGAGGAGACAGAGGATTGTATCTAACTCTTCTAATCTGCTGTGTTTGCTTCTGACTACCTGATGATGAAAGGCAAAACAACATGGCTTCTTAAAGTCTTATCAGTGAAGCCTATATTATTTGAGGTCAGTGGTTCATTAAGTGTGCAGGACTCCTGGGGAACCTCTAGAATGCAGATAAGTCCACAAAATGCTTCCTTTTCCAGATATATCTGCTTGTGGCCAGCTTTTCTCCATGCACTGCATCCAAGACAACATATTGCAACAGATTGAATGCAGAACAGACATGAGAATCCAATCCTCTTTTATTAAGCCAAACATTAAAGAGATGTGCAAAAAAATCAGTTCTGGAGAACATATTTTTATATAAATACATATTTATGTTAATATGCAATGGGTAATTGTTATTTTAAAGAAATTAATAAGAACATGCAATTTAAAATGTTCTCACTTTTAACTTTGAATATAGTAAATATTGATAGGTATAATCTACATAAGCCAAAGGTTTTGGGGGCCCTCAGTAATTTTTATTTTAACTTTTTGTTTTGAATAATTATCCTCAATATATTTTAATAGTTTTAAAAGGTCCTGAGACTAAAATATGTTAGAACCACTGTCTTAGATAATAATACCCTGCTTGGTAAATTTAATTTTCAAAGTAAAGAACTACTAAGTAGTATTTTCTCTACAATGAGGATTTTAAGGATCAATAATATAATGATGACAATTTGTATTTACAAACTGGAACATGGCATTATAAAAACTTCGCCTGTTGGTGCGGAGAGTAGTTTGACATATCTATATTGAAATACCAAATAAATTGTACATTTGGATTACAAAAGAGTATGTTCAGTTAATCTATTTAAGACTACCTGAGAATCAAACCAGTCACTTAATGAAGATATATACAACTGGAAATAACTAAAACTCACCTAAAAGAGGTTAAAAGTAAAATAAGAAAATTTATATTCTCATAGAAGAAGTCCAGATGTTAGATGTTTTCACAGATGGTTATTTGATAGGCTCTGCAGCATGAAAATATTCCAGTATCTTTACATCCTTCCAACCTGCTAGTTTCAGGATCTTGGCTCATGTAAACTTTTGTTAGCTCAAAATCCTGGTATCAAACGTAAATACAAGATCAAGAGGTAGAACATGGAGGAGTGATGTGTTTCCTTACATGCTTTTCTTTTAGGCAGCAAGAAATACTTTTCCCACAAGCACACTGGCAATCTAACACTGACTCCTTTTCAAAAATCACTGATCAGAATTGGATCACATGATTGCTCAAACGAATCATTGGCAAGAGGAATGAAGTTGCCATGATTGGCTTAGGCCAATCATGATTCTCTCTTTGTGTTTGAGGAAGGGCCTAGCTTTTCCAAAAGCACTTGATTTCTTCATTTCTGCACAAAATTGTGCATTCAGTATAGAATAAGACCAACATATGCTTTTAGCAAGAATGGGGGCGGGGGGAAGTGGGGAATACTTAGGGGATAGGCAACCAGTAGGTTCTTACACAATCATGACAACTGAAATTTCTCATCATAGTAGCTGAGACTATTATGGGATAATGGGAACATTTCAGAGAAGTTGTATAAAAATTATACTTGCCTGTTTTTTTTTTTCCTTTCAGTTAATCATTAGTCATTGAATTTCTAGCAGCATAGGAAGTCTCATTTTCTTAAATCTTCATTGACAGTTCATTATTAACTTTTCATCTTCTGTAAATTCCATATATATCTCATTTAATAACAACAGAAAGTCAGTTCTACTCAACCTCATACTACTACATTTTTGTTTTCTTACTTAATTATCATGCCTATGTCATTGCTGACATATTATAGTATCACACCTTTTAAACTTAATGCTTTCAGTTAAAATTTGGCTTCCAATTAAACTGGGAGCCATTCACATATTTAAAGAATATCAATTTCATTCTAAAGTACAATAAGTTCTCTACATAATGAGTACAAATCAGAAACAAATACCCAAAAAAATATATTAGTCAATATGTCCTTTACTTTATGGAACAACCTACATACCAGCTGTCTGGTCTCCCCCTAATAGTATGAGCCAACCAGGAAGGTGCATATTTTCTGCTATGATTTTGTGTTGTCCGGCTATAGCAGGAATGGTTTATAGATCATTTAGAAAATGTTTTTTTCATGTCTTAGTTTAAATGTCATCTCTTCAGAGGCTCTGCCTGACCACCCTGTTTAAAAGAGGCCTCCTCTAATTACTTTGTATTAAGTCACTCTTCTAATTCTTTCTATAGCACTCTTGCAAATCTGTAATTATCTCCTTTTGCATTTGTTTATTTCCTGTTTCCCATTTAGAATATAAGCACTATGAGAGCTGGAAAATATGTTGGTCTTATTCTATACTGTATGCACAAAGCTTAATACAGTGCCTGGCACATAGTGGCTGATCAATAGATATTTGAGTCTAGATTTCTCTTCTGAATTATCTCTCTATTTTATGCTATATCTGAAAGCAAAATTTAAAACCAAACCCTGGTGTTTATTATATTTTGGCATTGATATTTAATAATATACAATATTAAAATTGAATAGTTAACAGATACTTAACATAAGGTGTCAAATGTGGTAAAACAGTAAAATATAGGAAAATTTCTTTTATGTCAAATTGATACATTTCTATATTTTTTATAGCTTATTAGGTATGAAAAATGAACCTGTTTGGGACCAGCACAGAAGTTTAGAAATGTCTAGAAGTGAAGCCATCAAGAACTCATAATAGTTTATTTGTACAAATCTGCAAATATTTTGTACCTTCAATATACTTGGAATTGCCTCAGGAGTCTCATTGTGGTTTTAATAATATACATCCAACTGTAACTATAACATAAAGCATGGACTATTTCAGGCCTTTTAATAATATATGTAATTGTTGTTATTAGCCACGTAAGAAAGTTACTTGAAGGGTACAACGAAATGTGGCTGTTTTCAATGGAGATATTCCCATGTATGAGTGTGATTAGCACAGACTTGCTAAATCTCTCTCTGAGCCATCTGTGAGCACATTCTTGGCTTAAAACAACACACACTAGCTTTGCTCAGTTCTAAGCAGTTTTTACCACAACTGTTATCTTTACTTAAACCTGGGAAGATTCTCAAGTGCCTGAAGCTTGGAAAGCCACCTTTCGCTAAGAATCTGATCCTCAAATTAAAAAAAAAAAGACTTCAATTAAATCAACGATCTCAAACGAGATTTTTTTGGCATAAAATGTTGACCACAGAAATTCCCATCCAATTGTAAGGGAGGGGGAATATATTAGCTTACTAATAAATTTAGAATACATTCATGTGTTAACTTTTTCATGATGCAAAATAAAATTCCTAATAACTTGAGTATATTAGCTTGCTCTTTAATTCAATCCCAAGTTAGGGGGATGCAAATGCTCCTGTTATACTGGCCTCAGTGTGTGCTCCTGAGTTCTGGCGAGCCCACCATAGTGGAGACCTCACTGACAAAGACCTGACAGATGGTTTGTCCCTGCACTCAATAGTTGGAGGCCTAGCTCCTTATTGTAGCCCCAATACAATCTTTTCTAAAGAACCTGCTCTGACCAGAACATCCAACATGGAGTGTCGGGGAGACTGCCCTGCAGTAAAACTACCCAAGAACTGACTGGAGACCAGTGTAAATGCAATAGAGGCCTTCAAACAAATTCTAAAGTTCTAATAGACATTATAACAACCACTTTTCCTTCCAAAGTTGCATGTTCTTAAAAACCTACACCTCAGAAACATTTAAAATGGGCTTGAATTTTGATTGTGGTGTTTAGTTCTTCAAGTCCAGACTGAGTGTGGTTAGAAACTCTTTAATGTCATATTTAAAGTTTTTATTTTGAGGTGTACATTGCCCACCATAACATGCACCCATTTTAATTGCTCAGGGTAATGGCATTTAGTAAGTTACAGAGTTGTGTACCCGTCACTCCCATCCAATTTTAGACATTTCTATCACTCCCAAAAGATCCCTCATGCATGTTAAGTTTAGGGTTTTGTATTGGATTTTTTCATAACTTTTCTGCATAAAAACAATAATATATTTGGAATAAAATGTTAAAATGTTAATAAATTGAACTCTGTTGGCATTCAGAGACAAATGATTAATTTTCCTACAAAAGTATGTACACTTTTAAAAAGGAGACTAACTAGGCATCTGTTACAGTTTTCCTTAAATAATTTTCATAAAATCCCGGATAAACGGGGATGTGTATGAAATGAGTGACCCCGCTTTTGTACAAGCAAAACCAACATTATTCAGATAGCACATGGTAGCAATAGCAACTGAGTGATTATATTCCTCGCATTCCTTAACACTTCTGTTTCTCACCACAGCCTCTAATTGGAGAATAAGTCATACTCTAGCTGAGGTCATCCTGTCCATCGAAAAGGGCAGGGCAACATCAGGTCACATTAAAATGGAAATCTAGTTCAAACTCTAATTTTCCATTTCATTGGTTAATATTTTCTGGATAATAGAGAGAAACACATATACATTGCTTTTACGTACTTGTGATCTCTTCTGTTCTTCCTCCTCAGGGAACATCACCTAGCACCTTTTCTTCAAGGTATGCTTCTTTTTTTGTCATCTTATAGTCATGCAAAAATCCAAAGACTAACAATAAAACATGTTAGCTACATATGCAACATGTGTAATGTGAATTTATAACACTTGCTTTTAGTAAAATATAAAATTTAATGGCTTAGATGTCTTAGAACTTTAGTTCCATGAAAATAGGGCATTTGGGGGCAATCGGGCTGGCAAGGGAGCAGTTAGGTGTTAATCAGGCCAGCAGGGGAGCAGATAGGGGGTGATCAGGGCTGGCAGGCAGAAGCAGTTAGGGGCAATCAGGCAGGCAGGCAGGCAAGTGGTTAGGAGCCAGCAGTCCCAGATTTTGAGAGGGATGTCCCCTGAGGGGTCCCAGATTGGAGAGGGTGCAGGCTAGGTGAGGGACATCCCCCCCCCCAGTGCACGAATTTTGTGCACCAGGCCTCTAGTTATTTATAATAGACAAGATCTGGAAGCAACCCATCAATGGAAACTTGATCCACTGATAATGAAAAAAAAAATATATATATATATATATTACTCAGCCATAAAAAGAAGAAAATCCTGCCATTTGTGACAACATGGACAGGCTTTGAGGGCATTATGCTAAATGAAATAACTCAGACAAAGGCAAATACTGTATGATCTCACTTACATGTGGAATCTAAAAAGCAAACCAAAACACCAAACTCGGATATAGAGAATGAATTAGTTGTTGCCAGAGAGAGGCAGGGGGTGGGGGTGAGTGGAATAGGTGAAGGTGGTCAAAAGATAGAAACTTCCAGTTATAAAAGAAGTCCTGGGAATGTAATGTATAGCCTGGTGCCTATAGCTAATAATATTCTAATGCATGTTTGAAAGTTGTTAAGAAAGTAAGTTTTAAAATTTCTCATCATAAGAAATAGAATTTGTAATTGGCATGGTAATGGATGTTAACTAGACTTACTGTAATGATCATCTTGCAATATATACCAAATATCAAATCACTATACATGAAATGATTATAATGTTATATGTCAATTATATCTCAATTTTAAGTGCACTGGGGGGACCACATAGAATTCTGAAACAAATTTAAAATGTAGCATGAATAAGTAATATTGGTCTGTCCACACTGGAAGTCAGTTTCAACACCTGTGTAAATAGGTGGCATAAACAGAATTTATAAATGGAAAATTTGGGATTTTCTAGCTCTATTAATCCATATTTATATTTCCCAGTCTACCTAAACTTGGTCAATCTTGCCATATATTTATCAATTGATTCTTCCTTTTTCTTTTTAGTAATGCATTTTTTCTTCACGATTTTAAGACAAATGATGTTCTCTCACATTATACCACTCCTCCACACCATATTTGATTAAGCTTGTTTCCCCAGGGTTCCCAGATGTGGATTACATCATTTACATACCATTTATATACTCACTAGAGGCCTGGTGCACGGATTTGTGCAGTGGGGTCCCCCAGCCTGCCCTATGGAGATCAGGTCAAAACTGGCTCTCTGACATCCCCTGAGGGGTCCCAGATTGTGAGAAGGCAATTCTCAGGTGACGCACCCTGGAATCGGGCTCCCTCCTCTCTGGTTCCGGGTGGGTAACCTGAGAACCATAGCTGCCAAGTCACTGCAGCTCGGCAGCTCCTGCGTTGAGCCTCTGCCCCCTGGTGGTCAGTGCGCCACCAGGGAGACAGTCTGATGGTTGGATGTTCGCTTAGGCTTTTATATATATAGATCATTGTATATCACTAATGCACATTCTCCAACACATAAGAATCTTCCTCAGGGCTACTAACCTCATTTCTTCCTTCCTCCTAGGGGACCATAAGCCATATCATCCAGTCCCTTCTCTGTAGAGGCTCTGTTCTCCTACCTCCGCTCATCATCTTATCCTTTCTTACACCATAAAAACCTCCTCTATTGACTCAGAATTCTCCTTTTGACTCTTTTTTTTCCCCTCTAAAGGGTAGCATTCCTTGTTTTTATTTCTTTACCTCTACAGTTCAGCTTACTGTAAAAAAAAGAAAAAAAGGTCCTGTCTGCATACAAGCAAGATGTTGTTTTAAAGTCACTTAAACTCCTTAATTGCCTAATTCAATTAACACATATCCTTATCTTGTTGATCCCTTGGTGGCACTTAATGTCTTGGACCTTTCCTTCCTTGTTGAAATTCTTTCATTCCAGTTTTCCACCACACCTGCTCCACAAATGTACCTTCTACCTCCTTCACCATTCCTTTTCAGTGAGATCATAGTTGTTTTGTTTATTTTATTTACTTATTTTGCATACTCTCTCAGTTTACAATTAAATGTTGCTCTCCAGAGCTCTGTCCTTGGTTCTGTTTT
This sequence comes from Eptesicus fuscus, assembly GCF_027574615.1. Lineage (NCBI taxonomy): Eukaryota > Metazoa > Chordata > Mammalia > Chiroptera > Vespertilionidae > Eptesicus > Eptesicus fuscus. The sequence continues at coordinate 42,208,144 of NC_072482.1, forward strand.
CAAGCTACAAAGTTTACCTGGGAAAACCAATCAATTCCTACAGTTTTAGTTGCCACCTAGTCTATTATGATTCCATGTAAATCCTTAGCCTAAACTCCCAGCTGACCTCTAGATCTTATGTTTCTGGTTGTCCCCTGGGTGCCTTCTCCACCTATGTGTTACTAAGCTTTCTAAAGTCTATTAGATCACTTCTGGGTTCCTTTCTTTTTAGTATTTTACATGTAAGAAGGAAAGTTAACTAAATACTTGGTAGCCAGATTATGGTACTCTGATAATGCTGTTTATTTCCATGTCCCTTCTTTCTGGTTACATGGTGGAAATGTATACCTGCTCCTTTGAAATTAGGTGTGAGACGACTTGTTTTGGCCAATGAAACATATTGGAAGTGAGGTGTGTCACTTCTAGGCGGAAGCCTTTAAAAACTGGCACCCACATAATTATATTCCCGTCTTCCTGTTATGGCAAGTGGCACCATCGCAGAGGAAAGAGGTTCCATCAGCTTGTATCCTTATGTGAAGGTGATGTGCAGCAGATCTCCCACCAACCAAAACTGGACATATAGCATGAGTGAGAAATAAACCTCTATTAAGTGAAGCCTGTGAGATTTTGGGGTTCTTTATTATTGCCATATGGCCCAGCCTGACCTGACTGATTCAAGATCCAAAACCAAATTCATCAATTTTTTGCTTGCACTCTATCCTATATAATAAAAGCCCAACAAACATAACAGCGTAATGACCAGAATGACTGCTCAACCAGTTGCTATGAGATGCATTGACCACCTCTCGGTCCCTCCCCCTGGCCCGCAAGCTCCAATCGCAGGATGGCGAATGGGGAACCACGGGGAACCGGGGTAGGCAGTGGTGGGTGGGGCAGGACTGGGAACTGGTGAGCAGGAAGAAGATGGTCCTGATCGCAGGCTAGGCCTAGGGACCCTACCCACGCATGATTTTGTGTACTGAGCCTCTAGTTAACAGATTAAAAAAAAAAAACACATCAACTCATCTGACCTGACTTTCCTCCTATAGTCTCTGTTTCCTTATCTTTGAGCCATCACCATCTCTACCCACTTCACCAGGCCAGAAAACCTGGGGGCGTATGTAGTCTTCACTTTCATGTCCATCCACATTTTATGATTTGGCTAGTTCTGTAGATTTTATTCCCTAAGTATCCTTCAAATATATTCATTATTTTTTTAAATCCTCACCTGAGGATATTTTTCCATTGATTTGTAGAGAGAGTGGAAAGGAGGGAGAGAGACACAGAGAGAGAAACATCAATGTAAGAGAGACACATGGATTGGTGCCTCCCCCCTGCACCCCAACCAGGGCTGGGGATCAGCGTGAAATGGAGGAACATGCCCTTGATCAGAACTGAACCCAGGACCCTTCAGTCTGAGGGCTGACACTATATCCACTGAGCCAAACCAGATAGGGCTCAAATATGTTCTTTCACGTACAGTATATCCTTCATATCTATCTTCTCATTATCTGTTGCCTGAAATATCGCACTGACTTTGTATATGATCCCCTTGTCTCTATTATCAGCTTTCCTTAAATCCATCTTCCATAGGGCTGCCAGAGTGATTTTCATACAATGCAAACTTTGACCATTCCACTCTCCTGCTGAAAATCTTCACCAGCACTTACAGAATAAAACTGAAATGCTTTGGCATGGCATACTAGGCTCTTAATAGTCCAAGTCCTTTCTATCTCCTTAGCCACATCTCTGCTCTAGCAATACCTAGCCCTAGAAGCACTGTTCCTTCTCCTCCCTCTCCTGTGCACGTGTGTGCGCGCGCACACACACACACACACACACACACACTATATTATTTCTTGGCTGAAATTACAACTTCTAGAAATTACAACTTAGGTGCCATTTACTGTAAGAAGGCTTTTGTGGTTGCCCCAAACAGACATATCTATTTCCTCCCTTGTGCCGCTTCTCTGAGTAAAATGTGCTTTTGTTACTTAATACGGCACTTTTTAAAAACTTTTGCATATGTGGCCATTGTGATGGCCATAGATAGTGATGACCATATCCTCTTACAGTGAGGGGAACTATCTTATTCACCATTATATCTGGAAAGCACAGTACTTAGCATATTACAGGTACCTCAAAGGATGTTTACAGAACTGAAACAATAGGCCATTTGCTCAACATTGTTCAAGGCCTATATTTTATTAAATAGCTTAAAATCTGTTGAGAGTTTACTATGTGTTAGGCACCATGGTAAATATTCCATAATTCCAGGGCAATGATTCCAGGGCATTGATTTTCAACCCGTGTGCTGCAATAATAATAAAAAAGAATGAATATATTTGAAGGATACTTAGGGAATAAAATCTACAGAACTAGCCAAATCATAAAATGTGGATGGACATGAAAGTGAAAAATACATATGCCCCCAGGTTTTCTGGCCTGGTGAAGTGGGTAGAGATGGTGATGGCTCAAAGATAAGGCAACAGAGAATATAGGAGGAAAGTCAGGTCAGATGATTTGATGTTGTTTTTTTTATCTGTTAATAGAGTGCAAGATAAAGAGGTCGGTGCCTATTTAGTCAGGGGCACTGACCTCTTTATCTTTAGATTGTCAAATTTAAAAAAAAATGACAACAGCCAACACAACAATAGCTATCTGGTGTGAATGAATCAAAATTACACCTATTTTTTTTTTGTTAGATTGGCAAAAAATATATTTATTAGTGTGCCATAAAATTTTAGTAGTTTATGTGTGCCATGAGATGAGAATCACTGTTCTAGGGCATTGAGACAGACACTAAGTACCTCTCACTACAGATTCCATTATATGAAGCAAACCGTATCTCACCTTCCTAATAGGCCTTAGATATTAACCCAATGGATTCTTTTCCTGTAACTGAATGAATAGCAGAGACACCATACTTACATTCAAAGTTTATTTTTTATCTACAACTTTTAAGAGGAAGTCAGCTCTGATATTTAAAAACATTTTGGAAAAATATGGCATTTATATATCATCTTTCCTTTGAAGCACAGCACTTATTTATCACACGTAAGGGACCTCTGTAGTAAGTGAGGGGTGATTTAAACAAGAGAAACAGGTCACAGAGAAGTTGACTAACTTGCCCCATATCATAACTTTCAAGATATCATTATCATTCTATACATACTCTACCTCCACAAAATAATTTTCTAATCATCACGGAGTGACAAATTGCCAACTAGAGACAGAATTCTGTATATAAAATTCAAGACTTATCTTCAGGGGACTAATAATATGTTGGGAAAAATCACGACATTGTATTATGACTCCAATTTCTGGCCCTCTTGGCTAGAACAGTTAAGGTTGTACAATTTATCTCTTCTGAATTTCGTACTATATCTTCAAATAATAATAGGCAGATGTCTGAACACAGATATTCTTTTTTACAAGGGGCCCATTCATTCACCCATCTTGTATTATGCCGGAAAGAGAAGTTAAGGCCATTCCTTTTCATTTATTCGCATCCCATTTTTCCAGTACGGGGTGCAGAACCAGTTTCATTTGCCAAAGGCCAAACAGCCCTGAGACCTGGGCGAGTCAAGCATTAATTACCAGCCACTTGGCCCATTTGCAGAAATACACAAAACGTGTAGAATCACTTAATTTTATCCCCTCCTAATCTTTTCACTTGGAAATTGGCTGCTCGGGCGAATGTTGTTTTTCTCTCCGCAGCCATGTGTGCAGGGCGATTAACACTCGCTCGACAAACCGCTTCCCGGGCCATTTGGGAGCTGCACGCGTTCACACCCGGGTTCAGCCCGTTTCGCCTTCACGCGCAGCCTTTTTGTTTTTGCGGGCGAGCAGGGCAGAGAGGGGCGGAGAGGGAGCGAACCTCTCAATGTGCAGCAGGCCTGGGGAGGCTATATAAGCCGCGCGGGGCTCGGGCCTGGTTTGTGAAGGGGCAGGTTTTCCCGCGAGCTGGCGGGGGCCCGCTGCGCCATGGAGACCGCGGAGCGCGCGGACAGCGGGGCCGGCGAGTGCGCGCACCGCTGCCGCCTGCAGCCCGCGGCCCCCGACGGCCCCGCGCGGCCCGGGAGCGCGGACTCTGGGTACCGCCCCGCACTTCCTTTACCGCATCCCTCCAGTCCAGCCCAAGCCTCTCCAGCTCCTCCTCTCCGCCCCCGCCCTCCACTCCCCTTCCCCGCCACTCCCCGGGGCCCACGCTCGGCGGCGATCGGTTCTGCCGAGTCGGGGCTCACGTCTCCTCTGCGCGCCTTTGCTCCCCACTCCGCAGATCCGGAGGCTTCTGGAGACCGTGGGTTGACGCACGAGGAAAGCAGGACGAGGAGGACCCGCACCACGCCGAGGAGGTGGTGAGTGAGCCGCGCGTGGCTGGCCGCGCCTCCGAGGGGCGCAGGTGGTTCTCCAGGGCTGGGGACGCCGGCCCGAGGGAGACACGCGCCCGGCCAGCCCCTCGCTTAAGATCGCGCTTGCTGGTGGTCCTCCTACCCGTGGCCGTGTTGGTGCTGATGAGGCGAGAGCCATTGCGACACGGGGATCGGGCCAAAAGCGAGGCTGCAGAGAGCCCTGGGGTCACATTCCCTGAGGGCGCGAGGAACGCTTGGCCGCGCGAGTTCCCAGATTCTAGAAAAAGGTGAATGATAACTCTGATTCATCTCCTTACGTCCCCAGATGCCCAGGACGACCGAAGCCTCTGGAAAGCTTTCGCGATACAGGCACCCAGTCAGGTGAGTGACAGGCCAAACCTAAGGTCTCCTGCTGCTCCAGCCCCTGGAAAGAGCCGGAGACTTTGCACGGCCCAGCTCAGCAGCTGGTCCTGCAGTTTCTCTATTGGAAAATCCTCCAGGTGGTATCTTCAAGGTTACTTTGTCTTCCCAATCCCAGGGGTCTTTTACTCATCGAATTGAAAAATGTAAGGCGCTCACACTCTCACTTAGAAGAACTGTTAATCAGCGCACACTCGGTAAAAGCTTAAGGAATATTGTATAAATAGGGAAAGTGAATGATGATACAGTAAAAGTTGAACGTTGACATCGTGCGCCTGCAAAAGTTGTTTGTTTGTTTTTTAAGGTCAAGGGGTCCGAATGCAATTGACTTCACGCCAGGCAAAGTGTATACTAGTATATTCTCATTCTCCTGCAAACCAGGAGGAAGAAAGATGTTCACAGTTGCAGTTTTCTAGCAAATGGAGCAAAGTGAGCTTGCCGCCAGAGGACAAAATAGAAATGTGATGAAAATTCTAAAGGTCCCTAAGGGTCATAAAAGGGATCACAGGTTGTAGGGCATAACAATGAGGAGCTAGTTTCCTATTCTAATCACAGGAAGTCAGCCTTTCTGTAGGATTCTCTGTAGCTTTTATTCAGGTGAAAGGTTAATTTTGCAGTTTGCCTGCTTCAGAGAGCTGTTAGGAGAAGAGCTATATGATGTTTGTAAAATGTGTATGTGTTTATAAATAACACGTTGCTTGATTTCCTACCATGTGCTAGCACTAGCGCAGGACACAGGAAAAAAATAATCAGGGCCCCCTGGGAAGTGTTGTGAGAGAGTTCAATTTGGTTAGTGTTACACTTCAGGGCATGAAGTGCCTAACTCTGTCTTGGGAGTGGGGAAGAGTCAGGGAAGTGTATTATAGGTTGTGGTCTTCAAGTTAGCCAAATGTTTGTAGGTGGGGAAGGCAGGGCCAGAAGAAACAGCAGAGGGAGAGAGAGAGAACAGGGTCATGGAACAGTATGGCTCCTCTGGGAGCATCAGGTTGCTGGAATTGGGGTGTGTGGAGCTGTGGTCATTCCAGCAAGGAAGCCAGAGGCCAGATCTTGTGCACCTTGGTGCAGAGTTTTGTCCTGATCCTGTAGGTAGTATTGGGGATTACTCAAAGGATTTTAACCAGAAGAGTCGTGTGATTAGATTTATATTTCAGAAAAATCACAGAGGAAATGGTATATACTAGTAGTCTTAGAACACCAACGTGAAATTGGAAGTCATTGCCGTTGTTCAGACAAGAATGATAAGGAGCCATTCTCAGGCTTTGGAGGTGGAATGGGACTGGGTGAGTTTAGGGTATACCTAGGTGACAGTAGATTTAGGCTTATAATGTACTGGATATGGTAGATGAAGAAGAGGTAAAAAGACAGAAGGGCCCTCAAGTTTGTGGCTGATGACCAGGTTGAATGCTGAATTACTATATTAGAAATTAGGGCTAAAACAGATTTGGGGAGCAAGCTAATGGGTCCAGTTTTCCATTTATGGTATTTAATGTGCCTATGGGGCATCCCAGTGGCAATGTCCATTAGGGAACTGCATATGTAATTCTGGAAATCACCATCAAGTTCTCAAGTGGAAAGGCAGACTTGGGAGTTTTGGTAAATGAACAGTTGGAGAAATCATGGCAGCGGGTCAGGTCATTCTGGGGAGTCAAAGAGGGGAGATGATCACTTGTGATAAAACCATGGGGGAAGGCCAACACCTAACCTGTATACAGAGAAAGAAGCTCCACAAAGGAGACAGAGAAGACTTATTCAGAAGGGGGAATTCAGGAACGTATGGGGTGCCTGGAAGAAAAATGGCCAGTGAGAAATTCTGGGGAGGATATGATAACAATTAAACAACATTCTTTGGGTTGACCAATTCCAGTAACACATTAAAAAATCAATTTGTTTCATATACAAGCAATTCTTTCCTATTCTGAACTACTATAGAATTATGTTTGTACTTAAGTTTATTTTACTTTTAAAATTTTCTATCTTGAGTAGTATTGTGTGTTTCTAATTCTTTTTACTCAATTGTCAACTTCTTGAGGGTAGGGATTGTGATTTATTCTTCTTTGAATTATGAGTATGTCCGGCACTGAAATATTTATTGAATGACTGCATTATTAATGGTTACTAATTTGACATCAAAATTGTAAACTATTTTTACCACATTGCTAAAAACAGTTATAAACTACATTGCCTATTTTTTTTTTTTTGCCTTTTAAAATAGAGTATACTGAGCATAATGTACCATCTCTTTGTTAGAATCACTCTATTATATGAGTTCATGGGGCTATTTACACTGAAATGACTACGCTGTTGTTGGGCATTCAGCCTTATACCTCCTCTTTTCTTTTCCTTGGATGAAAAATAATAGATTAGATGGCAAGTTTGGTGTTTTTCAAAAATTTGAAATTCTGAGATAAACATGTTTACATGCGAATTATTTGTATGAAACCAGTGTCATTCTCATTCTCCATATGGTGTCCCAAATTTAATTGGATGGGGAAAGGGAAGGGAGATGGGCTCAAGATTGGGCTCAGAGGTAGCCTTGCTGTACCTCAAGTTGTGAGTGCATAAGCAAACTTTTAAAAATATTGCTTTTTGTACTTTTCTAAACTTACATTGGCTACATCTGTAAGAGTTAAATGAGTGAGCTTTAAGCAAGATTCTAGGTAATTTCTGCCTCTGTGTAAGGGCATAACATTTTATTGTGTGTTTTTTTTAAATTGTCTGTCAGAATTTTTAATGTAATGGTAGGATTCAATTTTTCCCTAAGAAATTTGGAAATTGGAAGACAAGCCTGTGTTGTTTTTTTAAAGAATAAATATATCTATAATGCCTGAAGTAAGCTAAATATTGATCTTAGGTTTACACAGGGTTCAGTGTGAATTTGTTTGACTCAATTTACAACTTGGATAAATATTTAAAATAATCAACCAGTTATTGATACTTTGGCAAGTAGACTCCACGAAAGCTGTGATAGTAGCACTTTTAAACCTATATCTTAAGACTGTGTATAAAGGCATAAATCAATTGTTAAAAATACATGGAGTTCTTGACTTTGAGCATTTCATGAGTATAAGGATTCTAAATATAAAAAAGATAAAGTGTATTATGTTGTCTGCTTTTTTCAGACTATTTTGGCCAAAATCAAAATGTTATGATTACTTATATCAAGAAGCAGAAGCTCTTCTGAAAAATTTTCCAATTCAAGCCACAATTTCATTTTATGAAGATTCTGATAGTGAAGATGAAATTGAGGAACTGATCTGTGAAAATTAATCTGATTAGTTACTTTTGCTAATATTAAGCATTTGTAGGATTTAAATTTAGTGTGCAAATGTATCATAATTCTTTAAATTTATTTATTTGTATGTAAATTATTAATAAAATGAATATTTTGTAAGTACTATAGTAGTTGGGCCTTTTTAAAAAATCCCTACACTGTTATTCAATGCTGGAATTTAAAAGTAGGTGCCATTTACAAATATCTTGATTGTACTGTAAACATTTGGAGCTTACAAAAGATCATTTTGATCTCGAACTATGAAGTTTACTTTAGTAATAATTTTGCAAATATTTAGTTATATTTTTGCATAGAATGACAATATTTTCAAACTAAATCTTGTAACATCTGCTATTTCCTATTGATTTCCATTGGATATTATAGTTACAGATGAATATTATTTGATAATGAAGAAAATCACCTTATGTCCCAATTACACATTATTATTATGTATTTGCTAGCAGATGGTGAAAAGCATTTTAAATCATTGTCTGTAATTGAGAATGGGAATTAGTGTCAGGACTATTAAATTTTAGGCATTTTAAAGGAATGATGAGTCAAGTAATTCTCTCTTTAATACTATTCTGCTGTTTTTAAATCCAGTAGTAAAATAGCATGGGTGTTCAATACTTATGGCAGTACATTGAGGAATCCCCAGAATTAAAATGTCTAAATGGGCACTACTTAAATGGAGTCTAAAAAGGGCAGCCAAAAGGTCAGAGTTTGATAGTATTTTTTCTACTTTCTGTCCAAGGGAGAATTTGGGCAGATATGAAACATTCTCCAACAACATCACTTTCCTTTGCTATAGTTTTCTGCTCTGATATTCTCATGAAATCATTTTCTTATGGAAAGAGAAATAAGAAATTCTTAGTGATTAGTGTTTTAAAGTATATTTATAGAAGAATACAACTCTTTTAATGTGAGAGAAAAAGAGTACTTTGCAAGATAAAGGTAACAGAATAAACTATGGTAATGAATGAAGTTCCTTTTAGCTCAAATACAATTTTTTTTCACAATAAACATTTCAATTGCAAATAAAGAATGCTTCTGCAATATTTCAGAATGATAATAGGCAGAGGTAAAGGTCTGCGATTGGTTACCTAGCTAAGAAATGCCTCTTACTTGAATGGCTACTTATATTCCCTCACTTTCCCTTCTAACTGAAGAAAAAAATGACAGACATTAATTTACAGGCACTTTAAGGACAAGGCAATTGAAATAGGGCAAGTTCAAACCATAGTTCACACTCAGGAAAAATTATTAATGGAATGAGGCTGTGGAGAGTTATTTAGAACTATATTCTTCTGAAAACTTTCTCCCTTCACTGCATTCTGTTCTCAGGATGTGTGTGTTCCCCAAGGAAAATACTCACCAGGTCTCCAATCTGAAACCTTGAGACTTAAAGACTTGTTTACCTGCGTGGTATGTGTGCTTCTCACCGATATGTTGGAATAGTATGAAGAACCACTGCCATTTATTGAGTGCCTTCCTTTGTTTTTTTCTTTATTGATTAAGGTATTACATATGTGTCCTTATCCCCCCACAATAATATGATGTATCTCAAAATCATCATGCTGAATGAAAAAAGCTGGGTGCCACCAAAGAGTGCATATTTATATGATACCATGCATTCAGAATTCAAGAAAATACAAATTAATTTACATACCCAATGATACGTTTGAGTGCCTTCCTTTAACCAGGCACTGTATTATGTAGTTTACATCATCTTATTTAATCCTTACTAAAACATAAATTCATTATGCAGATGGGAAACTGAGGCATTGATATACTAAAGTACCTTGCATAAGGCCGCTCTAGTGCAGAGGTGGCATCCAAATGAAACCTGACTCTTAAATACTGCAGTTGGGGGTGGGCTGCATCAGTATACAATTCCTTGTATCTTTCAGGGAAGGCAGGAAGTTAGATGAAGAGGAAAAACTCATGAACAGGTGAATGGAGCAGAAGACTTTACTAACGCCTTTGACTCATAATGTCAGTCATTAGCAAGGGTTCTTAAAGGTGAAGTTTCTCTTCACCCCACAGGAGTGGCTGTTTGCACTTGACACCTTGGTTTTTAAAGCTTCTCTTTCCTGTACAGCTTGGTGCCTTAGAGGAGAGGGTTTCAGAGAAATCAAAATTCTAAGTTGTATAATGCTAGTGCTTGTTTAACAGTGGACAGACACTTGTGGGTGTGTCTGCAAGCATTTGGTCTTAGATTCGGTCAGCACCAAGGCTAAGGAACAGTTCCACTCTTTTATCTTAAGCAGAATAGCTGTCACGTCCCTGAGGTGCTGAAGTTCAGGCAGAACTAACGGAGCATGCGTACTTCCCCCTGATTCCCCGGCTAACTCCCTGTCCGTCACGTTGGCCCCGCCCTCCGCGACTCGACGTGCTGCGTCATGGCGCGCCTCACCCCGGGCGACCCCGGAAGTGGGTCGGGGGCTTGGCCTCTGCCCGGCCTGGGAGCCGGAGCGGGAGGTGTAACCCCGGAGGGGTCCAGCCGAGCGATCCCGTCCAGCGGCGGACCCTAGGCAGGGCCCGGGCCAGGGGTCCAGGATGCTGAACATCCCGTCCCAGTCCTTTCCAGCCTCCAGCTCGCAGCAGCGCGTCGCCTCCGGGGGGCGTAGCAAGGTAAGCGGCTGACACCCGCGGACGGGTCCGGCTCAGCGCTTGCCTCCCGCGGGCGTTTCGTGTTCCCGCACAGTCCATCCTCCGCTTCCTCCCCTCTCCCACCTCCAGTTCCCACATTCGGCCCTTCCTTTCCTAGTTGGCAACCTCTTCCTGATCCCACGCTGCCTCCAGCCCTCGAACTCTCCTAACCTCCCTCTCACCTCCGAGGCGCTTTTCTTCCCAGCCTTTATCTCGTTCTGTCAGTCCCCTTCTTCCAAGTCTCCCCGCGAACTAAATTCAGGGGTAACCGATAGGCCTGGCTCTGTGCTTCCTGATTATAGGGACTGAGGATTAGCTTTCTTCCCTCAACCTATCCTCCTCTCTGGGCTTTTGTTCTCTCTCTGAGGGAGTTCTCAGTGATGTGGGGTCCCAGCGGAAGGGAAAGGTTGGGCGGTGGCGACAGTGACCCGTGACTATCCCTGCAGGGGTGGGGGCTCCCCGAGCTAGGGGAGATCGGAGAAGGGAGACCACAGGTCTGCAAACCTCCAGTTTACGGAGACTTATTGAAGTCCTACTGCCCTTCTTTCTTCCCCTGGTACTTCAGTTTTTTGTTGTTGTTTGTTGTTTTTGTTGTGTGTGTGTGTGTGTGTGTGTGTGTGTTTAACCACTGCCTTTTCCACTGATAACACTTGATGACTTTGAAGTGAATATACTCTTTAAGTTTTTGTTGAACATAGTTACTGTTAACAACAGGTGGAATACAAATGTATTTTACATTTGCAAAACTTAATAAAATCGTCCCCTTTGCTCATTGCAACATGAATTGCTTGCTCTTGTTATTAGTTGGTTCCTCATTCTGTAACCACATCGTGTTTTGTTTTTGAGACTTCCACCTGCTTGGACCACTCCTTTTTCATTTCTGGGCTCTTGGGTCTTAGCATCATTTGGGAACTTCACTGCCTTTCTCTCTCTCTCTCCTTCTCTCTCTCCCTCCCTCCCTCCCTCCCTCCTTTCTTTTTTTTTCCTCCACTAAGACCTGGAGTTTGACTCTAGATCTGAATTATGGATTCAGGGATATGTAGCTTTCATTAGCTTTTCAGAAGTCTGTAAACCCAACTATAATAATAGTACAGCCGAGATTTATTCAATGCTTACTGATGGCCATGTATGTTCTAAGTGTTCTCATTGCTTTACTTGTATTAACCCGTTTAATCTTTACAATGATCCTATGAAGTGCATGTATTTGTTATCTCCATTTCACAGAAAAGGAATCTGGTGAAGAATGTTGCCTTAGATCTTACAGGCTTGATGTGATGTGACTCTGTGGCTGTGGTTTTTTAATTTATTGCTCCACATGTCATCCAGCCATTTAATTATTTGCCCCCTCTTCCTTGATATTTGACCTGTTTCTCTTCTTAAGCTGTAGGGAGCGGCTATAGGGTCAAGCCTCTGACTGACCTGTGGCAGAGCCACATACAAGTCCCAGCTTGGAGGGCAGAGCCCTCCTAGCACAATTAAGCTTGACCTTATAGTCCTCCCTTGTTCATAGGTAGCTAATGGGCTGTGGGAGGTGCAGCAAGTGCTGACAAAACAAGGCTTGAGTAAGAAACTAGCAAGAACATTGTAAACATGTTGACCACTCCCCTTGTTTTGCTTTGTGTGCTCTGACTATAAAATAAATCTTCAGCTTACAGGCTGTGTCACTGTTTCCTCATCCAGGCAGTGATCCACCTGGTCCCAACTGTACTCTCTTGTCTGTTTTCCCAGAGAAAGAATTTATGAATTAGGTTATAAGTTTCTGCCCTTCTCCATTTAAACTACTAGTCATTTTCTCAATATCCATTTAAAGGAGACAATTTAGAGGCAAAGACAAAAGATTCACAGGTGGTGATGGTAAAGGTTAATCTTTGGGTCCAAAAAGAGAACAAAATAAGATTATTGTGCAACTCAAAGGGAAGCTAAGACTGTTTTTTGTTTTTTTTCTTTGTGAAACAAGCTACTCTTGAACATGTTAGAAGCTGAGTCAGGATTGTATGAAATGGGTAGACTGAGAAATAGAACCTAGTTGGGGAGGTTGTATATCATAATAGTTAAAAAGCACAGACTTTAAAAAAAATGTTTTTATTGATTTCAGAGCAGAAGGGAGAGGGAGAGATAGAAAGAAACATCAGTGATGAGAGAGAATCATCAATTGGCTGCCTCCTGCATGCCTCCCACTGGGGATCGAGCCCAAAACCCAGGCATCTGCCCCAACTGGGAATCAAACCGAAGTCTCAAAAACGATGCTCAACCACCGAGCAACACCAGCTGGGCAAGCACAGACTTTTGAATGAGAAAGACCCAGATTCTTTTCCCAGCTCTACTACTTAACCTCCTTGACTCAGGTGTAAATGGAATGACAGTACCCATTTTATAGGGTTGTTTATAGGATTAAATGAGATAATGTTTCTCTTAGCACAGTATTGGTATACTGAAAGCACTCACTAAATGTAACTAAATACCTCTCATCTTTTATTTAAATATCAAGGATTGTTGTGTACAACCCTTAGCATAGTGCCTAGCTAAAGTATGCCCTCAATATTTGATAGCTATTATTATTTCTACTAACACTAGTAAATAAATATTTACTGAGAACCTACCTTATTCTACAGATAGGTCTCTATTTTCAAGGAGTTTAGTCTAGTAGGCTGCATGGACTAGTAAACAGGCAGTTATAAATGCCATAAATACTGCAATAGTGTGTTATGATAAGTTGGGGTCAGAGAAGGCTTCTGGAGGAAATAATGTCTGCGGTGGAGTGGGGTGATCGATCCAGGCATGGAGCAAGTGTTTCATTGCAGTCAAGGAGTCTGTTTCCATTTTCCCATTTAGCTAAAACATATAAATGGGAAGGAGCAAAAGTTAAACCATGGAGCTAGTGAGGTAACCACTATAGGAAATTTAGAGACATCATTATAAGGTAATGTGGGGAGCCACCAAAGGAGGAGGGAGGGCCCGTGATTAGATTTAGCATTTTCAAAAGATTGCTTTTAACTACCATGTAGAGCAGTGATGGCAAACCTATGACATGCGTGTCAGCACTGACACGCGTAGCCATTTCTGATGACACGCGGCCGCATGCGGAGGATGAAACATTTGCTGCTCCTGAGGATGAAACATTTGCGACTAGAGTCTTGGAGTTAGTTTTTTCCTCAAAGTGACACACTACCCGAGTTATGCTCAGTTTTTTGGCGAAGTTTGACACACCCAAGCTCAAAAGGTTGCCCATCACTGATGTAGAGTATGGAATCCACACAGATAAGAGAAACAAGTGAATTTGGTTTGGGATGGGAAAGATCATAATCTTACACTTTACTTTGTTTATTGGGAACAAAAGACCTAGAAAGATTCAGTGATGGTAAGGATGAGACGATGTAGGTTGATAGGAAGGAATGTAAAATTGGAAAGGCACCATAGACCTGTAAACTTGATTATTTTGGGGGTAAATAAATGCCTAAAATAGGTATGACTCAGGAAAGTGAGCTATATACATGTCTTAGCCTGTTCTGGCTGCTATAACAAAATACCATTGACTAGGAGGCAGATAAACAATAGAAATTTATTTCTCACGGTTCTGCAGGCTGGGAAGTTCAAGATCAATGCACCAGCCAATGGCCAATTCTGTGTCTCATAAAGGCCTCATTCCTGTTTCATAGCTGACTTTTCCCCTGTCTTCAAAGGGCTGAGGCATCTCTTTCAGGCCTCTTTTATAAGGACATTGATCCCATTCATGAAGACACTGTCTTTAATACCAAATCACCTACCAAAAGCCTCACTTCCTAATTACCATCACATTAGAGTTTAGGATGTCAACATAAGGATTTGGCTGGAGGCACAAACATTCAGTCTGTAACAATAAACTTCCTTGAATGTGTCTGCTTTTACATTAAACATCCCTCTGGTCCCATGTTACAAACTAGTTATACAAGTTTAGATAGTAGTCCTACTCCATAGGGATGTCTTGAAAGTTTCTACTGGGTTGTCTTAACTGGTTAGAACACTAATAAAGACCTCTCATCTGAAAGTTTTGAAAATTTATTTTGGGGAAAAACACAAACACACACACAAGAAACCAAGTATCCTGTTATAAATCCTCTGGGCAAGGGTAGGCAAACTTTTCTGCAAAGGGCCAGATAATAAATATGTTAGACTTTGAGGGCCACATAAGGATTCAGTCTCTTCACCACCACCCATGTGAAAATTATCCTTAGCTCAAGGGCTATATGGAAACAGGCATGGGCCAATTTGTCAGTCCCTTCCCTATAGTGTTACAGTGTTATTTTCCATTATTTGATAACCTTTGTTTTTCAGTGGATTCTTAGAAAATTAATTGCTGCCTAGTGATTTCCACTGTTCTGTGTATATTGACAATCCAAAAAAAAACAATTTTAGCCAGTTGTTTATATTTTCTTCTATCAAATCTCTCTTGATTTTTAAGGCAAAGAAATTTTGGTCCAAATTGGTAAGTGACTATAATGTATTAGTGACAGAGCCAGGACCAAAAGCTGTTTTCTGACTCCATGATTAATACTGTTCATGTTACCATTATGATGAACATTTGTGTGACACAATTTCTAAGCCCTGCCTCATAGCCCAGGAATTTTATATAATGTTCTGTCTATAATTCTAGTTGTAAGAAAATGATTTTGACAGTCTCCTAAAGCTGTAAAGAATATTTGTAAAATTGTTAGATTTGCATTTTCTTATTCTTTTGAATGGGAATAAGAGTAATGAAGTAGCCTGAAGGCAAGCAGCAGGAGGGAAGAAAAAGCAACTAACTTGAAGAAGCCACATATAATTCTTCCCTCTTCCTTTTTTAGGTACCTCTAAAACAGGGCAGAAGTCTTATGGATTGGATTAGACTAACCAAAAGTGGAAAGGACTTAACAGGATTAAAAGGCAGGTTAATTGAAGTAACTGAAGAAGAACTTAAAAAACACAACAAAAAAGATGATTGTTGGATATGCATAAGAGGTAGGTGGTATTTATGAAGTACTGCAAAAAACGTTGGGTGGGCCTTCCTGTTGTAATGCTTCCTGTTATTTGATTCACAAGTAGATAATAAAAATGTGCCTTATACTGGGTAGTAAGTTATATAATTCCAAATTTGGGCAGTATTTCTTCCTTCTATACCAGTTTATATAGTATCCACACTATATTCTCTTTTAAAGAAAAGTGTTTGCCAGGCAATTTAATACCAAAGTAGTAAAATTACTCTGTAACACCTAGTTTATAAAGAATAATGTTCCACCTTAGTGCTTTATAACAGAATTCTGTCAGAAAAATGTCTCTGAGAATCTAAAGTAAATCAGAAAGCCCATATTAAAGCCCAATCTTTAGTTCTCACTTGTAGCCATCTTTATTATTTAATGTATGTTTCTTAGCAATATTAGTTACCTGATTTTTCTAGCCTATAGCAAATTAGAAGCTTCAAATTAGAAATGAGTGGATTAAAGAAGGTGAGCAGGAATATAAGAGGGTGGCTGGTAAAAGCAGACTTTATGGTATCAAACAACCTGACATCTAGATTGGAGCAAAATAATAAAAGGGCACAGAACTGTACAATAGGCCTCCATAGCAATGTTTATGAGTCACTCAGACGTGGTTAAATATGTCCGCTATTCTCTGTTGGAAGTGTATCGTTTATTGCTATTACCACAATTGCAAATTTGTTGTTGTATAATTTAGGTGTATTGTCAGTTATACTATTTACACTAACCTATATAAAGGCAGGGACCATGTCAGTTTTACTGCTTTGTCCTTGGTGCCCGGAACATAGAAGTCATCAATATGTGTTTGTTGATTGAATGTAACTGATCATTCTTAAGACGTTTGGTTTCTTAAAGAGGTGTATGGTTGTCACAGTAGATTGGTGCTATGACAACTGGAAAGACACCAGTAGACACCAATTAGTTTGCTAGGAATGCCCAAACAAAATACCATAGACTGGGTATTTTGTCTGGGCATCGGAAACAACAGAAATTTATTGTCTCACAGTCTGGAGGCTAAAAGTCTGAGATCAAGGTGCTAGCAGGGTTGGTTCCCTTTGAGGGCTGTGAAGAAGAATCTGTTCTGTTACCTAGTTTCTGGTGGTCTGCTGCCAATCTTTGGAGTTTCTTGGCCTGTAGAAGCATCACCCTGATCTCTGCCTTCATCTTCACATGGCATTCTCCTGTGTACTTGGGTCCAGATTTTTTAACTTTTTTTTTTCTCATTAATCCTTGCCAGAGGATATTTTTTCCATTGTTTTTTTGTTTTGTTTTTTAGAGAGAGTGGGAAGGAGGGAAAGAAGATGGAGGGAGAAAGGGAGGAAGAGAGAGAGAGAGAAACATCGATGTCAGAGGGAGACACATCGATTAGTTGCCTCCTGCATGTGCCCAGACTGGGGCTAGGGATCAAACCTGCAACCCAGGTATGTACCCTTGACCAGGAATCGAACCAGGGACCCTTTGGTCCGCTGGCTGATGTTCTGACCACTGAGCAAAAACCGTCCAGGGCCAGATTTCTGTTTTTATGAGAACACCAGCCTTGCTTATTTCATTAGGGTTTTACCCTACTCCAGTATGACCTCATCTAGTTACATCTGCAATGACACTACATCCAAACAAGTTCACGTTGTGAAGTACTCATGGTTAGGACTTCAACATATGTATTTCGGGTTTGTGCACAATTCAACCCATAACAGAAATAATTAGAGTGTGACATGTTTTCAGTGGCAAAGAGGACAGAATTTTGTAGCAGGTGATGAGATAACTCATTCCAAGGCAGAAGAACAGCGGCTCTACTCCCCTAGGTTTCTCAGGGAAATGCAGTGTATAACACCAACAACTTGGAATGAGGATTCTGCCATGCATACAGTCCTTTTGTCATTTTATAGGGCTTTTAATACCCTCCTTGCCCTTCCTCTATGCTGCCTACCTATTTATCAGATGCGAGTAACTATACAAAATGACCTCCCCATCCTGCCTGTGTGCTTTCTGCTAGACTGGGGTGGGGGGGTGGGTGTTGGGGGGGGGGGGGGAGAAGGGGTGGGGGAGTGTCCGTTTCCCAGGAACATCTCAGCTGGCTCAGGCTGTAGGCATGTCTGAGCTCTGTTTCTTCAGTAGGAAGCCACTTCTCCAGAAAACTCACTTTTGTGAACCCCTCATATCCTAGTTATATCAGATAAAGGAGGCACTGTTGTAATATAGTCATACTTTAATACTTTATTATTCATTTGATGGAGTTAAAGGACTGGTTTGCTATGTTCAAAAAGTAACATATACTTTTAGAGTCACTACTCCCAGTTACATATCTCCTTACTGGTCTGAATGCATGGCTCCTCTTCTGGTAAAGGTGTCAATTTAAGGATATATTTTTACAAGTTTTTGTTGGAGAATTTGTTCTGCTCTGTTAATAATAAGGCCTCCCCCCCCCCCCCGTTTTGGAAGAATTTGGTTTTGTATTTTATCCAGAAACACTTATTCCATACAGTCCTGCCCTTAGAGTTTCAATTCTAGTAGGAGAAGATAAATGATTATTAGACAAGTCTGAGTGAAGTGCCCTAAGAGGGCTGTAAAGAAAGTGGCATCAGATTGAAGAGAGGGAGGCATGTGGGTTAGGAAAACCAGAGACGCTTCATGGTAGAGATGAACTTTGAAGTGATGGACAGGATTTCAACAGGAAATGAGGAGGAGGTACATCCAAATAGAGGGAAGGTCTAAACAAGAGTACAGACCCAGAAAAGTCTGCGGTATGTGCTGGAGCTTAGGTTAGCTGGTGGAGAACTCTAAGAAAGAGGACTGCAAAGGAATGTTAGGTCAGGTTGTGGAGGACCTTGAAAGCCAGGCTGAGGAATGTGTTCTTAATTTAGACAGCGCTGTAAGTTATGGGAGGTTTTTGAATGTAGGGACAGTGTGATCAGAGTGTGCCTTGGAAAGATCTGTTTGGTGCCGGTGTAGTCAGTTGAAATGAGACTAGGAAGGCATTTAGCTTCGTACAGAAGTTCAGATGGCAGTAGGTGAACCAGGATGTTGACAAAGACAGTGGAGAGTTACAGGATGAATGTGAGACAGGTTACTGTAATTTCTAACAGGATCCTAAATGAAAGTAAAAGGAAGCACATGACTAAACGTAACTATCCTTTTCTTCTTAGCTGTTCTCATTTAAAATATTAATAATACCTTAAAGGGGAGATGTGTGCCAACCTTAGCTTTACAGGTCAGAAATAATGTTTGGGCCCAAGTTTTAATCAAAGCTGTAGAACAGAGAAGCAAAGTATTATAGTATCTTTTTTTTTTTAAGTTTTAAATTCTTTATTTACTTTAACAACTGCCCCATTTATTTATTTATTTATTTATTCATTTATTTATTTATTAATTATATTTTTTTTCCCCATTTTTAAATCAGGTTAAAATTCAGCTGACTGGGCTGTAGGAGGCACAGTTAGTCTCTTCAAGAAATAATTTTTATAGATAATATTTTGGGGACTTTTCTTTTTGGGGAGATATAGGAGTATTTCTGCCAAGTTGGGTCATGTTCATAAAAATGATGGTGTGAGAAGAGTACTTGGCTGGCAACAGCCTTAATTGTATAAACTGTAAAATGTGGGCATTCTCTAAGGCAGGTAATACGGAGTTTCTAATTTGTTCACTCAATTCTTACCATTTTCTGTAAAGTTTGTAATTTCTTGAATGCAGTAGGAGTTAGAACATTAAGGGGATGGGTGGGGGAAAGATTGCTTTTTCAAAAACTTTGTTGAATTTTCCTCTCATTCGTGCTTTTGTGGTTTTCTGCCTTATTGCTGTTTCTCCCTCGTAAGAACTAAAAGTGATTTACAAACATGTAAAGCTTTGAGCAAACATCTAAATTGCTCATGTGTGAGAGTTCTATAGAACCTAAATCAGACTTTGTTTTTTTCTGTAATATATTTTACTGTAGTATGTAGTCACTGTGGGTAATGATGTGTTAAGTTGTGAAATCATCATTTGGCAGCATGGTGCAATCTTTGATCTTAATGAGGATGAGAGGAAATGTGGCTTGACCAGTAATCCATTTGAATAAATGATATGTAGAAATAGTTGATTACAGTCAATAGATTGGTGGCCCTATTTTAAAAATTTAGTGGATCAAGTTCTCCAAATGGGATTTTATTTATAGCTTAGAAATGAACTTGCTTTGATTTCTCTTAATACTGATTGTCATATACTAGTAAATTAGAGGTCTGCTTGTGACCCCTGACAAAGTGACTTTAAATGGGTTGGTATTTTGTTTGTTTCATATTTTAAAAATCTTGGGAAATTGATTCTAAGAAGTAGTGTGTAGCCCTATTATATTTTTACGGTATAATTAGCTTCCTAATTTTTACAGTATAATTCCCTTTATTCATCCATTTCTATAATCTAATTCATATATTTTTCAGGTTGCCCATAATATAACACTAGAGGCCCGGTGCACAAAATTCGTGCATGGGAGTGTGTGTCCCTCAGCCCAGCCTGTACCCGCTCCAATCTGGGACATCCCTCTCACAATCCAGGACTGCTGGCTCCCAACTGCTCGCCTGCCTGCCTTCCTGATTGCCCCTAACCGCTTCTGCCTGCCAGCCTGATCACCCCCTAACCACTCCCCTGACAGTCTGATTGATGCTTAACTGCTCCCCTGCCAGCCTGATTGCCTCTAACTGCCCTCCCCTGCCAGCCTGGTCACCCCTAACTGCCCTCCCCTGCAGGCTTGATCGCCTCCAACTGCCCTCCCTTGCAGGCCTGGTCCCTCCCAACTGCCCTCCCCTGCTGGCCTGATCGCCCACAACTGCCCTCTCTTGAAGGCCTGGTCTCTCCCAACTGCCCTCCCCTGCTGGCCATCTTGTGGCAGCCATCTTGTGTCCATATGGAGGCAGCCATCTTTGACCACATGGGGCAGCCATCTTGTGTGTTGGAGTGATGGTCAATCTGCATATTACTCTTTTATTAGATAGGATAGAGGCCTGGTGCAGGGGTGGGGGCCAGCTGGTTTACCCTGAAGAGTGTCCTGGATCAGGGTGGGGGTTCCCTTGGGGTGTTGGGCAGCCTGGGCGAGGGGCCTGTGGTGGTTTGCAGGCTGGCCACGCCCCATGGTGACCCAAGTATAGTCTGGAAGCAGGTATCTGGGATTTATTTATCTTCTATAATTGAAACTTTGTAGCCTTGAGCGGAGGCCAGGGCGGTGGAAATTTGTCTTCCTCCATCTCCAGGGGCAACCCAAGCCTCCTGCTTGCTCTAGCTCCGTGACCGCTGCCATCTTGGTTGGGTTAATTTGCATACTCTCTCCTGATTGGCTGGTGGGTGTAGTGGAGGTACGGTCATTTTTGCATGTTTCTCTTTTATTATATAGGATTAATGCAGATAATCTAGTCTTTATTTGTTAGTTGTGTCTGACTGGTATCCAAGTCTTTTGTTTTCTTTTACTCTATCTTGATCTATTTAACTGTCATTCAGTTTCTTCCTACTTTTTTTTTTTTTTTTTTTAACTCTTCCTCTCTGTACCTCCCTTCCATTCACTAAAAATCTAATAGAGTGAAAAAACTGTGGTCTGGGGCCTTATGTAACCCTGAGATGTTTGGCTGAATAAACTTCAGCCTACATTTTGAAATTTTTGTTGTAGGCAAGTTTTGGATTATAAATTCAGTTTTAAAGAAAGATACGTGGTTATTCAAACTTTCTCTTGTTCTTGTGTCACTTTTTTATTTTTTAGTGAATTTGTTAATTTCATCTATTGATCAAAGTGGCATAAAGTTGTTTACAATATTCCCTTATTATCTCTTTATTATATGTAGGTTCTATTGAGATATGACCTCTTTTATTCCTGATACTGCTAATTTTTTTTTCATGATTAGCTTGTGTTTAATTCTTTTTTTTAAATTTAATCTTTATTGTTCAGATTATTACAGTTGTTCCTTTTTTTCCCCCCATAGCTCTCCTCCACCAGGTTCCTACCCCACCCTGTGCCCTTACCCCCCCCCCCCCACTGACCTCATCCATAGGTGTATGCTTTTTGTTCAGTCTCTTCCAGCACCCCCCACTCCCCTTTTCCCCCTAAGCCATTAATTGGACATCCCCCAAGGGCTCCCAGACTGCAAGAGGGCACAGGTCAGGCTGAGGGCCCCTCCGCCCCGAGTGCACAAATTTCGTGCACTGGGCCTCTAGTGAAGGATAAATGGGAATTAACTAGGCAAAGAGGAATAGAAATAATATTCCAGGCTCCTGGAAAAAGCATGTGCAAAGGCTGGGTGGTGTGATTGTATGAGAGAGAGGGAGAGAAAACACTCCACACGTACACACCCGTCTGTGAACATGAGGAACATAAAGCTAGTGATGTCTGTGTTCTTTCTTTTCTTTTTCTTTCATCAGAACGATGTACTCCTTTTAAAGACTCCATTCTTCCTAAGACACTCTCTTTCCTAAGTGTAGTCCTTTTATG
This sequence comes from Eptesicus fuscus, assembly GCF_027574615.1. Lineage (NCBI taxonomy): Eukaryota > Metazoa > Chordata > Mammalia > Chiroptera > Vespertilionidae > Eptesicus > Eptesicus fuscus. The sequence continues at coordinate 42,230,254 of NC_072482.1, forward strand.
TTCTCTTAATCTCTCCAGCTTCCTCTATGATCTTGGGCAGTTGGTTGCTCATTCTATATTGTTTAACATCCTCAGTTCTTTCTTTCTTCCAACAGCTTCTTTCAGTCTCCTCATCTTTGAAAACCTGACTCTGGTCCTCTCTGACTTTTCTTTCTTCCTCAGCATTTATTGTAGGACCTCTGTTAGAAAATCTGTAACACTTTTTATATTTCTGACTTTCCATTTAAGTTGAGTTCAATATTAATATGCTGCTTTTCTCCCTAAGCCTGACACCTATCACAGCATGGCTCATGATTAGTGGTCAATAAATGTTCTTTGAATCATGTAAAATACTTTAAAACTACATTATGGTAAGGATATCTTAATGATTTCACAAATAAGTAACCAGTTGAGGAACTTGCATATTTGCTGTTTCCAGATTATTGGCTCCTGGAGTTAAGTTATATACAAGTTCCCTAATCAGAAATTTTATTGCTGGATAATTTTCTAATATATATTAATGGCCATTTTTTTTTTAGCCTCATTTTAGAATGTGAGCTGTAGCCTGAAGGGATCATATGTTCTATTTCCTTTGTATAGCTTCATATTTCCTTTTTGGGGGTTTGTACACTGTGGGGATTGGGTAAATATTTAAGATTGCTTAAGGGCCATTTTGTCATTAAATATTTTTAACTAAACTTTTTATTTTGAAAAAAGTTTCAAACTTACAAAAAAAGCTGCAAGAGGGATGCAGTGAACTCCATAAACCCTTCACCTGCCTGGATTGACTCATTGTTGATAATATCTTCTTTATATTTTGATGAATTCATTTTATTTATCTTGTTAATGTATTCTTCATACCTCTTTGTCTTCATTTTAGTAGTTATTCTAAGTTTATGATACACATTTTTACTTACCAATCTAATAATATTATACCATCTCCCATGCAGTGTAAGAACCTTATATACTCCTATTTCACTCTCCTATGTCTTGCACTGTTATTCATTTTACTTCTACATGTTATAAATCCCACAACGTGTTATCATGTTTGCTTTAGACAGTCACTTACCGTTTAAAGAGATTAACATAATAAATGGTGCATGGGATGACTCTCAACCATCTGAGCCACACCTGCTGGACCTGATATCATGTTTTTTATTTTTAGTATTTTCATTAGACTCTTTTTTATAGTTTTTATCTCTGCTGAACTTTCCCATCTGCAAAATGTCATCCACATTTTCAGATAGTCTTTTAAGATATTAATTATAGTTACTGCCCTAACTGGTTTGGCTCAGTGGATAGAGCGTCGGCCTGTGGACTGAAAGGTCCCAGGTTCGATTCTGGTCAAGGGCATGTACCTTGGTTGTGGGCACATCCCCAGTAGGGGGTGTGCAGGAGGCAGCTGATCGATGTTTCTCTCTCATCGATGTTTCTAACTCTCTATCCCTCTCTCTTCCTCTCTGTAAAAAATCAATAAAATACATTTAAAAAAAAAGATACTAATTATAGTTACTTTAATGTCCCTATCTGATAGTTCCAACATTGCAGCATCTCTATTGTATTGCTTTTTTCCCTCTTGACATGGGTTGTTTTATCTTTTGTAAAAATGCATCTTATAATTTTTGGTTGAGTGTCACACATTGCATATCGAAGAATAGTAAAATTTATACTCAGAAATAGGTATACTTTTCCTGGCAGACAGTTAAATTGATTTAGTCTAGTTAGTTACTGAGCTGGGTTTGGTGTTTATTGTTGCTATTGATATCATCAGTGCACCACAGACCTCAAATTCCTTCAACAGTGGGTTATTGCTACCTTGTTTTTTGTATGGGTCCAGCACTGCTAGAGGATTTTTCTCATTGTTCCTGTCCTACTCTTAGCTTACAGCTTGCTCTACGTACCTGGGTAGGTTCTCTCTTTATGCTCTTGCTCCTCTCCCAGTGGCAGGCTGCTCTTGCTTGTTACTTGGTGCAAGACTTGGGGCCGAAGGTGTTTTGCAATTGTAGTATTTTAGCCCCTGTCTTAGGCAGGTCCTGTGCACCTGAGCCCCAGGGGCTGAGTCTTCTTAGTACTTTTGTCACTTCCCCAGTGGCCATGTTCTCTGTCTCCTACTCAGGGCACCGAATAACTTAAACAGAATGTGATCAAGGTCTCTGAGCACTTCAGAAGGTCATCTGGGCATAATTACCAAAGATCATCGTATGTGACCTTATTAGTATTAGGAAAAAGAATAAACTAAAAGGAAATTTACCAGTAAAAGCATTAAAAATTAACCAACATTCTGAGCAATCAGTTACATTCTGAAGGAAGTTGATCAGGTTGAAAGGTAATGACACCAGATGGAAGTTCAGATCTTTAGGAAATGGTAAATATGTGAGTAAAGAGATAAAATTACTTTTTTCCCATTTAAAAAATGCATGACTATTTAAAGCAAAAATTGTAACATTGTTTTGTGACGTTATATAAAGTATAGGGATAGAGAGTGGTAAATTGTCCTTATATTAAATGTGAAGGGATATACAATATTAACCTAAGTAAACTGGGTAACGTTAAGTATATATATTATAAGCCCTAGGACAGCCACTGAAAATATAACAGAGAGGTATAGCTAAATACCAATAATATGAAATTCTGAAAAATATTAGGTTAACTCAAAAGAAGTCAGGGAAATAAAGGAACAGAGACACAAACAAAATTTGCAGGGTTAGGGTGGGGAAGAAAACTTGGGGTTGGGGAAAGAAACTAATAAAATTGTAGCTCTAAAGTCAGAAAGAATGTTTATGCCTGACAAAGTTTCAGAATATACGAAGCAAACATTAACAGAATTGCAAGATAATTAAAATGCACAATCGTTGTTGCATATTTTTAACACCCTCTCTTAGCAGTTAGAAGAACTAAATAAACACCAGTAGACCTAAAATAATAATATGCAGTTTCTCCACGGAACACCAGATGGCACAGTAGTCACAGTGCTTGCAAAAATGGATGTGTACTTAAATATAGTGAAATATGCAGTTCTTTTATTATGTGAACATACCTTTTTCCTTTGTTTATTTTAGCGCCAACAAAATGAACAGTGGTAATTAATGAAATAAACAGGAATACTGCAACATGGTGCCGTAATACTTGGCACATACATAATAGACATTAAATACATTTTTTTTTGAATGAATATACTGTGGGGCTTTGAAGTTAAATCTGATTAAATTTTGAAACGAAAATTATTTTAAAATCTAATTATAAAAATACTGCTTTTACTTAGAGCAGTAGTTCTCAAACTTGTTGGTTTTAAGCTCTGTGTACTCTTTTTAAAAATTATTGTGGACCCCAAAGAGCTTTGTGATGGCCCTTTATGATGGAGCTATTGATATTTACCTTTCAGAAATGAAAATTAAGAAATGCAAAGAATATTTTAAAGTTGAAAGTTAAAAATAAGCTCACTGTGTTATAAATAATACATATTTGTGAAAAATAACTACATTTAAAAAATTTAGTGAGAAATTTGATATTATTTTACATTTTGGCAGATATTTTTACTGTATTGCTTAATAGATGACCACAGTAGTCTCATGTCACGTTTTCTATTTAATCTTATACACCCGTGGAAGAATGAGATTTTTTTTTATTTCGGATAGCATCTTCATAATACTACCAAAAAGTTTTGGTCTTGGACCACCCAAAGAGTCTTGAGCTCCCTCAGGAGCCCCTGGACCATGCTTTAGACTCTGACTTACAAAATAGGACAGAGGAAAAAAGAAAAGTTATTAGTGAGTATATGGCCTGAATCATGGAGATGCAGGTCACTCCTTGGTGGAGGGCTATTAGGTTCCTGTGTATGGTTGCCTAACCTGAAAAGTTGTGGGAGCCTCAAATGGGGGATAGATTAAATAGGTAAGTACAAAATGTCACTTAAGCCTAACATTGTACTGTCTCACATAGAGCTTGGGGTTGAGAATAAGTTGGAGCATGCTGTAATCCAGTTCTGAGTTCAGTTATCTGAGAAATGTGGTGTGACTCAGGTTCTATTGGTGGGAAAGGCATGTTCTCCTATGCAGAGTTGGAGTAGTGCCTGAAAAAGAGCTCTCTGAAATTAGAACGTTCACACATTGCTGCTGAGAATGGAAAACAATGGCAGGTTGTTTCCTCAGTAGGTTCAACATAGATAGCTATGTGACCCAACAAATTCACTTCTAAATGTATACTCAAAAGAAATAAAAATATATGTCCACACAAAAACTCATACATGAATGTTCATAGCAATATTATTTATAACTAGAGGCCTGGTGCACGAATTCGTGCACTAGTGGGGTCCCTTGGCCTAGCCTGTGGGATCGGGCTGAAACCGGCTCTCTGACATCCCCCGAGGGGTCTTGGATTGCGAGAGGGTGCAGGCCATGCCAAGGGACCCCACCGGTGCACGAGCAAGGCGGGGGAGGGATGCGGGAGCTTAGCCAGCCGGGGAGGGACCGCGGGAGGGCTGCAGGGCGTGTCCGGGCTGTCTTGCTCAGTCCTGATCAGCTGGACCCCAACAGCAAGCTAACCTACGGTCAGAGCATCTGCCCCCTGGTGGTCAGTGCACGTCATAGCGACTGGTTGACCAGTCAACTGTCTGCCCCCTGGTGGTCAGTGCATGCCATAGCGAGCGGTTGAGTGGCCTTAGCATATCATTAGCATATTATGCTTTGATTAGTTGAATGGCCAACCAGTCGACCAGCACTTAGCATATTAGCCTTTTATTATATAGGATAACCCCAAAGTGGAAACAATGTAGATGTTCATGAGCTGATGAATGAATAAACAAAATGTGGCATGTCCATCCATGGAATGTTATTCAGCCATTAAAAGAAATGAAGTATTGATGCATGCAACAATATGGATGAACTTTGAAAATATTATACTGAGTAAAAGAAGGCAAACATAAAAGACCACATACTATATGTTTCCATTTATACAAAAGGCCCAAAATATGCAATCTGAAGAGGGAGAAAGTACATTTTACCTAGGGCTGGGGAAGGTGGGAGGGATGCTAAATGAAGAATGTTTCTGCATATTGTTAGGTTGTACTATCTGTTGTGGTTAATGGCCCCTGCATAGGGACTCATAATTCTTCACAATATCAATAGCAAATGCTCAAAGGGAGTTTTTGTCTTTTAAAGAACTAATGAATCTCTTTTTTTGTGGTTTGTTTGCTTGTGTCCTTGTAATGTTTTTTAAGATTGGATAATGAGACCACTGTTTCTAGTATCTCTTTTGGCTTTGGCTGCTAGGAAGTTCAGGACTAATAACAATCATAGTAACATTGTTAACTAGGTTAGGCGACTAGTGTATTTTCTTTTACATGTTTTGGTGTGGTTCTTTAAATTTTGCACACAAATATAAGTATTCTCTTGTAAGATGCCTGTGGTCTTTATCAGTAGCAGTTGGGATTTAAATTACAACAAATATAAAAAGTATATGTGAAAAACTAGAGGCAGCAGCTGCCAAGATGGAAAAGAGCTCTTTCTATGTAAAATGGCAACTTTAGTTTTCAGTTATAAAAGTAATATTGATCCTTAACTAGATTTTTAAACAAACAGTGAGCTCCTAGACACTGGTAATTTTCAAGCAGATTCTAGATGACAGTCTGTCTGTAGAGTCTGTAGAGGTGAATCCTGTACTGGATGAGAGGTCAGACTTAAGACTATCATTCTGTGATTGAATTGGCAGTGTAAGTTTCTGACTATATAAAGCACTCAGTGGTCATTTTAAAGTGGGTAATTTTTATTCTAAGAATTTATTTGAGAGCTCAAAGTTTCAGACATATAATATAAAAGAGATAATTTAGTGTGAAACTATTAAAACAGGTACTACTAGTACATTGCCTAAAGAACTCAGTATAGTAATTGTCCTAATGTGTGTTTTCTGTTGTATAGCACCTCTGCTAGGATGAATTAGCTATAAAATGTACCCCTGAATATTGCTAGGGCATTTAAAAATGATGTATTTAAACATTAGAGTATATGTTCCTAACAGAACTGTTGTATTTTAACTTTAATAAATTGCTGCTCCCCCTCCTCCTCTTTCCTCCTTTTAAAAAAATACCATTTTTCCTAGTTTCATTGAGATGTAATTGAAAATAACATTGTATAAATTTATTGTTTGATGAAACTAAGTTGCTCTTATTAGCATTAGTCAATCCTTTTATTGGATCTACTCCTGGTTAGAGTTTAAAAAACAAAATATAAAACAAAATAAAGTATTAGCAAAGAGGAGATAGCTAGACAGACTGACTCCATTTGATAGATAGACCGACAATAGACTGACTCCCTAAATCTCCCTCTGCTACTAAAGGTCCCCCATGTAAATGGATCTAAAAGCACCATTCATGATGTTTCATGAATCTATTTCTGCCTGTTTTAGTTCTTAATGTCATTAATAGGATTTGGGTTTTGCTGAATTAATAGCTTAACATCAAATTGAGATGGTCCAATTTGATGGATCCATAAATACTATTTATTTATATTGTTGTGCATATCTGCCACACCTGTGCCATTAGAGCAATAGGAAGAATTTAATTGTGTCATTGCAAAATTTAGAGAGTTGCAAAATTAGTTTCTAAACACCAGGTGATAGGAGTGAAAAGCTTGCACAGGAGAGATGGCTGTCTAAAAGCCATGTGCAGTACAAATAGAGTACAATAAAGCATGAAGGAAAAGCATAGAATGAAGTTTTTTGTGTTCCTTTTCTTCTGCCACATTCAGGGGTCCAACTTTTAGTTGTTAGAAAATGATTTTGAAAAGGAAAAAAGGAAGGAGACCTTAAGAGGGAGGATAGAGCCTCTGGACCAGTGGAAATGTACCAGTTGCATTAAGGAGCAGGGTTTAAGACTCATTATCAGCAAATCACCGACACTGCCAGGTGTGGTTGGCTCTAACAGTCTTAATTCCTTATAGTGAGGGATTTTATCCTTCCTAGTTTTGTCCATTTGAAGAGGATGGGAAGTTCTTTAGGTCTGCGTCTTAGTCTATCAGAAAGGAAAGGAAGATTATGAGAGGGTGTCAGTCTAAAGAGTTTAGAGGAAGCAGAGAACACATATGGGACATTTCATCCTTTATATGCTAACGAGAGGCCCGGTGCATGAAAATTCATGTACTGGAGGGGGTGGTCCTTCAGCCCGGCCTGCCCCCTCTCACAGTCCAGGAGCCCTCAGGGGTGGGAGGCGACCCGGCGATCAGGGGAAGGCAACACCCCCATCACACCTCTGCTGCTGCACTGCCAGCAGCGCAAGCCTCGGACAGCCCTGGTTACCTGAGCCTTGGGCAGCCCTGGGCAGCTGGGCAGCCGCCATCCAAGGCTTGCCTGTGCCTCGGGCCGGCCCGGGGCAGCTGGGGGGCTGAGGGGACTGGGGGACTCCGGAGGTAGGCGCGCAGAGTGGCCGGGCACCTGCTGCCCTGGCAGGACTGAGGAGACTGGGTGCCACCATCTTTTAGGGTGTGGCAGTCATTTAGCATATTCCCTCCTTATTGGCTGTGGGCGCCGCCATCTTTGCGACTGTGTGAGGGTCAATTAGCATATCCCCTCTTTATTAGATAGGATCATTGGTAGATAGTAAAGCTACCTGTTTATCTTCCTGCTGGTTGCTGAAGCACATGAAATTCTATCACAGAAGGTTAGATGATCATGTGTTGTAGATACCATGTTCCTGAGAAACTCTAGAACTCTAGTCAAGGTTTGGTGGCAGAGAACATTCAGAATTCCTTTGTTTGGAAAGGGGTTCTCTGTTTTAAAAAGTCTATTGGGAATAATCTTGATCCTAATCCTTACCTCCAACATTTGTGGTCTATGGAAAGATGTATGGCAGGAGAAAGGAAGGACTCCACCAGTTCATTTTTTTAGACTTATTTTGAGTACGGCTGGGAGATTTTGCGAATTTACTTCTTTTTGTTACCTAAATTGCTCTTGAGCAATTTTATGAAGACATCCTGACTGGTTGGTTATTTTCTAAAATTAAATTGGTAGAAAAACTGCAGTTATTTTCTTGGGTCTGAAATACAAATTTTTCTTTTCTTCTAAGATTATTATATAGAATGAACATTTTAAGTTATCCAGGGTTATTTAAATTCCTGAGAGTCATCATATAGGAGGGACAAGTCCTAGATATAAGAAAATCAGTTGTTCTCATTGCACTCGTTAGATTTGCCTCTTACTGTATCTGGTTTTCAAGTAAAGGATTAAAAAGCAATTCACTTCCCTGGTAAGGCTATTAATTGAGCTGTTCTCTATTTGTTGTTTCCTATTCCTTTTTATGAAAAGATAAAACTATAGTTAAAGATATGACCAGATGTAATGAATATTTTGGGAAGATAAAAGGATTATTAAGTTCTAAACAAGAAAATAATCTTTGTTCCTTGGCCTGCAGGAAAGAATTATACTTGCTTTCATAGAGCATGCCTACGTGGCCCGGTCACATTGCTCCACCTTTCCTGAGATGATCAGACACTTGGATGAGAGCTCAATTCTTTTTTCCATCAGATTGTTCAGGGCAATAGAAGATGATAGGGTGGAAGTATGATAGAGAGAGAGAGAGAGAGAGAGAGAGAGAGAGAGAGAGACAGAGAGAGAGACAGAGACAGAGACAGAGAAGGGCGAGGGAAGGGGAAAGAAAAGAGAGGGGAGAGGAGAGGGAAGAGAGATCTTGAAAGCAGAGGCATGACTGTCTTTGCACTAGACAGTCTTTTCAGGGATGTTTGCATGGTGAACAACCTTGAACAGTAGTAGAGCTAGTGTCTTCCTCTGACACGTTTGCTTACTGCTAAGTATGTAATGTCTCCCTCCAGAATAAAGGGCAGGCATACTTACTGCCCATTCATTACAAAGATTCAAGTTTCCTAAGCTCAGAGTTTCTTTCCTGTTCTGCAACACATTGAGTATACGGGTGTTATCTAGCCCTCTTCACATAGAAGAGGGGAATTGGGGTTTAGGGGACTGTGCACATGCTGCTGTTCTAGCTGCAGGTAGTGATGTGAGTATTAAACTGTCCTATGTCTATGACCTAGTAGTCTCATGTTTTCTTACAGGACCCGTGAAACTTTCAGGTTAACTTACTAGCTTCTAAGTATGGTGAAATATCAGACCCTTTTTATTGTTAATACTTGAGCATAATAAATAGGATGTATTTTCAAAGATTTATTGGAACTTATATTTGTAATTTGTACAAGTTTTAAGAAGTTTATTTAGGATATTATTTCTCCTTGCTTTGACATAGGGTTTGTTTACAATGTTAGCCCATATATGGAGTATCATCCTGGTGGAGAAGATGAATTAATGAAAGCAGCAGGCTCAGATGGAACAGACCTTTTTGATCAGGTAAGATCTGATCAAAGACCTTTTTGATCAGGTAAGATTACTGAAAGTAATCATAGTGTTATAATGGAAAAGTACTCACAGATTTAGCAGTGTGATAGTTGTAGGAAAAAAAGAAAATAGTTGCATACATTTCAGATATAAGTAACAACAGTTCATTTAGGTTGCCTCTGAATTATTTTACTAAACTTTTAAAGATGATTTCAAATCTGTGTCTAGGAATCTACTCTTTTATAAAAACAATTTTTAAAAATATGTTATTAATTTTTGGAGAGAGAGGGAAGGAGAGGGAGAGAGAGATATAGAAATATCAATGAGAGAGAAACATAGATCAGCTGTCTCCTGCACGCCCCCCATTGGGAATCAAGCTTACAACCTGGGCATGTGCCCTGGCCAGGAATCGAACTGGCAACCTCTTGGTACATGGGTCGATGCTCAACCGCTGAAGCACACTGACTGAACTAGTCATCTACTCTTAAGTGCTTATTGCCTCTGTTGGCAGTTGTTTACTCAGTTTTGATCAATTTTGATAATGATTATGACTGACTTATGGGAGGCAGTGATGATGAGAGGAAAGCAGAGATAGTGCTTTACACATTATTGGATGCTCCAAAAATATTTGTAAGTGAAATTTTAATTTATGTTAATAAATGAGTGTCTATTTATAATTACATATTTTCTTTACATATTTTCTCTTTTAGTATATACTTATTTGCTCAGGAACATACATAAAGATTCTGACATCAGAAGTATTTGACCTGATTATTTTAGTGATTATATAGTATTTTATCAAATAATAGTATAATTTTCCTATACTGGTCTTTTACAATTGGACATTTAGGATGTTTCCAGTATTTTGATGATATAAATAGTGCTGTGATGAGTATCCTGGTACTTGTATCTTTGTGTATATACACAAATGCAAATATTTTCTCAAGTAAATTTCAAAATGAATGAAAGAGCTGCATATTTTAAGGCTTTTATTGTACGTATATTGGGAAGGTACCCTTCAGAAAAGTTGTTTAAATTAAATTCCCACTATAAGTCTGGCAACAAATACCCTAATCGTTTTCCTTTAAGTGAAACTGTGTCCCTTATCAAGAAAATATCTGTTAGATGCTTGCCTGAATAACAGCTTGTTTATAGGTTATTCTTTTTCTCCTAAGCCTGGAACAGCCTTTCAAGAAGAAAACTCACTTCAATTTGCAAATCAAACAATTGCCTAAGGGATTTTCCGCAGGGATACCATCTTACCTTGCAGTAGAAGTGCTTTTGAGGACTTTCATTTTGTCACACAGAATATAGAAAAGTCTTGTACTCAAGGGTTGAGATTTAAGAAAATTAATAATATTTTCTACTTCCTGAAAGATGTTAAATGAAACCATGGGTCTGGTGAAGATTATGATTGAAATCACTACCTTAATTTATGCTAAGATGAAAGCAGCTTTATCCACCATTACACTTTTGACATTAGTGCCAATGTTAACACAGTGGAAAAGGCAAATTTTTTGTGTATTTTGAAACTAATCGAGACCTCATGGATATCTGAAAGGGCATCAGGAACCTCTAGGGGTCTATAGACAACACTTTGGGAACATTGTTACCCTGTGTATGCTGCCTTTCCATCACTCCCTTGTTGGAAAATAATCTGCTTCTTCATTTTTCAGAGCAGTGTAAAAAATGTTTTAGTTTTGCTCAGAATAAAATCAGAGCATCTCATGGAGTTAGTCATGTTGCTTTTCTGTCATTTCTATCCCATACCAGGTTCATCGTTGGGTCAATTATGAATCTATGCTGAAAGAATGCCTGGTTGGCAGGATGGCAGTGAAACCTGCTGTTCCCAAAGGTAAGTGGTGCCAGTGCTAAGCTGACATTGATGTGTGACACACCTGAACTTTTTTAACTTGGATTTCAACAAGTAGATTTAAATATATCACTATATTGTTCTCATTTTCATTGGCCACTATAAAGGTTTTACCTTAGTTCTTCTTTAGAATAAAACAATGACTAACTCTTCCTTTATAGTCAGGGATTCATCATTGATCTCTACTGGCCTGAGACTTACGGACAGAGACTATTATTAGATGGGTTAACTGTGTAACTGTCCAAACTGGGACAGGTTTGATTCTGTTAGTAATTATGCTGGGATAACGTAGTGAATTGACTCTGACAACTCAGGGCATGTGTTCACTCTATAATCAGAACTCCTGGGTGCAATAAGAGCAGAGGATGAAACAGAGATGAAGTTAGACTAGAGGATGAAAATAGATTAAGTAGAAATAGAGAATGAACACATGAAGTGGGAACAGAGAGTGAAATGAGATAAAATGAGAATAGTAGGTGGAAAGAGACTTGCTGAGATGAGGATTTGTGGAGGTGGGGTGGGGGTGGGGAGACGGTGGATATATTGAAGAGGAATTTTATATATGGCCTTCTCTCAATACCAGACCCTTGACACCATCATTTAGGTGGGGTCACCTGCCAGACATCAATGCAGGGGCATCCAGAATTGGCATTTTGTGGGCATCCGCACAGTTGGGCAGTGTAGTTTTCATTTTATCTGGTGGTTTCTAGTATGGCAGTGGTGAAATGCCTGCGTATCTAGGAAGGAAACAGAAAAGCCAGCAGAGTCAATATAAAACTCTAAAGGCCCAGTGCACAAGATTCGTGCTCTTGTGGGGGCGGGGGGGGGGGGGGGATACCTCAGCCCGGCCTGTGCCCTTTCACAGTCCTGGAGCCCTCGGGGGATGTCCGACTGCTGGCTTAGGCCCTCTCTGCAGTTGGACATCCTTAGTGCTGCTATGGAGGCAGGCCTCTGTGCTTGCCAGCAGTCAGCCTGGCTTGTGGCTGAGCAGCACTCCCCTTGTGGGAGTGCACTGACCACCAGGGGCCAGCTCCTGAATTGAATGTCTGCCCCCTGGTGGTCAGTGTGCATCATAGCGACCGGTCATTCCGCTGTTCAGTTGATTTGCATATTACCCTTTTATTATATAGGATAATACTACTGGATCCTTATTAAGCTAACTGTGATTTTTATATTCCATTGTTTTAAAAAATATTATGGTTTATGCTTTAGAAAGATATCAATAAAGAATAAAAGAGGAAACTTTGAAAAGTTAAGTTTTAGTTGCTGATAATTTCTTTACATTCTCTGGCAAAGATGAAAATGTTCTTACTCTTTGCCCTTATTCTAGTCCTTTTCTGTCATGGTAGCCACTAATTAGCCCCATGTGGCTATCTAGCACTCAAAATATGCTTAGTCCAAATTGAGAGGTGCTGAAAGTATAAAGTATACACTGCATTTTGAGACTTTAAGTATGAAAAAAAGAGTGTAAAATATCTCATAATTTTTATGTTGATTATATGTTGAAATGATAATATTCTAGATATAGTATATTAAGTAAAGATATATTATTAAAATTAATTTAACCCATTTATTTTTACATTGCTAATAGACAATTAGAAATTATACTTGTGGCTCGCATTGCATTTCTTTTGGACAGTGCCGTTCTAGATCATAAATGAACTTTTAAAAAATTCACCATAAATCTCATTTCTAAAATCTCATATTTTCCAATGGCATAGTGCCGTCTCAGGAATGTTTCTTCTTTAATTTCTCATTGCTTTATCATGATTTCTAATACTTTATGTTTTAGTTTTCACACCCACTCTCAAGCAGTTAATAACTATAATTCACTTAGAACCATGGATCCAGAGAATACTTAAGAGGTGGAAGAGGTGCTTAGAGCTGCTCTAAACACCCTCAATTTAAAAGTGAGGATTCTGAGGCTTGTTTGTATATGTACGTTTCCAAAGGCTATAGTTATTTAATTATCCACTTTTACATAGTCAGTTTTCTTTTGCCAGTGGTTTTTAACTGGGGTTGAGTTTGTTCCTGGGAGGTATTTGGCCATGTCTGTAGACATTTTGGTTGCCACAACTAAGCTAAATGCTCCTGGCATTCTAGTGGTTAGAGGAGAGGTTCGGGATGCTGTTAAGTACCCTATAACGCACAGGATAGATTCCCACAATAAAGAATTATCCAGCCCCCAATTTTTATTGTTTTGAAGTACAGAAACCCTCATATATGAATTAATTTTTTATCCTTAAAAAATTATGGTATTAGTGGCACATGTCTGTGAAGTTGGTATGTAAACAAGATAGCATTGGATGGGCTGGAAGTTCAGCTACTAAAGAGTCAGTGTTCTTTTTCCTAAGAGCATCAGTTTCCTCATTGGTAAAATGGGGACAGTTCAGGGCTCAAGTAGGTGGGCAAAACACAAGCTCGGAGGCTAATGTTGGGGGAAGCAAGACAGTTACTAGTGGAGGAAAAGGGCAGGGTGTCATGGTGAAATGACCTTTATTGAATGAACAAATTTGTTATCTCAGGTTGCCTTAATTTGCTTTTGCTACTAAAGAGTCTCTTGTATTAGTTTAATCCTGGGATTTTTCAAAGTATGTATTTTGAACTATTCTATTTTTATTGTAATTCTACTAGTAAACTGCTTCTAGGATAAGGAGTAATTCTGGACCTTCAAGTTTGAGAGATATATAACATTTAAAGATGATTCAGAAGATGATTTCAAAGATGAATAGAGGAAAGTTAAAGGTAAAGAGAATTAAGAAATATAAAAATTATGAAATTTTATAAGATATGAGAAATGAGTATATAACTTTTGAAACAAAATCAAGAATTAGGCCTAAGTTGTGTTATGAGGAGTTCCATTTAGAGATAATGGAAGAAGTCTAGAGAAAAATGGTTGTTAAACACATTGTAGAGAGCCAAAGAGTCTTCTGGCAAGGCTAAGCAGTGAAGGGAACACGATGGTATGTTTTGGACTTTGTGACTAAGATCTCTGGTAACAAGACTAAACTTATATCTGATGGTTTCATGATATCAATCTTTTAGAGTCAGAAGGGAAGATGAGGTATGTAGCTACATGATAAATGGAAAACATTCTGATATAAATGCTTAGTATATGTCTTCCTAAAATGTTTTTTTTTTCTTTTTCAAGGCCTTTCTAACAAATGCCTGTATAGTTTTAAAATGTAGCTAAAATATTACTTCCTTAGTGGAGTCTTTCTAATTCCTTGTAAGTACAGATGCCCACCCTCTGTAGGCTTCCGTACCACCTTCTACATACATCTTTTACAGCATTTATCACATTGTATTAAAAAGAACATAATGACATTTTGATTTTAGTTAGGTTTACTTAATTTTTGAGTAAGTAGTGCATTCACACGATTCAAGAATGAGAAGTGCCCTTATCATACTTGTCTCCCATCTACCCTTCTCTCCTTCCATGCACACACAAAGGTAACCATATTACTACTTTTATTGTGAGTCATTCCAAATTATCTTAATTCCTGTATAGGCAAACTATCTATATATTTACATTGTCCTAACTTTTTATCCAAATAGTTTCTTATTATGTCAGTATCCCTGTTAAGATGATGATCAACAGGTATATGTTAAAAGAATGAGCATACTGGCAAAGCAGGGTTTTTGTTTCTTTTTTACCCCAGGGCCATGGTCGGGAAACTGCTGTTCGCAAGCCACATGCGGTTCTTTGGCCCCTTGAGTGTGGCTCTTCCACAAAATACCACGGCCTGGACGAGTCTATTTTGAAGAAGTGGCGTTAGAAGAAGTTTAAGTTTAAAAAATTTGGCTCTCAAAAGAAATTTCAATCATTGTACTGTTGATATTTGGCTCTGTTGACTAATGAGTTTGCTAACCACTGCCCCAGGGGATCTGCCTGTGGCTCCACTCAGCAGAGGTGAACTAGATTGGGGTCACAATTAAAAGTGCTTACCTAGCCCTCTTACCAAAGAAGAGCAGGATGCTGATAGGTCACAGTGCTAGCCTTCCTAATGACCCCGACCTCTCCAGAAAGCAGAGGTTCTAAACAGAGTAATGCAGTTCATACAACATTATGAGAAAAGATAAATTCTCTTGGCCATGGAGCCAACCAAATGATACAATTAGTTATCAAGACAGAATAACAGATTTATAGTCAGCAAAAGTGTCTCATGTGACTAAAATGATTCAGATATAAATATGCTTAATAGCCCAAAAATTTGTCTTTTTATTTCTATGACTCAGTTTTTGAAAAGAGCTGCAAAAGTAGACTAATGGAGTTTTTAAAGATAATTTAGATCATTTGGTTAGAAGTTCTTTTCCTACTGATACTTTTTGTATTAAAAAAAGAACCAGGGAAAAATTACTAATTTATCAGGATCCAGAAAATTCTGACAGATTCAAATCAATTCAGATCAGGCAAGAAGTAAATACATATTTTTCAGTAGAAACTAATTACTTGGGCAATTTCTCAAAATCTGTGAGCCTCTTAGATAAAAACAAATTGTTTTACATGATAAATGAAATTCATCAAACTGCCAGCTGTGTGGTACACTGAAAATAGATTTACTTGTGATACTGCTGTTTGTTCTAAGATAAAACAAAGAATCACAACTGCAATAGCAAAGACAGATGAAACTGATTGAATGAGAGTGACTAAACAGGGACATCAGCGGTCCCTTGAAAATTATAATGACTAGATTTTTATCTGGCATTTGATCAAAGCTCATTTTGAGGTACAGTCTAAATGGTTTTTAGGTCTTTTGTGTTTTCAGTGAGTATTAACTCTAGTAATGTTATAGTAAATGTGGTGCTAAGTTTCAGAAAAGATGGAGTCTAATCTTGGCTTTGCTGCTTAAGAGCTGTGGATTTCATTCAAGTCCTGGACCTCTGATTTTCAGTCATAAATAGAGTATCACATGATAATTTCCTATATGTTGTTAAGATTCCTTTCAGCTATGAAATTATTTTGGAAAATGGCGAAAATAAACAAAAAGGCTGGTCATCTGGCCCCCTTAAACATGATTATTTTATGACAGGTGTGTGAAATGGAGGTTATTATGGGATTCTCTGGTTGATTGAAAATCAGAACATAAAAAATGTGAAAGCTTTGATTTAAGTTTCTTTTTCTTTAAAACGAGGTATTATCACACTAACAAGTGATCTCATTTTACTGCTTGATAGTTTGTGTTAGCTTGTCATTCAGTTATTTTTTTAAACATTGGCAACTTGCTGAGGGTTTTATTTTGACCATATGGTATAACTCTTGTGATCAAGCTATATAGATTGGTGAGTTGGCTGCCATCCTGAAAAACAATACCTGTTAAATTTTTTTTCTGGGTTGTAACACTAATAATTGCATTTTATATACATGTGAAAGTCAACATATTTTCAGCATTATGGCCATTTAAATTTGGAGTAACAGTGGTGATTTTAAATACTGACCTAGATAAAAAAGAAACATTATAAAGTATTATCCTTTGGGTTGTTAATATGTATGTTTCATTTCTAGAATATAATCTAATAAATTCTTGTTAATTTTGACTAATTTAAAATATGATAACCTGGGAAAAACTTTGGTTTTTATATGCTTTCTTAAAAAGTTAATCAGGGTTATTAGAAAAATAATCAAATAAGTAGATAAAAAGCCCAGTGAAATGCCTGGAGAGATGGCCTGCCAATCTTCAGAGATGAAATTTGTTTGAAACATGAGCCCTTATTTCTCTCTCAGAGCTTAAAAGAAAGCCCTTCAAGAAAGAAGGGCTGATATCTTTAAGTCAATAATATTAACTGACTAGAGGCCTGGTGCATGAAAATTCATGCACACGGGGGGGGGGGGGGGGGGAGGGTCCTCAGCCCAGCCTACGCCTCTCACAGTCTGGGACCCTTGGGGGATGCCCACCTGCTGGCTTAGGCCTGCTCCCTGAGAACAGATGATCTAAAAGAAATAATCATATCCTTGGGTAAGGATTTTTTAAAAAGGTAATGGTCGCATGAAAATTCATTGCTGGCGGGGCTGAGGGGACTGGGGGACTTTGGCAGCAGGCGCGTGGAGGGGTTGGACCCGCCTGGGGGCGGGCCTAGCCACGTAGCGTGCCTGCAACCCCCCTGCCCCCAGCGGGGCTGAGGGGACTGGACGCCGCCATCTTGTGGCTATGGGCTCTGCCATCTTGTGAGAGCATGATGGGCAATTAGCATATTACCTCTTTATTATATAGGATACTCTTTTTGGTATTATAATATTCTTATCTGACTTTTTTTCTAAATCACTGTACAGACTATCATGAGGAAAAGAAAGTCTTAAATGGTAAGTCATACTTTTATAGTGAAAAATGAATCATACTCATTTGATAATATATAATATTGCTTTACAGAATCACCTAGGGTGTCCATATATATTTTTATGCTAATGATGTCTTTATTTTCCCAAACTTAAAGGATTGACAGAACTCTATAGATCCCATATTCCAGCCATTACTCTTATAGTAGTCCCTTCTATGACATCCCTGAACATGTGTTCATCTGTCCTCAGCTTGAAGACTTGTAGTCATTAGGAGGCAAAACTGAACAAGTCACCTCCCTCGGCCATGTGAGGTCACTTCCAGTATTTACGTACAGATGCTCATAGCCTGTTAACCCACTCTTCTCTAGCTGGGCTCAGCAGCAGTGCCTTCTTCAGCCATTCAGTATGACTTGGAATTATGACTGAACTATATTACTGTATGTTTAGTAATAGGGTTTTTTTCTCTCTGCATAAGAAAGTTTTAGAAATTCAGCTAATAAGCTAAATTGCCAGATGAGTTATCTGTATATAAAAAAAGCCTAAGCAACCATCCGACCATCCGACTGGTAGCTATGATACACACTGACCACCAAGGGGCAGACGCTCAATGCAGGAGTTGCCGAGCTGCGATGACTTGGCAGCTGCAGTTCTCGGTGACACACCCGGAACCAGAGAGGAGGGAGCCTGATTCTGGGGTGCATCACTCGAGAACCACCCTCTCGCAATCCGGGACCCCTTGGGGGATGTCGGAGAGCCAGTTTCAGCCTGATGCCTGCAGGCCAGGCCTCTAGTGTTTTTATAAGTAGAGGAAATAGTCTGTACTGTAGACTAATTTATGCAGTTTGCAATGTAACAACCAAAGTTGCTTATCCAATAGTATAACACTGCATAAATGAGGCACTGATCTTAAATTTCATCTGATGATTGGCTCTTCTGTAATACTACACAAACAACCTTCACTTAAAGACTAATTACTGATGGACTGGGCATTTCATTTCCCACCGCATATGGCTTCCAGAACCTTTACTTTTTTATTGCCCTACTTTGGATGCACTGCATTTAACTACTATTCAGTTAAAGGTGGCCCTAAAAACGGACTATAACATACCAGCGGTCTGGCTAGCACAGTTACCTCTTAAGACCTTAGATCTCTGAGATTGTTATACACACACATATACATGCATGGGTAAGCAAAAGTAGGTTTACACTTATAAGGAAAAATAATAATAATACAAGAATAAACTTTGTTTTACCTACTCACAACTGTAAACCTACTTTTGCTGTATTAGCTGCCTCTTATGTTCGGCTCGTTTAAATCTTGGTGGTAAGTGTATGTATTTGTAGATGTGATCTACCTGCCTTCTAAGTCTTTATTCATACAGTTGTTTAAAATACTGAATGGAAAGACTACTATAGTATTCCATTAGAGACTTGATCCCTTCAATTTGATATCAGTCCATCAATCAGAATGGAGAGGAATAATATCCATTCAGTCCAACTTGCATTACCTAATTATTTTACTCTACCCCACATTAATCTTAGATTCCTTCAACTTATCCCAAGGATATAATGTGTAAGGTGTGTATTATTTGGCCTATGGCATTATTCTCTCCTAATAATTTATATGTGTATGGTACTATGTAGTTTTTAGAACATTTTTATTAATTCTGTTTATAGTTTCTTCTTATAGAAATTCTTAGATTGTGATGTGTTTATTTATATAAGAGGCCTCCAAAAGATGATATATATACATATATATATATATATCTTTTTAAAAATAAATCTTTATTGTTCAGATTATTACAGTTGTTCCTCTTTTCCCCCCCATAGATTCCCTCTACCCAGTACCCACCCCACCTCCTGCCCTTACTCCCCCCCCCCCCGCCTCTGTCCTCATCCATAGGTGTACGATTTTTGTCCAGTCTCTTCCCACACCCCCATACCTCCTCCCCCCCCAAGAATTGTCAGTCTACTCCCTTTCTGTGCACCTGATTCTATTATATTTACCAGTTTATTCTGTTCATCAGATTTTTTATTCACTTGCTTTTTAGATTCATTTGTTGATATGTATTTGTTGTCACTTTGTTGTTCATAATTTTTATCTTTACCTTTTTCTTCTTCTTCCTCTTCTTAAAGAATACCTTTCAGCATTTCCTATAATACTGCTTTGGCAGTGATGAACTCCTTTACTTTTTTCTTATCTGTGAAGCTCTCTATCTGACCTGCAATTCTAAATGATAGCTTTGCTGGGTAAAGTAATCTTGGTTGTAGGTTCTTGCTATTCATTACTTTGAATATTTCTTGCCACTCCCGTCTGGCCTGCATAGTTTCTCTTGAGAAATCAGCTGACAATCATATGGGTACTCCCTTGTAGGTAACTGCTTTTCTCTTGCTGCTTTTAATATTCTCTTTGTCTTTTGCTCTTGGCATTTTAATTATGAAGTGTCTTGGTGTGGTCCTCTTTGGATTCCTTTTGTTTGGGGTTTTCTGTGCTTCCTGGACTTGTAAGTCTATTTCTTTCACCAGGTGGAGGAAGTTTTCTGTCATTATTTCTTCAAATAGGTTTTCAATATCTTGCTCTCTCTCTTCTTCTGGCACCCACATAATTCAGATATTGGTACGCTTGAAGTTGTCCCAGAGGCTCCTTACACTATCTTCATATTTTTGGATTCTTTTTTCTTTTCCGGTTGGGTGTTTTTTGTTTCTTTTCAAATCTTTGACTTGATTCTTGGGATCCTCTATTCTGTTGTTGGATCTCTGTATATTATTCTTTATTTAAGTCAGTGTATGCTTAATTTCTAGTTAGTCCTTTTTCATATCCTTGAGGGTCTCACTAAATTTCTCTGAGGTTTCTAGAAGATTCTTGAGTAACCTTGTAACCATGGTTTTGAACTCTATATCCAGTAGTTTGCTTTCCTCCATTTCTTTTCATTTGTGACCTGTTTCTTTGTCTCCGAATTTTGGCTGCTTCCCTGTGTTGATAGAGTGGCTTTGTGTGCTAGGTGTCCTATAGGTCCCAGTGACTCAGCCTCCCCAATTACCTGAGGTGAACACTCTTGGTGCACTCCTCTGTGGGCTGTGTGCACAGTCTTGTTGTAGTTAAGCCTTGATTGCTGTTGGTATCACTGGGAGGAATTGACCTCCAGGCCAATTGGCTGTGAGAATCAGCTTTGTCTACAATGGGAGAACTTCTGTGCTGGAGATACCCTTATGAGACAAGACTTGCTTCAGTGGGGCTTTGGTGCTCACTGAGTCTGCCCCCTGAGTGTGTCTCTTATGGGTGTGAAGAGTTGTAATCTGGATGGTCTCACTCTGTCCACTTGGTTCACTGGCTCTTGGATCTCCAAGGAGGTGCAAAGTCAGCCACTGCATGAGGCCACCCAGCAGGAGCTACAGAGAGATCTGCAGATTCCTCCTCTTTGTTCAGGGTTTAGATGTGCCCAGATGAGGCCCAGCTGTGAAGCAATGCAAGCTGCTGTCCAGCCTTGAGCCTTCTTTTGGAGGCTCTGGGGCTCTCTGACCCAGCTGCAGTTTGTTAGGTTTTAGATAGCAAAAGGCCAGGCCATTCATATGCAAAAGCCTCTGTGCACAGCTTGGGTGGGGTTGTAAATTGGGTGGGGTGGGGTCTCAGGGTGGAGCAAACAGCAATGGCTGACCGTCAGCCCTGCCCTGAAGAGGTCCCCAGGTCTCTGTGTCCCGTGGCACCGTGCAGGAACAATGATCGCTGCAAGCACCTCTGAGAGAAAGCTGCCCTCGTGTTCTGGCCCAATCCCAGACAGTCCAGTTTCTCCTCTTATGAGTCTGGGTCCCCAGAGTCTCACCCAGAACTGGAGTTCAGACCAGTCGGGAGCTTGTATCTCCCTCTCGATTGAAAAAGACAACAGCATACCCCAGTTACCAGCCCCTTTCCACGCGCACCTCCGTACGTCCGCACCTCCACACTTCACTTCCGTACCTCCACACCTCTTCCCAGTCTCAGTGTGCTTTTCTCTTTCCTTCTATTTGTATAACTTCCACTCAGCCAGCCTTCCCATGGTTCTGGATGATATCCGTTTTGTCTTTTAGTTGTAGTTTTGATGTGGTTGTGCGCGGCAGCAAGTTCAGGTGTTTACTATGTCGCCATCTTGGTTCCTCTCCGAGCTTCTATATATCTCTTAATAAAATATCTTTTAGGGCTTCTCAAAAACTTAATTTAGTTTTTTCTTGTTTTTATCATTTTAGAAAGAATATATTTTTATTTATTGTAGTCTTGTCTCTTTTATTATACCTGTAGTTTTGTGGTAGAGCATTCTTCTTTAGGCTCACTGCTAATTGCTTCATATCTTTGGCCTTATGTCACATCTCAGACTTCCTTTGTTTATCTGAAAATTAAGTGTATTCTGCAGTGTTCCATGGGATGAGACGGTCACTAAGTGAGGGAGGCCTGAATTCAGGGCTCTCAGTCAACCTCATCCTAAAAATATGGCTGTTTGACACCTGTGCTTGCACTTAAGCTTGTGTTTCAACAGAAGATTTTCCAACTAAAAAGCATCTTGAAAACCTCTAAACTAGTTTGTCTTAAAGGTACCTCCCAACTCTAACTTTATATAAATACTGTGACTTCTAATTTGAGAATTTCAAGGCTCACCAGAAACTAAACATTACTTTCCTTTCCTACACAGTTTGAGAAATAATGTAGTGATTTTCAAAAGTCTTTTCGCAGCAGTACTCTTTTTCCAAAGAAAATTTATAGATACAACAGTGCATTCCTGTTGTGGGAGGAAAATATTTCATGTTTACAGAATCTACAGAATTCTTCCATGTCTCAGAGTTTTCCAGTACAACTTGAAAACCACAGCTTTAATGGACTTTTAGAATGTTTTATTGATGTATGCCCAAAAGAAGGACTGAAATGGAAAAAAAACAATACCACATGTCAGTGAGGTTGCAGAACAACTGGAACCCTCAAACACTTCTGGTGAAAAGTGTAAATTGGTACAACCATTTTAGAAAACTGTTTAATAGTATCTACCAAAGCTAAGCATATGCCCACCCTATATACCTACCAGAAATGTGGATATATGTTTTTTAAGAATGTACATGTACAATAATATTTATAACAGCACTTTGCATAATAGTGAAAACTGCCCAAATGTCTGTCAACAGAAGAATGAATAAATTTTGGTACATTTACACAGTGTAATACTACTCATTAATAAAAACAAACAAACTACTGAGGCATTCAACAGCATGGATAAAATCTCAGAAAGCTCCAGGTTTGATTTATTGCTATCAATCATGCTTATTTGACATAAGAACTATAATGTCTATAATGCTGGACATAAAAAAAAGTCAGATCAGAAGAGAACATGTCATACGATTCCATTTTTAGAAAGGTCAAATACAGGTATAATATAATCATGATGTTAAAAGTGATTACCTTTGGAAGGGTGGTGATCAGAAGGGGTTATACAAACAGGGTGCTGGGTACAGGATATGTTTTACTTTATGAACATTTATTGAGTAATACATCCGTGATTTTTGTCCTTTTATAATGTTTCAATAAGAAGTTTACTGAAAAGGTTAAAATAAAGAAAAGTGCTGCATCGATGAACTGTGGCTATTTTGTTTGTTTTCTTTGTGAAGGCATGCTTCCCAAGAGCCAAGTGCCAGATGCACTTGCCAAAGAAGGCCCAATTTCTCCAAGGTATGCATTCTTGTTTTTCTCTTTCAAAGCTAAATCAGTTTTAGACCAAAATATACACATTAAAAAAATAAAACAGCGATGGGTTTGATTTATTGCTTACTATATTAGTCATGCTTCTCTGACACAAGAGCTTTCTTTATCAGACATTATTGGAGAATGAACTATTCTGTAAATTTGAGTTTTTAATATAACTGAAGTTTGATTCATTTTAAACACCAATACTTTAATAAAACTATCAAAATATTTTTTATTATAAAATATACATTTATGGTAGAAAACTTGGAAAATGCAGGAAATACAAAAGAAAATGATAAAAATCAATTGTTAATACCATCAACCTTAGATATATGGTCTTAATATTTGGTTTATTCCACCCAGTTTGAGTCATATAATGCCTACTTCAATATTATTCTCTTTTGAAAATATTGGTATTACAATATATTCTATGCCCAATTTCCTATGTTATTAAATATTCTATAAAAGCATTTTTGTCTGCATTCCATTATATGACCATACCATAATTTATTGAACTATTCTGTTCTTTGTATATCTAATTTGTTATACAATTTTTAATATAAATCTTTCAAAATGTATTTAACACCAACAGTCTTAGTAAATTAGTAAATTATGAAAAGTCCATAGTCCGTACATATATATGGACTATGGATATTTCAGATGTCCTCAGGGTTATTTATGTTCTTTGTAGTTTTTTCTCTTTCTGCCTTTCTCCCTATCATTGGTCTATATTATATAGCAGCATCCTCCTATATTTGTTAAATTATTTCATATGCAATCTTCTAAATTATTTTATATATGTTAAGGCCCTAAGGATACCCCTCCTCTAGGATTTACTTATGGGTGCCTGTATGTAGGTAATAAGTTCAAAACACTAACAGTTTGATTAATAGCTATTATAAAACAGAAGACTTAGTTTTACCTTAAGTTTTACCGTTTACTCAATAAACCACCTTGATGAATTAATTTCTTGAGTAATAATATTTGTGACAGGGAGGAGTAAAAGTAATTATAAGCATGTAGATTTTGTTATGTTCCTTAAAAAAAAATACTGTGTTTTGTTTGTTCTTATGAAAGAAGATTTTAGTAAGGAGATGTATAACTTTTATAAAAAGTGTCTTGTCAGAAATACCTGTTTGTGTTTTTTTTAATCCAAGTTGAAGCATGGAAGTATAGGTATTTTAAATTTCTTACTGTAGATTTTTAGTTATTTTAATCATGTTAATGCACATGATTATTGATATAATAATTCATTTTTTTCTTGATATTTTACAGCTATGACTGGTTCCAAACAGATTCTTTAGTCACCATTGTCATATATACTAAACAGAAGGTAAACATATCTTTAAAGTCGGAAAAAAAATAAGTGTTAACTATGAGCCAGGTACTTTTCTAAGCACTTTTCTTGTATTAACTTATTTACCCCTCACCATTTACCTCTATGAGGTAAATACTTTTGTCATTCCTGCTTTACAGATAAGGAAACAAAGAGAGATTAAGTTATTTACCTAAAGTCACATAGTAAGTGGCAGATCTAGCATTTTCAACCCAGGCAGGCTAGCTCCATTGTGTATGCTCTTAACAACCACACTATAGCCTCTTAGAAAAAACTAGACTAGAAGCATTATATGTGCTTTTTTATGATTTTTTTTTTTTAAGCATGGATGGCAAAGTAAGAATCCCACTTAACTTCACCATGAGAACTAATTTCCTGACCATAAATTGGGATTTGAGAGACAGGAGAGGCTATTGCTGTGGCTTAGAATAGGTAAACCACTAATGGGGTTCAGATGCCCTCTTGAAATTAAAATTCAGGACATAATTCATTCACCATCTCTTGAACACCTACTTTATTTGCAGTGCTCTCTTAGATGGCAGGGATCTAATAATATACCAGATACATAGAGACTTGGCTTTTATTGGGCTTATAGTTCAGTTGGGAAATCAGACAAATAAACAGGCAACTTACAACATTTCCAAACACATCCTCCAGCAACTGACAAGGTCCCCCCACTTGAGAAACCATGTGGATTTAAAGACAACTTCTAGCAGCTAGGAGTTTCTGAGAAGCCATGCTACTTCTGTAGTAGCAAAACCACATCTGAGCCAGTGAGTTCCTCTGACTCTTATAGCAGGACTTGACCATTCCATAAGCGCCACCAGCCTCTGCCTGATACAGCCAGGAGTGCCACAGGCACAGCTTGTCCCGCCTTCCACTCCCCCTCGTTATTGTCTCATTGCACAATCCAAAACCAAGAGGGCAGCGCCTAAGGAAGCTGGGGTTTACTGCCATTAGTAGTATCAGTGAGGCACAGATGACTATGTGTTGTTATGTGTTCAGTGTAGGGTATAAATCAACAATTCTCAACCTTTTTCATTTCATTGCACACATTAACTACTAAAATTCTGCAGCACACCAAAAAATATGCTATTTCTTGCCAATTTAACAAAAAATGGGTATAATTTTGATTTGTTCACACTGGACCGCTATTGTGTTGGCTGCTGTCATTTTTATTTTATTTTATTTGACAGTCTACGGGAAAAGAAGTCCGTAGCCCTGCCTAAATAGTCAGGTATTGCATTTTTAAGTTTTTTATTGAATTAATTGGAGTGACGTTGGTTCACAAAACCATACAGATTTCAAGTGCACACACAATTCAATAAAACGCCATCTGCACACTGCATGGTGCACTCACCACCCCAGGCATACTCTCTTTGCCTCTCTGTCCCCCAGCTCTTCGCCTAGGCCCCACCCTCGTTTCTCCCTCTGGCTGTCCTCACACTGTTATCTGTGTCTGTGTTATGTAAATGTTTTTTGTTTAATCCCTTCACCTTCTTTCATCTAGTTCCCATTCTCCCTGCCCTCTGGCAACTGTCAGTCTGTTCCACGTATCTATGCCTCTGTTTCTATTTTTAGCTAAGATCAAGTGTAGGTATTATATCTTTTAAAAATTCTTTTGGCCTGGCTGGTGTTTCTCAGTGTTTTTTGTCTAAGGGGAAGAAAAGGGAAGGGTAAGAGGTCCCCAGTTAGATTCCTGGTCAGGGCACATGCTCAGGTTTCGGGCTCCATCCCTAGTAGGAGGTGTGCAGGAAGCAGCTGATCAATTATCACTATTGATGTTTCTATCTCTCTCTCCCTCTCCCTTTCTCTCTGAAATAATAAAAATGTATATTTTTAAAAAAGTATAGTTGTAGAAGTTTGGCAAAAACCTTTTAATCTTTCTCTTTTTGCTTTCTATTTAAGGATGTCAATTTAGATTCAGTAATAGTTGATCATCAGTATGATTCCTTTAGAGCAGAAACTATCATCAAGGATTATTCATATCTTATACATATTGGTAAGTACTTTATTCTTTATTAGTGGAAACAACTCCAATGTCCTTTACATATGCCAATAACTTGGTCTGAAGTCTAGGTACTAAATATTTATCTTCTATTATTTTTTAATCCTCACCCAAGGGTATGTTCTTTTTATTGATCTTTTTTTTTAGAAAGAGAGGAAAGGAGGGGGAAGAGAGAGAGGAAAAAAAAAAGAGAGAGAGAGACATTGATGCGAAAGAGAAATATCAATTGGTTGCCTCCAGTATGTGCCCTGACCAGGGATCAAACCCATAACCCAGGTATATGCCCTGACTGGGAATTGAGCCTGCAACCTTTTGGTGCACAAGATGACGTTCCAACCGAGCCACCCAGCCAGGGCTATCTGCTATTATTTTGGTTTATCATTTTTACCACTTTTTTTCTGATATTTCATTTCTATTAAAGAAATTCCTAGCAAATGACAGTATAACCTCACCTTTCCCAAGTTTAAATAATTAGATGTAATCAAAATAAATAATAATATGAAATATTTGTTGGCCCAGCTTTGTAAGACTCTTCTTGACACCTACAGACTAATCTCTGGAAGCCTGTCTGTCACATGCTTCTAGTAGGCACCCGTCACTGGGTGCTAGTTTCATCAGCCTGTTTCTTGCCATCTGGGTCACAAGGAAGTCAGGCTGCACTGAAGCAGCATGGACTGCAAGGTTGTATTATATCCCTCCATGGTCAGAGACCAACTGAAGAATTCACTTCTGTCTGTTTTGAGAGATTACAGACCTATCAAAAGAAAGAAAATCAGGACTGAAATCTGGAATAAAAGATATCAGATTCTGAATCCATTTTTGACCCATAATGAACTTGACTCTGGATTTCACTCTTTTCTCCTTTTATGAAAATGATATTCTAATTAGAAGGTAGAAATGAAATAAAACAATAGCAAGAAGAAAATAATCTTGGTAATTGGTTTAAGCATGAATTCTTATGTAAACAACCTTTCATTTACTTTTGTAAAACACAGACTGAAATTCTCTAGATCTCAGCTGACTCAGGATTCTGCTTGATGCTTTGTTATATTAGTGAAGAGCCTATAGTCCTGAATTTGGTCAGAGTTGATAAATGTGTTTTTCTTTCTTATTTCCTTTCATTTATTAATCAAAATCAAACCTTTCTCCTAGAAATGTGTCGTATCCTACTTCTTGTTAGCCTAAGGTCTAATGTAAATTGCCTCTTATGGGAGATGTCTAGAAAACACTTAGATGTCTAGAAAAATATACATTATTAATTAGCATTGTCATAATTTTCTTTTAAATGAAACCTCTGTGCCAGCATCTATTATTTTTCAAATATTATGGCTAATAGTGTTCACACTGCATGTAGCTAACATATCTCTGCACATTTATTAAAAAACAAACGAAAATTCTACATTCAAAAAATGAAACTCTTGGTTGGTAATACTGGATCAGAAAACTAAAATAATGTAAAATTTTAAGTTCTAGATAACCATATTATCACAGTGAAATTTAGAGCAAATGTTTGTAAAAAATATTTCTTGCATCTCCTCCTTCTGGAATGTAAGTTCCAGGGATTTTTCTCTTTCACCAATGGCTGTGCCCATAACACCTAGAAAGTGCATGGCACACACAGATGCTCAGTGAACTTTCTTCAGTAACTGGAGCATTCAGCTTTAGAGAACAACGAGAAAGGAAAAGCCAAGCTAAACTGGCCTGGCCTATATTCACATGTGCACGTGCACACTTCGCTCCCTCCCCTGCTCTCTTCTTGGTTTGTAGAGTCATCAGTCTGGGACCCACACTTAGAGCAGTATAAGTTACCACCTGTGAGCAATTGAGTGTTCACTCTTTACTTAATAGGCAGAGAATTAAGCAGAACTGAAGAAATGTATGTAGTATGTTTAAATGATTTGACTCTACATTTTGGTTGTGTACAGTTTCTTTCTTTTGGTCTCTCAGAATGTGTTTTACTTATCTTGAGAGATTTGAAATAGTGCATGAAAGAACCATTTAAATGATCTTATATGATGTTCATGAACTGTGTGAATTAAAGTTGGGGTTTTTTTTATTCTATTTTTTTATATTCAATATTATTCTGTATTAGTTTCAGGTGTACAATATAGTGGTTAGACAATCATATACTTTACAGAGTGGTCACCCTAATATTTCAAGTACCTCCCCTGGCCCACACATAGCTGTTACAATATTATATTTTTCCCCCATTGACTTCTCCCTGGCCACTCTCCCCCCTCCCCGCCCCCCCCCCCCCCGCCCCAGCACATGCCCTCACTCCCCTAGTGTCTGTGTCCATTGGTAATGCTTATATGCATGAATACAAGTCTTTTGGTTGATCTCTTACCCCCGCCCCCTCCCCTGCCTTCCCTCTGAGGTTTGACAGTCAATTCGATGCTTCTCTGTCTCTGGATCTATTTTTATTCATCAGTTTATGTTGTTCTCTATATTCCACAAATGAGTGAGATCATGTGGTATTTATCTTTCTCCGACTGGCTTATTTTGTTTAGCATAATGCTCTCCAGGTCCATCTATGCTGTTGCAAATGGTAAGAGTTCCTTCTTTTTTACAGCAGCCTAGTATTCCATTGTGTAGATGTACCACAGTTTTTTAATCCACTCACCTGCTGATGGGCACTTAGGCTGTTTCTAAATCTTAGCTATTGTAAATTGTGCTGCTATGAACATAGGGGTGCATATGTCCTTTCTGATTGGTGTTTCAGATTTCTTGGGATATATTCCTAGAAGTGGGGTTACTGGGTTTTAACTAAATATATACATTTTCTTTTCCAGAGCTAAGCCATGCGATTCAAGAAGATTTTTCTGGTACGCTTTACCAAAAAATAATTATGTATATATATATATATATATACATATACACATATGCACATACATACATACCTACATATGAAGGAGGGGGAAATTAGCATTTGTTTTATTTTTCATATTTATATTCCTGTTTCAAAATAAAGATGTGATATTTTTTAGATAAATGCATTAATTTTTAAATATATTCTCCCTCTGATTTCAGGTCTCCCCCCCCCCACCTTTTTTCTTTCCGCTTGTTCCTTCTATCTCTTTACTCTTACCTTTTCTTCTCCTTAGGAAAAAAATTTGTCTCCCTTTTATATTTCCTCCCTCCCTCCCAACCTCCCTCCCTTCCTCCTTCCTTCTTCCTTCCTTCCTTATCTCTGCCCTACTCCTGACATTCAGCTTGTAGAAATGTTCTAGACTAGATAAATTTTTCTTTTTTGATTGTTTAATGTTGATAAAGTATATTAAATTGTAAATATTGCTGCATATAAATACACAATGTAGATTTTACACAGCTGTTTAACAACAGAAGACTCGTTATAGAGTGCTGGTTTCTTGGGATTTTTTAAGCTTTATTTTAAATACAATAAAATCATTTAATATGTACAATAAGATGATTTGATATAGGTATATATTGTGAAAGGATTCGCACAGTTGAATTAATTAACATCCATCATCTCACATATTTACTTTTTATTTTTTTGGTGAGAACATACATTCTACTCTCTTAGTAAATTTCATTTATACAATACAGTATTATCAACTATAGTCACCATGTTATACTTTAGATTTTCAGATTATTCATCTTATAACTGAAAGTTTATACCCTTCCCAATTTTCCCTCCCCACTGCCCCCCTCTCCCCCCGTCCCTGTTTCTATGAGTTCACCTTTTTTTTTTTAAAGATTCCACCAGAAGAGATACCATGTCATATTCATCTTCTCTGTCTGGCTTATTTCACTTAACATAACACGCTCCAGATTTACCCATGTTGTTGCATGGCAGGATTTCCTTCTTTTTTAAGGCTTAATAACAATCCATTTTGTGTTTGTGTGTGTGTATTCTTGTTTTAAAGTACTGTCAGAATACCTTACCTTGAGTCTGTCTCCCCTTTTCTATATACCATACAGAGTAGCTATAAATTGCATAAATTTAGCTCTTTAAAGTCACAAACCATGTTTTTATGTTTGGTAAGCTTCAGATCAGTGCTTATTAAATTGAATTCATTTGACTATCATAAGAAGTTGTCAAATTGCTATAAAATTTTGTGTTTATGGTGAGGAAGAATAGACAGATTGTTACTAAAGACAAAATGATATATACTTCAGGTCTTCAACACATTCAATTTATAAAATTTAATCAGTGTTATGGAAGTCTATAGTTTATTTACCCATTTATTCTAAACTATTTTAATCATTCAAAAATAAAGACAATGTATAAGACTTTAATTATCAAAGATTCACATGCACTTTATAGGGCCTCATTCTTCTGAGGCGGTTCCTGTGTTTATTAGCCTCATTATTGGTCTACTGAATTCACTCACAAGACCCCTCAGATCCTTACTAAGTGTGTAATTATATTTGCTTTTATGGGTCCATTCAATGGCTGATTTGTATATATCAGCCCTCTCCTTTTTTATATATGTTAAGTAGTTGCCATGGCTATATTTGAGCTTGTATGAAAATTAGCAATACATAGTAGTTTGGTCCTTGATGAATTAGCTTGAAAGAAGTTAATCTAAATTTAAAATAAATTAAACCTGTCTGGCCAGTGGTGCTCAGTGGTTGAGCATCTAACATCATATAAGGTATAAAAATTTTGATGAATATGTGCACAAAATTGTATTTATTTTACTAATTATCAGTGTCATTCATACAGATTGGGACATTTGGATTGTTTGAGAAAGATTGGTTTTAAAGTAAAATTTTATATTTAGTATTAATGAACATAAATGAAATTTATATTTTTTCAGTGCGGGTTGTTGCGAATGTGGGAAAGATAGAAATTGTCCTAAAGAAAAAGGAGAATACTTCTTGGGAATGTCTTGGTCATCCCCTGGAGAATCATAATTCACTTATTCCAAAGAAAGATACAGGTATGCTGTGCTGTTATTTTGAGTCCTGTGTTTAAGAAATTGTTGTGTTGGCACATTTGTTTCAGAGCGTGAAAGGCCACTTTGGGATGAGCTTTTGCTTGTATCTCCTTCTATTTGAAATAGGAGAGGGGTGTGCATGGAAGGATTGAACAAAAAAGAAAAAACTCATGGATATGGACAACAGTGAGGTGATTGCTGGGAGAGTAAGGGGGAGTGCTATAGGAAGTTATGGGGGGATAAATGGTGATGGATGGAGACTTGACTTGGAGTGGTGAACACACAATACGGTGAACAGATGACGTGTACCTGAAACCCTTATAATTTTGTTAACCATTGTCACCCCAATAAATTCAATAAAAGGGGAAAAAAAAAGTTGAAATGGGGCACTTTTTTTTTTTTTAACAGATTAAATTTCAGATTTTACTATCTAATGTTTAGGCATAACATGAAGTCATTAGGTAATGATACCTGAATGGAGAAGCCACTTGTGTTTAGAAGGCTACCCAACCATTCAGGTTTATTTTCATAAAAGGTGCCAAAACAAGTTTAAGTTAATGCCTCCTATGCTCATCTTTTTTTTTTCTATTAAAAAAAGTCTTGTTTATTGTTTTTCTGCTTACCTAAACCAGTTCCTCAGTTTACTCCTTTCTTCATCTCATTTTTTCATTCACTTCCTTTATTTTTTAAGCATTTTATCTTAGTATAACATATTTATAGAAAAGCGTTCATATTTTTGTTCTACTTAATGAATTTTCAGAGTCAACACACTATATTTTCTCTCTGGAAATTGGTAGGATTGGCTCCTTGTTCCAAATGTTTAGAAGTTTCACAATTTGATATGCCTTAGTATGGGTCTCTCTTCATTCTTTGGGCAGGATATCCATCCTTTTGTGCTAATCCTTGTTATGGAAACTTAATGACCCTGATTTTTCTTCTACATGGTCTGTTTCGTCTTTCTAGAAGTATTCTTTTTTTAAACCTCCTTAACCAGTCCTTTAATTATCTTATCTTTTCTCTCTTATTTTCAGTTTAGTCCTTTTGTTCTACTTTGTGGAAGATTTTATTTTAGCTGTGACTTCCAGTTCTTTTATTGAATTATTTATTTCTATTCTTATATTTTTAACTGTTAAGACCTCTCGATTTTTGTTTCTTTGTTTTAGTATCCTATTCTAATTAGCTTCTCTTACGTTTTTAAAAATTACCATAGTGTTTTTTTCTCTGTGAAATCTCTATGTCCTCAAAGTTTGTTTTTTAATGTTTTACTGATTTGAGAGAGAGTAAGGGGAAGAGAAAGAGAGAAAGGGGAAGAGAGAGAGAGAGAGAGAGAGAGAGAGAGAGAGAGAGAGAGAGAGGCCAGTTGCCTCCCATATGCACTAGGTTAGGGGGATGGAACCGGCAGCCTGGGTATGTGCCATGACCTGGAATTGAACCAGCAACCCTTCCGTGCATGGGATGATGCTCAACCAATTGAGCCACACTTATAGAAAAACTTGTGGGGTTTTTTTGTTTTTAATATTAGATGCTTTCTTTGAATGTCTGTTTATCCTTGACTATCTGCTCATATTTCAGGGTGGAACTCTAAAAGCTGATTGGAAACTGTGCATATATGTGTGACTTGTTGACAGTAACATTTTCACTGTATGGCTGATCATTTCTTTGGGAAAGTCTGATGCCATTATTTTGTCAGAGTCTCCAGAGTGAACATTCTCCTACCTTGCACCCAGCAATTCAGAAGTCATGTGGGGGGAAAATGCTAGGTGCCTGTAAACTTATGTAATTTTCTTTTTCTGTGTCTAAATACAGTCACATTCTGAGGAACTGGAGTTATGACTTTAGCGTATGAAAATTGAAGGGGACACAGTTTGGCCTATAACATAAACCCAAATTCAGAGGTCCTATGTTCTACCCTCTCTGGAGAGCAAGCTTCAAATGTTTTGCCAGAATAAGAGAGGTTCAGTTATGTGACTGTGCTAAATAGGGGAGGACTTCAGGAAAGTTGAGAATGGGAGGGCATCTAAGCTTCTTAAATGAACTTTCTATCCGCAGAGTGGTTCTAGCTCTGCCTTGCCTCTGATCCAGAGGTATTTGGTCCTGCCAATTTCTGAGCCTTAAAGGGATCTTGTATTACAAATGGGTTGTTGATTCTTGACGTTC
Source organism: Eptesicus fuscus (assembly GCF_027574615.1). Lineage (NCBI taxonomy): Eukaryota > Metazoa > Chordata > Mammalia > Chiroptera > Vespertilionidae > Eptesicus > Eptesicus fuscus. The sequence goes on from NC_072482.1 coordinate 42,263,822, forward strand.
TGTACTTCTCTAGTTTAGGATTTAGCTTTATTGCGCCTGTCAGTTATTAATCATCCCTTTGGCTTCTCAGCTCGCAAAATTTTGTTGCTATTTAAAATTTTCATTCTTCTATCCTTGCCGGTTTATGCCTTAAAAAACAACCAAACACACCCAAAAAACATCTTTGCCTTTATTTGGGGTGTGGGGGAGTTAGAAGGAACTAACTGCATGTATTCAGTTTACCATCTTTAAATATTTAAAATTATATAAATACTAGAGGCCCGATGTACAAAATTCATGCAAGAGTAGGCCTTCCTTTCCCCGGCTGCCAGCACTGGCTTCCCTCTGGCACCCGGGACCCGGACTTCCCTCGACTTCCCTCTTGACCCTGGCTTTGTCTGGAATGTCGTCCGGTCTAATTAGCATATTATGCTTTTATTATTATAGATGATTGCGGATAATATTTTAATTTTCAGAAAAGTATCAGGTAGCCATATTTTAAGAACTTATTATGTGTTGAAGCCTCTTTTAGGTACTGTGTTATGAAACAAATCAAAGGCATCAGAAATTATTTTCCCAGGTGGAGGAAAAACTACACAAAATATGAGATTGAAGAATACTTTTTGCCCTGCCGGGTGGCTCAGTTGACTAAAACTTTATATCTCGATATGCCATGCTTGTGGATTTGATCCCCAGTCAGGGCATATACAAGAGTCAGCCAATGAATGCATAAATAAGTGGAACTACAAATTGATGTCTCCCTCTCTCTAAAATTTTTTAAAAGAATACTCTTATAATGAAACAAGCTGATAAGGGCACATTATATAGTACAAATAGAGCATATTCTGAGGTAATCTCAAGGGAACAGATGCAGATGAATTTAACCTTGAATTTAACACTGAAGAAGGTGGATTTCAAGCAATGTTTTGAAAGTAGCTTTCAAAAAAATTACAAAAACTATGAAAGTCTTTCCAGGTAGAGCTTCAAATTGTTGTTACTGGTACTTACTGTGGTAGGTATTTTGCAGGTTTTAGAGGGGGGAAGAGTAAGCCATGTGTGGGAATGGTTAAATAGGTTCATTTTACCAGAGCAGTAGTTCTGAATTTTGTGGTATTAGGTTGGGAGGGAGAATGTCAAGGAATAACAGTATGATCTAACAGACCTGAAGAGATTAGGTAAAAGACAATAAAATGAAAAGAGATATTATGAAATTGAAATATTTTGCCGTTATAAAAGCCAAGTCCAAGAAATAAATGATATTGAGAACCAAGGCTGACCTCCATTTGGAAATAGAATGAATATTGCTCAGTTATTCTTCTCAGTAATTTCCCAAGGCTTTCCATGAATTCTTTATCCCAGCCATACATTTCTCCTTGAGGTATGAACCACCATAAGGTAGCTTTAGCTTTCTTGTCTGAAATTGGAGTCAGGAATGCATTTTTCAGTAAATTAGGTTTCCTACTTTGTTAAATGACTCAAAATTTAGGGGATATTTGCATATATGTGAATAAATTAACAAAAATAATTTCTTATTTTTCCTTTCCCTTCTTAAACCAGAATAAAAGCTGTAGATTTTTTAAAAAATGAATCATTTTGAATTATGTTATGGCACTTCGTTATTCTTAAATTTATATTTTTTAATAAATCTTTTTATTGATTTCAGGGAGGAAGGGGAAGGAGAGAGAGAGAGAAACATCAATGGTGAGAGAATCATCGATTGGCTGCATCCTGCATACCCTGTAATTGTGACTTCCTGGTTCATAGGTTGACACCACTGAGCCATACTGGCCAGGCTGTAGATTATTTTATTCACTGTAGCAAAGCTGAATATTTATGTCATCAAAGTATAATGATTAACTTGATGTCAGTATCTTTAAATGTTTAGTCCATCACATGGTACTTAGGTTTTCAGTATAGATAACTTAAATTATTGATTAGTATACTGGCTTCCTCCTACTGAAATTTCTTAGCTAAAGGAATTTTACTTTGAAAATAAACATACATGTAAGTTGAATACTTTTAATGCAGTGTCTTCTCATGTCAAATTTAGAATTTACTTTGACATTTTCTTGTGTAATTATCTATGCTTACAGAGCCAAAAACCTGACTCTTAAACTTAAATAATGGCATTGTCCAGACTGCAATAGCCAGCACATCTGATTTCTACTCCTTTTTCCTCATATTGTGTCAGCTATAACTTTCTCTGTCCTCAGTCCAATTGAAATAGGAAAACTTTCTTAAATTTTTCTTAAAACTTTTAGAATCTATAGTTAAGATGTTCTTTTGAAATGATAGCAGCCTTTTGTAGGAAAGATGTTGAAATTAGTATAGTCAAATAGACCAAACGGCAGAATAACTGTACAACCGAACAACTGCACAACCGGTTGCTATGGCATGCGCTGACCACCAGGGGGCGTGCGCAGAACATGGCAGGCATCAGTTGCAGCGGGATGGTGGATCAAGTGAGCAAGGGTGCCAGACCAAAGCGGGGCACCGGTCACTGTCATCGGGGCGAGCCTCTGGTGGTTACTGAAAATTCTTTGCTGCTGCGCACCACGGTCCCACCAGGCGCTTGCACCTGCTGCTGGCACCGGCCCCACTCACACCTACTACCGGTGCTAGAGCCGCTGCTCACACCTGCTGCCTGTGCATGGCGCCGACCCCGATCACTCGGCATCATCAGTGGGTGCGAGTGGCAGCTGCTGGCCCAGATCACCCCACAGGGCTTCTCCACCTCCCCCTGCTCCTGAGGGGTGATCAGGGCCGGCAGCTACCTCTCACACTCACTGCCAGCGACAGCCCCGCTTGCACCTGCTGCTGGTGCCAGCCCCAGTCGCTCTGTGCCATCAGCGGGCGCAAGCGGGGCTGGCACCGTCAGGCCATGGGAGCGGTGGTGGCAGTGGGAACACGGCTGCTGGCAGACAGAGGACTGGGGGCCGCTGCAGGAGGGGCCGGGTGGGGGCACGGAGGATGGGCTGAGACCTGCCCCTGTGCCCACCACAGCCTCGCGGCCCACAGTTCCTTTCACGGTGCACGAATTCATGCACTGGGCCCCTAGTGTGTGTGTGTGTGTGTGTGTGTGTGTGTGTGTGTGTGTGTGTATGTAATACATATGTATAGTATAAACATAGAGACACAGAAATGTATATTTTTCCAGTCTTTATCAAAGAAATATTTCTAAAGTTATTTAGTAGGGCTAATATTGTTAAAGTTTCAATAGTTGAGTCTCAGAACTTCTCAATTCTGTAAGAAAAGAATTTACAATGTAACTTTGTTTCTTGTCAAATATTTTTCACATCTACAATTTATATAACTGGTTAAAATAAGGCTTTAAAATGGAATTATAAAAAAGAGTGAATTTAAGAAGAAATAAATTAGGTTTTAATTACTTAGAATGTAATTTTAACATGCTATAATAGACATGAGGAATATAATACTCATTTATTTTATAAAATTTATTTTCAAATTATAGAAGTATTAACAGGTTTTGAAAAATAGATATCTCAGGAAATAAAATGGAAAAAATTAACACTACACAATTTTCAAAGTACTGATAAATTTTAAAAACATATAGGTCTTTTAGTGAAATTCAAGCTCAACCAAAGAGCAAAAACTGAGTTTGTGCTTTCACTTAATGGGTCTAGTATTATTCTTACTTAACTTATTTATCAATAAGAGAAAATGAATCACTTTTTAGGTTTGTACTACAGAAAGTGCCAGTTAATTTCCAAGGAAGATGCCACTCCTGATACGAAGCTTTTCTGCTTGATGCTGCCACCAAGCACTCACCTTCAGGTGCCAATTGGGCAACATGTTTACCTCAAGCTAACTATTACAGGTAAGGCAAGTAGAGCCTTTGGAGGAACAGTTTCTTCTTTTATAAGCTGTTCAAAAACAGTTCAGTCTCTTTAGAAAGCACCCATTTAGATTATTACTAAGTGTTTGGGGGCAGCTGGATTTAGGGATGGCCAGATTCTAAGTTTGGGGATGCAGTGCTCCTGCATGTTGGAACCACAGCCATGACATAGTATTGCATGGAACAAAGAAACTGCCACTAGTCACAGACATGGGTCCATCATTTATTACTAACCAAGCCTTAGAGGAAAGGTGCAGGAGTGCACAAATGCCCCTCGTAAGACAACTCCTGCAAACATACCAGCATCCATCTCTTAGAAGCCACTTGCAGTCTTGTCATTTACAAAGTTGAATTTATAAAATTTCAAGATGAGTGAATGATTATAAATTATTTCCTTATCTGTGCCTCCAGTATAAGATCTGTAAATTCCTTACTGTGTGAAGTCTTTTTCTCTCCTTTTCATCCTAAAATTACCTCATTTATTTGTTTTAAATACCCTTCTTACTGATGTGTAACATTTTCTTGGCTTTTTGAAGCTGCAAAATGTAACATTCTCATGTCAGTCAAGGTGTTTCCAGCCATCAATCTAACAGACTCCCAGTCAGGCTCTGGTGGAGGTGGTTGGTTATGATGGCACTATGAAGTCTCTCTCGTCATCATCTAATGCCACGTCATCATTCAATAACTGGTATCTTCCCCAGTGCAGTGTAATTTACAAATACATTCATTTTATATATATCAAGCAGCCATGTGTAGTATTGTGCTCTTGCAAATTTGTGATGATTCCCCTCTCTTTGGAATTTGGCCAGCTAAAAATATAACATGAAACTAGAGGCCCGATGCACAAAATTCGTACAACAGTAAGCCTTCCTTCCCCGGCTGCCAGCACCAGCTTCCCTCTGGCACCCAGGACCTGGGCTTCCCTCCGGCCGCTGGCAGGCACCCGGGACCTGGGCTTCCCTCTGGCCGCTGGCAGGCACCTGGGACCTGGACTTCATCCGGAAAGTTGTCCCGTCTAATTAGCATATTACGCTTTTATTATAACATGAAATATTAACATTACCCTTTTTAAAAACTATTCTTGTCCTAACTGGTTTGGCTCAGTGGATAGTGCGTCGTCCTGCGGACTGAAGGATCCCAGGTTCGATTCTGGTCAAGGGCATGTACCTTGGTTGCGGGCACATCCCCAATAGGGGGTGTGCAGGAGGCAGCTGGTCAATGTTTCTCTCTCATCGATGTTTCTCTCTACCCCTCTCTCTTCCTCTCTGTAAAAAATCAATAAAATATATATATTTTTAAAAATCTATTCTTAAAAGTAGTTGGATTAATATTCTTTTCATCCAGTTACCAAAGCAGTATATACTATATTAAACATTAAAACAATTTAAAATGTATAAAGTAAAATGTGAAATTCTTCCCTTTCTCAAACCCAAATGAATGATCAGCAACCATTGTGAAAAACTTATGTATAATTAAAATTATGTCAGTACCTACTTAAGTCTCTGTGTAAACTTTTTATGCCATTTTTGTGTGGCTTATTACAAAGTTTATATGCTGATAGAAGAGATGATTGTCTGAGAGTTTATTAACATAAATCCCAATTATATGTCACACTTAATAAAAACAGATTGTTTATATTATAGATAAAATATTGATTTGTTAAAATTATTTCAGCTCACATTAACTCGGGGTATATATAACTATCTTTACTATACACACATAGACCATAGAATTATATAAACATTAGGTTTACAGTTTTTAATATAGACTGATTGATTGCATCATAAAATTTGTGTGTTTTATCTTCATTCAGAGCTTTTTAGATTTTTAGAATTGAATTTCTTTGTCATGACTTTTTCTAGGTACTGAAATAGTGAAGCCATATACACCTGTATCTGATTCCTTACTCTCAGAGTTTAAGGAACCAGTTATTCCCAATAATAAATACATCTACTTTCTGATCAAAATCTATCCTGCTGGACTCTTTACACCAGAGCTTGATCATCTTCAGATTGGTTAGTATTTTATGTTTGTTTTTTTTTGTTTGTTTGTTTACCCCATTTGTGTTCTAGGTTGGATCACATGTTATACTGCCCTCTAGTTATCTCCATCTGGGAGTCTATCAAATATCTTAAACTCAACATGTCTGCAACCAAAATCATGTTCTCTTTGTCCCACCCAACCTATCATTACTCCATACTCATCTCTATTATTTGCAGCATCACTCACTGTTCATTCTTGACCCAATCTGGAGATTTAAGCCATCTTTGAGTCTTCCCATTTTCTTCCTCCCAATCCAGTCAGGTACTCTGTTCTGTTGAGTGTACCTCCCCGTGACTTTCTAATCTTTTCTGTCCCTTCAGCCACCCTCTTAGATCAAGCCTTCATCATTTCTCTCTTGGCCTCTAACTGGTCTCTCTTAGTTGCCTCTAACTGGGGTCTTTTTCTTTCTGTTTATCTGAATTTTCCACTTCTTTTTCCAAACTGCCCTGAGAATAGATTTACCATGTTGCTCTGCAGCTTTAAAGCCTCTGCTGAGTCTCCATTACCTAACTGATCAAGTCCCCTGCGTGACCTACAAATACTTCATGATCTTTCCAGCTTCATCTCTCAGTGTACAGATCCTGGTGCTACTCAGAGTTCCACAAGTCTGGCATACTCACTCATAGGTACCTCACCTCTGAGTTGCCTCACCTAGGATGCCCATCAACCCTGTCTCTATCTATAAAGTGCCCTTTTTAAAGAACCAAACAAAAATATCACTTCTTCTATGAACATTCCCCTCCTCCTCTGAACCCCTGCAAATCCTAACACGTTGTTCATAGCTCTAGGATAAGAATAAATAGTATTTCTTCTTTACAAGATTTTGAATTTAAAGGTAGAGTGTCTTATTTATCTTTGTATTTCCTGCACCTAGCATGGCACTTGGCACATAAAAGGCTCCCAATAAATATACTTTGAAAGAATGACTAAAAAGACTATAATGAAATTGATTAAGGTTTAGAGAATTTTCTTTCTGCTTTTACTCCTTTTTCTATGCCTTCAGTTTTTCACTGCCTGAGCCTAACAGTAAAAGTGTTCTTCCCCTTTTTAAGGCAGTATTAAAGTACAGTGGAGTAACGGTGAGGTAGATCAGTAAAATTTGGAAATAAAAAAATTACATTGTTTTCTGAAAGTTAAGCTTAGAAATATTTATGCAGTGATGTGATGAGTCATCTTGGGTTACATAAATCAAAATATTGGCTATAAATGGGAACCTAAAGAATTTTGGAATATCCACAAATCTAGTGATGGTATCTATTTTGTGAAGGACTGACACGTGATTGTAATACAGCAAGTGGAAACAACCAGCGGTATTGTAGCCTGTTTTTAGAGCTTGAGTGAGCAGAGCAAGGTGGAGAGTGAGCCTAGAACATGGAAAAGGAAAGCCTGCAGCTCAGGATCAGTGTGTTTTCACCTCTATCCACAGGGCTAGACATGGCACGCACACTTGTTTGACTTAGAGGCATGTATGCTGGCATGGTAGTGATAACTGCAGCCTCATTATGTCCCAAACAAACTGCACTATAATGTTATCCACTTTGTTCAATCCTATGTTCACCAAGCAACTTTTATGTGATTATTTTGGCCTATCAAGTGTCAACTGAATGAGATGCCCTAGATAGGGTGTGTAATTTCGGGTGAGTAGATGCAGATAGCCTGGCTGGAAGTCAATGACCTTTCTGGCATGTGTACTTGAATCTCTTGTGAACTTGATTAGCAACAGGTACATTGCCTAAGTCTAATCAGTGAAATGATGTTGGAAGGACTGGACTGTGGACAAAAGTTACCAAGTTAGTATTGTTCTGTGAAGCTTTTCTGGTAATATCCTGGGGATATTCTGATCTTATGGTCCCTTTCAAACTATAACAAGGAGCTCTTTTACTTCTAACACTTACTTAATCAATTACTGCAAGGTTCTTACTATCCTGCTATGGAAAATAAAGGAAAAATTATGAAGATCCAGCATTTAAAAATTCAAATTGTTTTTTAAAATATGGACAGCTTTATTTTTTATTTTTCAAATTACAATGAAAATTTCTGAAATGTCCTAAAGGCAGTTCTCTTATATGAGTGGTACATACTAGTAGTGGTTATTTCAACTGCATTTCAGAAAATAGTTTTTCTCAGCTATTTTGATTCTATATTGTGAAGTAGCATGCTCCAAGTACAGTTTCTGAACTTGCTTTGTTTTTATAGAAGTGAATTAAGAACAAACTCTTCTTGTTTTAATCCATTGGTCTTTTAAAAGATTTGATGGAAGTGAAGTCAGCACATTTACTAACATAAGATTTTGCAATACATTTTTACTTCAATTTTCTCTCCTACTAGTCTTATTACTATGGTTAAGAATCAATATGTAGTCCAGCCAGGTAGCTCAGTTGGTTGGAGCATCGTCCTGTACATCAGAAAGGTTGCAGGTTCAATTCCTGGTCAGGGCACATACCTAGATTGCAGGTTTGATCCCAGTTGGGGCAATTACAGGAGGCAACCAATTGATGTTTCTGTCTCACATCGATACTTCTCTTCCTTTCTCTCTCTGAAATCAATAAACATGTCCTCTGGTGAGGATTAAAAACAAAAAAAGAATCAGTATGTAAGTAGAAAATACCTTTTCTCTACCCTGTACTGTGCAGGGAGACATGGACTATGCTTTTTAGGTGCTTATAATTTAATTTAGCAATCTATGTAGAGCCTGTTTTTATTGGTAATTTGTACTTAAATACTTGGCAGTAGTTTGGAAATTAGAGACTCCAGATGGTTTGGGAAAGTAATTGTGTAATTAAATGAGCGAAATAAAACCTTAATAATTTGATTATAGTGATATAATTCAGACATACTTGGGGGCCTAATGAATACTCTTAAAACTCCTTACATACTATCTTAAATACTAAGATGGGGTCTGAAAGCTAAGTATTCATCCTGTGACTCACCAGTGTTCTAAATTCAGCTAGGTGTAGCCTTCTCAGTTTCCCTGATTTTTTTTTTTCTGATTTAGTTTATGTTTTATTGTTTAGGAGATTTTGTTTCCATAAGCAATCCTGAGGGCAATTTTAAAATATCCCAGTTGCAAGAATTAGAAGATCTCTTTTTATTGGCAGCTGGAACAGGCTTCACACCAATGGTTAAAATACTGAATTATGCTTTGACCAATATATCCACTCTCAGGTATGTAATTTTATCTTTAATTACTATCCTTTATGAGGCTATTAGATTAGTACAAGATATTCTAAATTGTTTAATTCCTCAGTGCACCTTAATAGACATGTTCTCATTCTCTCATTCATTTCTTAACTCTGCCTCAAGTCCTAGCTATATTATAAACACAATTCTTTTTATTTTGATTCTTTTAGTTACCTAATTGCACTAAAAAAAACCATTTTTGCTAGTTTACTTTTAGATCAATTCATGCATATTTTAAATGTAATTAAAATAGTTCTTTTTGAGTTGTTGCTGTTTTTTCTTGTTTTGTGTGTGTTTTTTTTAAGGAAGGTGAAGCTGATGTTCTTCAATAAAACAGAGGATGATATAATTTGGAGAAGCCAATTGGAGAAATTAGCATTTAAAGATAAAAGGTATTAAACTGGTACTAACTCTATATTTAAATATTCATACATGTATAGTCAGTCTTGGCAGTATTTCCTTTGGGTGGAATTTTTAATTGACCAGGAAGCTTTGTCAAAGAAACAAAAGCTAATCAATAATTTTCTAAATGTAAATAATGTTACTACCTTCCGCCCAAAGAAATAGTTTGCTAAGATCAATGTGACATCATATATGTATCAATATATGGGTTTTATGTTTATATTATGTTATCTATACAGTTGGGTTTCAGTGTAGCCAATTTGGTAATTGAAGATTTAAATAAATTTGGTGGATAGATTATGCAAAAATAAACACGTTTTTTTACTGCCTTTAATATGCTCATGTCCATAGTGACTTTCCATTGTTTACAAGCTTCTCTTTGTTTGTGTTTGTTGACATTAACATTTGCTGATAGCTGTGTCATCAGTGGTCCTCAGGGTAGGCAATAGGAAAAGTTTGAGTTAGGCTGAACTCAGTGGTGGAATGAGGCAGCAAGGATAGCAAAGTGAAAATTTGTTTCATTGGAAAAAGGGCCCTAGCACAGGCCTCTGAGATAATAAGATAATTTAAATGGATGTATGCCCATTTCCCCTAAGAAATCTGAAAGCAGTGGGAAATTCTAAATAAACTTTTTAGAAGAAGAGTGAATTGGATAACCTAACATAATGTCTGTACTTATCAGATGCTTGTTTCTCATAATTTCAGGACTGTGTAAGCATATGAAGTAAATATTTATGTTTATAATAGTATAGTATAGATCATTATAGGCTTTATAAAATTAAAGACCTCACAAACCCAGCTGTTTCTCTGGGAGCTCCAGGTTCTTCTGAATATTTGCTGAATATCCTATCTAATAAAAGAGTAATATGCAAATTGACTGTCACTCCAACACACAAGATGGCTTCCCCCATGTGGTCAAAGATGACTGCCCCCATGTGGACACAAGATGGCCGCCACAAGATGGCCAGCAAGGGAGGGCAGTTGTGGGTGATCAGGCCAGCAGGGGAGGGTAGTTGGGAGGGACCAGGCCTGCAAGGGAGGGTAGTTGGGGGCGATCAAGCCTGCAGGGGAGGGCAGTTAGGGGTGATCAGGCCGGCAGAGGAGGGAAGTTGGGGGTGACCGGACCTGCAGGGAAGTGCAGTTGGGGAGGACCCAGGCCTGCAGGGAAGAGCAGTTGGGGGGGACCAGGCCTGCAGGGGAGGGCAGTTAGGGGTGACCAGGCCTGCAGGGGAGGGCAGTTAGGGGCAAACAGGCTGGCAGGGAGCAGTTAGGCATCAACCAGGCTGGCAGGGGAGTGGTTAGGGGGCAATCAGGAAGGCAGGCAGGCGAGCAGTTGGGAGCCAACAGTCCTATTTGTGAGAGGGATGTCCCAAATTGGATAGGGTGCAGGCTGGGCTGAGGGACACACCCACCATGCACGAATTTCGTGCACTGGGCCTCTAGTTCTTAATAAGATAATACTGAAGTCTTTTCTAGTTTTTTTACCTTCCCATTGTCTCCCATCCTCCTCATTGTCTTTTAATAAATGACTTTCACAATAAAAGATGACCTGAACTTACTTATCCTTGAAATATTTACTCTTCTTACATAGTCAAGACATAAACCTAAGAATACTTACAATGTGTAGGTAATTGTATGGCAATTGGAGCATGATTTAGAAAAAAATACAAAGTCCTAGGTTTTCAAGTGTCTTTTACACTAATTTTCAAAGTGGAAAATTGGAAGTAGCACTTATTGAAAAGCCTAAAGACCTAAATTCTAGTTTTTATTCTACCTTTACTAGCTTGAAACTTTATTCAAAAATTACTTAGTTCTGTGGGCCTGTTTCTTTAGCTTCAAATAAAACGATGTCTTTCCTACTTCATAAGGCTATTGTGAGGATTAGAAAAGGGTGAATGCTTTGGAAACTGTGACGCCTACCTCAGATACTTTGAATTGTGGTTATGGAGGACCTCTATACATGTGTTTTGTTTCTGTATTATCCGAGTTCCTGTTTTCCTAAACATTTAAAATAATTTAAACACACAAAGGTAGGCTTTTTTAGTTAGGTTTTTTTAAAAAGTATTTTTGGCTATGTTCTTATATTCTTTAAGATAGTTCCCTTATAAAAGAACAGTCAATTTACCTACATTTTAATGAACAGACATTGTACTTTCAGTCAATAGGAGTTGCATTTGATTTAAGAAGTAATTAGTAAATCGGAATGTGTTGATAGCCTCTGAGCATAAAGTATCCTTTGACAGAGTCCCCTGTGTGTTTTGTTCTGTTTTGTTCCCATCTACATAACTTGGGTGGTGGAATGGCATAGGCTGCAGTGTTGAGGATGAGGAAAGACCCCTCTTTCCCCTCACCTGGATGACTGGCTCTAGCAGCACTCACCAGGTGAGTGTCACTCTCCAGCTCGCTGAGAGAAGTGACAGTGTTTGGCTTCCGGCCTGCCTTTATCCTCCCACACGGCTCCTTCTCTCTGTCTCCTTGCTCTCATCTGCTTGCTCCTATGTGCCTTTACCCTCTCTACTACCTAACCTCTTCCTCCTTTTGGAGACAGGAGGCACCTTGCAGAGGTTGTCCTTGGCACTGACTGCTAGCACCATAGCGTTAATGCTTCCTGGAGACCCATGGTCAGGCCCTCACTGGGAATCAAGAGCCATGCTTATGGAGATGGCTTTGGAACATTTATCAGGGGTTTTAAATATTCTGAGGTTTCATGCAAATACAGGAGAAACCTGGCCTTAAAGGCTTATTGAATGTTTTTAGTACCCTCATTCAAAAACATCATTGTTGAGTTTCATACATAAAGGGGAAGTAGATTCAATATAAGGTAGTTTTTATTAGCCACATCTGTATTTTAGTTAACATTCATAGCTAATTTTATATATTAAATCACCTTTCCTACATCTTCACTCTCCCATGTCACTCCTAATCTTAGTAATAAAGCTTCTGATGACAAAATGTGACATCTGAACACATTTCTTGGTTAAATTATTATTGGATTGGAATATATAAAATAAACTTTTCTTACATTTTGTAGTTAAAACAAGTGAAATACTTTATTGTCTGTATTAGGTGTTAGCCTTCCACTCAGTGCTTTGTAGGGATAGGAAGGGTGGATAATGAGGCTGGTGTATTATCTATTATTTTCATTTTCAGCAAGCATGCTATGTTTGTCCTCAGTTTATCTGGATTATATCATTCATTAGCAAATGAAATTCTTAGAATTGTCATTGTATAATGGAAACTTACTAACCTTGTGATCTTGGCAAGTTACTTGATCTGACTGAGTTTTAGTCTTTCTATCTGTAGAACAGGTATATCAATACCTACTTTACAGAATTGTTTGGATATGGGGGCAATGAGAGAGTATATGTAGGTGCCTAACCCAGAATTAGCATATTAGTAACATTCATCCATTCATGAAATACATGTATCTATTATTTGCCTATACACAGGAGTTCAACAGTGAACAAGATACTGTTATTTTCTCATGTGACCCAGGGAATGTGTATCTTCCTTTTCCTACATTGCTAAACAGGAAGCAAAAATGTACAGTAGCAGATGTAACTAATTACTATGTACACTGAGATCCAGATTAAGTTTCCCTCATCTCTTAATTCACTGAGCAGTGTTAAGGCCTAGCTGGCTCAGCGTTCCACAATGGTCCACCTCTCTCCTCAGTAAAATACACCAACTGTGCTGTCTCGGCCTTTGCAGAACTAGTTTCAAGGGATTGGACAGTTTGACAATGAGGTTGAATTCTGGGCAACATTCATAATATATAAATATAACAAGTATTTTTCTCCCTTTCAAAGCAATCATTTTTGAGACAGTGACCTTATTTGAGTAAAGCTAGTAGCATGTACTTTTATATAAATAGTAGAATTTGGCCGTGGCTCAGTGGTTTAGCATTGACCTATGAACCAGGAGGTCACCGTTCGATTCCTGGTCAGGTTACATTCCTGGGTTGTGGACTCGATCCCCAGTGAGGAATGTTAAGGAGACAGCTAATCAATGAATCTCTCTCATCATTGATATTTCTCTCTCTCCTTCTCCCTTCCTCTCTGAAATCAATAAAAAATATATTTTTTAAAATAATGGAATTTATTGATTTGCTGATTTTTCTGCTCTGTTTACAAAATTAATACATATTTATTATATTGAAAATAATTAAGGAAACATAACCCATAACCTTATCATTTAAAGAACAATTATTAACATTTATGGTCTGTATCTTTCCATTCTTTCCTTCCCTCCCTCTCTACCTCTCTTGCTTTCTGATACACACACACAGGCACACACACACAAACACACACACACACACACACACACACACTGACACATGCATACATGCTTTATTGTTTTGTATTTTTAAAATAAAATAGTTGTACTGCTATACTTTTTATAATTACACTAGGGGCCCAGTGCACAAATTCACGCACTTTGAAGGAACTATGGGCTGCAGTGGGAGGGGCAGGTCTTGGCCCATCCTCCGTGCCCCTGCACAGCCCCTCCTGCTGTGGCCCCCGGTCCCTTGTCTGCCAGCCGCCCCGCTCCCGCAGCTGCTCCCACAAGCTGACAGTGTGGAGCAATTGGGGCCGGCACCAGCAGCCGGTGTGAGCAGCAGCTGCTGCCCCGATTGCCCCTCAGGAGCAGGGGGAGGTGGAGAAGCCCTCAGGGGGGATTGGGGCCGGCAGCCACTGCTCACATCCACTGACGGTGCTGAGTGATCGGGACTGGTGCCACGTGCCAACAGTGGGTACGAACAGCAGCTCCAGCGCTGGCAGCAGGTGTGAGCACTTGGTGGGACCACTGCGCGTGGGAGCAAGAATTTTCAGTCACCACCAGAGGCTCGCCCTGATGACAGTGACTGGTGCCCCGCCTTGGTCTGGTGCCCCTGCTCACCTGCTCCACCATCCCACTGCGGCCAATGCCTGCCATGTTCTGCACATGCTCCCTGGTGGTTAGCACATGTCATAGCAACTGGTTGTTCGGTTGTTCCACTGTTCAGTCTATTTGCATATTAGGATTTTATATATATAGATTTTCTACTTAGTGTGTTGCATATATTCTGTGTATATAGAATACTTTAAATAACTGGTTCTCAACCTGGAGTGATTTTGTTGTCCCCATCCCCCCAATACCTTAAGGGACATTTATGTCTGGAGACATTTTTTGTTGTAACAGTTGATGGAGGGGGTTCAACAGGTACCTTGTTGGTAGAGGCCAGGAATGCTGCTAACATCCTACAATGCACTGGGCAGTCCCTACAACAAAGAAAAATCCAACTCAAAATGCTGATAGTGCCAGCTGGGAAAACCTGCACTATACCATGATTTTTTTTTTAATTTCTTTATTGATTAAGGTATTACATATGTGTCCTTATTCCCCCATTACCTCCCACTCCCCCATTCATGCCCCCACCCCCCTGTTGTCTGTGTCCATTGTTGTCTGTGTCCATTGATTAGGCTTATATGCATATAAGTCCTTTGGTTGATCTCTCTCCTTTACCCCCACCCTCCCCTACCTTCACTGAGGTTTGATGTTCTATACCATGATTTTTTATAGCTACACTGTATTCAGTTCTGTGAGCATACAATAATTTATTTAACCAATCCCCTGCTGTTTGACATAGTGAAAAGAAGTTGTTCTGTACCCCTCTAACTATGCAGGATAAAAATACATCGTAAGAGTCACCAAGTCCTAAGGCTGTTGAAGCATTTTGACAAATAGCCTCTAGAGCAGTGGTTCTCAACCTTTCTAATGCCACGACCCTTTAATACAGTTCCTCATGTTGTGGTGACCCCCAACCATAAAATTATTTTCGTTGCTACTTCATAACTGTAATTTTACTACTGTTATGAATCGTAATGTAAATATCTGTGTTTTCCGATGGTCTTAGGTGACCCACAGGTTGAGAACCGCTGCTGTAAAGTAACTGTAAAAATAAAGCCATAAACTTTATGTGGAACCTTAGTGGTGATAGCTTCTAATCCTCCTGTCTTAAAATTGAAGAAACAGGCTGGGCTAAAATCGGGTGATGGGAAACCTTGAGTATAATTCATATATTAAATAAATATGTATTAGATGGATATGAGAAGGCCCAGCAACACTGGGCAGCTTACCTCTTCATTATTGACAGGCTCCGTAGACAATGGCCCACTGAGTTTCTGCACTCTGGTGTCAGTATTGGGATGAGTGGTTTGTTATTCCCCTTTAAGACAGCAGAAGCCAGTGATTGCAGTAAATCAAATAATGTGCCTTAACCCCTTTCCCCCCCACCCCCAGCCTGTGATAATCACAGATATGTGGGCCTCTAGTCTGGACTCTTCTACCACTTTCTGTTCCTCCCAGATGCTCCTCATATGGGTGTTTCATAGAATGTTCATGTGTTCTCCCTTAAGGGCTCTGTCATTAAAAAAAACAAACACACAAAAAAAAAAACTTTGAAAATAATGTGTATCATATTACCTTTAAGACTTACTCTGAACTTAGCATATTTAAGGCTTTGAGAAATTCTAAATAAATCTATTTAACTTTTTCTTTTTAAAACCCACTATCCCAAATTTATTTCATAGTTGGACTTTTTTCATGGAATACCACTAACATCTTGAGGAACACTAGTGTTTAATAGACTCGTTTTGAGAAATGTTTCCACAATATGTGCATTTTGTATAATTTTAACTCTTAGCTGTTCATGTAAGCTGTTTTTCTCGGGAGCAAATACCAAGTTTTCCTGCTCTTTCTAATATTTTTCTTTAGCTATTGAAACCAGAAAAGGCAGAGGCCCCAAATACTATGAAATCCTCTTCTGTGGGCAGTGACAAACCACTGAAGCTGTTAAAGCAAAGACAGTGTAAGATGGGGTCTGGGTATTAAGGAGAACTGCTGGCAATGGTGTGTCAGGTGGATTAAGGCTAAGGGTGTTAGAGCAGGATTTTAGGCAAGAGATATGAGGCCAGTATTTGGAGCAGTCGCACCAAAAGTGGAATGTACGGGACATACTTAAGGAAACGACAGAGGTAGGTTTTTGAAGCTGATTGGTTAGAGGAGAGTTAGTTGTTGGATGATGGCAGGCTCTGCCCATGTGCCCTCAGGCCTCAGGTTGTAATGGCGCTAGATAGTGAGTTGGCCTTCATTCAGCACACTTTAGGAGAGGTAACTGATTCCACAGGAACCATCTGCATCTTGATGTGGTATAAGAAATCCTTCATTAAAGTATTCTTGAGTCTTAACTTGGGATGGCACCTGCTCCAGCTAAGCTCTTTTCTAGTCCTGTGAAGGAGGAGATAAGCAGGATAGCAGGCTTTTTACAGTATCCTTAAAAGTTGCATTTATGCCCCTCCTCACTCTTTCTATGGAGTTAAGTGATAGCCCAAGAGACCATTATGCTAATAAATACGAATGCATGAGAAGTGTACACCATCTTTATAAGGATCTTGGGTACTTATCACTCTTTAGCAGAAGCCTGCAGAAAGTATGCCACTGACTAGGCTTTTTTTTCTTCTTTAAAGTACCTCAGTAAAGGAAAGTTACAATATTTTCAGACGACAGGAATGCCAGTATATAAGACTTATGTATCTTACCAGTTTTATTCCAATGATTTTTATTTTTAATTTAACAAGGTAATTGCTATCTTTGGTCTAATTGTCTATGTATAATTGGAAATTTCTTAGGATAGTGGTTCTGCAGATGCTTCTGGGTCTCCTTTGATGATCTGATGAGAGCTGTGGACCTTCTCGCTCGGAAAAGGCATTAGGGAATTCACAGCCGTTTTTATGTGTAATTTCATGGATGCCAGCCTATGGCTTTGTTCTTCTATTGACAGTTTTTATTTTTAGTCAGTACGGCTTCTTTGTAAGCAAATCCCTTTATTCATTCAACAAGTATTTTTTATGCACTTACCTTGAGCCAGGCCTGGGTTCAGCAATGAACAAGGCAAACAAGGATCTCGCCCTCATGGAACAGTAAACAAATATTACATTCCATAGTTATTGAAAACTATCTTAATTTTATGTGCTAGAAGGGAAATAATAAGTTAGTGAAAAAGTATTTGGGAGGTTATTTTGTATAAGGTGGATTAGTATACAGGGTGGAGTAAAAGTAGATGTATGTGAGTATGTGAAACCGTTTATTTTTGCATTATTTATTAATTATTGTATTATTTTCCATATGGACAACTATAAACCTACTTTTGCCCCACTCTGTATCTGCTAAAACTAAATGGGAACCTTGAAGGTAAGAAAAAACATAATTCTGTAGAGCTTTTTAAATATAAAATCAGAATATTAGAATTATAAGAGATGATGTAGTATTCGCACCTTGTTGCACAAATGGACAAATAAAGCCTAGAGGCTGGGGGCGAGGTGAGAGCCGGGCCGGTTCTCTCTCCCCGGCTGGCCCTCTGAGTTGGTCTGTGTGCTTGTGCCAGGCTCCTCAGCTCTTGAGAACCTTAACCCAACTGCAGCACAGCAACCTGAGCTGCTGCACCAGCCACATCCTGTTTCTGTTCTCATATTGGACTCACAAGGCCCCTTCACAAGAGAAGCTGTTCAACTTGTTTTTTAATATTGAGATTAATATGTAATTAATTCCTTCTACTCTTGAGAAAATATGTCAGTTAATCACTGGAAAGTGTGCAGATGCATTGATCCGATGCTGTTGAAAATGGTAAGAATTACTTGCGTTTTGCTAAAATGGAGCAAAGGGAACAGGCACAGCATACAATTTTGAATCATTTACTCTTCACCAGCTATTTGCTGAACAGATTATAAAACTGTGGTGGGAAATGGTCTGTAGTCACATTGTGAAACTTGGTTTGATGTTCTTCTTTCTCATTTTAATTCTGAGGGTTGAGGCCTTTGAGACAGCAACAGAACTAAGTCAGATAGGCCCTTGGTACCCTTTCTTTTTCTCTCATACCTTTCCTTCCACAATGCTTGGCCACTAGGGACACAGTGATAGCCAAAGCGAAAATGGTCCCTGCTCTTACAGGGTTTATGGTCTAGTGGGGAAGGTAGACATTAATAAAATTATCATTTTGGTGACCTCATATTTAAAACCTGAAGTAAGGTCTATGAAGAAAAGGAAAGGAAAGTATTTCTACAACACATATAACAAAGGACTCCAAAGGCCACAGTACTTCTCTGTGGAAATGGTGCTTAGCTGAGAACTGAAGAATAGGACATGATAGAAGCATTACGGAAAGAAGCAAGAATGGAAGTGTATGGCAGTGAAGACTCAAAGAAGCAGACAGTTAGCTGGGAGCTAGGTCTTGGTGAGGAAGTGGATATGGAGGAGAGATGCAGAGAGAGGTCCCCAGGATAAACCCCAGGTTTCTGGCTTGTGCAACCAAGGGGACCTTGGCACCATCCTCAAAGAGAACGTCAGGTGTGGGGCAGAGAGACTGTAAGATGAGGTTGAGGCCTTTGAGACAGCAACAGTACAAAGTCAAATAGGATGTTGGTTATAAGGGTCTAGAACTCATGAAAGGTTTGAGTCAGAGATTAAAGTGCACATGTCACTGATGATTGCTCTTTACTTGACTTAAGCAGAGTATTAATAGGAATGGGTAATTCTTTGAGATCCCTTTCTAATGAGTTCAATAAAAGATGCCAAATTACTCCTCTTTTCTGTAGCAAAAACTAATCCTTAGTAAATATGGATTTACCTGTATGTTTTTGTTAAATCTTTGTTTATAATCCATTGTAGTGCTTTTCTAGTGAGTGTATCAGTTTTTACATATTATATCATTTTCAAGAGGGGAAAAAAGATGTTTTAGTGAACTTGAGACATGTTAATCATATGTTAAAATAATGGACTTTTTAAAAAATATTTTCTCCCTCTAGATTTGATGTTGAATTTGTTCTCTCAAAACCTACTGCTGAATGGAATGGCAAAAAGGGATACATTTCACCAGGTCTTCTTTCTGAATTTTTGAAAAGAAGTTTAGACAAATCCAAAGTTCTCATCTGCATTTGTGGACCAGCACCATTTACAGAACAAGGAATGAGGTGAGTAGTAACGTGGTAGAAAAAAGAACCCTTATGCATGTGAAGTGCTTAGCACAGTGACTACATACAATAAGTACTAAATAAATGTTTATTATGTTCAGGAATGTTTTAAACAGCCATTTCTAAGATTTCATTCTCCATTTATAGTGTTTTCCAAGTTTAATTACCCATAAGCAGTATTTCTGCTTTTTCGGTTCAGTAGAGAGAGTAAAGATAGAATGCTGTGGGGATTAACTCCTTACTTTAAAAACTGGTGAATAAAGAAGGAAAAAAATCAAGCATTATGTTGCCTTTTCTATATGGGGTGTACTACAGGGTAACCACATAATAAATGAGAATTTTTCCTTTACAGAGTCCCTCAGCTTATAAATGAAGAAAGAATGATAGAAGTAGAAGTAGAATATCACGAATTTCAGACCCTAATGAACTACTAATGGATAGACCATAAATCATGGATAATTGTTAGCATCCCAAAAGAGAGTCAGTCAGATATTATGTGCTTCCTGATGGGAGAATACTACCTATGAAGTAGTCTTGTCAAAAAGAATTTGACCTGACCTAGGTTCTAGATCCAATTATTAAGTTACAGGCAATAAGAGGATATAAGTTCATATTATTAACATTTATCATAGCGATGCAGCAAAATGAGGACTGTGGGTTACTCGATGCGTAAAGATCTGATTTTTGTCAGATAAATTGCAGTACACAGAGAGAGAGAGAGAGAGGGAGATGGAAGGGAATCTTATTAAAAGACTAGAGGCCTGGTGCACCAATTTGTGCACCGGTGGGGTCCCTTGGCCTGGTCTGCGGGATCAGGCAAAACTGGCTCTCTGACATCCCCTGAGGGGTCCCAGATTGCGAGAGGGCACAGGCCAGGCCGAGGGACCCCACCGGTGCACGATTGGGACTGGGGAGAGACCTGGGAGGTTGGACAGCCGGGAGGGACCGCGGGAAGGCTGCAGGGCATGTCCGGCCCGTCTCACTCAGTCCCAATTGGCCAGACTCCAGCAGCAAGCTAACCTACCGGTTGGAGTGTCTGCCCCCTGGTGGTCAATGCACATCATAGTGAGCGGTTGAGCGGCCTTAGCATATCATTAGCATATTACGCTTTGATTGGTTGAATGGCTGACTGGTCGACTGGACACTTAGCATATTAGACTTTTATTATATAGGATTTTATCAGCTAATCATAATGAGTAGACTTTAAATGGATCTTGATTAAAATAAACTTTTAAAAATTATGGCACTTATGAGACAATTGAACACTGACTAGATATTTGGTAATATTAAAGAATTATTGTTAATTTTTTAGAAGTGATAATTGTGGATTTTTTTACAGTACATAGTAAATGGGGAAAATGAAAAAGTACTATGTTTATGATGCTAAACTTTGATGTTACTTCTTTATTTTTAAACTCTTCCCCTAAGAGACTTGTGCTTTGTATTTGTTTTCCAGGATGCTGCATGATCTTCACTTTTCCAAAGATGAGATCCATGGTTTTACTGCATAACGAAGAGCTGTCGTTGTCTTTTACTCAACTGTTTTATCTAAATTTGTGATTGCTTAGGGTTTTTTTAAGACAACATTTTTGTATATACTAAGAGGTTAACGAGACTCCAGGCTTGTTTCTTAAATGAAATCAAATATTCCATCACTATGGATAACCTGTTGACTTTATTTTATACCATAAATTATTTTACTACTGCTATTTGACCTGGAAAGTCAATCATGACAACAAACACATGCAGGTTGTTTGTTATGAGTCACAAGGTTTCTTACTGTTTAAATTGTCTCACTGTTCTATGATGAGCTCTTGTGTTTTATGACATGATAAAGTAAATGATCATTTGGATCATGTTTCTATGCTGTAAAATGTCTTAGCAATACAGACTAAATTTTCACATTGCACTGTTAACTCAGGAAATGATCATTTATGTTATTGTTATTAATATTAAAACATGGAATGTTATAACTTAAGTGATATAAACAATTTGTGTGTGTGTGTGTGTGTGTGTGTGTGTGTGTGTGGCATTGATACAAAGTAGAATAAAAATATAAGTACTTTTTAATCTTTGACCTAGAAATGTATTTGAATGCAACAATATTGGGCCCGTGTCTAAGGGAAATTTTAAAAGGCAACAATAAAAGATCCTGGAGATGCTCACACTGGCAGCTTACGTCAGGTGTGGTGAAAAATTTAAAAGAACCTTGACAGCTGGTTTTATTCTCGGCCCAAACCAGAGGCGTTGGGAAAGAGAACGAAGGTGTCGCATCTGGTCCCATGGCCTAAAATAATCCTTTGGTGCTCTGGAATGGGTTCAATTTAATTGTTGCTGAGCCCATCCAGACCAGCTGGGACAGTGAAGAGCACAGCCAGCTGCTTCCACACGGCTGGCAGTTCGGCAGGGAGCCCCCTGTTTCACACTGGACACTTCCTCTCCCTCCCTGCTGCTGTGTGCACAGTTTCAAATGCCTTCCCAGGTTGGGATGCAGACAGGCTCTCAAGACAAGTCTTTGTGTGCTTTCATGAGGAAACTATTGAATGCAAAGGTGACTGTTTGCATAAGCTAATAGATTTTTCAGTCTGGTTTAAGATAGCAGCAATATTTTCACACAAATAGGGAGATGGGAGGGGTCTCAAATTTCCCTGCAAATGATTTTGGAATAGCTCAATCTTCACTGAATGAGTGATGCACCAAGTGGAACCCAGTATTAATATTTCTCAAATTGCTAACACCAGCTTATGAAGCTCCCTGTGTACAAGTGGCTGGTTGAACACTGTCATCTTTTCCTGTGCCTCCCTCTTCTTTTTTTAATTTTTTATTGAATTTATTGGGGTGACATTGGTTAATACAATTACCTAGGATTCTATAATGCATCATTTGTATATTATAATGTGTTCACCATCCAAAGTCTAGTTGTCTTCCATCACCATTATCCCCTCTCTACCCATCTCTACCACCATTTACCCCCTTCCCCCTACCCCCCTTTCCCTCTGGTAATCACCATGCTGTTGTGTGTCTATGAGTGGCCAGTTCTACCCACATCACCATTCGCCCAGGCAGGATCTAGCTGTCTTGGGCCAGCAGTGCTCCTTGCTGGCTAATAGGAACATTCTCTAGCTTCACACCTCCCCACCACCTCCTTTTTCTCCTCTAAGAGGGAGCATGTTCTGTCCAGACACTTTCTCATCTTTTCTAACTCCTTCCTTTTTTTCTCTCACCTCCAATCCTTTTCTAACTACCTCATGCAAACAAAATCTCTCAGTTACTTCCTATATGTATCTCTTCTTCATTCCTTTTCTTATTATATTTTAAAGTAAAAGAAAACGCATAAGCATCTTCTGGGTTATCTCTTGCACCCATATGATTTTACCAACCTATATGTTAATAATTCCCAAAATGAAAATCAGCCGAGCTTCAGTTTCCAATACCCACTTACCTGCTGGATACCACCTCGATATTCCTTCCACAAGCCTCTCAATCTCAACATGTCCCAAACTAAACTTAGACCATGATCATTTCTCCCCAAGTCTATCCCTCCTCTTAAATTCCATCTCTAGTTCACTGGGACTACTTTCCACCTAGCCAGCCTTTCTAGACCCATTGGCTATCAGCGTCTCCCTCTCCAATCGGATCTCATACCAGCTGACCATGCCCTCCCTCCGCTGGATTAGTACAGGAACCTGATGATTGGTTTTCCTGTTGAGGTGTGCTCTCACTGAAACCTACTCTCCATCCCAGGGTGTTCTAGCATGCTTTGGAGAGAAAATCCCCTAAATAGAGCCTCAGTCTCCCAATATACAGTGGGCCACAGAGGGGAGTAGAGGTGGTAACTATTGTGCTTGAGCAGTGCGGAAAGAGAACTATATTCAGTCACTTTTGCTTAAGAATTCTGCTTGCTTGCTTTTTTTAAAAAAAAAAAAAAAAAGTGTTAATGTATTAGTTTTCTATTGCTGCCAGGACAAATCAACACAAACTTAGTGGCTTAAAATCACACCCCTGTATTATCTCCCATTTAGCTGGCTTAGAAATCTGGGCACAACTGGGCCCAGCGGGGCCCTCTGCCGAAGGCCTCCCAAGGCTGGACCTGGGTTGTCAGCGGGGCTGGGCGCTTCTCCGGAGGCTGTGGGAGGCTGTGCTTCCAGGCTCGTTCAGTGCTGGCAGAATTCGGTTCCCTGTCGCTGTAGGCTGAGTTCCACTCTTCCTTGCTAACTGGCAGCCTCGGTCCAGTCTTGGCTGGTAAAAGCCACTCACATCCCTTCTCAGGCTGCCTCTGTGCTCCTCCAGCGTCGGGTATTCTCGCATGTGCCACGGGTCTCTCTGCCCCAGCTGGAGAAAGCTCACTGCTTAGAAGGCCTCACGGGCTTGTAAGGCCTCAGGTGATTAGAGGCCTCACGTGATGAGAGTGGGACCACCCACATCACCTGGGATGATCTCCAGATCTGAAACTCTTAACTTGGCAGCTGCTAAGTCTCTTTTGCCATTTAATATAGCATTTTCAAAGTTGTAGGCATTAGGGTGCTGACATCTTGGGGGAGCCGTTCTGTTTACTACAGTCTATAAAGAACAGAGAAACCTGTCCAAGGTAAGATAATTGTGTTTTGTCTAGATATCACTACGGGCCCTCAATGTGCACCTTAATGTAAATGGGAGTAGTGAGACGAGCTTTCACACTCCAGAAAACAGGCGTACCTCAGAGATACTGCGGGTTCGCTTCCAGACCACTGTGATAAAGGGAGTCTCTCAATAAAGTGAGTATAATCTTTTTGCTGGTGGAGGGTCTTGCCTTCAATTTGTAAGAAATGCAACACCTTGTGAAGTACAATAAAGCGGAGTGCAATGAAACAAGGTGTGCCTGAATCAGCTTCATTATGCTGGCCAAGACTTGGCTACACCCTCCTCTGTGGTGCACCTACGCTGCCACATGAACTTGACCTAAGCTAGTTTGGGGCTGTTCTGTTGATAACCACAGGCCCCCAACTTTGGACCAATGAACCAGACCCCGTTTGGTCTGTAATATTTCAAATTGTGGCTAAGCTGTTGAAAAGGAAAAGTTAAACCTCAGCCTGTCCCAGTCTCTTGCTATCTTTCTGCTTTGTGTGTGTGTGTGTGTGTGTGTGTGTGTGTGTGTGCGTGTGTGTGTGAATTATCTTCACCCTGGGTTGCCAGTTTGGCAGACCTCAAAGCAACGCCAGAGCAACCTATCTAAATGCAAAGACGAGTTTTCTTTCTCCGTTCAAGTTCCCTTCTGCGGCCCGATCCCCACTCCTGCAATGCAGGCCCTGCGTCGGGTGCAGCACTCCAATACTGAGCCCTAGAGTGACTCAGTGGTTCCACAGCAGGAAAGCAAGCTGGGAGGACCCTGGGCTGCTGCCCCCACCCTCCAGCAAGTGCTCAGCTCTTCGAGAGAAGCTTGCTGTTGTCCCCATCCCCAACATTCAGGTCCAGGTCTTTTGGGGGCCATCATATTTCATTTTTCTTGAAAGAAATGATTCACTAGAAATGAAATTGCTGGGTTCTATGCTAACTGTATAACTTTATTTTAACCCTAATTTATTCTGTGCATATTTCTAGGCCTAATGTAGGTATGCATATCTGTTAATCATGCTTTTTTAATATACTATTTCAGACTTTTAAGGAAATACCAAGTTATTTGTGTTGTTGTGTTTTGTTATTTTTACAAATGGTCCATACCATTTTATCCTGTTGCCAGTACTGTAAGAGACTTTAAATTATTCCACACTAGAGGCCCGATGCACGAAATTCATGCAAGAGTAGGCCTTCCTTCCCCTGGCTGCCGGCGCTGGCTTCCCTCTGGCACCTGGGACCCGGACTTCCCTCCGGCTGCCAGCAGGCACCCAGGACCTGGGCTTCCCTTGCAGCCCCGGGTTTGTCCAGAAGGTTGTCCGGAAGGTCGTCTGGTCTAATTAGCATATTACACTTTTATTATTACAGATTCTCACCAACTTTGAATTATTAATTTTTTAAATTTTAGTGTTAGTGCTGATTGGGGTTTTAATTTGCATTTGTCTGATGTGTAATGATTACTGATCATATCATCATCATCATCATCATGTGCTTATTGGCTTGGTGTATTATCTTTTGTAGGGTGTCTATTTAAATCTTTTACTATTTTTAAATTGGATTGTTTTTCTCCTTGTTATTGAGTTGTAAGCAGCCTTTACATATTCCATACCCAAATCCTTTATCAGATATGCTTTATGAATATTTTCTGTTGTGTGACAGTAAATCATAAGTGTGCTTCACAGCTGTTAGTGTGTAGGGCATGAACAAGCTTAGAGACATACACCAATTTAGATTTGAGCAAAATAAAATAAATATTAGTACAGAAACCAACTGTGAAGTTGACATGTGGATGACAGATCCGAGGAAGAGAACTCTGGCAGCAGATGGGACGTCTGGAGGGGACAAGTCTGGGAGGCAGCAGCCAATGGGGTGACAAGACACCTACTCTGCTTCTGTGGGGAACGCCGTAAGTAATGGAAGTCATAACTGCAGCCATGAAGGCAGGCGGGGCACAGACCATTTCCACGTTGTAGCACATACCGTCTGCTGCTTTGTAGCTACAGGAGACTTGGAGGTAAACCTGAAAATGCGCTGGTAACTTTTTCGAATTCAGAGAGCTTGTGTTCTGACTTAGGATTTTCTAATTAGCCGTCTCAGCCCCCGGTGATAGAATAGCAAGGGGAGTGTTTGTTCTGTAGTGTTTGCTGAGGCAGCCTGTGTAGGTTCATTACGGTCTATTTCCTCTCATTTAGAACATGCTGGGAAAAGTAGTTATTTGTGCTCTGCAATTGCTCTTTAAGCATGTCTGAGGAAAGGTTGCTGACATTTTCACTAAAACACATTCAGGTGTTTGGTTATGCTGAGGATTTCTCACTTTCTGAGAAAGTTATTGTTTTATTTATATAACAGTTGTCACAGGCAATTCTCGGACTTGCCACATTCTCGTGGGGTTTAGGAAAAAATCACAGAAATCATTATGCAGCATGTAGATTTTCATCGTTACCGTTTATTAAGTGCGATGTTTTTAAATATAGATAAGTACATTTTAAAATCTTTATTATTGTAAACCTTTGGTGAGGTGGGAATTCTGCACAATACACGATGAAAAGAAGGAATACTCTCCCTCACCCCGTTAAGATGTGGCAAAGGAAACAGAAAAGGAAGGCCCAAAGGCGGGGTTCCCTGTACTTAGCAGGGTTTCAGGAGGGGCACAGCACCGTCAAAAGTAACGGGGAGATGCGGCCTGCTCGCTGACCCTGGGGCTCTGCCCCTTGTGCTGGGTGATTGAAAGACTCTGGTCGCCTGGACCACCAGGCTGGCTTGGGCCGCAGAGGAGGGCCTTAAACTTGGTCCTGGCATGAGGTGCTCTGTGAGATGGAGAACATTCTTGTGATGGTGTTTTCAGCCCTAAAGTTGTCTCCTCTTTGTTCTTTTGGCCATGAAATATTACATATATTATATATTGTGTTATATATGTAATCTAATATTTATATAATGCTTTGCAATTGGCAAAGCCACTTCCAACAACCCCGCGGTGGTTACTGGTAAATGTTTAACCACCAGTTTCCACGGTGGCCCATGTCAGTGTGAGGTGACTGAACGTGGAGTTGGGAAGAGATGGCACCATTGGCTCTGTCCAGTGGGTAACAGTCTCACGAGCGGCGTGGACCAGCCACTGTGCATGTTTTCATGAACTCCCTCAGACATACTCAGTGAGCTGGTATTAAGTACTCTCTTTTGCAGTGATGGCTTAAAGGAGCTAAGTGAGGCGAAGCAGTGGAGCCAGGACTAGAATTCTGAGGAATTTCTTTAAACACAACACATTGCTAGCTTGTATCAGTATGGCGGGTACGTTTATAGCACAAAAATGGGCAGATGCTGCAAATGAACTCCCTCTCTGACCCGCAGGAAACGGTTGTTTCACACAACTTCCCCATTGGCCGCAACACCTGCCCTGCACACTCCCACCCCACTAGCATGGCACTGGCAGAACTCTTTATCCAGAACCTTACGATACACGACTTTCAGACTGAAGGTCAAAATGGTGCAGTGGTTATGAAATCAATTTTGCGGGTTGCAGCAATTTTGTGAGTTTTACATTTTTATAAAACGGGACTGAGTAGAAAATACCAGAATGTATCACACATGGTAATTATAACTATTTTTCTTGAACCTTGTTTTTGTTATATGTGTATGTTTACCTATGTACACAAAACTGTGTGGTTTGGATTGCAATATAAAATAAATTTCTTACTGTGAGTAGCTGATATGAAAAAAATGTGAAAGAGACTGGACTGCTTTGTCCTTTCATTTATGATTTGACAAGCCGCTTCTGCCATATGTCAGGTTTTCACATGTGAATATGCCGATACAGGGGGTCTCTATTCTGTTCCTAGGTCTCTGAGTCTGGCCCCGCCCTGGGTACCACACTGCTTCATTCTTCTGGGTTTGGGGTTGTCTGCAAGCTGCTAGGATGAGGATTTTTACCCTGAAGTTCTTAAAAATTGTCATGTCTGTACTTGGCTCTTTTCTATATGAATTTTAAGACAAAGTTGTCAAATTCTATGACCAATACTGTTGGGATTGTGACTGAATTACCTCAGTTTTATAGATTATTTGGGGGGAAATAACAGCTTTATAATATTTGTTCTTCCTATCCTTGAACCTGGTATATACATCAGGTCCTCAAATTACGTTATTTCACATTGTTGTTTTGTTATAACATTGATGAAATGTCATAGGACAGCGGTCGCCAACTGGTGGTCCGCGGACCACGGGTGGTCGTGAGGTCTGAAAGGTTGACGACCGCTGGCCTGGAGGGCTTGAAAGTGGTGACCTTGTCCTGTGAGGTGAGGTGAGGGGGTTTGCCTGTTGCTTCCGCAGGAGAGAGAGGAAGGATGGGGGAGCCAGCAAGATGGCAGACGTCTTTGCACCCTAGAGCCCCCCCAAACTTAGTGAAGTATGCAAAGTCACAAAATGTCTGGTGAAAGTAGATTCTGGTTTTGTTTACGTTGTGGGGTTTTGTGTATATGCGGCAACTAATCGAAGTGCTGTGTTGCCCAGCTGGTGTGGCTCAGTGGTTGAGCATCAATCAACGTATGAACCAGGAAGTCACAGTTCAATTCCCAGTCAGGGCACATGCCTGGGTTGTGGGCTCAATCCCAAGTGTGGGGCATGCAGGAGGCAGCCAATCCATGATTCTCTCGCATCATTTATGTTTCTATCTCTCTCCTTTCCCTTCCTCTCTGAAATCTAATTTAAAAAATATTTTTAAATGTTCTGTGTAATCCAGGTGGGCATGGCAGGACTTGGGCAGCCAGTCATCTCATTTATAGATAGGCAGCTGGGGAAAATATGAACAAGCGAGCAGTCAGAAATTCTCAAAACCATAGGAGGGCTCTGGATTCTCACTTGCCATGTGTCCTGTGTTGGATATGTATTTACATAAATATCTGCAGAGTAGGAGCCCCTAGCTAAGGGGCTTACACTTTACTAAATGTATGTGGCTTGACAGTCTACCTTTAATCCTTGCTGGCCCAAGGGAGAGCACTAAATTGAAGAGAAAAAAAAAGAATCTTAAAGAAGGTGGGACACTTTATACATTGTGATTGTAACCTTGTAACAACTATTTATAGGGAAAAATTAAGAAAATATATCAAAATATGAAATCAAGTGGAGTTATAAGTCACTTTCTCTTTTCCCTTTTTCAGAGATTCTGTAATATGGTGATGTTACTTTAGTTCTACATTTTGAATAAGTACTTATGAAGGCTGCGTAATAACATGAGGAACTGTTCATGATAGAATGCTAAGTTGAAGAATTAGAATTAAAGTAGTACTTCACCATGTCTGCAGTAACGTAAAATAAAAATGTAATACGTGCAGACAGGTTGTGAAAGGGCTATTAAAAACTGTCACAATTAGATTTTTCTGGGAAGCAGACTCTGAGTCTGAGTTGGATTCAAGGTGTTTATCAGGCAGCCCTTAGGATCAACACCCGTGGAAAAGGGCCAGCAGAAGCAGGGTGGGCAGAAGGTGAGGTCCAGCTTCCCCATTGGCTGCAATACCTGCCCTGCACACTCCCACCCCAATCAGTCATTGGAAGTGGGCTGCTCCAGGCAGGGGTGACCTTGGGATAGGCAGGGGTGACCTTGGGACAGGCAGGCTGCTGATAATATGCCTGGTAGCCACCAATTCCTTCCTTGAAGGGGAACCTGAGCCACACATGTCCATATCTGGGACGAAAACATATATATATGGCTAATATGTAAAGTGTCCCCTCAGGAGTTCGACCAGGAGACCGGGAGTTTGATCACTCACTATGACGTGAGCTGACCACCAGGGGGCAGCACAGAATGAAGGAAGGCCCCGGCCAGCAGCTGGAAGGCTCCTATCAGCCCTGATCCTACCTGTGCACGAATTTTGTGCACCAGGTCTCTAGTTTTGTATAAAATGGTAGAGTAAAATGTCATTTAAAAACATTTTTTGGTAAAAAATCACTTTTAGTTTTGTTACATCAAATATTTACTTCTATAAAATGGGATTTTAATAGTATCCATCTCACAGCACTGGTGTGGAAACTAAATAACAATTGTAAAGCGTAATGCCTGGCACAAGGTGCTCAATGTTACTGGCCTTTGTTTTCACCTTTTCCTTAGGTACACCATGCTAAGGGGCCAGTCTTCTTTTCACTGCTTGTGAAACTAGTCAATGCCAAACCGCCTGGTTTTGTACCTGCCTTTCTCTTCCTGCTTTCTGGCATTGAAAATGGTGGGAAGGGTGTGATGCTGGGCTCACACCCGCCATCTAATGAGCATTTGATGAACAACAAGAGGACAGTAGGGTAACACTAAGGATGATGAAGCAACAGGATAAATAGTCTGGGTCTTGATGGTGTTGTTGAGAGAGATGCCCAACCATCCTCAGACCATTTATTTCTGGGCTCCTCATTAAGTAAACAACACATATGCCCATGATTTAAGCTACTCTTATTGGGCTTTGTTACTTGAAGCTAAAAGCATGTCTAACTAATATGTAGGGAAGGGAGGATAGATAAAAGGATGGGAGGAAAATAATACATGAAGTTTACAAGCTGACTTGAGATGTGTAAGTTGGGAGAGTTCTGTGAATATGGGAACTTAGCAAATAGAACTTAATGATGAGGTCACTTGTGACTGTTACAGACTGATTCATGGTTTCATGTTCTGAAGACCTCCATGCTCATGATACAAAACAATAATCCTTCCTTTGCCTCTAAGCTATTTGGAGCAGGTATGTGTGGGCAAAAGGATACTAATGAGATTTTTGTTTATTGGTGTTATCCTGTGTGGCCATTAAAAAACAAAGAAGCGCAATGGTGCGATAAGGACACATATATAATACCTTAATCAATAAAGAAAAAATAAATAAAGAAAGAAGCACTCCCCCCCTTTTTTTTTAGCAAAACCTTTTATTCAGCACACTGAGATTGCCAGAATTTTTGTAAGAAAACTTTCATCCTGACAATTTCCATTATTACCTATAATTCTAAGTGTAAGCTACTTATCCTTTCATCATTCAGCCGCATGATCCCTGTGGAGTTGTGGAAAGCGCTTTAGTCCTCACTCTTAGGAGAGGGGTGTGTGTGCACATGACCTGCCCAGTGTCTGGCTGTGGACCAGGAGGGAAGAAACTGAGAAACTAGGAGTGCAAATCACTTGCCAAGAACTCTCCCAGCAAATGAGACATTAAATGTCATTACAGGAAGATATATCCTGGAGGAAGTCTATCAGAATAGACTTTAGTGCTCCCCAAATTTTTATTCTTCCTCCTAACTCTCTCTAACTGCTGCTGCTTCTCAGAGGTAAATTTCAAGCTTTTATATTGTCACATATCAAAGGATGTGAAAGCTCCCTGATCATTATTTTAGATGAGCTTCAAGAACTGCAGAGTTCTGAATTGGAACATTATGAAAAATAGCCGTGAGTGCCTGGGTTGGCTTTTAAGGACAGAGTGAATCCATTTTCAGAGGCGGCGGATGCCGGGTGAAGCTCCCCCCACCCCCCACCCCCACTGCTCACCTGCCCACAGGCGCTCATGTCCATTTTGGAGATGGCAGTTATTTAGCAAGAGGCTCCCCCAGGTTGGGGACGCAGTTTTGCTTCTAGTTATACCCTCAGTTCAAATGACTTACTTGGAGATAAGTGCTCTCTCTCTCTCTCTCTCTCTCTCTCTCTCTCTCTCTCTCTCTCTCTCTCTCTCTCTCTCTCTTAATCTGGACCACAACATTTGCTAACCTACGCTGTCACTTCTAGAAGAAAGTATCAGCTAAGTGAGACCAGGGTGGTAGGGGATTGGGGCCTAGGCTGATTTGGTCTGGAAAAGCCAGGTGTTTGGACAGGAGAACAGGATGAAATCCATGCTGGTTTACCAACAGGCTGACCCGCCATGTGCTTAGAGTCAGCACAGAGGTCCTGAACTTCAAAGCTATTGCAACAAGAAATGTAAGCACATTGTATTAGAATTTCTTATATTTTCATCAGTTTATGTAAAGGCAGGAATCTGGCTCCCCTGGGATTGGTAACTGATACACAATACTCTGCTTCTCTCTCTCTCTCTCTCTCTCTCTCTCTCTCTCTCTCTCTCTCTCTCTCTTCACCTCTCTCCCTCCATACATAATAGATAGAGTTATAGAGAAATAAATATATATTATTTACATATGCTTATAAATATATATTTAACTATGTCTATCCATCTATCAACCTATCTACATATTTCCTGTTGGCTCTCTTTCTCTGAAAAACCCTAATACATATCCCAACTGTTCCAAAGTATTTTCAGATGACTAAGCAGCCACATTCAGTACAATTTAATTTTACATTTTGTAGGTTCAAGCAATTTATTTTTAGTGAAATGACTGTACCTTCCATAGATTATTTTTTAATGATTTCCCTTATTTCCTCCCAATCTATTGCTTACTGTTCCAGGTCATTCTTCCCCACCTCCCGTCTGATTACTCTTACAGCAAAAACACTAAAAGAATAGAAATGATGGGTTCAGCAGAGGCTGACCTCTGGAATCTGGAAATACTATTGGATCTGCTGTCATACTAGTGAGCATTAACGCTGCCACCTACGCTGCTGCTCATTCTGCCGTGAGACTTAGATATGGCACGGGTGTAAGAATGAGGTGGAAGCCTGGAAGAAACAAAGTTTGTGGAGTAAAATGTGATTAAACCAGGATCAGCAGAGATCTTGGAAGCTTACAGAAGGTTTTGGCGATGTCGACAAGAGAGAGATGGAGAGTAAGAGATGGGATACTTTCTCCAGGGCTGGCAGATCAGGGCTCTAATGAGGACGAATGCCTGCCCTCTGAATGGCACTGGTCCCCCCCCCCCCCCCCCCCCCCCCGTCTCTCTCTCTCTCTCTCTCTCTCTCTCTCTCTCTCTCTCTCTCACACACACACACACACACACACACACACACACACCAAGATTTTCCATGACCGGGAAGACATGCTTCCTCCTCTTGGGGCCCAGGTTTCTGCTCTTCTCTGACTCTGTCCTTTGTTTTCTCAAATCAGCTCTGCGATTTGGAAGAGAATGAGATGATATCCCAGTGGACTTGGACACCTCTTTAGTAAATTAATAGTCACGTTTTGGTGTCCAAATCCACCTTTGTGGGCTCTGGTTATTGTGGACAATTTCCCTCCCAAATTATTTCCAGGTGTACTTACCAAATCATTGATTAGTCCCTCTCACCCTTTCTTCTCCTCATAAAGTAGCACCCAAGGTATTTGCACAGTGACCACTGGGAGCAAGGTTCCCTCCACTTCACAAATAAGGAAAATAGCTTTCAAATTCTATAAATAATACATGCTAAAATTTTAGACAATACAGAAAAGTATAAAGAAAAATGGCTAAAATCTCACCATTAAATTAAGTGAGCACCATTAACATGTAACCATTCTAGCATGTATTTTCTGTTTAGATAAATACACATATATAATTTTAACCAATTGAGATCATGTTATATATGCAATTTTGCAACACTTTTAAATATTTTATTGAAAACATTTAAAATTTTTATTTAAAATGTAAGAATTCAATAATTTTATTGTGAAATAAAAGTTTTCGTTATAGTAAAAAAATAAGTTATGGGAATAAAAAGATTAGAAAATTTTCTTTTTCAGCCCTCAATTGTACCATTCTTGTCTCAAAATGCTGAAAATATGAAAACTGATATAACAGAGAATTCTCTACTCTCCATAAAAATTGTGCAAAACTGTAAATGAAACAAATGACAAAGCTATGTTTCCCTCATTTTATAGATGTTAATAATTTCCTAGTTGTGTTCTATGCAATAGAAACTTTACAGATAATGTAGAGTATCAATTCAGTTGTCATGCTCTACCACCAATTTTGAGACCACTAAGTCAGAGTTTAAAGAAGAAATACTTGAATATTTAAGTGGTGAAGAGCTCTTTTCATACCAACAAGTATTGGTTACAGCGTTTGGAACTGGAAATGAAAACTTTTTAAATCATCTTCCAGGACCAGTCATGTGACTGCAGGAACACACACAGTAACTGAGTGACAAGCGAAGTCTTTAGCAATTTGACAGACAATGCTGAATGCCTGTGGGATGAAAGTAAGCAAAGGAAACCACAGTAGTACCAGTTTCCAATGTATAGCAACTCGCTGAATTAAAGGTTTAGCTGCAGCCCTGGCCTGTGTGTCAGTGATTAGAGTGTCCGCTGCACATGAAAGGGTTGAGAGTCCGATTCCTGGTCAGCTTCCTGGTTAGGGGCACGTGTTGGGTTGCAGGTTTGATCCCGGCCCCAGTCAGCACATGTGCAGGAGGCAACCGATCGCTGTGTCTCTCACGTCAATGTTTTCTCTGTTTCTCTCACATCGATGATTCATTCATATTCTCTCTCTCTCTCTCTCTCCTCTCTCTCTCTCTCTCTCTCTCTCTCTCTCTCCCCCGCCCCCTCTCCCCCCTGCCCCTGCCTTCCCTTCAAATCTCTAAAAATCAATGGAAAAAAATATGCTCCAGTAAGGATTAACAACAACAACAAAATATGTAGCCACACACACAAAGACTGCGTTAACCTCTCTTCTGCAGATTTACGCTCCTGCCTTCCAAGTGGATTAATGGCTGGACATGCTTTTTTGCCTGCTTTCATCAGGTATCAGCACCAGTAAGCACAAAGAAGAGGTTCTTTTACGTGACTGTCGGCAACAAACCACAGTGGCACTGAAATAGTCAAAGTGCCGAGTAACTTTTTTGAATCTTAGGGTTTATCCTTGGGACAAATGTGTTGGCATTTTACTGAAGACACCAAAGCAATGGTGGGTAAAACTGCTGGTGGCTTAATACAAGTTAAGGTAATTGCTCTGCACCAGT
Organism: Eptesicus fuscus; assembly: GCF_027574615.1. NCBI lineage: Eukaryota > Metazoa > Chordata > Mammalia > Chiroptera > Vespertilionidae > Eptesicus > Eptesicus fuscus. The sequence goes on from NC_072482.1 coordinate 42,298,704, forward strand.
GGGGGTATTCAACCTCACATGAGGACAGGAAAATAAAAGGCCAATTAAGAATGCAGAAACACAGTGCGTATGACAAAATGGCTAGTATACAGTATACATTCTGCTGTGTACTGAAGGAAGACAGTAGTTTCAAGGAAAAGCACTTTGAATTACAAATTGAGCTAGCTGCTTAATTTATAGACCATTTATACTTGATATAACAAGAGACATACAAACTATGGTTATTCAGACAAGTTTATTTTGCAGACATTTTTTGGAAAATTAACTAAGTAACCTGTCATTGCCAGGACTGACATTTTTTGCTAATTTTATATTTAATTCAAATATTATGCATTATTAATACTAGCCTGACTCAAAATTTATGCATGATCAATAGTCATTTTTTTACTCAGTTTCAACTTTCAAGAGATTAGAATCTTGAAAAACTTGTATCCTAATGTGAGTTTGACAGCTTCTTAATATTTCAAGATATTTTTATGAGATTGATGGAGCTTTTAATAAGTGTGATTTATTTTATATTGTATAACTGTTAGATATCAACCTTTGGAAAATCTGCACAACTTGGAGAACTAATTACCAATGTGTGATTTGGTGGGAATATGCATGAATAAAAGATCCATTTAAAGTGCAAGGTAGACTAGTGGCTTTTAATGTTACGAAGTATAAAAAGTTCATTGATATCATTTCAGATTCCACAATACAGCCTATCTTGAAGAAACTACCACTGTTGAATTTTGGTATTAGGTAAAGGAAGGCAGGCCTCAGTTATTTAAAGGCTCTTTAAATGCTCCTCTCATGCTCTGTTGATGGGCATGTAAATTGGTGCGGCCACTATGAAAAACAGAGTGGAGGTTCCTCAAAACATTAAAAATAGCAGCTTTATTCAAAAATTGCTACAAACTGGAAATGACCCAAATGTCCATCAAGAGATGGATGGATAAACAACCTTGGTATATTCATGCAATGGAATACTACTCAGTAATAAGAAAGGCAATACACACAACAACATGGATACATGCAACAACATAGATTAAATTTCAAAATAAATCTGTTGAGTGAAAGAAGCCAGACAAAAAGTATACATAGTGTATGATTCTACTTTTAGAAAATTCTAGAAAATGCAAGTCAATAGTGACGACGCTGATCAGTGGTTTGCCGAGGGATGGGCAGGGAGGGCTGTGATTACAAAAGGCTAGGTACACAGGGAAACTTTGGCTGGTGGTGCCCTGTTCACTGTCTTGATTGCGGTGATGGTTTCACAGCTGTATACAGGTGCCCAAACGTATCAAGTTATAAACTTTAAATGCGCACAGTGTATTCTATGCCGATTGAACCTCAAAGAAGTTAAAACCTTTTTTAAAGGAAAAAAACAAAGACAAAAAGAAGACTCCGAAGCAGTCAGGCCTGAGTGGTGCCTAAAGCATTCCTGATAATTAAAGAGGCCACTGTTTCATCTGGTCACAGAAATGCAATTACTTTTTAAGAACAATTCCCAATTTGTTTTTCCTGTCCATTTGGACTACTCATGATCCATTACTCAGTTTGGACTTCCCAGAACCAAAGAACCCTGCAAGAAGGCACCCTCCCTCCAATTCAGGCTTAGCATGCTCACCATCAAGCTGCTCTTCCCACTTTTGAAGCTGAATGAGAAAAAAACAACAAACACGACATAGAATATCTATTCATTTGGATAAGATCAACTTCATCTCTTTCTCCCTCCCCCATCTAGGGAGAGGGACCTTTCCATGTCCTTCTCTAACCCTGACACAAACCTTCCCATGATGGATCACAGTTCCAGGCAATATGTATGTACAGGAGGTAGTTTTCTGAAAAGTGTTTTTTATGAACTTTCTTCAGCAAATTTCAAAACTAGTCAATGAGCTCAAGAGATTAGCCTGACTCAAAATTTATGCATGATCAACAGACATCGTTAAAAAAAAAAAAAAATCAAGACCTCCTAAGACCCAAGCGTCTTTGTTGCAGCTGCTCAGAGGGAGATTTTGTGACATCCATTCTAGCCTCTTGGCAGTAATAATGCTGAGTTCTGGGCTACAACACAGAGGCAAAGTCAACAGGGCCCCTGGAGGAGAAGCCAATGGTGTAGAAACAAACTTCAGGTGTTCTGATAACAAAGAAAATTTGACCTATAATAAAAACATCAGAAAAACTACTTTAAAAGTGAAAACCTAAAAATAAGGCTTTGATCAGAAAAACATTGCAAAATAAAGAGAAATCGATTTTTATGACCTTCAGTATTATGTCCTGGTTCAAAAAATCGCAAAACAACGTAGAGGAGACTCTCTCAGGTGCAATGCAACAGAAAACTCACTCATCCCGGTGGTTAGTCTGGTATAAAAAGAAAGACAGGGGAGCCCAATGGGAGAGAGCAAGGATCTTTGGCTCCCGAGACGTGAGTTCAAGTTCTGTCTCCAGCACTCACTAGCTGTATGACCTCAAGTTACTTTTGCTAAGTCTCATTTTCTCCTCTATGAAAGAGGGATCAGAATACCACCTATCTTATATGATTGTTTTGAGGTGAGCTAACAGAGAACAGTCAGGAAAGTGCTCAGTAGTTAGGACTCAATAACTGTCAGCTTGATTATGACATGTGCTTTAAGCAGCTATTTATCAGAGTTCCCCAAACCTGCCCCATCACAAAAATCACTTGGGCCCCTTGTGAAACAGATTCCAGGGCCCTGCCTCAGACCTGCTGAACCTGCATCTCCAGGGAGGAGCTGGGAGTCTGGAACAAGAACCTCAGGATCCAGGCACATTTGGGAAACAGATGAAGTTAGTAAAATCCATATTTCCAACAGCTGTGGGTCTCAGATTTGGGATCTGGTTCAAGTACACACTCCCAGCATCCCTATCCCCCTATCTTCCCACCCCCACCCCTACCCCCATTCCCTCATGCCCCCAACCCAGAGATTCTGATTTAGCTCTGGGATGGAGTCCACAAAATCATACTTAAAATAAGCCCCTTTGTGATTCTAGGAAAAGGGCTCTTGGCCCACACTTTGGGAAACACAAACCAATGTTGTCATACTCCCATCCTATATAATAAAAGCCTAATATGCAAATTGACCAAAAGGCAGAACAACTGGTGGAACGAGCGGTCGCTATGACGTGCACTGACCACCAGGGGGCAGACACTCAATACAGGAGCTGCCTGTAGCCCACAGGCCCCAGGCCAGCCAAGGTGGGTGCCAGCGCCCCCCCCCCACTCTGATTGCCCCACTGGTTGCCCTACAGACGGGGGTGATCAGCGGCAGGGGCAGGGGAGGGGGCCAGCAAGCGGGCAGCACTAGGTTGGCCAAGGCAGGTGCCAACAGGGCCCCCCGATCACCCTGCTGGTCACCCCACAGATTGGCCCTGATCGCTGGCCAGGCCTAGGGACCCTACCCATGCACAAATTTCATGCATCGGGCCTCTAGTTTAGAATAAAAAGAGAATTCTAAGAATAGTCTGTAATCTGGGGTGCAGTGGGGTGTTTTATAGCTTTGCTTCACTTTATCTCTCTGCCAACTATTATTCTTTCTCAAACCAGATTAAAATTGTCCCTCCTATGCCAAGTTCTCTGGCTTGGGGGTAAAAACTAACTCCAAATCTAGGATGCATTTGATCCATCCGTTAAGGGTTTGTATGGTTGTGGGGTGCAGGCCTTTTTCTCTGCTCTGATCATCTAGTCTGACTTAGTGCCTGTAGGCACCCTGAAGGCAGAGATGGTGCTTGCTTCACTTGTGTGTGATGCTGGGCACTTCTGAGGCATCTCTGATGAGCCGAGGGACTCACAGGAAGCGTGAACACAGAGGTGAGAGCAGGCCTGTGTGTGCGTAGAAGTGCTCAGGCCACAGTGAGACTGAGTAGCACTGACTTCCCAGCCGCCCCAGTGCCCTCCTCATGGTTCTGGATTCGCCTGATGCACTGAGGTAAAGCCGCAGGCAGATCCTTAGAGCAGAGTCAGGCTACGTGGGTGTGACATGTGTGAGCTTCATTGCAGGGCACTTGATGGGTCAGAGGTAAACACAAAACCATATGAGCAGCCGAAAGACAGGTCTGAGATGTGCTGGACGTCTGAGCTACAGAGTGTTGACTCTGGGAGGAGAAGCAGGCTCCAGCAGAGAGCAGCAGGCAGCTGTCCTCTGACCCCGCGGACCTCAGCTGTGAACCCAGAAATCATCTCACTGGGACAAGTGTGCAGTCGTCCACATAAAGTTAACAGCCACACATGCAGGCAGCAAACCAGTCAGGTGAGACGAGGGCAGATGGCTCATTCTAGGAGTGGCTCTGTCCAGTGAGTGGCATGGTTCCCCTTTGGGTGGGAGCTGAGAGTTGGTGAGCCTCTTCTGTGGGGGAAGGCACCACCAGCCATTCCAATGAACAGTCGTTCCAATGAACAAAGGTGCACTTCACCGCTCACCCCTCCTCTCCTGCCTCCTTTCTCACTACTAGAGTGTTTTAGTGGGAACACTGGCCCCTTTGTGGGCCTGGCCTCACTGCCTCTATACAGACCACCAGTTCCATCACCCATCTGGTGCCAACTCCTCTTACCCATCCATGCCCATTTTGAAAGAGATTCCATCAGCTTGATAATCTCAACTTCAATTCTTCCTCCAGGAATCCTGTTATGGCTCCTTAAGGCTGAGTGAGGGATTCTTTCTCTACTTCTCGTCCATAACAACCCTTGCACATTTCTAGGGTGGCATTTATTGTCATGCACCATCATTGTTGGTCGATTTAATTGTGCACATTAAACTGGGAGCTTCCTGATGGAAAAATAAACTCCATTATATTGAGGGATGAAAGAATCAGCCCAGTGAGCTCAGAGGACATCAGAAATTCTGAGTTACCAAAGGGATCACATTGGTGAATGGCAATAAAGACATATATGAACCAACTCTCCCCAATACTTCCGTAGCATTTGAGTGCTTGCAGATAGGGAAATCCTGCCAATTGTGTGGGTCGTGGCTACATGTGGGTAGGAGCTCATCAGCTAGACAGAATGCCAGATACTAAAAAAGCTCAGGCCATGGATTGTGACTTATAAATTATATAGTCATTGCTTTCTTATTTTCTTCTTTCTTGACATCCGTGCTGTAATGTAGCATTTGTGACGAGTTCTGCAATGAATCACAGCATAAAAAAAGAAAATCCTTTTCCTTTGCCTCTAAGATTTCATAGAAATTCATTATGCAACAAAAACATTAATATTCTCTGAAAACATTCCCCTAGAACATAGCTTTTCAGGCTTTCCAAATAGCTCAGAAGAAGGGTTTCAAAACCTCCTGTAAAGAACAACTCGAGTCTAGCCCTTCTCAGAGGAAATGCCAGTCTTAATTTTTCTTGGTTTAATTTCATTTCAAGAATAGTACATTTCCTTCTTCCTCCTCTCAACCTTTGCTCCTAGTCCCAGGAAGAAAGGGAGGTGTAATAAAGCATCCACAGTGAGTAGATAATAAAGGTAAGAGCGGAAGTATTGAGACTGGGAACAAAAATACATTAGAAACGGTGGGCAAACTAGAAATTCATTCTTTTAAAATGCCAATAAAAGCTTTGAAATGACTAATGAGAGAGAGAGAGAGAGAGAGAGAGAGAGAGAGAGAGAGAGAGAGAGAGAGAGAGAGAGCTGGTAAATAATAGAAATGAAAAAATGGTCTTAACTACAGATACACGAGAAACAAGAAAATACTTTGAACAAAATTTTCCAGTAAATTAGAAGAGTTCGATGAAACAAATCCTTTTCTAGGTAAATATGTTGGTAAAACTGACTCAAAGAAAAAAAAATCACAGAATCCTGCTATGGTCTAAATTCTGTGCCCCACCCCATCCTATCCCCCAAAATCCATGCAGTATATTGAAATTCTAAGCCTCACAGGTAATGGTGTTAGAGGATGGGGCCTTTGGGAGATGCTCACCCCATGAGAGGGGAGGCCTCATGGGCAGGATTAGTGCTGCTATAGAAAAGGCCCAGAGACACCTCTAGCCCCTCGGCCCTGTGAGGACACAGCAGGAAGCTGCCTCCTATGAACCAGGACGAGGCCCTTCACCTGAATGTGTCCTGGCAGGTGCCTTGGTCTTTGACTTCCGGCTTCCAGAACTGTGGGAAATACACTTCTGTTGTTTATAAACCACCCAGTGTGGTATTTGGTTATAGCAGCCCAAACAGTCTAAGACATCTCAAGGCAGACTTAAAAATATTAAAGACAATCAATCAGGAATATGAAAATCTGCCCATGGAATCAGGGGATGAAATAGTTTTACAAATGAAATCTACCAACTTTTGAAGGAGCAGATTCCTGCCATATGGGAATTTTACCTTGAAACAGAAGTGAAGAATCACCCACTCCAAAACACTTAAAACCTGGTAATACTTTGATTTAAAAAGTAAAAATAATATGCTAATCTCACTTATGAATACTGATAAAGCATCCTAAATATAACCAAAGAAAATTTAATGATCAAAAAACAGTAATTTTAATCCAACTAGGTTTATTTAGTCCAAGAATATAAGTTTGAGTTAAATTTAGAAAAATCTATTGTTTTTATCTGTCTATATTTTATCTATTATCACATTAGCTGATTAAAAGAGAAAAACAAAATCATCTCAGCAGATGCAGACAAAACATTTTAAAAATTGATGATTTAGAAAACAAAGCACATTTCTTTGCAAACTTGAACAGATGAAAATTTACTTAACCTAATAAAAGTTTTAATGCAACAGTAAAATCATACTTAATGTAGAAAACAGAATTTTAAAATTTGGTAAAATTAACACATTGAAATTGTTTAAAATGCTTTTCAAACTAAAATAAAAAGGGACTTCCCTAATCTAATAAAATTTGTTAAACTAAAGCAAATATACTATTTAATGGTGAAATGTTGGAAGTCCTTTAAAATGATAAGGACTTTCCACTGTTACTCTTTTTTGGAGGGAGGAGGGGGTCAACTTCCAGTACAGGAAAAAAGGGAAATTATAGATGTAAGAATTTTAAAGTAAGAAACAAAACCATCATTATTCATAGATAGTATTCATTATCTAAATAGAAAGTTGAAGAGAAAAATAGAGCAATTATTATAATTAGTAACTGAGGTCAGAATGTATACTAGACATAAGATAAATATATAAATATCAGTTACATTCCTACAAACCAAAGTATACATAATATGTATAAATTTTAAAGCATATTACATACAATAGCAACAAAATGCAAGATACTAAAATGGATGTAATGAAAATGTACATATTTTTATGAAGGAAATTATAAAACTTTATTGAAAGAAAATAAAGAAATTCCATAAAAGTTGAGATACAGTAAGTCTTAACATCTTCTACAGCAGTGATCAGCAAACTCATTAGTCAACAGACTAATTAGTCAACAGTACAACGATTGAAATTTCTTTTGAGAGCCAAATTTTTTAAACTTAAACTTCTTCTAACGCCACTTCTTCAAAATAGACTCGCCCAGGCTGTGGTATTTTGTAGAAGAGCCACACTCAAGGGGCCAAAGAGCCGCATGTGGCTCGAGAGCCGCAGTTTGCCCACCACGGCTCTACGGGGTTCTGTGACTTTAAGCAAAATGATGTACAGAGTAACACAACCAATCTTACTATAGGCTAATTGATGTAAGAAATATCCTATGTGGCGGAGCTTCTACCCCAAAGCAGCTGATTCTAATGCAGTTGATGCTCTCAGCAAGGACAGGTCTTGCCCTACCAGGAGTTCTCTGTTTTTCAAGGCAGAGAGTAGAAAAATGTTCTTTGACGTCTGCATTAAAGTCAGAGGGTGAAGAAATAGGTCCGAGGGGAAATGAGAAGAGAAGGAAGATGATGCGGGGAGAGAGGGCAGCTGGTGAAGTGTCTGTCATGAAATTTCTGCGTTTGCCACGTGGCTGGGGAGGGCAGAGAAGGGCTGGCGTGGAGCAACAAGACAAAGACGTGTCTGCGTCCCTCAGCAGCCGGTGAAACCGCAGAAGAGACGGAGAAGTAAAAGGTGACACCACACTTAGGAACCTGGGACTAAGGAAAGTGGCCCCATCTTGAGAGGAAACAAGAAACTCAGAAAAGAAGGCCAGTTTGCAGGGGGAGGCGATGCATTTACCCCCACAGGTAAGGGTCTAGCTGGGTTTGTTAGTGTGGATGAACGGGGCTATGGGGTGTTATGGGCTGTCCCCGCTCCTGGCTGCGCACTGGTGAAGAACCATGGAATGACACTGTCACTAGCACTTCTGTCCAAAGAGACAGGAGATTGGTAGTAAGAGGTGGGATGAACCAAAAAATATCTGTGGTAGGGATCAGGTGTGTGGATGGAGTGGTGTGGGGAAATGGATTAGTGGAGCAAGGAAGAGATTGCATCTGTGAATTCGAGAGTGTCCACAATTAGGGCTTTTCTTTTTTTGTTATTTTGCCTGTCTGAGTGTTGGGGTTATTTTGTAAAAGGGGAAGGCATCATGCTGGGGATGAAAAACGATTTTTTGCCACTTGCTGCTTTAACTCTGTTACCATGGCAACTGATGGTCTCAGCCAGGAGGGAGGAATTTACTGCAGAGAGACCCTACATTAGACTGTTGTGATTTTGAAGGGAAATATTTACAGCTCTGTCTGTTGACATTGTGAAGCATGGTCCATTCAACTTGGTTTCCAGGATTTTTAAAGAGTTTATTCATTATTGACTCTAAATAACATGACTGTTTTTGACTAGTTACCATGAGCACAGCCCTGCAGGATGGAAATATATATATATATATCTCCTCTGTTGGTTAGAGTATGTTTATCTTTTTCTCTCAATTCTGTCAGTAAGGAAATTCATTGATCTCCTCAGGCATTGGTGAGAAATGGACATTTCAGTGAAGGCTTGGTGGGGAAGCTGGTTTATGCCACAGAGCTCAGAGCCTTTCACCTGCTCCCGACTGGGGACACGTTTTCCTCTTATCTTTCATTGTAGCCTGCCACACAGTCCCTCCTCTCCTACCTCGTCCAGCCCTTCCTTCCTCCACATCTCCACTCCGAGGCAGACCCACATGATGGTGCACACTCCTCCAGCTGGGCCTCCTCACACCCATCTCTTAAAACCATCTTTTAAGGAAGTGAGATGTCATCTATAATAATAAAAGCATAATAGGCTAATTAGACCGGATAGCCAAACGACCTTCTGGGTGTCATTCCGGACATCCTTCTGGACAAAGCCGCAGCAGCGGGGACCAAGGCAGAGGCGGTTAGGGGCGATCAGGCAGGCAGGTGAGTGGTTAGGGGTGATCAGGCAGGCAGGCAGAGTGGTTAGGGGCCATCAGGCAGGCCAACAGTTAGGAGCCAGTGGTCCCAGATTGCGAGAGGGATGTCCACCGAGGGACATCCCCTGAGGTGTTCCAGATGTGAGAGGGTGCAGGCTGGGCTGAGGGACCCCTCTTCCCCATGCACAAATTTTGTGCACCATGCATCTAGTCATAAATAAAATCCTTCACTTAGCAGAATCTTTCTTTCTTAGATAAAGGGGGTACTTATAACTTTAAAATATTTTTTTCTCTGTTTACTTGTTTGTGTTAAAAAACTGTGTGATGTTAGGTTCTGCATGTGTTTGGTTTGAAAACCACGTTTCTTGGTGTTTGAAGTAGAGTGCCTCTCCAGATTCCCACAGGAACAAAATCTGGGCATGCTGTTCTGCCCCAAAAGTATAAAGAGTCAAAGTGGGAGCCTGAGCCTTTCAGACCCAGATTTGTCTCATTTTCTCTAGTGCAAGATTGCCTCCTTACTTAGCAAGGTGTGATTCTAATTCAGACGGAGTGCGGCATCACAGCCTTCAAATGATTCCTCACTCCGCTTCCCACCCTGCTGTGGTGTTTCCCACTTTGAAAGATGACCTTGTTAATTAAATTAACCTTAACTGATGAAACATTTGTGTGTGAGGAGGGATTGAAGGGGGAAATATTGAGGATTCTTACGTATTCCAGCCCCAGTTTGGAACCAGCATCACTCCACCACCCTCACACACAGTTTACCAGAGAATTAAAAACATAGAATCAGCTTTCACATACTCATCATTGAACCTTCTTAACCTTTTCCCCAAACTTGTTTTAACTTCACCTAAAAAAGAGGGGCTCTCCTTCACTCTTTATTCACCTATAGATTTGTTGAGGCACTATTATGGACTTTGGACAATATGGACATATATTCTGGACATTGTTCATGTTATGCTTGAATCTGCCTATGACAGATTGCCATTTTATTTTACTTATATGGTAGTCAAAGAAAACACTAGATCCAGAATCTAAATTTCTTTAGATTAACAGAAAAGAACTAGCCTTTTATTTTTTGAGGAGAGTAATGACTAACTCAGAAATTTGAATTTTTTAAATATTTGGCACAATAGGAAATTTCCCTCTGAATTCTTAATTAAAATGCCATTAATGCCTAGTTTCTTTTAATTTTAGCTGTCTGAATTAAAGCATTTTAAGACCCCTTATTTTTATTTCCCTCCCAAATGCAGACATGGTGCTAGGAGTAAAAATACTAAAAGAATAAAAACCAAAACTCAATCTCTCTTCTCCAGGAACTTACACTAAGTTTTGCAGGGGAGACAGATGAGTAAATAAATATTATATTACAGTGTATAATAAGGACAATGACAAAAGTAAGCAGGACATTCAAGGGTGACTAACCTGGCTTGGAGAAGTGAGAAGGAGTCAGGACGTTTTCTCCAGAGTTGACCCTGGTATTTAAGGACCAAGATGAGCTTAACTGATTGGTTGAGTTAAGGATGAGCAAGGGATGCTCTCCAGACCGAGGAAACAGCAACAAGGCAGAGAAAATATTAATTGGCAGTTGAAACCATCTACACTAATAAAAGAGAAACATGCAAATTGACCATCACTCTGCTGTGCCCACCAGCCAATCAGAGTGAGTATGCAAATTAACCCAACAAAGATGGCAGTTAATTTGGAGCGAAGACTGAAGACAGCATAGAAGGAAGAGGGAGGGAAAGCAGAACGCAGGGCGGTGGCGACCATGGGAGGGAAAGCGCGGGGCAGAGGCGGCGGGCTTCGCTCCCTTCTCTGCTTTGCTCAGGCCGCAGGAAGCACTATTCTTGCAGGAATAGGCCTGAGGAAGCCTTATTCTTGCAGGAATCTTCCTGCAACGGGCCTCTAGTAATATAATAAAAAACACACTTATTGTGAACCTGCTATATGCCAGGCACTACATGTATTGATTTTTTATTATTCATAATTCAAAGCTCTCTATGACATGTTGTTATTACTACTCCTCTTTCATAGGGGATGAAACAAAGGTTTAGAGAGGATGAGTACTTTCCCAAGGTCCAACAGTAGTGACTGAACTGCAGTCCAGCCCATCTGAGCCTCACTCCAGAGGGGCTTGCTCCCACTTTTTTTGGGTAGATTCAATGTGAAATTGGACTGAAAGAAGGCATATGCTTCTCTGGTTGATTCCATTTTCTGCTAAATGATGTGTTCCTTTATGATAATTATGGATAATGTATTCAATTAAAGATAACTGAAATGATTACATAGGGACTCAATCGTTTTAACAAGCTTTTGGATATTAAATATAAAATATGAACCTGAGATTGAATTTGATGATTGGAACCTTTTTATGAAATATAAATGAAAGGCTATTTTTTCTGATGTGTAAGGAAACCATTTCCAAAACCAAGGCTTCATAAAGAAGTCCTATATCTATTTATTTTATGATTGGAGATGTAGAGGTTGGTGTTGGTGAGGTCACAGCAGAAACATTCATAGGCTTTTTCTCCTCAAGGAAAAAACAAAACAAAATGATAATATAAATTAATAGCACATTCAGTTTGGAAGTTTTAAATATAAGAATTATCAGAAAGTACACACCCAAGTTATCGCCTTCCTCAAGTACAATCAACATACAACAGATGGAGCTTGTGCATGTTCATATGCCTCAGAGGATAACAGCATTGATGGCAAGCCCACCATGCATCTTTTGAAATGTAATCTATTTCAATGGATTCAGGATCTATTTAGTGCACCCAAAGGATTGCCTTGTATTCTGTCCCTATTGTTGTAAACATAGTAGAGCAGACTAGTAATTATTCCATTTCCTCAAAATGTTTGAAATTTATAAGCACAGAATGAGTGCCTGGATTTTCTCATTCCCAAGTATGTTTTCATATCTCATACTCCATGCGGTCAGCATAATTCGAGGCCACCATACTGGTTTCTGTAGGCCATCATATTGGCTCCTAAGGATAAAAAGATTACATCTGACATCTGTCGATTGTAATGAGGCACCAAACATCTATTCCACTAATCATCGGATAGCCCATCGAACAATAAAACAGAGATGTGGGCATTGGGTATGGGAAGACATGGAAGGGCACAGCCAATTATGCCATAACTAGGGAGGGCTCCAAACATCTGTCACAAAGGTGGTACTTGCATTTAGAAGGGTATTCCTGAGTGTGAGACCTGCAGCAGCAAAGGCATGGAGGCATGAAAATGTGCAGATTTTAAAAACAGGAAGTTATAATCAGGCCAGAAAGAGAGTCTCCTGTGTGGAAGGAGGAAAGAAGAAAGTGCCTCACAGTATTTTATTTCCTGGTCTTCTAGAGGGGTAATTGCTTCACTCATTTGTTAAGTTTATGAAGCTCCCTGTCCTTGTTATTGCTCTCCATTTAATCAATACAATTCTGTTTTACCTGAACCTTTTTCTGTCAGAATGGGGCTATGTTATCCAGGCAATGCATAGCAGGCCATGAAAATAGATGGGGCGAGAATACATTCTTTTTTAATGAAAAGGTAGAGAGTTTGACAAATATTAATAAAATATAAAGTTATGCTTTATGGAGTTTTTATTGATGAGACGCCGAGTTTAAACCTGTGTTTGAGAGGAGATTATAGTATAGGTAAGCAGCATGAGAGATGCCCCAGTAGAGATGTCATTATAGTCTTTGGAGAGAACTTGCCAGCACATTCAGTGTGTTTCTAAGACAGCTACCCATGAGGCCTGAATTCTGAAACAGTAACAATCCAAGTTCTTATATATATGACCAGGGAGGGATGAAGGGACAATATTTGTCAATAAGTTGGCTCAAATAATTTTTTTATTTTGTTAATAAAATATCTTAATATAAACTTTATAACAATGCCTGTCTTGTGTTTTAGATATTCACCGAAATAGGAAAAGGAATATGCTACCTGAACACTTACCCTGAGATGAAATATCCTCATGGAGGTGCTATGCATTCCTCTATAAATAGCTCCTAGGTGATGTAGGTTATCTTACAGCTTAAAAAGAAATCTCTGGTTAACAGTATGCATGCAGAAGTATTTAATTAGATAGGTGCTGATGTCTGTAATTCGCTTGGAAATGCATAAAAATCAGATAGATTGATAGGTGGCTAGAGGGTTGGACTAGTGCATAGATATATGAGAAAGCAAGGATAATGAATATTAATAAATGACTCTAGGTGATTTTTACTGTAAAATTCTTTCAACTTTGCTATATGCTTGAAATTTTTCACTGTAAAATGTTGGGGAAGATTGTGGAGTGAAAGCAATTACTATGTAGTTGTTAATTTCACGGCATTGACAATGCTCCCAAATCATGGGCTTCCCATATTTAATTCCAACAGATAGAAATGGAGTCAGTCACAAAGCTTGATGATTTCTCTCTACTCTGACTTTTTCTCAAAGCTACCCAACTGACTTGGTAAGAGACTGAATGTCTTAACCTCAATGTCCAAAGTAAGGAGCTCCTGGCCAGGACCCCTCCAAGGATGACGGGAACAACACCACATGAAGCCAATTTCAGTGGAACGTCTGCTAAGGCAATTCTCCTAGTACTATTTTGAAATCCGAAAAGCTACTTTCCAAGCACTCTTGTCTTGGCATTCCGTTGGAAGCAGTCCAACTTTGGTGGGTCATTCAGGAAGCTTCCAAAGTGGTAGCCAGCTTTGTGTCTCCTATCTTGTCATCCAATATGTAAGTGGCATAACCTCCAACACCTTAAATTTTGGTCTCATACAGAGAAGTCTGGATGCCAGAAGTCAACTTCAAATAGGCTGTTGCTAGAGACTAAGTGTAGCAACTCAAATGAATGACTTTAATGAGACTAAAGGGCACTGACTAGATGGGTCTCTTTTAAATAAAAAGTCACTTGTCAGTTTTGACCTGTATGACACATAACTTGCTGACATCCAGATCTCATAGGTTAAGCTAAATGTTGACATTTTTAGCAGCTAGTTAATGGATACAAAATGGTTTCTTGCCCTTCAGCCATTTTTGTTAAAATTCTTACTGTTGTGTTTTGTATTATGTCCCACAAAAAACTATGTTGAAGTCCTAACCCCTAGTGCTGTGAAGGTGACCTCTCTTGGAAATAGGGTCTTCGCAGGTGTAATCCGTTAAGATGAAGTCATGCTGGAGTTGGGTGGGCCCCTTACGACTAGCATAGTTTTAAGAAAACACAGACAGGTACCCAGGGAGGAACTCCATGCGATAATAAAGGCAGATATTAGGATGATGGGACTACAAGCCAAGAAATGTCAAGATTACTGGCAACCACCAGAGGCTGTGAGAGAGGCACGGAGCAGGCTCTCCCTCAGAGCCCCCAGAGGGAACCAAGCTTGCCAGTATCTTGATTTTGAACTTCTAGCTTCCAGAACTGTGAGAAATACATGTCTGCTGTTTTAAGCCATCTAGTTCATGGGATTTTGCTATGACAATCCTAGGATACAATACACTGGCCAAAATGATGGAGTCCTGTAGACACAACTTCAAGGATCAATATGATCATACATGATCTCTTCCTGTTGTCTACAATCTCACTGTTCATTTCTTTATTTCTTAGAGCCACACCATGTCATAAATGATGATTTCAACCTCAGTTAGAAAATACTAAAGTGAAAATACAGTTCACCAGTAGGAGCCGTGACTAATTGTGGGTCACATTTAGGTGGTAACGCCAGCAAGACATTCTGGTCAGATTGTGATTTTTGCTCAGAGAAGGATGCTTATAACTCCTTTGGTAAAATTCATACTCTCTCTGCTAACAGACTTTCTTTCTCCAAATGAAAGAAGTGATGGAAAAATAATTTTGTAAAAAAACACAAACAAAATTTAAGTCACTTCTGGCTTATTTTAAATACAATTTTTCCCCTGCTTTTGTCCTGAATTTCCTCACTAAATTATATTTTCCTGGTCTTGTACTTAGAACACAAGTACACATAAAGGTATGATATAATTTTTTTCTTTAGAAATAAGAAGTGAAAAATTTTTAATCATCTATAATTGTGAGTTTAATTTCCTTAATTTGTTGTGATTTTCATGGTAAAGTTCTTAAAATTTGGCAAAAGGATGAAAGTAAAAGAGTAAAACTTCAATCGCCATTTTCCTTTATTAATTCAGAGCCACATTCTTGAGAAGCTGCATTTCTGGGCATCAGGATCTGAGGCAGCAGACCTTGAACTTTCCCAGAATTTAGGGTCAGTTGCTGTTATTGGGTTAGCACAGTAAGTGATTGGCTAGAAGGACATAATCTGCATTATGTGGTCATTGCAACCTGTGTGGCTTAGGACAAGGATGGTCATCCTGAGTAATGATAGGAGCCAGAAACTGCCTGGTGAAGAGATTTAAAATAATGCTTTCTCAAGCTCTCATAACTGCTGAAAAATGGCTTTCCCCTGTTGCCACACCACATAACCTTGTGAATCTCTACCTCCTGATGTTTTTGTAGCTCTCTCAAAGGAGGTACTACAAGCCCTTGGAATCCCAGCATCAAAAGTCATGATCGAATTTTTCTCTTTCTTTCTGTTCTGTGGCTT